>NC_073698.1:99032267-99698365 GCF_023634085.1 Falco cherrug
TTTCATGCAAAGTCTCATTTACCTTCTTCAGCTCTGTACTGGAACAGTGCTGATGAAGTTTTTGTGTGAATACTTAATCTTCTAAAATTTAAGGAATTTTCTCCTGAAGATTTGAAAATCAAGATTTTATTGAGAGCTTCAGAGCTTGGTTAAGTGGGAGCAAATTTCTTGAAGAATGGTAAAAATGACATGCTATCTTGACAGCATGATGAACAGAAGTCATTAAACCATGAATTTTGCTCTTGTTGAACCTTGCAGTGAAAAAAATCAAAGTTTTTTTTCCAAATGTACAAACCATTTATTTTCCACAATGTCAGGCTGCTTTATTTTGATAAAAAACTTAAAATCCACGTGGTAGCAGTTCAACTTGGGAACAATTCCTGCCACTAACAATTATTACATTTTTAAAGATTAGCTAAACCATCAAAAATGAAAATTTGGTCTTTTAATGGGAATTTTCAGGAATCATAAATAGCAGATAACATTGCCACCTAATATGTATATATACGGCTAAGTTACAAAAATATTGTTTTTTCTTTATTCTAGGCATCTGGTATCCTGGATTGGTTTCACTTATTTCGGGTGAAAAGAGGGAGAAAGGGGAACTGAGTATGAAAATTGTGTGAGGATTAATGGAAAGAATTGCTAATACAAGATGCATTTGAATAGAAGGAAAACAAGAGAAAAAAGGAAGAAATATAACAATGTTAAGACAAAGTGGCAAAACAAAGCAGAACTGCAAAGGACAAGACTTGCAGAAATAAAATTACATAGAGCACGATTTCATTATCTAAGCTTTTTATTTTTTGGCAGTTGCCAAAACCCCCTCTCAGATTAGAAGACTCACTGCTGAAATAAATAAACCTCAGGGTATGATAGAAAATCAAAAGCAAGGTGAACAAGAGATGACATATCACAGGTATTAATCTATAATTATCAGGCAGTAAACTTCTGCTTTGTCTTCCCAATTTGTCTCTAATGAAAGTTCTCAGTTTCCACACGATTCACCTAGCTTGTGCCCCAGGCATGAAATTCTTACTTACTAGCATTTATTTGGTGAATTTGTCTTTCTTTGATACGTATGATGCTTTCAGGTCTGTTGAAACGAATATTCTACTGATAGTTTGAATGCAATGTACTGATAAAATACTACAATATGCATTGCTATTTTTCCTGTTTTGTTTTTTTTTTTTTTTTTTTTCCAGAGGCCGGGTTGATGGAACATTGTGTACCAACAACAATATTCAATTAGTAATACAAATAATAAGGTGGCATTAAAATTTTACTTCATTGTTTGGGTTTTTTAATTCTAAAAGGGTTGCACTCGGTAGCATTGACTCTGAACTTGTACAGAAGCATTACAGATAATTTTCAGAAGAGTAATTCTTTTCAACTAAATATGAACAGGCTCACAGAATATGGCATAAGAATGTTGCTAATTGTAGTGTAATTACCACTGAATTGGTGAACCTTTCCTCTCTGCTGTATTGTAGGACCCAATTATCCCTTCAGCATGCACGCATCTGGAAGCAAAGGAGAAGAAATATCTGTGAAGGTTTCCTCAGAGATGTCGCCTGATAATTATTCTGTTCTTTCTCATAGTAAATAAAAGAAACTGTTCACCCACAGGGTCCATTGAAGCACTATAAAGATGCTAGGGAAGTTTTGTAAAAGCCTTTAATTTCAGTGTATCTGGAAGCACAGCACTGTCAATCTTTCCCTGATGGTGTGATTTGAATAGATTTATAATGCAAAGGCTTCTACACGTATATCTGTACTTATCTCTTCCTTTGAAGGAAAGATCTCAGTTCCTATAATCTCAGTGTGAGATTGTAGGATAGGAGAAAAAGCAAAGAATAGGGCATATCACAATCCCAGCATTCTTTCTGCTAAATCAGCCTTCCTAGCTACTAAAGCTCAACAGAAATACTTCCTAGGGTAAAATCAAGGCTCTGCACACAGCTTATTTGTTAACTTAATCTTTTTTTAATGACCTGACATGATTACAAATGGCTCGTCTCTGAGGTCAGAACCTCAAAACATGTAACCTGCAAAACTGATGCCACACAAGTATTTGGGAAGTTATAAATATTTTCCAGTGTGGAGGCACATCAAGGAAACCAGAATGACTTGGACTGAGGCAGGGTTAGTTAAACACAAAGCCATCTATCGTATCAAATGCTGTATAAAGGCAATCTGCATAAGTTTCTTTGATGTGTTATGACTAGCACCCTATCTGCAAAGACTTTAAGGAATCAGAACAATATTCTTTAGCAAGCAGCCCAGTGAGATATCTGTTTTAGTGTCGATGCAACAATGTGGATTTTTTTTAGTTCTTATGTTTACTACCTCATCATCTAGACCAAAGGACTTTTGTTTCTAGTCTTCCACATCCTGAAGATCCAAAATGAAATAAAATAAATCATATTTATCAGCAAGTAGATTAACATTTCTTCTGGGACAATAACTATGTATCTTTCAGGCAGAAAAGAAGGAAGTCAGGCTGTTGCTAGATGCATAAACTTTTCTGAACTTCAAAATTGTTCATTGTTGTTTATTGTTGACATCTTTTTTGGCACACAGAGAAGAGTTAGTGATGGTGAAAAAACAAGGAGAGACAATGCACACTTTTTTATATGTAGAGTCTGCAGCAGCTACCTAAAATCTGGTTCCAATAGGTCCTTGAAAAAAAAACCACAACCCCAAACCAAGTGCATTTCTGCTATGTTTCAAATCTCAATTATTTACGTATAAAAGGGATTAAATTTCTACTCACTGATGTTACAATTGCAGTATTTTTATTTTTTTTTAAAGAAGCAGAATACAAATCGATAGTTTCCTCTGAAAGGAAACATGCCTCAAGGTTTTTGTGAAGTGAAACAGTAAACAAATATTGTCTGATTCAAACCTTAATCACAGTTACTTCCCAAACATGAGTCATCCCCATCAAAAAGCACAATGTAAAAGACTGGAAATAATCCCTCAACAGACAATAGCCAAGTCTCTAGACTATTAATAAATAAGGTTTTACATGCTTCATATGTAGTCTTACATGATGATACACTCATACAAATGTGTCGCTTTCTAAACATGTAGCATACGACTGAATTTTGACCAACTCAAATGACCACAGAATATGTTTCTGACTAGGATACACAGTCATGAACTTTGAATTTAACTAGCACATTTGAGGGTGTTTTGATTTCATGATAACTTATTCTCCCTTTTTAATGATGACTTTTTTTTTTTTTTTTTTTAACGTGCATTTCATCTTGATACATTTTATAACTTTGGTTGTAAATCCTACAATAGAAATGAATAGATGCGTGTTTTACTGGTTTTTAATCCGGTATGCTTCCATCTGGTTTGATGTTGAACATACAGTCTTTGTATATTGAGTAATTAAATACAGTTTCCTTATTTATTCATTCACTAATTTTCTAAATGCCAGACCTTATTTGAAACATATTTCTCCATTGTTGTAAACAAATTGCCAATTTTCTGAGCACACTGAAAATTTTTACTGAAAAATATTTTAAGCACATGTGAATAAAAAAACCTTCACAATCCAGTAAGTGAAGTTTTGAAGGCCTTATCTACATTAATTTCTCTACTGAATCCCTGGGTATTCAATAGCAGAGACTGGAGGCTATTATATTAACTTATTCTGAAATCCAAATTCCCCGGTGCTTTGACATAAACGAATACAATTTCTTCGTGGACTAAATTAAAAAAATGACCAATGTCTTCTAACTCTCCTCTCCAAACAAACAGTTTCTAACAGAAGATGAACTGAACTAGATTTTTTAAATTACATCTCTCAAAGTTATTTGGTAGGTTTAGAAATAAATAAAGGTTTACCTATAACAGCTCTCTGCTCACTCTGTCCTTTAGAACAAACTAATGCTTCCACGATCTTACTTCATACAACTCTGTGGTATTCTGAATGGCAGCAAATCACTCACAGTCCTCTCCTAGGAAGGGACTTCCTTCTATAGCATCCAAGGCACAGCTGTCTGGTTTTTACAACTTTCAGCAATCTCTTAATCTTGCATCATGAATTCTCAGCTCTTTACTGTGACTTACCCTCTTCTCTCTGCAGCCCTTCAAATCTTTCTGTGAGCATAACCCTTTGCTATTTGAGAAATGACTGAGCCTCTCTGCCTGTCTTTCAAAGGGAAAACAAATTATTTTATCAGTCTTCTTCAAGGACCATATCTCAAAACCAAAGAATTACTAAGCATCCAGATTGCCACTTGAACATAAATTCACGTTAGTTGAAACTGGTCAATGTATTGGTCTAAAACACAGAAGTTCTATTTCTCAGGAATTTTGTTTCCCAGTGTTCATTTTGCAATTGGTAAAACAAATCTTGCTTTATTTAACCTTTATACACATCTGATAATATATTTATGGGATATCAGTTAGTACAAGTCTATACTGAGTTATAATAACTAAATGACTTGTCTCCTGTCTTTGTTTTTCTAATAAGTAAGGCATTTGACCCCAAGGGCTAGACACCACATGCTTATGCCCCAAATGACTTCATATAAAAATGAAACATGTTATCTTGCCTAAACCGAAGGACTAGATCTACTGTGGTGTAAGAGAAGAAACTGATATAGTCTTGCTTGTGTCCTATATTTTTTTTTTTCTGATGAAATGTTTCCACCGTATGTAAACTGAGACTCTTAATAGCACAAAGTATGAGTCTCACAAAGTCAAAAACCCCCAAACCCTACTATTTGTGACAAAATATTCCAACATTAGTAAAACTGTCACTGAAATTATTTTAATCTCCACTGAATTTATAATAACTGATTAATAGAGGTTGGTTACTAACCAAAACTTAAATAAAATCGGGAAAACATTTTATAGAAAATAAGGACAAATTATCTTTTGAGGAGTCTACCTGCAGCTAGGCTATAGATCATGTAAGGCTCACAGATATATCCATATTTTTTTCCAGTCACTCCCCATAAATGTAAAAATAATGCTGCATTACATTATGATATTCATTAGTGACAAAATTATAAAATTCATTTTTATATTTCCTTCTCTTGCTGTAAAGCATGAAAATAATCTAATGTGAAACCATCATTACTGCAGTTTCATTTAATACATAATCATAAAAATATGATTTTCTCACGATGTCTTTTCCTACTGCATTCTAAGAAATTCAGTGAGGATGAAAATTCCTTTTTTGCATGTTAGATGAAAATATATTTTCCTTTTTTTTTTTCTTTTTTTTTTTTCCTATTTATAATGAGAGTTAATGATGTTTATTCCACCTCCCAGTGTTTTTCACCTACACACTTTTATATTAATTCAGTGCAAATCTTCAAGCCTGGTATCCATCTCACACTGAATCTTCCAGGACAGAACAAAAAAGCCATAAATAACTTTTTGTTAATGGGAAAATTGATTTCCCATTTAATGTAAAGAAATGTGATGGTATGTAATTTAAGGTATTAGTGAAAACACATCAAAGAACAGTAGACATTATTAATATGCTTATCTTTCAAACAAATGCTCACACAAATATTTTCCAAGGCACTAAAACATTCACATTGCAAAAACTCGTATTCAAAGAAATACTAAAGAGGGGAAGAGTCTGGTGTTTATGAGTTAAATCAAGAACAAATGCACTTTTCAGACTTTTTCCCCATTATCTTTAGCCTCTTGAAGAAGCTCAGACTAACACTTGTCAAAGGACACAGAGCTCTGTACACCAGCAGCTTGTGACAACATTTGGGCAGCTCCACAGTGATTTCCTAAACCTTTAGGTAGTAGAAATACTAGAAATAGATCAGTACTTTTTGGGAAAAAAAACCCAAAACAATGCAAAACAAAGTGTTCTCAGGAATGGAGTTTCTAAAGGTTGTTAGATAACTCAGTGTCAGCATCATCTGACAAAAAAACCACACCCCAAAACCCCAAACCCAAACCAAAATCCTTAGCTGGAAAATGTTGAACTCTCATGAGGTATTGGAGCAAAGTTCTAAAACAACGAAAGAAAATCTGATTAAATTCTGTATAAATGCTTTATTTCCTTTGGTGTTTTGGGGTTTTTTGGGTGTGGGTTGTTTTGGGGTTTCTTTTGGGGGGGTGTTTTTTAGCATTTCATGTTGGTTTATGAGACTGATTAATTAACCTCTATAAGTTTTACAAGTTCTGGAGGGTTTTTTTCGGGGAGTTTCTTTTGGGGTTTTGGTTTGTTGGTTGGTCTTTTGGGGTTTTTGTGTTTGTTTTGTTTGTTTTTTTGTCATACCATTACTTTTAACTGTAAATTGGCCAATGGATTAATAGGCACATGACTCTCTAGATTATCTTTAGTCCAAGAAAAAACAGTCTTTCTTTCTCATGCTGTATATCTTGTCCTGGCACTCAACAGTGGAACATTTCACCATAATTTAGGAAATTATCTTATATTTTCCCTTCCTCCTTATGATTTCTTATTATGTCTGGTGCATAATTTAACTGGGATTGTTCTGGATTGGAGCTTCATGAAAATGATTGTTGCATCATTTATAAAATATCCATTTTATGGGTTCACCATTTCAGAATTAAACCATTTGAGTTTCAGAAAGCTTTGCATGGTACACGTGAGATTTAAGAACAATAAAATCCCTGACTGTGGGATTTCAAAGACTGTAAAATTTTATTAGAACAGGGAGCACTGTAAGTAAAAGTTAAAGCACAACAAGTTAAACGTTGCTTTCCTTGTTTGAATATGTCCAAATATTTCTTTAACTAGAACAAAGGGATTCACCTGCCAAAATGGGCATTCCCATTGCAACTACAGATAAAGTCTGTGACAACATCCAGAACAACCTGCAACTGTATTTCAGAAGCTAACAGAAAAAGGCTGATGTGTTTTAAGAACATCAAATCTATAATGTCATGCCTAAACAGAAAAACTTTATCGCATACATTGTTTAGTGTATTTATGTAAAATTACACTTGGGTGTGCTAAGACAAATTGTATCTTATTTTGCCACTGTTGTCAACAGTAGAATGAAGAGACAAATAGGTGCCACAGAGGAGTAAAAGTGACACAATTAGACTTCATACAGAAAATATAGAGAGAGACCATGGAAATCCATAAAAAGAATTGTAGATCACTGTGGTGGGAATGAAATGCATCAGGACCGCTGCCTGCAGGTAGTCATAGCACAATCCTCCAGACTGCAGTAACAGGGACGTTGTTTTTCTCTTTGGGTTTACACTCACAGCTTGGGGTTGTGACAGGGTCCCGAGATGGCCAGAGATTTGAGCTGATTGTGCCAGGGAGTCTCACCACAGAATACCATAAGGGGTTTAAAATAAGGAAAGCTAGGTTTTACTGGGGTGAGGATGAGAAACGTAACTCTACACAGAAAAATCTCAAGGCAATTAGGTCAGGCAAACTAGAAAATAACAGTAATGAAAACCACTCTATGCACAGCTCTTGCTGTCTCAGTCAGGGGCAGGTCATTTCTCTCACCTCAGTGCCTTCCCCCACCCCCCACCCCCTGCACAGCTTTCTCAGGCCCCAGGGTGACCCTTTAGCCCCAAGCCCTGCCTGTCTGCTGCCACCCCTGCCTATGCCAGTATGTCTCTCCACCTCTGAGGTAGCTCCCTCAAGGAAGAAGCAATCTCCTGCTCCCTCCACAGTGTCCACCTGAGCTGCAGGTCCTTTCAATGAGCATAGGTATATTGGGAACAAAGAAGCAGATAACCAAATATGGCTCATTTCTATGTTTGTTACCATTACTATGTGAGAGTGCTGATGTACAACTGAAGGACAACTAGCTACAGCGCTTCAAGATAAATCACTAATATTGAGGAATTTAATATAATCTGTTATCCCTTATAAAAAAGAGACAGTTTAATGCTTTTAGCAGTTAACACCTTTCTGTGCTGAGCTAGTCAACATTGTTCAGTCAATATAATTTTTAGAATATTTTGTCTATGAAGCTTTTTTTTGCTTGTATGTTTGTTTAAAGTTCATTAGGAAAAGAAATTTCATGAGGCATGTAAACAAGTTTCTTTGTAGAAAAATCTTCCTGACCCTCTGTGTTGGTATTGATTTGGCTTTACTGCTTGCATAATACTTTAAATATAAGCAAAGGAAGCAATTTATGTACCATAAATAACTTGTCAAATCATATCCTTCAAAATATTACTAAGTAGTCTTGATATGAACTGATGAATCAACAAAGAATTCTCAAAGAAAACCTAGACTTTATTTACTTATGATAAGAAATCAGTGAATAAAACATAAAACAAATGATCAACACCCAACTGAATATTTTTCCTTGCACAGAACAGAAATTTGATTAGCTTTAACTTTCAGAGATGCAAAAAAACTAAAGCTGATTTTTTTTTTAATAATTGGAGAATATATGTAAACATGTATTTAAACATGTGGCACAGTTTATAGTAAGACATCAGAAAATATAAATAAACTGGAAATGTTTTATTAGATATTTCACTTATTTTACCAGAAATAAATGTATTAAATGCAGTTTTGTACTATAAGCAAACTTATAAACAAGTTTTATACATTAATAGAAAAAAAAGAGGAAGAAAATGACAAAACTATTGGATGTGCTGCACCTACCACTTGTAATCTGGAGACATGGTGAGCTCTCTAGAACTGACTGTCCTGCTCCTTATAATTCTGATTTATAATCAAAATGATTTACCTAAGCTCAGGGAAACTGTGGAAATTTAAGGTACCTCCATATTTATCCAATATGTATTTGATTAGACCTTCTAAGGACGATTTGAAAGCAAATAAAAACAAACGTCCCTATGGTATTTTATTTCCTATCATAATAGCAATAGGAAATGAAAGCTGAAAGCAAGCCAAAGTGAAGTAATAAAATGAAACAATAAATACAGATTAAAATATTGACCATTTTTTCTGTAAGTTTTGAGCAGTTTTGTCAATACAAGACCTCACGATATAACAGGATTGTTGTTTGACATTTTAATGTGAATCAGGAGGATATCTACAGGAGGTTATTTTTGTTAATGAAACCATTAAGTCATTCCTACTTATGTTCATGTGGGCTGGACTAATATTTTAGGCCATTTCTTTTTGACTGACATTCAGCACTGAACACTTCTCTGGGCAATTGTGCCAATGTGGCAGATACATTATGGCTGAGGATCCAGGAATGCTCCCAGATATCTCACTGCATGCCAAAACATATCTGTTATCGCACGCCATCATAGGAATATAGATATGCAATGCCACTCCTAGCCACCTGTGGTAGCAGCTTTCTTCTTGACCCATGTGGATAAAATGAGAATCCACTATGTTAAATTTTTTGAGATCAAGAGAAGTATGCTGGGAATAAAATACCTTGTAAGGTATCCTGGCTCATGGATTTCCCAAATCTCTTAGCATTATCCATCCGTTACTTAGTTACATAAAACCCCATATTTAATTAATACTCAGTCTTTTTATGTTTCTTTTCCTGTGACATAGGTGTGTTTTGTATATACTCATGGGAAACTTCTCTGACAGCACAGGTACTGTTGGGTGCATTTGTCTGCATACCTGATATTTCCTGGTAAATAGATGTTTCCCATCTTATTTGCCAATGTTGGGATTAGGAGCAAAATTTGTTTATTTAGTTTTCCTTTCTATCTATGGTTTGTCCTAGAGGTGCAGTATAAGTGAAGAACATTTTTATTTTTCACTAGCTTAACAAAACTGCTACATATTCCATACAGTGACATATACCCACAAATAAAACCTGCTTATTTATCAATAGAAGTTTCCTTCTGCTGCCACAAAATCAACGTTATGGTGTGACCAGTCACCAAAACCCTACAATGGAAGAAGGCTCAGAGAAGATGGACACAGGCAATGTGCTTGTGATGCTCAGGGAAGAAAGAGTGCAGGGTGAACCACAGCTGTTGTAAAGCAAGCTGAGCTTAACACAGGAGACCAGAGGATGACCTTTGTTTTAGACTAACAGTTGAACTAATCTGTTAAGATGACTGTAAATGGCCTTCCCTGCAAAAAAGTGTACATATCTTTCTAAGCCAGACAGGCCAGCAATAGGGGAAGTGTATTTGTGGCTCAGCCCAACACAGAGTATAAACCCCAAGCAACCAACAGAATACTTTGAAAACAGCAATGGGTTTGAGCTAACTCCAACCCACATACTCCTTCCCAGTGACTGAGGATGCCCAGCATTGTGACAGTGAGTGTGCAAGGACTGATGGTGGAAATAGTGTTTGTAATGTGATCCAACTGTTTATTGCAATTGCTATATTGTGCTTGTATTGGGACTTCAGTACATTGCTGCATACTCCACTAAATCAAAAACCCATATAATATCCAATATCTTCAAAAAAGAAAATTTGATATTAAAATATTACACCCTTCTTGTGTAGAGTAGCTGAAAAAGCCTGGTCAGACAGCACTGGACTCTACACAGGAGTGAAACAGTTGACAGATTTGTTAGTTGCAGTGTAGGAGGTCTAATCACAGGGCTGATATTCTCATGAAGTTGCTGAGAATTAGCTTGCTTTGAAAAGGTCATAAGATGTGTTTGGTTGACAATATGTAGTGTGATATTTTCAAAGATCCCCTGGTAAAACTCCCTGTATGAGGATCTTATTTTTAAAGTTCTGGGTTCTACTATGTCTCATCAGACTGGATTAAACTGTAACTGTATTTCCATTTCTTGATTTCACATGTTTAAAAAAAAACTATTGGCCTGATCTTGCTCATCTTATTTTTGACAGCATTCATATCTACATATCTGTATTTATTGCTGACATCTATATGAATGTAATTTTTTCTGCTCTTTGGTTATATTTTTCTTTTTTTTTAAGATTGTCGATATGATTATTTTATTTTTTTTTACATTCTCGGAATAGCGATTCTCCTGGCTGAGAATCACTGTTTGAATGGACATAAGTAATAATGATTTCATTGACTTTGATGTTGAAGAATCTGGCTCAATTTCCTATTCACAAGGAGTATTAATGTCTTGGCAGCAATGACTTGGCCAGCTCTGCAACCCAGAGCCAATACATTAATACTCAGAGTGATAATCACATTAAGCCAGAATTTCTGCCTTGCCAGTTAGAAAATGCAGTGCAGGATCTGAGCCCAGGTGGACAGTGCCCAGAAATGCCACCTGTTGGCTTCACTAATTTTTGGCCGTTCTACAAGCTTTTAACACAAACTGGAACACACTGGCTGATTCTTCCTTTGCCATTGTTCTACTGTGACATATTCCCACTCCAGGAATTAGGACAGGAGTCTAGATGTGTCTACATCAGCTTTGTTCTGTCTTTCAATGGGCAAATTCTGTGGAAAGTTGCCTTGCAGAAAAAAAGAAAGGATTATAAATATTATGCTTATTAAATTATTGAGTGATATGACACCGTAGATTTTTAGGTGTTTCAAGATGTTGGGGGGGGTTATTACCACCCCCACCTCTGAAAATCCTAAAGTACTAGAAGCCTGTTATTTATAGTAAAAAGGCTGCTTATGTTATTATATCCCAATTAATTTTATTCAAAGGTTTGATTTTATTCCTGAGAAAATTCTTCTTTATTCCTAGAACTCACATTGTTGTATGTAGTACACAGAGATGTTAATATGACCTGGTTTCATGCTTTTTCATCTGTTGACGTTTTTGGATTTTTTTGTGTGGTAGCAATACTCATAATTTGACCAAAAAACTCTCCAAAAAAGACATAGGATTGATTAACACAGTCACTTAAAATAAACCAACAACTGAACTATCTGGGGCTAGAATGCAAACAATTAATCCCAGTATAGCCTGACATTCTATCACAGCAACCTAATTTTACAAAGACATTTCTATAATCTTATTATATGATCTGATCTGAAAGATGTATACAGCAAAAATCAGACAATTCATAGAGCTGTCTAGGTATTCTTCCAAAACTGAAAAAAATCTTAATAACAGGTGTTTGTAAGAATCAGGCTGCATGGAGATATTATTTCAGTATGGAGTTCAGAAACTATTTTAAGTGTTTTCTAAAGAACAAATTTATTTATTTTATATTTTTTAATAGGTACTTTTATGAAGCAAGTAATCTGTATATATTAGCTTTCCATGAAGATACAGGTTTGGGGTCATCAGAACACATGTGGATAGATAAGTGACAGACAGGCAGACTACCTCTGTTCCAGGATACACGTGCATAATAAGACAGTTTAATTGCGTAAAAACACCTGACACAGTGATTTTCAAAGTGAGGTCAAGCAAACACAGCAAGAGTTGTAATCCAATCACAAATAATAATAAAAAAAAGAATAAAAAAAAATCCTCCACCACCAGCACAAACTTTTGGGACTGCTGCTGATCCAGACACAACGTTACACAGTAGTACTGTGTACCACATACTTCTCATAGTTCTCTTGGAAAAGAGGTAGTTTTCCACACACATCTGCAGTTTGAGAGCTAACCCAGTTTGGGCAGGACTAGACAATAGCACTACACAGAAAACAGTTCTGCATTTTTTTCCCCTAAGCAATACTAGATTGTTTTGCATGTACCTTAAGGTCCATGCTCTTCATTCTGCCAATTTGGATCAGATTTCCTATTGGTGGAAGCTGAAGAGGTGATTAGCTGGCCTGGCTCTAGAACTGTTGATGATAATTGATATTTTCAGCATGCATTCTTTGCTTGGTCTGTGTAGTATATATAATGCACATGCAGTCCCAATGCCACTTTTCAGAGCCTTTTGGTTGATTGACTCTGAAAGAGGCACGTACTCTCACACACTTATGGATCCCTCATAACAGGATTTTTTTTGAAGTAGGAAACTGCTGAAACAGTTATGGAATAAGTAATTAAAAGAACCACCTTGATATTCTACTGAATCCTGGTTATATATACATACTCAGCAAAATTTAAAAAATACATGACATTGTCTCACGGCAGTTTACAAAATGAGATGAGTTCTTGTCTGTGCTTCACAGAGAAGTGGAGAAGCAGTGCAAAAGGAAGCATGTTGCTTACACATAAAGTACTTCTCTCTACTCCAACCAATTATATTTGACTTGCTGTCTCTCTTTATGCCAGTATGAAAAATAAACCCTTTGAATAAATGTCTTTGAAGTCAGCATCAGATAGTGTTTGAAGTTAGTGAGTAAAACCAGCTGATTGATTGCAATTAAGGGGATAGGAGGGACAAAGTAATTCTCTTAAAAGCTTACATATTCACAGCTGACTAGTGAAACTGTTTTAGAAATAACAGAGGTCAGAGGCAGGGAGAGGAAGGGCTCACTATGAAACTAGTGAAAGAATGTAGACTGTTCTGTAGTTTGCAGACTACAGTAAATTAAACACATCAGATAGGTAAGAAACAAAAAATGACTAAAACAATACAAAACTTTTCTTTCTAACAGTGAGCTAAGACTGAAACAGAAAAGAAACCATTCATTCATAAAGAAAAGGATATAAAATCACTTTAATTTCAGCCAGTGTTTGTGAAACGAGACAAAAAATCCTGAGGGCTAAATTGATGAAACGTCTAAAGTCTGCAGCCAACAAACTGATGGCAAAAAAATGTGTTAGCTCTCCTGTGGTCATTGCTTAAGGGAATATGGTCAATGAAAGGATGTTACTAAAATGCTTTGTAGAAATTTGCACTTTTCACAGTAGAAATGACCTTTAACATTCATTTTGTCTCTAAGAGAAATGCTTGATTTAATAGAGGCACATTGTAGTAACAAGTAATCTTAACATTAGAAATAGATGTCTTTGGGTTGTATTTGGTATAACAACTGTGACTTGCTTGCAAAGCAAATTTGAAAGCAAAGCATGCACTCAGGAACTCTAATGAGGATGGTAGTCTTTTGGTTTAGGTACTGTAAGAGCACATACTGAGTCATCCATTCAGAGAACAGCATCTATGACAAGTAAATGTGATGCTTTTGTTTACTTTTGGTTTAGGATGAAGATTTTCTCTGCTGTATAGAATTTGCTTCAGTTTCAAAATTATTATTCCATAACCAGACAGAATAAGAAGAGTAACAGATAATCTTGGTATAGTGTTAACTCTTTTGTAAACAGGCTTTGGTCAACAAAGATACCAAAACAACTGTATTGGAATTAAGTATATTGAACTGCATGATTTGTGCTCAGTATTAGAGATTATGATTGTCCTTCATATATTAAAAAAGGCTGCAGTGATTGTGTAGATGCCTAGGTGCTTCATCTCAGTCAATGATTTCCACATCCCCTCTCATTCATATTACACTGCCTCCCAATTTGCATAAGATCTCATAGTTTTATATTCAAAATATTATGGGCAAAAAGATAACACGCCTTATAGAGAAAGCCACGTATTTGTTGTCAATAATAAGAACAACAGTTAAAATCGTTACACACAAAGGTTTATGTATACCTTTTTCTCTGATACTATTGCAAAGCCATGTTACATCTTAATTTACTATGCATTTTTCATGTACATCAGAAACTTGTTCTTTGCACTTTTGTTTTACTGCTGAATCTAGTTTTTCCCAGGTCCCAGGACTGTATTTCTTTAGCTAACTGGTTGTGAGCTATTTATAGTCCCAAGGTTTCCAGTGTCAACCTATGCCCTTGGTGTTTTGGTGGCTGGGGTTTTTTGTTTTATGTTTGTGGGTTTTTTTAATCATCCCATGTTTATAGTTCTCTACAGTACACATAGAGTCATATCTGTCTGGATATGTAATGAAGGCTGAGATAGATAATTTCTCTACAATCAGGTCACTTGAAGGAGCAATTAGTAGATGAAAATATGACAGTATCTTTTACAGCCTCTCAGGACATTATGGGAAGTTTGTGCTGCAGCTTAAATACTGTCATAGTAAAGCCGGTATAACCTTTAGAGTGACCTTTCCCTTGTTTAATAAAAAGCAACTATAACTAGACAGAAAACAACATTAGCATGCACATAATAATAAGCAGTATAATGACTCTTTAGCTACATAAGCTACATTAATATCTTACAAGAAGATACAATTCATATTAAAATTTCATGACTGCTCCAAAAAACAATGTAATTATTACAAAGGCCAGAGACAAAGAAACTGAAATATATTGGGGTTTATGTTCATAGTGTTGCATACTGACATATATTGACCAGGAGTTTTTTACAGAATCTGTTGAAGGGTGGCAGTAGAGGATATATGCAAATCCTACTTATTTTCACTTGAATTTAAGATATTTGTTTCCACACACAATATATTTTGCATATTGATTTGTAACTTTATCTTTGAGGAATACAGAGTATCTTCTAACTAAAGGAATAAAAAAGACTGATTAGTATGGGTGAGCTGAGTACTTTTATATTTATGTGACTGGTACGAGTAAGCCAGTAAAATCTATCTTATTCATGGGACTCAATGCATTTGAAACTAAACTAGATCTTTATTAAAGGAAGTGTTTACAGAGACTTCACAACTTTAGCTAGTATTTAACCTGTTCATACAGATTTAATTTCTGTTGCTTCCATTTCTGTCCTTCACCCTAATCCTCTCTATTCAAACTGCATGCTATAGAACAGGGGAAAACCCAGAACTAAACACCTTCATATTTTTTCACTGACTAATGGATCAGTAAATCCTGTGGCTCTAATCCTCTTCATTCTGGCTCACTATAAATCTCAGAAGCAAATGATTACAAGTTCTGTGGGCTTGTAGTAGTATTCGGGTGCAACAGCGTGGCTGAGTGCACTGTAGCCAGTAACTATCTATGCAGTCTTTCTTTGGGAGTTACTTTGGTCTGTGTGGGAAAATTACTTCGGGGGGGGGGGGGGGGCGGGGGGGGGGGGGGAATTAGAGGAAACTGGGACCTAATAGAAGCATAGCATTACAGAATGCTTTTTAGGGTAAAATACAGTTATCGCTTTCATGATGGTTGGCATGCATGAAATCTACTTTACCACGGCTCCTTAAGCGACACACCCTGCCAGCTCAGCACAGGCTGATAGGAGTAAAGGAGGGTGAAGCAGAGTGGAGACCCTGCAGCCAGCCTTTGTTGTACTCCCTGCAGGAATGGGAACTTGATGGTACCACACAATTAAGATGAGATGTCATATAATAATAATGACCCAATAATTGTGCCAAAATTGCTTTCCTCGGATGAGGTGATCTCATTGTAACACCAACACACACCTTCCTCCCAAAGTTACCTGCCTCCAGGGTACTACCACACCTCACTGGGCATGTGATACCAATCAATGACAAAAATATGTATAACTAGAGTCACTCAAGCTCCACCCAAATGTAAAGAAGATGAACTGGTCTTAGACTGAAATAAGTCCAAAAGGTGGGGAATTGTCTACATTCCCAAATTACTAAATTCTGATGTAGTGTTTAACTATGTGTTAAACAAATCTGTGCACAAAGTTTAGGTCAAGCTGACCTACCCTCTAAAGTTGTAAAAAACTGATGAACAAAAGAACTTCTAATCAAGGGACTCAACCCTGGGAGACAAAGAACAGATAGGAAGAAGAGCACCATTATCTAATTTATGCAGAATGAATCCTCCAAGTGAGAAAGTTCTGGCCAAGCTGATAAGGTGAAAGTAGGACAAAGTAATTGTGGTAGTGGGGGATTGCGACCTCCAACTCAAAGAGCCTCCCTGAAAGAGGGCAAAACCCCACTTAAGGAGCATGTGTAGTTAGTAGAGAACTTCAGTAATGCTATCCGAGGATGTGCACTAATTTGCATTAGAAGCAAGAAACTTGTAAACAGTCCTGTGTATTACGATGAATATAAAACGTACTATGAAGTATAAAAAGTAAGCAAAAGAGGGAAGAAGTTAGGGAAGACTCCATCGTAACTTCTGGGAGCAGTTGACGGGCTGATCCTGTCTTCCTCCACAGGGGCACCTGTTGAATAAGAACTTTCTTCTATGAGTAGCTCGTGCGAGCTGTTATTAGGTATATTGTTTCAAGCTTGCTTTGCAGTCATATTATCACTGGCAATCTTTGAACCTCATTCTGTTACATACTTGCATTTAGTATAATAAAAGTCTTCAGCTGAAGTTCATTTTTGTATAAATCTCTGGAGATTTGAGTAGTTGTAAGGGATTTGACTCAGTGTCGCTCCCTGTGTAGGTCAGTCAGATCACCCTCTGATACACTGGACCGTCAAAACGCAGGTAGTGGACAGGCTGGTCAGGCACAGGGTCTCATCTTTCTTGGCAAACTGACAGGCTTATCAAATATAAAGGGTCTGAGAACCACCCACCCACCCCACCCCACCCCCCTTCTTAACATGAAAGTCTGCATTTGAGAATTACCAGGAAAAAGAGAATAGATTTTTTAATTTATTTTTTTTTTTTTTTTTTTTTTTTACTGTATGACAAAAATGCCTGTTTCGTTGTTACATGACACCTGGTTGCAGAGCTAATTAAAGGTGACCATTGAGCAACCTTTCATCTTCAAGTAAAAAATTGTAACAGACTCACAGCTGTTCTGACATTCATTTGCTAATGTTTAGGACAAAAGACCATCTGTTGACACTAGCATTTGTCATAATAAGCTATAATACTTGTTACAGGTGTTATAATAAAGGAAAATATTTTCTTCTTGTTCCCAGTTTCTGAACTCACGTTACTACGGGAAAAGACAGAATACCTTAAAACATGAGAAGTCAATTCCTTTTAACATGGTTAGCAGTTGTTAATCAGCTGACTGGATTATTTAAATTCTGACAGAACAGTCAGTAGCAAGATGGAGACTAGACATTTAAAAAAATCATTAAAGAGAACCTGAACCCTACACACTCCTTGGGCTTGCTTCCTCCTGTCTTTTTGTACTGTTTACTCCTATAACACTTTTAGTGGAAGAGTCCCTCTTGCTGTCAAGACAGCAGTTCTTCAAGGTGAAATTATCACTAAGCAGATGGAAATTCAACCCTTCTGACAGAGGGCACAGGGACTGATTATTCAAGATGATGGAATTAAAAGAGTTGTTATAAATAGGACAGAAGACATGAAAAAAATAAAATAAAGAGGAAATTATCCTTGAATTCATGTTGCTGTAGATCAAAAAAAAATGATGGCACTTTGGGAAAAATGGTGATCAATAAAAGGAAGGGGACAACAGGAAAGGCAGGAAAAAGAATTTAGAAAGAAGATATATATTTGTACACATGCGAGGCAAATTGTGGTGGATATAATGGTGTCAAGTTTTTTGACACTGCAAATTGAACCGTCCTTCATCAGAAACAAGCCAGGTATAATAGCAATAACTGTAATTTCTCCTTTTCCCACAGATGGCCTCCATTTATTTCATCTTCATAGCTCATCTTACTTGGTACAGGGACAAAATCTACTACGTGTGGCCTATTATCTGCAATGAAGTAGCATAATTGTACTTTAATGCATGTCTTCTGGACTAATGTATACATTTCTTACTTTTAAAAGCTTATTCATCATTACTTGCCTCATAAAAATCTGTCTATTTACATATGGTTAAATAGGAAAATTTCCTCTTCCTTTGTTTAACTGACTTGTTATTTTCACTGTGTCTGTTTAGCTCCTTTTCTGACATATTTTATAGATTGTTACACCTGTTTTCTTTGATGCTGAAGTCTCATAGTAAGTTTCCACATAGTTATTTCTTATTGGTAATGTTTATTTAAGAACTCCACTTCTACCTCTAATTTGTTTCTGACTTTACGCTGCCACTCTATTACTTTAACTTGATTTGTAAAGTGGATTAGAATAACAGAAAAATAGAATAGAATAGAACAGAACAGTTTTGTTCGAACAGATCAGTTAAAAAATCTACAATGATCATCTAGTCCAGCTGCCTGACCAATTTGGGGCTGACCAAAAGTTAAAGCATGTTAAGGGCATTGTCTAAATGCCTCTTTAATGCTGACAGGCTTGACATTGACCGCTTCTCTAGGAAGACTGATCCAGTGTTTGACCACCCTCTCAGGAAAGAAATATTTCCTAACATCTAGTCTGAAGCTCCCCTGGCACAGGTGTGAACCATTCCCATGTGTCCTGTCTCTGGATCCCAGAGGGAAGAGATCAGCACCTCTCTCTCCACTTGCCCTCCTCAGGAAGCTGTAAGAAAGCAATGATGATTCCACAAATACACTTCCTTGTGAAGTGGCTTTACATCTGAAAACCTGCATTTTATGCCAACCTACATGCTGAATAGTGTTTCTGAGTTACTATGAGACTAATGCATACAGTTCACAAGAGATCATGACTTGTGACTAAATGCAGTGGCAAGCAACTGCTTTAAGTGATAGTAGGTCCAGAGATAAGAGAAACTTGTTTTCATCTCACACTGTTATTTTTTGCAATTTAAGCATAATTTCATCATAGAGTAGCTAACAAAAGATTGCTGTAGAGAATTATTACTAACCCAGCTGTGAGGCAGAACAGCATGCCATATCAGCTTGACACTAGTTTATATGGGAATCTTATTTATATCCTAAGAGTGGCCTTGTTGCCTGTCACAGATTGCATGAGCTTTCATAAGCCATACCTATACAACTGGTAGAAAACAAATTTTCCCCATACATAGTTGCAGAGGGGTTTGAGGAATTCCAAAGTTGTGCAAAATCTCATATACCATTCACTGTCTCTGTAGTGTTAATAGGTGGGCTAGAAACCCATCTATAATTTTGTGAGTGGTTTTAGCCAGTTACCTTTAATCCCCCTCTCCCCTGCCACCCCCAGTTGCCCCCACCCCCCAAAAAAAAGTCTCAGCAAACGTTATGAGTGACAAACTTATAGTTTAAACTGCAGGCTCATTTAGTGTAACAGATACTTTTACACTGTCGAGAAAGAAAAGGCACAGGTGTATTCATTTAATTACTGGTCAGTCATTGTATTGATTCAGTCAGCAGCAGCATTGTCCTTTCCAGGAACTATTTCAGGTTTTTTTAAAGACATTGTTACAGCTGCCCCAGGTGCAGGTGCTGAGAATCCAATACAAGATGAAGAATGTGGAAACCTGCATAAAGGAGAAAATCTACATGAGAACAGCTGATGAATTTATTTCTTTGGCAAAAATTGAGGGTAGCAGCGCATACTGGACAAGAAAACACAGAGTTAATATTGACGATGTCACTTATCTCAGTTTAAATATAATTCTTATCAATATATTTTAAAAGATTTCTCTGTTTTCCTATGAAAAGGTGATTTAAAAAGCCATATTATAAATTAATATTGCCTCAAACTTGAAAGAAACAGCCTGATGTCATACCATGAAAGCACCAGTCTGGCTGGCTGCATCACAACACATTATTCCAGATACTTCATCAGTAACAAGCCTCTCCAGATGTGTACATGAGAGATTAGGCCTTTCAGGGGCACAGCACCACACTGAGGCCAGAGAAGATACGAAGCTAAATTCAAGGCAGCGTGGAAATGTCCAGTCCTTCCTAGATAATGATGAGTTGTATACATTGTCTCTTTCATTGTTTCACTGCCAGCTAGCACTGTTTCTGTGTCTTTCTGTTTCTTTTTCATTTAGTAGCATCAGTGGATCTTGGGAATTAATGTCATTAAGTCCTTTCTGAAAACACAGCCTTCTCCTCTTCAACCCCCTTTGAGATTTCTGTAGGATACTGTAAGTGGGTTCTCCTGAAGTTCAATATTTTCTCAACACCTATAGCCTAGACATGCCTTCTCACAAGTGTTTCTTTTGAGTTCATGCAGACTCTTTTTTCTCTAGATGTTACTTCTGCTCACTTTTGGCATTTTCTGTTAAGTGATTAGGTTATGACATAGAGCTTCTAAGCCTTTGAATAGACCTTGAAACAGTCAGTCATAAAGCCCCTATTCACCCTAGAAGGAAAAATGGTCTGTAGTTTTCTTCAAAATTTGCATCACTTTCTATTTGCTATTGCTGACATGTTTACATGATGTTTAACAGAGGGTATTTAAAGACCCTCCGGATTAAGAAAAACTCCACAGGATGATATTAGATTGCAATTTATCTGTAATTTTGCTGTCTGTATGCAAAGAATGTTCCCCTCCCCTAACTCTTTTTTTTTTTTTTTTTTTCCCCCCCCCCTTGAAAGAACAGAAAGATATTTTGTAAGACACAAACTCTAAAGGCAAAAGTAGAAGCAAGAGGTTTTGTCTTTTGGGTCACCATACAGTACAGGTTACCTCATCAACAGGATAATGCTACAGTTTCTGGCCAACCTACCTAGAAGTATTAGTCTATGTGCAACAATACCCAGTATCTTGTCAAATACTCCAGCTGTTTCTCCCTTTACTGGACTCCTGAGACTATTGAAGCTAAAATGTTTTACCTCCCTTATGTTAAGTCCTGATTTTACACATGCTTTTCAGCTTTAATTATTGATAGAGCTGCATCCCATCCTGTTAAGGTATGATGGGATTACTGAATATGCAAAATTCTTGTAAAATACTGCAAGGACACAGCAACTAATAGTCCTTATACATCACTAAATTCTTCTTTATGATCATTGTATATGCACTCATCATACTGGCAAAGTATTCAAAAAATAAGCTTGCAAATAATGTGAGGTGAGAAAACTGCTGAACTCTTTTTTTTTTTTTTTTTTTTTTTTTTTTTTTTTTTTTTGTCACTGGGTTGTTGAAACCTGAGGTGGGAATTGAAGTGGATTAACCACCATACAAGAGTAAATTTTCCAGTGATATAGTCATATCTAGCTTTAGAAGTTATAATGAAGATATAAACAGTTTTTTAATTCCTAAAATAAAATATGCAGTAGACGGAATTGTTTTATATATACTACATGGGTGAAAAGCATGCTTGGGGTTATTATGGAAATGGAAAAGGTGAAGAAAGTGTGTGTGAATATATGCATGTTTACAGGACACAGATCTTTTTTTTTTTTTTAAATGGCTTTGAGACATTTTAAACTCAAAAAAAAAAAAAAAAAAGACTAAATGAAAAGCTTTGTTATGACCTTGTGTAGATTTTAGAAATAATTTTGCAAAATGCTTTACATAAGTACATAATTAACTTAATGAATCAAATTTACTGTTCCCTCTCACAGGGACAATGAAAATTCACCTCTGAGTAAGTGGAGTGTTTTAAATGCTGTTCCGTTTATAGTTTCTTTATGGGTTTAAGGCCAATGAATGAGGCACCAAGACACAAAGTAGCCATTTGACTAACTGCCAATATCTGAGGCTGGAAATGTACAATAATTTTATTAGGAAAAAAATACATTTAAAAACCGAGAAGTAACCTTAAAATTGAATGCATTTAGAGGCAGAAAATGTTTCTTTTTTGTAATCTACTGCAAGCCAGTGCTTCCTAGTCTGAAAATGTAATATGTTTATTTCAGGTGGGTTATTTCTCAATGATAGCTGTTAGCAATAACCTAGAAATTGTCCTTAAGAATTCAGCTTGCCTGTTGCTGAATTGACCTATGATGGTCTGAAGACAAACTCTGTGGATATGGAACAGAAAGGTAACCTACTTTAGGTTTCTAAACTGTACTTTTACAATGTGCTACTTTCTGTGAATTTTGACAGCTTGCTAGGCAAAAATCAGAAGAGAAAAAATATGTGACTTCAAAGGAAATGATTGAGGGTTTCACATCTATATAGTTCATCTAAACAGATTTTCTTTTAAAACTTCTACATAGACTGGATACTCTGCTTTCAGTAAAGGGAGCTTTTGTCCAGAGTATCACAAAAAGAAAAAAGCTACATTAACAGTAAATAGTGAAAATCTTAATAAAACCCCTAAAAATAAAGATTTTTGGAGCCAAAACTTTTTGATAAAAAAGCCTGATTTGAGTCAATTTAATGCTTTTAGAAAAATTAGAAAATTTCTGGAAATGTTATACTATTTTCTTTAAGTAAACTCCATTAAAATATTTTAATAATTATGCAAAAAAAAACTTTTAGAATTGTCAAAACTTCTTTTTTGATTGTCATTGAAAATATTATGAGGAGAATAAAATTAAATTCTGGCTGAAGTAGAATCAGCAATGTTAAAATTCTCAGAATTTAAAATAATTGCTCAGTCAGCTCTGATTTTAATAACAATTCAGTTAGGTATAGGATGTATAAAATAAGCAATCTTATGGTGACACTTGTTTCACCATCTTATCCTTTAAATGAAATCCATCAAGTTTTTTTTTGTTTGTTTACTTGTTTTTATCAAATTTTAGACTTATTTTCACTGCATTTTGGATATATTTCCCCCAGATTTACTCTTAATTCTCATTTCTGAATTTCTACCTGTTGTATGACACATCTACTTAGAAGCAAAATTCCTCCCGTGAGATACTTTTAAATGCTTTTTATTAGATAGTCTTGTGTGTGGGAATATGTGTAAAGCAATGTATATGTACTGAATATATACATATATGCATACTTCAGCATAATTCAACAACCCTATGCCCCCTGTAGAGTCATCAGCTCAGATCTCTAGCACTGAGCTAGGTATTTTTTTGGAAGATAAAAGAGGCTTACCATCAAAAAATGTGTAAGCAGTTGAGAGCCAAATCTCAAAAGCCACTCAAACACTTGATTTCTCCTTTTATTTTTTCATTCACTGTCAACACTGGTTGAAACTTGTATTTATTCAAAAGCAGAAAAAATAGTATAATACAGATGAAATTTTGTAAATGTGCCAATCACATTAAATATTCAATTTTTTCTCATCAATAGATTTAGAAAGCAATTTTCAGAACTGCTAATTTAGTTTGTTTCCAATCAAGTCAGCCAGCATTTTCGTATTTTTACTGTTTTATGTAATGTGAGTAGATAAGAGCAGTACTTTACACTTTCAAAAATCATTTTCATAATGTGTTTTTTTTTTCTTCTGTATGATAATAACATTTAACAGCAATTAATTGTAAATTAATCTCAGAATCCCCAAGCTTAAAATAGTCTGTAGAATACAAATTAGTGACTATCTGATTTCTGTTTTAAACAACAAAGTCAGTTGTTTTTTGTTGTTCCTCTCATAAGTATGGAGAGATGTGTATAGCAGAGGCTAACTTCACAGCACAAGAGCAGCAGCACAATGTGACATTACAACATAGTTTGTTGCAGGCCTTTCATTTCAACAAGAGCCAACTGTTTGATTGTTCATGTTCTTCAAATTCAGAAGCCAGGAGGCGTTATATTCTGAGGGCTTAGTACTACCAGGAGAGTAGTTATGGAGAGCCGGATATTTACTGAGAATAATATCCCAGTAAGTATTGTCCTGCTTTGAAGAAGCATAAACAGGAGTTCATAATGAATTTTAAAGCCTGATGTGTGAAGGAGAAAATGGAATTTGAAAATACAATGAAAGTGCCAATGCACTTAAAGTTTGGGTCATCTAAGGAAGCTGATACTAACAATTAATGTGAATTCATGAGCGCTCAATTTTCTTCATCATATTCAACGTTTTGACTTACAAGATGCTGAAGGTCAAGTCTGTTATTTATCACCTCCATAATCTAATATTTTTCACCTATGTAGGACATCTAATTAACTCTCAAGTGTTTCATTATCTAATTCAGTCTCTTGGCATATCTCTGATTTGGACAAATAATCTTACTTTGAAGAAGATGAGTGATCTAAGGAAGGATTTACCTTGAGGTAAGAAAATGCATGAGAGAATCATTAGAAATAAGAGTATCACAGAAATAAGAGACTTAACATATTTTGTAATGTTTAGTGAATATGTTATAGGTTTTTAATATATTCTTCTCCTCTATCCATTACATCCCATCTTATGGAGAAAAGTTGTATAGAAACTGTAAACAAATGAACAGAAAGAAAAAAGGTGTAGGGGTGGGAGAAGGGTTTACCCTATTTATGTATTATATTCCCAAGTATTAACACTTCTATAGATACATAGCATGCATGATATGCCTAACCACAGATATATAGGACTAAAGCAGGCCATTTGCTAAAGATAAAAATGTCTTTAAAATGAGAATAGAAATGAAAAAAAGAGCATCACTAATTCTAAACTGAAAAGAAATAAGCTTACTTGCTAAAGGAAACAAGTATGTAAGTAAAGCTGAACTACATGTGTGAATGGATGCGCATGTGTACACAAGCAGCTCTAATACCTTCATAAATAGGCACAATAAATCTCAATATCAGTAAATCCAGGTTGAATGATCCTACTTGGCTTTGTAGAGCATTTTGGTGCCTACTTGGTGAAGTATATTGTTGAATAAATCATGAGGTTTCATTGGTCCAAATTAATAGTAGCTACTGAATGTGACTGCTGTATGTCTTCCTCCCCAAATCAGTCTCTGAATAATAGTTGGTAAGAAAATGTTTCTTTGTATGAATATGTTATAGCAAGTCACCTCATAACTGATCTATATGCTACAGAAGAAGAAATAAACCCATTACTGTAATGTAGGAACAGTAGTGGTATATATAAGAAATACGTCCAAAACAGCTGTTACAATATCTTTAAAAATCCAATTTAAAAGTATTAACATGACTCACGAAATTCTGAAAGGGAGAAGTCCAATATAAGGGTCAAGATGAGTATTTTATCATGTGCTCCAAATTAGAATTTACATACAACTGAAAATAAGTTCTGCAGTAAAATTTCACTAGCCAGAATTGAATTATTAAACAGGATTTTTCCATCTTCCTTTTGAACTTTTGACTCAGGATTCTTTTATTTCAGCACAGTACCATTGTCAGAAGAGAAATGGAACTAGTTTAAGAAAATACTGAAACAGTAATGTGCCAAAGTATGTTGTTTGGTTGGGTAAATTAATTAATAGGATACCTGGTCACAAATGAACTGATTTTTTTTCTCTTGCTTTTGGTAAGCTCCATAATCAAACTTTAACCACTATGGTGGGATGGCCTTGGCTGGCTGCCAGATGCCCACCTAGCTGCTCTCTCATTTCCCCACCTCAACAGAATAGAGGAAGAAAATAAAACTGAAAAACTCATGGTTCTAGATAAAGATGGTGAGATTACCGATTACCATCACAGGCAAAACATACTTTGGGAAAATTAATTTATTGCCAAGTAAAATAGATTTAGATAGTGAGGAATAAAAAAACCAAAAACCAAAAAACTCCACAACAAAATACCCCCAACAATCCACCAAAACTAAAACTAACTTCCTCCCATCCTCCTTCCTTCTTCCCAGACTCAACTTCATTCTTCATTCCCAACTCCTCTATGTCCTTTCCCCCGCACAGCACGGTGGGTATGGGGAATGAGGAGTTATGGTCAGTCCATAACAGTTTCTCTCTGCTGCTCCTTCCTTCTCACACTTTTCCACTGCTCCAGCATAGGTCCTCTCCACAGGCTACAGTCCGGGATAAATCTGCTCTATCAAGACTCTTGTCTACAGGCTGCAGTTCTTCAAAAACTACTGCAGTGTGGTTCCTCTCCACAGGGTACAGTCCTTCAGGACCAGGTTGCTCCAGCATGGGCCCCCCACAGCTGGCAGCTCCAGCCAGGACCCTGCCCCAGCATTGGCTCTCCATGAGCTGCAGTTTCCTTCAGGGCACAACCACTTGTTCTGATGTGGGGTTCTCCATAGCCTACAGGGTGAGTATCTGCTCTGGCATGGTCATCCATTGGCTGCAGTGGGACAACCTTCTCCACCATGGTCTTCTCCAGAGCTTGCAAGGGAATTTAAGCTCTGACACCTGCAGTACCTCCTCCTCCCCCCCCCCCCCCCCCCCCCCCCCTTTCTTCTCTGACCTGGGTGTTTGCAGGATTGTTTCTTACACTTCTTTTTTCTCACTCCTCTCACGTATTCCACTACACAGTATTTTTACCCCTTAAATATGTTTTCACAGAGGTGCCACCAGCTTGGCTGATGAGCTTAGCTGTGTCCCATGGTGTGTCTGTTGGAGCTGTCTGAAGCTGTCTATGCCTGGAATGGGGCAGGCCCTGGTCTCTTCTCACAGAGGTCTCTATGTGGTCCATCTAAAACCTTTCCACTTACACCCAGTACAATCACTTAGCTCATACTGTGTACTTTTAGCCACACAAAATGCTGAGAAAAATAATTAAATCACAGAGTTACCTGGCAAAATTGCATTGTGCATGAACTTCTACATGGAATGATTTAATGATTTCACTCCCTAAAACTTATTACCTTTCATCAGAAAACAACAACAAAAAAATCACTATCTGTTTAGATCATCTCAATGTTACAGCAAAGACTGAATTTTCATTTTCTTGTCTGTATCCATTTTTTCTGGTATAATATGTATCTACATGTATGGAATATCTATTGAAAAATTATAAAATACTAACATGCTATAGGGATCAGGGCTAGAAATGAAAGTGGATGTTACATGCAGATTCACAGACTACAGGAACCTAACTTTGTGAATAAAGTCAGATTAATGTCACAATGCAACTTTTGTAGAAAGAAAAGCATTTCCAAATAGCTGGTCGTACTTGCTCCTATTTGTGAAAGCTAGCAGGGCTTAATGGCTAGGTTTTACAAAGAAAACACATAAGCTTCTCATCCTGTCAGGATTTGAATATGTAGTGCATTTATCAGGAATAAGTTTATAGGCATTTCTTAGGCATGAATGTATATGTTGTTTAGAAGAAGTCTTAAGTAGCTTTTACTTTTTTAAAAAAAATATTTTATATACATATTTAAGGAAAGAGACTCCAATAAAAATTACAGTATCTGAAGTGCAAGGCACTTGGTAGTAATACACAGAAGAAGGAGGAAAGAAGGCCTTGCTGAGTTTCTCAGTCCACTTGCATATGTGAAAGTACACACATTGTATTGTCTCTGAAATTAGGGTTTAGCTTTCTGATCTTATGAAAGTGAAATACTATGTTTGTTCCACATAATGTGGACTCTACTTAAACATTTCTTGTTGATAGTGAATGATGAAGGGAGAGGAATTAAATTTATCCACTGGAGTAGCCTCAATTAAACCAATACACCATTTATCTTTCATTTTCTTAGGGCAAATATCTCTGGTTTTGTGTGACCTTATTTGTTTAATTTTGGACTGGGTCCACTGCACATGGATACATAAGAAAATATACTTCTTAATAATGCTAAAATATAAATATAAAAGTGCAAAAAGAAATATTATCTACAATACCTTTGAAACTGTTAAAAAATGTATCTTAAAAACAGATCCAAAGCAGAGAACTTAGAATTTGTTTGTTCAGGCCCAAAGTTGTACTTGGCTTTACATAATATCAAAGAGAAATAACCTTTTCTCATGAAGTTTGCAGTCCGAGGCTGCACTGGGATTCAGTGGTGTGCTACCAGAAGGCTTAGGGAAGTCACTGTAGTTTAAAATTAGAAGAGCAAGGGTGCCAACTGGTCCCAAAGATTGTGGTCAAAAGATTTAATCCACAACATACTTTCTATCTGTGAACATCAATTGTAGAACCACAGAGCTAAAATTTGGATTTCTTTCTTTTATGTCTTTTTTAGGTCACAGTCCTGCACTCACATCCATCTGGGATATATTATTATCTGTTTGTAGGGCTGGATGAGACTTTCATATAATGAACAGAACCAACAGGGAAGCCACTCCTTCTACGTATCCCCTTGTGGTTTAACCCTAGCCGGCAGCCAAGCCCCACACAGCTGCTCACTCACTCCCCCTCACCCAGAGGGATGGGGAGGAGAATTGGAATGTACAACTTGAGGGTGGAGATAAGAACCATTTAATAGGTAAAGCAAAACAAGGAATTTATTCACTACTTCCCATGGGCAGGCAGGTGTTCAGCCATCTCCAGGAAAGCTGGGCTCCGTCATACATAAAAATGACTTGGGAAGACAAACACAATAATGCCAGATGTCCCTCCCTTCCTTCTTCTTCCCTCAGCTTATATACTCAGCATGACGTCATATGGTGTGGAATACCTCTCTGGCCAGTTTAAGTCACCTGTCCTGGCTGTGTCCCCCCCCAGTTCCCCGTGCCCCTCCAGCCCCCTCACTGGCAGGGCCCAAGGAACTGAAAAGTCCTTGACTTGGTATAAACATCACCCAGCAACAATGAAAACCATCAGTGTTATCAACGTTGTTCTCACATCACAGCCAAAACACAGCACTGCACCAGCTACTAAGAATAAAACTAACCCTATCCCAGTTGAAACCAGGACACCCCTAATGATTTGCAAAAAGTTTTCTGCATCAGTGAAATGAAGGCAGGAAGGCAGGCAGAAACAACATGCTTCTTTCCATCCCCTTGGAACCTGCAGTGATATTTTGGGATCTCAGTACATTCCTTCCTGGCACTCATTAGGAAAAGGACTTAACACTGAATATGCGCTACAGGAATAAATGTTCTTGTATGCCTGAGTTGTGCTTACAAGCAAAAAACCAAGCAAATACACACTTTGAGCTAAAAAAGAACTCCTCCCAACACAATAAAGCTTGACATTGTTTTGCCTCTTTACAGTGTTAATATGTACCTTATACCATTAGTGAGTGTAATGAAATTCACATCTGAGCATTTTTTATTGGGAACTGGTTGTCAAACTTCAGTTTAAAAGCCTGTAACTGTAAACATTAGAACCTTGAACCTTCAGACGACTAGATATAGAAAAATCTTTCTTTCCATTTTGAATCCTATTTAGATCCCAGGATCAAAGACACCAAGAGAAATACCAGAGCTTTTGAAAGAAATAGACACTTACATTTGGATTTCAAGAGCAGTAGCTCACCTTATTCACCTTGATTTTAGAACACAGAGACAAATCTGAAGACTCACCTTTGCATTTAGTGTCACGATTTTTGCAAAGATTCACTCATCTCATTGGGACTGTCCAAAGTGTATGGTAGATATGAAATGGTGTCTCGTTTATAAGAACCAAGAACATTTCCCAGGTCCCATATTTCTAGTATCCTTATACTACCTCAGAGTACGATTTGAATGCACACAAGCCTTTCCTGTGTCCTGGTTTCTGTGAATAAAGATGCCGCTCACGTAGGCTAGAGAGAGCTTTGGGACACTCCAGCGTGTCTTTCATCCAGCATTACTGGGAGAATAGGTGCTTAAGGTTCACTGTGATGCACCGTGTTGCAATTTAGTCTAGACACAGCCAATGTAACTACATGCATCAGACTGCCTCAAAGGAAATCAATATTGTTTAAAAATATCTCTATATTTTATGAGCAGAATTGCTCTACCTTCTGTCCGATATGTGTTATTTACTATGTCTTCTAAAATAAGAATAGTACTGTCCTTGTAAAAGTAGTTCCTATGATAAGAAAAGGAGAAATGTACAGCTCTCATCAATACAGAAAAAAATATGAACAATCAGAAACCCCTATTAATTTTCCTTCCAATTTCAGTAGCCCACAGCTTGCAGAAAAAACACAAGTCCCAGTCATAGTGTAAAATTGCATTTTGCAGAGCATGGAGCATGGACTATACAATGAGGTATGAGGACCATGGAACAAACTTTTCATATCTTTGTTCTAAGATGTCCTTCCAAAGATGTCTCCTGCTGTTTTGTGTGCCAATACGGGATGCTAGTCATGTCAGCACAAGCACACAGCATGGAAATGTGAACTGACCCCACCATTTCACTAAGTGCTAATAGACAAAGGAAGAGACTAAGTCTCAGCGATGTTTCCCTGCTTGTCAAAGCTGTAAGTGAAAGTACAGTAAGCATCAGTACATTAAGTAGTAGCTTGGAAAGGGAGATTTAAAAAATGTAATAGGAAGGTATAAGAAGCCAGCATCTTCAAAGTAAAATGATGTGTACCTAGGTATGATTCTGGACACCTGTGCTTCTGTTGCAAGAAAACAGTGAGGATATTCCCTGCTACAAATTTTTCCTGTGTTAGCTAGCATTTTTCTAAACAATTCTCATAAATGATTTAAGGGTTGCAGGAAAAACTGAGAGAAGATTTGTTTAATAGACAATGTGCTTGCAGTCATGGTGTTACTAGGGCTGATAGCTACGCCAAAAGGAGACAATATCCAACAATGTTCCCAAGCATGTTTAATTTCTCAGAGTAGATGTAACAGGTAATCCAAATGGATGATTTGTGATTGTGATATCCATACAGGCATATGGCATATGCAGAGCAAAAATCCACTTTGATAGGTTGTGCCTTTCTCCATGCAATGACAATGGAGACCTCATGAACTGGACTTGGGCAGCAAGAGAAGTGAATTTGTGTACCATCACACCTAACTAAAGTATGGCACTTGGTATCTGTAGTGTTTTCCAGCACTTCTGGACAATCTCGGTATGACACAAGACTCTTCTAAAATATGCTACTATAAATCTGACTTATATTTGACTCTTAGTGTTCCATATAATAAAAGCACGTCAAATACAATAATTATAGGCTAGCATGAAAGATGCACTCATAGAGATGCAACCATTAATGTTTGGCAACTTTTCCAATTGATACTAGCCTCCTGAACTTTAGTCACTGAAATCTTTACTTCTTCTCACTGACAGAAATTAGTGACCTGGAAATTAGTGATCTGGAAACCCTTCTTGTCAGCAGGCCAGGACCACAGTAATTGTGCCTGTAATTTATAAGTTCTATTAAATTCTCTGTCCCGGAGCCTCTGGGTCTCATTCTCCCTGACTGAGAGAGTACAGTTGAGTCCAAAATAGAACTTTCATGCACTGTCTGCTATGAAAAAATTTTACAGATCTCCAGTGGCCCTCTCCGGAAAACTCTTAAGAGACATGTAATTTCGTTCAGAATTCCTGTTTCCCCATTCATCTACAGAAAATACCACATACTTTTGCATGGGTTCTTGATTGGAATATCTATCAGAAATTACTTGGACTTACTATACTTTAAGGAGTGGTGGTCTTCTGGGAGTTTGTAATATATGGAAAAAGAATCAAACCAAGAGCATTTTCTGAGTGTTGTACAACACTTTATAAGCAAGCACCAGAACATACAATAAAATTCAATCTATTTTTCCTTATTTAAATACCTCTATTTTTTACCATTTAACTAACATTCAATTCTTTGTTTTAAAGACCTAATAATTTTTTAGTATAAGATAATATTAATTTATTATGGAGCAGCAATATACATAAGCATTAACAATTTATAGTTCCCATTTCATGTTTCAATAAAATTTCATGTATATTTTTCAAAGGAAACAAGTTGTCTATTTTGTTTCATTGTTCCATTTACATCTGTCTCTTGTTGTGTATATTGTAAGAAACGCGTAGCCTAAAACTACACTCTTGGTATATGTACATTAGTCCAGAATATAAGAAAAAGTTTACAACACCTTAAGCATAGCTATGTTTTGCAAATAACGTCATGGAATTCATCCAACTTAATCTCTGGATATATGTGTTACAACTAGAGTTCCTATCCTTTCCTAGGAGCCTTTCTCTCAACATTAAGAAGAAATCTGCATTTGATATGTTGATTGTGCCCAGAAAAGTGCCTATTGACAGTTTTATTGATTGTAAAGGAAGTATAGGGTGATCAGTTAGCTGAACTTGGTGTAAGCACCTGAAATGATTAAATGTTTGTTTTTCACCAAGTGGACACATTTTGTTTGGTCTTTCAGACTGTATAGTTTCCTCAAATAATGTAACTACAACATTGAATTCCCTTCAATTATACTCACACTCTTTGTACATTTTTCTTTCATTTTACACCTGTACATTCACAACACTATGTCTGTTAACTGAACTTTTTAGTCATTGGGAGCCTGCAGGCTTTAAAATATTATTGTGAATATTAAGATATTCAAAGTTTGAAATAGTATTACCAGCATTTCTACAATAAGGGTATATATGAAAAAAACTAAGCAAACATATGTACTGCACATATTCCATGAAAGCAATGAAAAAAAGAGACCCATAATCATAAAAGCAGAAGGGACAGCTAGATAAAGTGGATTCATAAAAGTTTACCTGGCTGTCACAATCCTGACTCAGATACTCATGTAACCTATTTTCAGTTTAGCATTCTGATCTGAGCAAAACCAAGATTCTCAAATTCTTTTAACACAAACACTAATAATTTTGCCCCAGAATAAGTTCTGCATAAGTTCAGAAAATGAAAGTGAAATGGGATAGCATATAAGTAGGCAAGAAAGGTTACAGGTTGATTCACAATGACTTTTAAATCATATAAAAATCAAATTTAAATATTATCATGTGAGATTTAAAGCATATTCAAAATCATTGTTGATCACAGTAAATATTATTGCATTGTTAATAAAATGTTAAACGTTACTGGCTTTTTTCCCCCAAAAAATACATGTCATCGCTATAAAAGGATCAGTTTTTCTTAGTTTCTGCTGGGTGTAAAGTATCATTTACTAACATTAGTGACTTGTTACTATCATAAAAAGAAGTCTTTTTCTTTATTAACACCAGGACAAACAAAATAGCTTTAATGGAAAGCCAACAACAATATTACCCATCATCATTTGAATATCAGAAATAAAACAGGTTGGAATTTAGAAGGATTTAGAGTTTCATTAAAGTTTATAATGGTTTAGAGTACTCTGCAGAGTACAAATAAGTGGTCAAGTTTTAAGCATTGTAGTAGCATTCTTTCAAAAGTAACATGTTAAGATATTAGACTATCTTTCTGTTACTTACAATGAAGTAATTGTCTGCACTTGTAAAAGACATTAGTTTGTACAATCTTTTTTTTCTTTTCTATACTATGTTTATAATTGAATGATACTTCTTTTCAAAATAAGCAGATTTAATATCTGTGATCATATCAGACTGAGATGTCAAGTTCAATAGTTTGTTTCAGAATTTCATAAAATGTTCCTGGGTCAGACAACTGAAGGTTAAAGAATATTTTTCTTCTTCTGGCATGTCTCCATTGCTTACTATTATAACCTAATCATCTAACAGAAATTTTGCTACCGTTTACCAAGTTATTATTTAGGAAAATTATAATTGTTTTACATTGTTCCTTCCATTGCTGTCCAAACTGGAGGTTTTCATGTGGTTGCTTAAAGAAAATCAACTTTGGTAGCTTGGATGTGGTGCATTACAGAACTGAAATAGCATCCTATTTTCTACCTTCGTAACTACAGGCAAAAAGTGACACTCAGGAATAATCTTCTCTAAAATACATAACTAAGAAATTAATTCTTATGAAAAATATGTATTAGTTTTTTAAGAGTCCTAGAACAAAATAGTCCTTCACCTGTGAACATCACTATTATTACACTAACAGCTAACAGCACACAACAGGTTCAGAGCAGCTGCTTCCTCTGAAAGACTTAAATTTCTGCCAAGTTCAGTAGAATCATGTGCTGTTCTCTGTGAATGAGTACCACATCCTAATGAGAAGTGTGATTTGTCCCTGAAATAAAATTCTCTGTGAACAATTGATGCTAGAGTCACCGGTGCAATGTGGCTGTAACTTGTGATGTTCTAACACTGCAAAGAAAATGCAAATTTTGTTTTATTTATCTTCATTTACAGAATCTATTCATCTATTAGTTAGCAATAAAATTTTGGAGTTCCACCAGCAAGTTTCAGCTTGGAAAACATTGTGCCTGAGAGCAAGATTGGACCAGAATTTAAGAGTGGGTTGTTTTTTTTTTTTCAGAGGGGGCAGGAATGTCTTGGGTTTGTTTTTGTTTTTCCCCAGTTGAATGATTGCTGAAAAAAAATATTAAAAATTACAGTCATGGATATGGTTCACCTGATAAAACAGAGACATCCCCAGCATCTAGGCATAGTGGTTAACTAATTACTCTTCATTCTGTTTACAGTCAATGAAAATACGTAAATTTGTAATACTTCAATCAGGCTTAACATCCATACATGAGTTTCTTTTGCTGGTAGAATCACAGCTGCAATAAACTTCACAGAACAAAATTCCTTGAAAAGACTTTTTTGTTGTTGGTGGTGGGGTTTTTTTGTTTGTTTGTTTTGTTTTTTTTTTGTTTTTGTTGCTGTATTAGAAGTGTGAAGTGCTGTAATCTACATAGTGGACTATGAACCTTGTAGAGGAATGAAGGCAGTGGGTTGATTAACACTGATAACATGCAGCTGTGGCCTTGCCTTGACAGGAGTGGGTTGATTGACATGGATGATGTGCAGCTGTAGCTTGTTCCTGCTAAGCAGTTAAAGACCACTGAGGATTATGGAAGGGGGTGGGATGAGGAGTAGTAGTAGTAGTAGTAGTAGTAGTAGTAGTAGTAGTAGTAGTAGTAGTAGTAGTAGTAGTAGTAGTAGTAGTAGTAGTAGTAGTAGTGTGGTCTGACTGCTGGAGGAAGGAGGAACGGCATGGACAGTAGAATCTGGCTGATGGTAAAAGCCTTGTTGCAGCCTCCTAGTTTGTTTGTGCTGAAACAGAACCCCAACCTAATGTAGTCTTGGGGGGGGGGGCGGGCGGGGAATAATCTGATTCTAACAAGGCTGGCTTGGCTGAGCTGGCAATGTGGGAAGACTATAAGATGTTTACCACTGAATGGAGAAAACTTGTGTGGCCAAAGCTCAACTGGAGTTCAAAGCTCAACTGGAGTTCAAGTTGGTCAGGACTGTGAAGGATAACATTAAGGGCTTTTTAAAACATAACTGTAAAAGAAGGATCAGAGTTAATGTTGTTTTGTTACTTGATAAGGTTGGCGACCTTACAAACAGGGTTATAAACATAGCACAGACATTTAATGCCACCTTTGCCTCTGTCTTCAACACCAATGACTGGCCTTGGGAATCCTGGAGCCGTGTGTTGAAAGCCCATGACTGGGGGGATAAACTCCCTATTGACTGAACTTATTTGAAACTTGCTGCTCCAGCTGGGTGCACACAAACCTATAGAGCCTGATAGGTTTCATCCCAGGGTACTGAAAGAACTGCATCATGTTATCGTATGACCTCTTTTCATTATTTTTCAACAATCTTGGGAGTCTGTACAAGTTCCAGTAATCTAGAAGCTGGTAAATGTTGTCCTAATATTCAAGACAGGTAAAAAAGAAGATCCTGTTTATTATAGGCCTGTCATTCTTGCTTCAGGGCCTGATAAAATTATGGAGAATGTTATTGTGGGAGTTACTGTAGAACAGTTGAGAGACAATGTGGTCATTTGTCATAGCCAGTGTTGGCCCATGAGGGGAAAGTCCTGCTTAACTAAGTTAATTTCCTTTTATGACATGGTCACCCATCTAATTGACCAATGGAGCCAGTTGATTTGGGAGTTTGGGATTTCAGTGAAGCTTTTGATACCGTCTCTCATAGTATCCTTCTGGATAAAATGTCCAGCATTCAGCTAGACAAGACCATGATATGTTGGGATAGCAACGGGCTGACAAGTTGAGTTCAAAGAGTTATAATAAATGGGGTTACATTAGGCTGTTGGCCAGTCACCAGTGAAGTTCTCCAGGGCTCAATTTTAGGGACAGTGTTCTTTAATGTTTTTATAAATTATCTGGACACAGGAATGGAATGTGCATTGTTTGCCTATGATAGTAAGTTAGGAAGAGATGTGAATTCCCTTGAAGGTAGAGAGGTCTTACAGAGAGACCTGGATAGATTATAGAGCTGGCAATCACCAACTATATGAAATTTAACAAAAGCAAGTGCCAGATTCTCCACCTGGGACAGGGCAATCCTGGTTATATGTACATGCTAGGGTACAAGAAGGTGAAGATCAGCCCCGTAGAAAAAGGTCTGGGGGACTGTATTGATGGCAAGTTGAATATGAGTCAACAGTGTGCTCTGGCAGCCAAGAGGGCCAGCCATGTCCTGGGGTGAATCAAGCACAGCATAGCTAGCCAGTCAAGTGAGGTGACTGTCCCACTCTACTCTGCACTAGTTCAGCCCCACCTTGAGTACTGTTTGCAGTTTTGGGCACCCCATTATAAGAAGGAAATCCAATCATTAGTGTGTCCAGAGGAGGGTGACTAAGATCGTGAAAGGTCTGGAGGGACAGACTTTTGAGAAGTGGCAGAGGTCACTTGGTTTGTTCAGCTTGGAGAAGAGAAGGTTGAGGGGTGACCTCATTGCAGTCTACAGCTTACTCAAGAAGGGCAACGGAGGGAGAGGTACTGATCTCCTCCCCCTGGCAACTAGTGATAGGATACAAAGAATGAAGCTGCATCAGAGGAAGTTCAGATTGGACACTAGGAAAAAGTTCTTCACTGAAAAGGTGGTCGGTCACTGAAACAGGTCCCCAAGGAAGCGGTCATAACACCAAGTCTGTCAGAGTTCAAGGAGTGTCTGGACAATGTTCATTTAGTTTCAGATAGTCCTGCATGGAGCAGGGAGTTGGACTTGAGGATCCTTGAGACATTTAATGATTCTCTGATTTGCATATGTAATGATTCATAAAATGAGAAAATAAAAGGATTTTCTAGGGAAAGAACATTAAGAGAAAAAAATAAAGTAAAAATAGATAATGTAGAAAGCAAAGAAAATAAGATACATCGATTTAAACATGAAAAACAAGGACTTTAAAAAAAAGAATCATGAAGGAGGCAAAAAGTGAAAAAAGGCAGAGAAAATATTTGGAAAGGATACAAATTAGGCTGAAAAGTAAATAAAATTCAGTAAGAAGGGGAGATAGAAAAAAATACCAAGTAGAAATAAAAGTGCAAGTGAAAAGATAGAAAACAATAACAACATGAGCCTTCAAAAACACTCCTAAAAACTTTAAATGTAAGGGAAAACCAAGGAAAATTCTCCCATTGGTGATTATATGTGGTTAATGAAGACACAAAAAGAAAGAAAACAAAATGAAATTCACAAATAAATGGTTATATTCCACACAGGAATGAGCTTACCCTCGGGGTCCCAGAAGGATCTGTGCAGTGACCTGTGATATTCTCTGTATTTATATATGGGAGTGAATAATGAGCTGCCACATTTTACAGATGACAAACATTTTCCCAAGAAAGTACAAAAGAAAGGTGACTGCAAAACACTCCAGAAGGAGCAAATTGTATCCAGTGATAAAAAATGACAGACATAATTCAGTGTTCATAAATTCTATGTAAAGCACACATGAAATATTATCCTAACTGTGAAGACAGAATGATAGTCTTTGAACTAGTGATTACCATTCTAAAAACTCATCTTAGAGTAATTTTAAATAGGCAAGTATAAAGTAAAAAATTAAGAGTGAAGGACTATAGAATAAAAGTAACGAAACAAAAAATTTTGTCATATAAATGCATGGTATACTCCACACTGAATAACATGTGCTAATTACCCATCTCAGAAAACATCTAGCAGATTTAGATTAAGTACTGAGAAGGATAAAGAGGATGATCAGAAGTATGGAATAACTTCTATATGAAATGACACTGAAAAAAGTGTATTTCTCAGTTTGAAAAGAAACAATCTGTGGAAGATAAGATGGAGGTCTGTATAGTTGTGAATGGTTTGAAGAAAGTAACTAAAAAAGTGGTTACTTGCTTTTTCTCACAATATGCAAAAAGAGGAAAAGTATGGAAAATTATTAGATAACAGTTTAAAGCAAATGGTTAGGAGGAATTGAAGTACTTAACCATAACCTTAATCTCATTGTCACAAGACATTAAGGAGGAAAAAGTGGAATAAAAAAGAGGTTGGGCAAATAAAGATTTTTTTGCTATTATCACACTGGTCCAGATGCACCTTCTGCCTCAGAATGTTCCTAAATTTTAAGCCAGAAGCTGAAAGTTTTTACATGATGAGGGACCATGAGAAATATATTTTATTTACATATTTTCACTAAGCATCTAGTGAAAAATTTAACATGCCTTTGGTTTGATCAGAAAAACAATTTTTAATGTCTAAGAAAATGAGAAAATGGAATGCAGAAAAAAATAATGGAAGAAGGCAGAGGAAAATGTGGAAAAATAAAATTTAGCAATCAGTAAACTTCATATCACTTCTTTTTCATGTGTTTGAATAACAGCTGTCTTAGGGTATGGTATATGGACACACCATAACGGTTTTATTCATTCTTCAGAAATATTAAAATCATATATATAATGAAAATTATCTGATAGCATCAGATCAATGTTTTGACAGATTTTTTTAGACTTAGATGTAGACTTCTCATATAAAACAAGAAATAGTGCAGCAATGATAGAGATAAATCTCATCTTAACCTTCTTAAACATCCATGAACATAAGATTAAGCCACTATTACAAACATTTAAGCACATAACATTAGGCTTTTAAGCACACAAAATAATCTTATATGCATTGTATCATAAAAACCAAAGGAATTGTGTTAGTTAAAACATGCATTTACACCTTGACCTTCACATTTACATTTAAAAAAGGTGAGATGAACAGTGCATTTCTTGTTTACAGACATAAATAAGAAAATAACAATTTATTAAAAACAACCCTCCATTAGATTTTTAATTTTCTTCATTTACATTAAATTTAATCTGCTTAATTTAGTAGCAATATGTTTGATGGACTTCTGCAGCTGAAGGTCATACAGTCAGGCAACACCAGCCTCAATGGTAAACATCTCTTGGAAAATAAGATTTCATCGGTACGGTCAATAAACAAGCTGTCATCAATAAACCCAAAATACACTCTAATCAAAGAGAGACACATGTGTTTATGATTATGTGTCCAAAAACTGTGGGTCATGCTCCTCTGGATGAAGCATAAAAACTACCAGATGGTCAGGGGCGGCATAAGAAGGAGTGGATTTATTACTTCTGTTCATAATACCAAAATACGATCATTAAGCTAAGCAAAATAGATGTGTAAAGTTTTTAAAACTCACTTGGTAGTAGACAAAGGGAGGTATGCAACACAGTTTGTTAAATGCTGCTCTAAGGATCTGCAATTAGAGCAGATTATTTTACTAGAATATAAAACATTTAGTCTCCCTCAGATCCAAAGAAAAATATTCAGATATTATGTTATAAACATTATTGAATATGCATAATTTTTTTCTCTCTCTCTTTTTTTTTTTTTTTCCCCTCCTTCCTGGATACTTGTAAGTTTACCCAGAAACAGAGTATTTACACTCTGGGCATTATGCCATGTACATTTTTCTTCAGACTTTCATTCTTCTGTATTAGTGACAGCAAAATTAAAATTCCATACCACAACAAAGACTGTGGCATTGTGTGAAACAAAGCATTATGTGAAAGCAACAATGAAACAAAGAAAAATAGCATTCAAACAATTCTATCCGTTTCCTTCGATTACAGCTGAAAGTAAAATGAGTCTGTCTCAGACATTCTTATGGAAGGAACAGTCAAGATACCTCCACCATTTATATTTAATGACTATATAGTTGGGAAACCTGGGACTAAATTACTTACTCACAGTCAGCCATCTAGGTCCATCTGAGATGATCCTGGGTACCCTGCCTTGTCTCCGTTTTGCCCCATGTCACATATCACAGATGGCATTAGATGCTTGTATATGGGTAGCTGAACAGAGCTCCCTCATGAGGAGTCACTGTTCACAGTAGATTTTTTTCTTCCTCATAATTCTCTAGAGTCCAGAGTATATACTGAATAGATCCCTGTTGAGTATAATGGGAGTTTAGATAAGTCTCACATGTACATGCCTACATAGATAGGTCTTAAATAGAGGTTTATAGCAGAACTACACAGTACAAATACAAATGCTTCTAAGAAATCTTAAACCAAATAAAAATATTTCTGCAAATCTCCTTCTAGTCAATATATTTTATATATATATATAGTTTAACTGTGGAAATAACTTTGATCAGCTCTATGAATTTTAAATTTTCTTACTAATGGAAGAATGAAAAGTATACCTCCGCAAGATTATATCTCAACAAACTCTCCAAAACCAAGCAACCTGAGGAATTAACAAGAATGGAAAGGAATATAAACATTTTTGTTACTAAAGTAGGCACCTCTCACCTGAAATAAGTGGATACAGAGCTGGCACTGAAGAAAAGTATGATTTTTACATACCATTGCAAGAACCATCTGAAGTTACCACCCCCCCAAATAGAGGTTACAATAGGGTTAGATACACTACAAACACTTAAAAGTTACTTTTTATGGCCACGCACTTCACACCTCAGGGGAAGAACATCAAAACAATTTGAATAAGCAGTTTGAGTAAACTTGGGGGATGAGGCTTTTGATTATGTGAATGGCTGTTTTTGTTTTATAACATGAATTGTCTACATTTCTAGTAGATTGTTTTCAGATAATTCTTTGCAGCTGTTACTAAATTACAGGCTCTGTTTTCCACACCACTTAGGGAAAGGCAAACTAGGGCTATTTAACCACTAATCTGACTATGTAATGATCTCAATGAAAAGAGGAAAAACATTTGCCATTTCTAGTTGCACAACACAGAATCTTTGCCAACGACTCACATGACTGAATGGCTGCTGTTACTAATAAAACTAAAGGATAACATTTTTATTTATTTTAAAATAATATGGCAAGAAATATAACTGGCTTGTTTAATTACCTGAAGTGTCATTAACTAAATATTATATAATATTAGTCAGTAGTAGCTAAAATATAGTGGTTTCAATAGTATTTGAAGATGTGAAGGTATGATTTTAGTTACTAAATTCGGTGCAGACACTACTATACCCAGAGGTATAATTCACCTAAGTATCTTCAGATTATTTCAGCCTCATTAGGCACATCTTTTGCAATATATAATAGTAAGCAGTAATAGATGATTTTTAGAAGACTCTCCAGAATAACAGGAACTATCAATCAAATCCTCCAAAGAGTGGATATTTAGTTATATCCATTCTTATATCTACAGAAATGTGACTATGTTCTTATTCTACCTGGAGCAGGTGCCTTAATGTTCACAAGACATTTCCCCCTTTGTTATCTACTGATAATAACGAAAAATCATCATGTCTACTGGCTTGACACATATTTTCTCTGCTAAGAGGAAGAGGGGTGTTATAAATGACCTATGTGTATTATTTTAAAAAAGATGTTTCTGAGTTCAGTTCTTATGAAAGTGACAGTTAATAATGCTGCCCTATTTTCCTTTTGCATGGAGATCTTGCTGACTTTACCACTGCTATGATAATGCTACTTATTTTTTTTATTTTTTTTTTTTTTTAAACAGGGGCTTGGAGCCGGAAATGTGAAGGGCTTTAAATAGGACTTGAATACTTAATTCTAGATTATTTTTATCACAGAAAAGTATGAATATATTCTTTAAAATTAGTTTTCCAATACCTAGTTTTTTCATAATTTTCCTCATCTTTCTTCTTTTTCATCTATAAATCCCAAATGAACATGGAAATACTTCCTCTTTGTAAGGATAGGAGTGAGGGGGGAAAAGGCAGATAAAAAGAAAAAAGGATAGTAAATGATTGTTCTACAACCATTTTTCTCCATCAAAAATGATGAAATCAGAACTAATCAGTCTTACTCCTTGTATTACAAAATACAGCGATTGTAGATTTCTTGTAGTATTGAAGTTGCTCACTGCAAGTTATGTTTCACAGAATTTTGGGCCTAGCCAATTGGTGGTTTTGAGGGTGAAGATTAGTTTTGGCTTTAAAATACTGTTTACAAGAGAAATACTTCATTTATTTAACTTCTTCATAGTATTCTGTAGGCTGAAATTTAGGTTGAGGAGTAACAGTAGACAGCTTGATTTGATAAGCAGAGGAAATCATACTGCTGTAGCTTGTGACCAGGACTCAACGAGAGTCAAAGGCTCTCAGGCAGCCCATGATATGATGGTTATCCATGAATACTATTTAATATGAGGCTTTGTTAGTGTCTTGGAGATGGCACCTTAATGTGAGGATTTCACTCAAGTATTTCTAATAAATTATGTTTATTATCACTTAAAATTAATAAAACTACATTCTCTGACTTTACAGACCATTGATTCCTCTTCTTTCAACTCTTACATGTGCCAAAATATATAATTAGGGACCAAATTTGAAATAGAGACAATAAAGAAAAGAGATTACAGTGAAAATTATTGTGCATCTGTAGGCAAGTTTAGAACTACTTCACCAAGAAACCCTAATCTTTTCCTACACATATAATGCCTTTCAACTATCTATGCTAGGAAACTTGCCTTGCAAATACTTTCCAACAACCCTTTTCCCTATCTCTCCTCTAGGCAGATCCCCATTTGCACTATTTGCCCTTAAACTTATTTCAAAGGCACGTCAACAGTGATAAAATCTTCGTTTGAAGTCCTGACTCTAATGCAAATAGCCATAATCATCAATTTGTCCAGATAACTTCAGAAAATAATATTATCATGTCCTTACATTGAATAAACTTCTATATAAGGATTGTTTTGTTCCCACAACCTGTTAAATGGCAAAATGTGTACAAAGATTAAAGCCCATGTGGATGTTTGGAAGAACTTTCCAACTATAAGAATTAATTACAGAAATAAATTTTGTCCAGAAAGTATTTAATAAACATTGTAAAATGGATTCTGAAAGAAATTTTTAAACTAATTTAGAATTGCTAATATTCTATTTAATAACAAAAGTTACTTTTTACTTTAAGGGTGCCAGAGCACTGGAACAGGCTGCCCAGAGAGGTTGTGGAGTCTCCTTCTCTGGAAACATTCAAAACTTACCTTGAGGTGATTCTCTGCTACCTGCTCTAGGTGAGCCTGCTTTAGCAGGTTGTTGGACTAGATGATCTTCATAGGTCCTTTCCAATCCTGATCATTCTGTAATTTTGTGATTCTGTATCACATTATTGCAAAATGTATTTCAATTATATTTAATTAATAATGCTAGCATAAAGCTTTGTATTTGTAATCCTGACATTCTTACTCAAGCAAAGATTCAGTGTTTGCCATTATTGTTCTGCTTGCAAAAAGACTAAATATGGAAAGAAAGTATGACATCATATAAGGATTTCAAAATAACTTATTTTTGGTCTCACAGTACTACGTTTCATATAATTTTGCATTTCATAAGCATTTCATACATCCATATAGTTGTTTTTAAAATAAATTCACCAGTATATATTTTAATAGTCAGTTAACAGTCATATTGCCTGTATTGTAGACATTATCATGCCATTAACTTTTAGCATTCTGGGTAGTGATCTGCTTACCTTGCTGCTTTATTATTAGTTTAGAGAAAGGATTATTTGGGTAATATGCCTAAGCAGAATGCTATGACTTGGCTCACAGTGAATAAGAGAACAAAAAGCAGGTATTTCAAAGACAAGTCAAAATTATTTTTAATGATTTCCAAGTCCTTTTGTTTAAACTAGAATGGTATTCTAGTTCTAAATGGTATTCTACTCATCTTGCATCTTGACTTCTAAAGACTGTAATTACCATGCTAATTTACTAATTTCTACAGCACAGTGTCTGTGATTTTTTCCTCCTCATATAAAAAAGTATCTATAACTGATATACTTTATTAATAACAATAACAGTATTAATAATAATGATGACAAAACCAGTAACTGTTAGAACTAAAACATTAGTTAATATCCTACGTGCATGTTCATTAAATTGTTGATGGTGGGTTATGCTACTGTAAAATTATGTTTCAGGTATGTACTCTCTGAAATATGTTAATAAAGACTAAAATATGCATAATGAATCGTGTATGGGTAAGAGTATTAAAAATATGTTTGATATCTTTTGTATCATTCCAAGTACAAGCCAGTATTTATACTCAAGTTTGAAATGTTTGGTAAAAGTACATAGTTTAATTCTCCAAATGAAGTTGTTTACAGCAGCTAATGAGACATTTATGCTCACATGGATCAGGAGAAGCACATTAGTCTCTCATGGTTTAAGAAAATCAGTCAAGTCTTCCTAAGGCAACATTTCTCAGTGGATGCATAAGGTATATTTAAGGCATATGAGTTTATCAAATGAACAATGTGAAGTGCAGAAAATAGTTACTGGTTACAGCTGCCTGCCCTATGTTACTCTTTCAAAGGGCTTGGTAAACCATGTGTCCTGCCTGACAGAGCACAGCTTCCAGCACAGCTGTAAGAGAGGGCTCATATAATTACAACTTCTGAATTCGTAGAATTAATTTGGCCTTTTATTTATTAGCAAAGCTAAACTGTAAACAGATGTCAGTGTTTTGTGTCAGAACCTTTATTTGGCCGTTTTCCACTATGAAAAGCTGCCCCATTTGATGGACTGGAATACTGAAGAAACCCACTTAATGCAGAAACTACAAGTCACTGATGCAATTCCATCAAATAAAGGATATTTAATCTATCCCCTAATATCCTCTATGTGTTCAAGTTAAAATTGTCTTTCTGACTGGTCAAAATTCTGCTTAATGCAAGATTTAGATTATTTGTATTTCTGTGTGCATTGTTCTGAAATGATGACTCAGGTTGCACTGAAATATTCAATCAAGATTAATTACATCTGCCTAGGTTTGCTCCTTCATCTTCCAGCACTATTAAGTATTGTTAAGAAAAGTTAAAACAAATATCTGATCATTTAGCTAAGGAGCTATAATAGGTTGCGTATGATATAGAGGAGAATAAATTAAGTCTGTACAAACAACTTAAGTTCTGATAAGTCTTATGTATGGAATGACTGACTTCCAACTTTAATGAAGTAGGGATTAAAAATATCTTTTTTCCATTCAGTGAATATTTGTAAACATTACAAATTTTTTGAAAATTTTTGATGCAGTAGCAAATATTAAATACCAAGGGATAGTTAATTTCAAAAGGTTATACATAAAATGAGCAACATTTGTAATGAAACTGGTTTTACCTTCAAAAACTAATATTAAATCTAATTTTCCAAGTATTCAGAATGAACGTATTATTTTCTCTATTTCTTCAGATATTAAAAGCATAAAAAAGTTTATATTTCCCACCTTTTTAAAAAGAAAATATTTTACTAATGGCCCTTAAAATTGTATTTATTGATTATCTTTCAGGTAATGAAGCAAAAGTGAGATACCTGCTGAGGGCTATTTTAGTTTTTTTTTCTTTCTGAATCATTGATGACATAAAAGGAGTGGATCTCTGAACCAAAAATAAAAGTTGTATTTTGACTTGATTTGATGCTACACTGACACATTGCAAATGAAATTAAATATAAGTAAATTGGAGGAACATACACAAAGCACAGAACCTCCAAATGAACACTACTACATTTTTTCAGGAGGAATTCATAAGAGAATCTGCACATTTTAATTTCTAGTAAGCTAGAAGTGGATAGTGTTTGGCACATGTTCGTAAAAATAGGGAGTGGATCATTTCCAAGCTATTAATGAATTATTTTTTTTTAATGTCTTAGATGTACTTACTTCAAGAAGCATTGCAATAATGCTTCATATTGCACATCATGGCAATCCTTGTAAAACATACTGTAACTCATCATAGCTCATGGAGTAGGTTAGACATACACTTTGACAACTTCTTACCTATTCTCAACCCTACACGTGTGTACTTAACCTATTCTACACTCCATTCCTGCGTCATGAAAGGATCTGCTTTTCCATCCTGAGCAGGCTGAACACAAAATCCCCACACATATGCAGTGTCTTGCTTGTTTCACAGGAAGACCTTGGTTCTGTTGCAATGGTTGTAAAGATGAAGGATGAATCATTACAGTTATGAATCATCTAGAAATAATGTGTTTCTAATTTCAAGGTACATGGCACCAATAGTTGTTGCTTTCAAGCTTATGTTTCAAATTCAAATATCTCATATTGGAAAGCTTCAGAAGTTATACAAAATATACATTTTTATCAGGATATAATCTTAAAATTACATTTTGAAAGTATACAATTATTTTTTAATATATATTCATTAGACAGTGACCCTTTTTTAGTTGTATTGGTTTTCTATTGAAAATTTGGTTGGTTTTATCTCCCTCAAACCATCCATGTATTTTTTAATTTGAGAAGTACTGAAAATACCAAATCAAACAAGCATGGAAAAGAACAGAGAGTTACTTTTGCAATCATTTCCCCAAGGGCTGCAACAAATTTGTTTAGTTGGTATGATTAATAGTAGTCATTCAGATGTTCCAGTAACAGGAGAATAACAGCTGATTAAGGCTCTGTCTTAGGACTTAGGTTAGTTATTCCTTAATAAGAAATCAAGAAAAAGGATAAAAAGAGAAGAGTGAAAATAGGGTAAGTTGAACCACATATTCATAGTCCCCATTTATGCTTAATGAGACCATTCACAATTACACTTGGAGGGAGGGGGGAGAAAAAGGATACATATTTCTCCCCTTTTTCTCCCCTTTGTCTATTTTTCTCTTTTTCTCCCCTTTGTCTTTTTATCACTGTGAAATATTTTATATTTTTTCTTAAATTATTTTAAAGCAGATTCTGATCATGGATAGACTGGTCACCCACCTCTTGGACTGTATAACTGTTTTATATATATATATATATATATATATATATAATCAAAAGATTGAGTAATAGTAGTCAACACTAACAAAATCTGATAGTAATTGTAAGCCTTATTATATTTTTAATTACAAACTGAAGGAAGTATGAGAAGAATAACTTCATCACAGAACATTATACTTTGAGGCCAAAATGAATCTCTATAAAATATTGATAGTTTATTTAAGCATGTTTTATTGAGACAAATTATTTAAGAACAAAATAAACTATAACAAAAAACGCTTTAAAAACTGAAATGTCGAGTCAACTAACAGGTAAAGAAATTCTGTTGGTCCACTAATGTTTTGCATCCCATCTGGTAGGCTCACTTATATCACAGAACAACTTTTAACTGTTGGTCACAATAGTGAAAATTCATACCACTGCACATGATCGCCAGACTCAACTTTGCAGAAAAGATTGAGGTGGTATAAAGAGGGCAAGGGAAAGAGCCAGCAACATTTACCACAGGTCCTGATATTTCCATTGTAACTCTATATATGTACAGATTTGTTCTAAAATTAAACAAGACATTTCAGATTCTTTTTTTACAGGATGCTAGATTTTTTTTTTTTTAATTTAACATATCTACACACTATATCCTTAATGCACAAAATTATTTTTTCATTATTTGTATTCTAGATATGCTTCTGCATAATGTGTTATCTCCTGCAAAATGCCGTATGAAAATTAAGCTATATGTTCTCTAGCAGTTTTGCATCCCAGTTTCCCCAGAATTCTTTCCTATTAAATCTTGGACAAGTTGTTACTGATTTTCTTGATGACATAAACAGTTTAAGGAATTCTTAATTTTCAAAGGTGAACAAATATATTCCTTTGTTTTCCTCTCAAAGGCTGGTGCAAGTCCTTCAATGAGTAATGAAAGCTATTACTGTTCAATAAAAAGTAATTGCATTTAAAAAAAAAAAACTTTTTATTTTGGATACTGTATTGTGCAAAAATGTTTTACAGTAACTTGCTTTAATGTATCAGGTTTTTAGACACATGAGTTCTGTCCCCATTTTCACCTGGCACATTTATTTAAACTGTAATCTTACATTTCATCTTTTCTCATTTAAAATGCTATCTTCTGTAAAACCTGTTCTTTGTTTTCCTGACGATATGAATATTCATTTCCAGATTCATTAACCTTGGAAACAGGTGTGTTTTCTTAAAAAAAAAAAAAAAATGGGATGAAAAATATAACTGAACTTCTGTCACAAACATGATTTTCACTAAGCATCTTCAATGCAAATAATCTGCCAATATAATTTTGCTTCCTTTTCAATTTTATTTTAAAAATTCTTTCTCATAACATCTTGGCTTTGTCAGCAGATATGCAGGAAGGACTAGATTTACAAGCTTTAGGCAGTTTATTTGCTGTTTATTTTAGATGCTTTGAATTGCAGCCTCCCGGCATTCATGTATGACCTTTCTACAAAGCTGCTGTTTTTATCAGAGTTGATTTAATTGCAGAGATGAACTTTAGCTTCTGAAGAGTTGTAATCCACTTATTTGATGTATATGCAGTTATCTTTCTTGTACTCTACCAGAAAAGTATACTATTAAAGTTTGAAACTGGCTGGTCGGGTTTCTGATCTTAAAGAATGTAAAATGTTGTTTATTACAATGCTGTCATACGTTTTATTCTTAAGAAGGCATTCAGTGACATTATTATGGATGTCATCCAGGTCTCTCCTATACTTGTGCAGACATAACAGAAAAAAATTAAAATTAAACAGAGATGCCTCAGTGTGTGATAAGGTCACTTTTTCATTATCTTCCATTTTGGTACATAAACACAATTATTTTAAAATCCAGTAAACAAGATGATCCTCAGCAGGGTGAGGGGAGAGAGAGATGGTGTAGGGTTTCCCAGTAAGAAAAGGCCTGACAAAAAATGGCATATTAAAATAGCTGTTTAAATAAGATAACACAAAAAGAAGAATATAGATAGCAAGTAAATTTTGCATTCCTTCAGATGCTGGACACCCCGCTTTCATGTGGCATGGGACAGACTCTGGATGGATTTCTGCACAACACTCTGTAGATTCTGTCCATGGAGAGGTCCCTCCCAGTGGAGAACACAAGATTACCTCTTTTAAGACAGCATATATGTTTTAAAATACTCAAGTTAAAATAGCTAGCACATCAATAAATGGAACAGGAAAACAGAAGACTATCTGTAGAATATTTGACAATGTGGCCATGTTAGTCCAGCCAGTAAGCATAGTCAATGTCTGCAAAGGACTTTTAATCATAAATAGTGGGACCATTTTAATTGAATTGACTGGCCTGAAGTACAAGAACAGAAGTTGCTGAGTATGAGGAGTTTGATTCCAATACATTGATCCAGTGCTAAGAATTTGATTAACCAAAAGATTAAATTATTTTTATAGGAAGGAGTACCACTTTAAATAATTGTGTGATTATTTTGTGACTTACATCCATACCATCACTGGTTCTTATCCAAATGTTGCTATAACATTTAATGTAAAATATAATAACATATAAACAACTTTGGGAAATGGAAAGGGAATATTTTCTTATCTCTGTATGGCATCTTAGAAGTCAGACATTTAGGAATCATCACCTAAACATTGGTATCTTTTGCTATTGAAGGTATGGAGACATCTACATGGAGCTGACAAGATACAGCAGAGTACCTATAGGCAGCTCTGTCATTCTGGATGGGGCAGCTGCTGGACTGCCAGGGAACCCTGCTAAATCTGAAGTGGCATTATGTGTTTATGTTTAGAAAGAATCTTTGTTTCAGAACCCAATTTAAACTTCTTTAGGTTAGATAGGAATCTTTTTGTTTGTCTGAATGTTTTGAGGAACACTCAGTGAATGACATAATTAATACAACAGCTCTTAACAGAAATATTCTCTGAGACACTGCCTGGCACATAAACAATTTTCAAAGGTATTCTGATAACATAATGTGGCCTTTATTTATGTATTTTTGTTATTAGCCTTTATTTATCTTGCATGTAAAAGTACTATAGCTAAAGCTGGCACAATAAAGTTTGAATACTTGACTGAGACCATTAAGGCAGACATATCTGTTCCAAAAATACTGTTGGTTTTGTTTCTGTGAAATATTTCTTATTCATGTCATAGGCAAAAAGCATTGTCTGATGCCTGTTCAGCTGCAGAAAGGATATTACTGTCATACCCATCAGGTTGCTCCTAGTCATCTATTGACTTTGCATAAAATGCAAACTTTCAGCAAAGTAAATGCAAAATAGCAATACATGCTACTGGAATTCCAGTTGCATTATGCATAAAGTATTGCTATGAGCAAAAAGGAAATATACTCTATACATAAAGCCAAATATCTGACTTTTAGTACCACATAAATCTTAACAATGTAATCATGAATCTTTATCCAGATTTCAATATTGCAAAAGAAAAAAAGAAGTAAAATTAAGAAATAAAGTTACAGAACACCCCCACCCCCAGCATAATAATTGTAGTAATAACAGTTGCATTTATTAATGTGTTATGCTTTTCTTTTTCAATAACCCTTTGTACTCTGAGACTGACAGCACCAATCTTCCTCAAGCAAGCAGGGGCACTGGGGGACCAGGGCTGGGTATAGATAATGGTTGTAGCAGGTCATCTGTGCTCCAAGTTCTTCACTTTCACTTCAGAAAAAGCAAGAGTGATACATTTCTTCTTCTGCCTTTTTTTGCCTTCCTCCTTTTCTTTCTTCTTTTTAGGATTTGCTGGAGTCTGTTTTCTAATAAAGTTCCACAGTCCTCTCTTCATCGATCTGCAACTTCAAACTATGCATAGATTTATTGTATATGGTGCATTTTATGTTACACTTGTTCTTTGTTGTCTTTGTTACTTTCAAACTTGTTTTGTCCAGCTTCTAGATCTACATTTCTTTAACCAACCACCTCCAATGTCAGCCTGTGACCCTTATCCCCTGTTGCACTATGCTGCATCCTATTTCCCCACTTCTCAAAGCCTTGGCTGTCATGCTAGGCCTGTTTCTTTCTACACTATCATTATAATAGTCATAAATATCTCATTTGCAAAGAACAACTACTTGTGGCTTCTATCTGTATAAAAACTACGTTTTTTCCATACTGGTACCCATAGCTACCCAGTCATTTAAAAAGAAAAAAAAAATAAATCAGTTGCAGGTATGAGATCAAAGATCCAGGAATATCAAGGAAAGTTCAAGCAAACGAAGCCTGACAAGCTTCATTCCTGAGGCCTGGAAAATTTTGTTACTAGCCTGTAATGGCTATGTAGTATTACTTGGATAAAATGCCACAGCTCATCTCCTTCAAACTCAGTTTTGCTGATCTTTGCAACCTGCTCTACATAAGAAAACCTTATCTGTCATTTTATATGAGGGAACTGAGAACTCTCCTAGGCTTCAGGCTTTAAGATCTTGCTGAATACTTTCATCTGTGGACTATGAAGAATTTTATAATGTATTTTTCTTTTGTTTCTCTTTAAAATGTGGTATTAGTTTATAAGGCTAGCTATGTGTAAGTGTCTATATTTGTGCATATATTTATTTTTACAAAAAAAAAATGATTTTGTGTTGAGACTTTGCTTTGGAACATACTGCACTCTGTGATAGTCACTTCAGAGGAGTTACAGGTGCATTTTCTGTCACAGACAAATGTGAATATGTAAAACAAAGTACAAATACAACTTGGATTTTTACTTCATGGAATTAGGCTTAACCAACTTTTAACATTATTTCTAAACATAGTAACTTCCAAGCTTACAGTAAATTTCTTCTGGCATTCCCACATGGGCAGTTGTCAGTCCAAACTACCAAACTCTCTTTGTGAACAAAATAAATGTCAGATGTACTGGAGAAAAGATATTTGCTTAAACTTTGTACCTCTGTGACAAGTCAGCCATAAAGGGAACAGTAAAACTAGACTCTGAGGAAAGGACTCAGAATTTAGCTTTAAAACATGTGAAAGGTACCTGAAACTGGTGGGTATGAGTGGATGCTTTTCACAAAAACGAAGTAGAATGTTATTTATTACTACACAGCTGAATAAAAATTTTGGAAAAGGAATGAGATTGACTGGGCTTTACAGAAAATTAATCTTTCTCTTAAAAAATATCTATGTTTTCTGTACAGTTCTGTAATACATTTAAACAAATACTAATACATGTGTATATCTATAAATAAAATATGAGAGCAAGATTCACTCAAAATGTCATTTTATGTGTATTTAACATTAATGAAATCTTAACCTTTAAAGAGATTATTCATGTTACAATGAGCAGATTATTCACAGAAGTCACAGGAGTATCCTATGGGACCCAGAGGTAACCTGGGCCAAGTGTTATGAAGCTTGCACATGCCAATCTGCTCCTAAGGAAGTTAGCCCTAAATGGGGATGAACTCTGTAGCGCTTGGAACACTAGGAACCAGGGTTATCTCCTTATGATGATATAGTTAACCATCTAAACAGAACCTTAGTTTATTGTGCGGAGGTGAGCAAACCCTCTCTTGTGTAATAATGAATGCAGCTGAATTTTAAAATTCAGCTCCAAAATTCAGCTTCCTCCAAGGAAAATTCTTAAAAGTATTCCTCTTCTATAGAAATACATTAATATAAAAATATTCCTAAGCCTCTTTGGAAGTAATCTAACAATGTAATTTTATTTTACTCCCTTCTCTTTTATGGTAGCAAGACTATAATGAGTTTGAATTTACTCATGTGATGCCTGAGGTGGTACAAGAACAAGCCAGCAGCTCTGTGCAGTGCAGGCTGCAGTAATAACGCCATCAAAATCTTTTAGTATTGAAATCACAAACCTGCAAACACACAATCAGTGATACATATCATGTATAATGGTGACTGATTTCAGTTGTTCATTCTCATAGCAAGTCTTTATTCACAGCTAAACAATCTAATTTATTAACAGAGGAAGAAGAGGAGGGTGAAGATTAGTTGACTCTGGAAAAGGCCACAAAGAAAAACCTGGTCCTAATTTCTTCAAGTTGTACTAAAACCAGAATGAGGATAAAAACTTGGTGCTACAAGGAACTAGGTCAGCACTAGACTTTTCAGAGCAATCTGAACTCTCAGAATTTCATTGTAGAAGCGAAATAAAGGGATGGGGATCTTAGATAATGCTCTATTTGTTAAAAGTTAGCAAAGTAAAATTCTAATGGTAGAAAGAGGAATTGGAAGTAGCTACAGCCAAGGATACCTGTCATTTTATTGGGATAGGGTTTGGGGAATCCGAATTATTTTGCAATTGCCAAAATCATTCAGAGGGATTTTTTTATGTGAAGAAGAGCACAACGCCCACACAAAACTTTTAAATAAAAGTTCACTGGCAGTGTGATACATATTGTGTTCTGTGCTGTAAACCAAAAACCTTTTTAAAGTTATATTGTTTAGGCCTATAGTTTTCTGTGAAAAACTAGAAGTTCTTGTTTATGAGAAGCATTTTGCCATAACCTTTACAAAATTATATTTGTGTTAAATTAAATGAATCGGGGTCTTGAGGATAACATTAACCTTTTAGATCCTATGATAGAACAGGTTCTTCTCTGACTTATCGATTGTTAGTCACCCATGAAAAGTTTGTAAAGGACAGTGACCTGAAGTTATTGATCTCCTTTCTGCTAATAACTCAATTTTTAAGATCAGCCTGGAAAAAGAAATATAAATTTTGTAACTGATGATGGAAATTAATTTCTAATGTATCAAAAATTATGATCACAGAGAATTATGTGAGTTTACAGTACAGATCGGTCTAGAAAATGATATTGCAAAACCAATGAGAAAGTATTTTTACCCACTGGTTTCTATATCTATTACTACTAGTAGTAAGAATTTTGTCAATTGGAAGTTCATTAGCAGGAAAGCAGTTTCATAAGAAATACATCACTGATGTTCTTAATGTTTCTCAGCTGAACATGTCCATTATTTGTATGCATTATTATTAAGGACAATACCGTTTCTTATTTTTTTCTCTTCTTTTTCTAATTTATTTCTTTTGGAGGTAAGGGAGAAAGGAAAAGTACATTGCACTTCTAATATCTTTCAGTGATGGATTTTTTGATTTTTTCTCCTTTCCCTGTCTAAAAGTCTAACTAATTCTTTTAATTTTTAAAAAAACACCTTTCTTTTTGATTATTTGTCACTGAAAGTAGAACAGCATTTATAGTATCACAATTGCTTTCCTCTTCCAACCTTCTGTAGAAAAAAAGTTTTCAGAATTAGAACCACATAAGAATACCTACTGGTTTTAAGGATGATGTTAATTTATTATTTTACTGCAATCTTTAATTCATTTTATGTTAAAGACATTCTAGTTTATGTTGTTAAGTGTTTTTCAAAGAGATTTAAAACATTTTCAGGTCTGTGAAATAGCTACTGATATGTTATTTATACTTTTTAAGAAAAATCTACATGTTCTGGAACGAGAGTAGGTTCAACACTTTAGCTTGAAAAAAGGGAAAAAAGAAAGGCAGAAAGGGGAAAAGAACAGTGGTTTCAAAACTAGTCTGCTTGGTGAAGAAGACAGCAGTCCAAGGAACTTTCAGATACAGAATTTCCTAGGCCTCACTCCAACAGTCTTAAAACCTCGATTTGTCTATCCATTTGCAGTAAACAAACCAACTGAAGTTATAACGTGTAAATGGTAGCCCAAATACCTTCTTGCATGTCAGTTCTTCCCCTGCCTGTGATCAAAGAGAATTTGCTATGGCTACATACACAGGTGCACAGACACATGTGAATTTCTTTGTTAGCTGTCTGTAGGTGCTTGGTCTGTCCAGCAGCTGGTACACGTACCTTGGTCTCTGCAGTTGTAGGCACCCAGTTCTCAACCCACTCACTGGATAGCTCATGTTGCCGTTCGCAATCAAGCCATGCATGTGTACCTCCACATACAGACTAGAAATCCCACTGGCATGGAAAATCATTAGGATTACAGTGTATTATGAAGACAGGACAGTTTGCAGTGAGTGGTGCAGGTGTGAGGCTCTGTCAGAAAAATATACGGACTGCATCTCACACAAGACCAACCAGCTGGTCCCTTCTATCCCCTCTGTTTTTCTAGGCTTGTTCTCCCCTTGACATCTCCTCCTTCTCTGCCCTTGTTTCTTTCCAGATACACACCACCTCCCTGCCTTCTTAATACTTTACCCAGTAGTCCAAGATTCGCTAAGTCTGTACCTGAGTTTGGCACTTCTTATACCGTTACCTAGACCATCTCATCCATGCACCATATTACTGATAGAGTTGTTCAGGCACTGCTGGCCTTGCAAGACACTGTTCTCCAAAAGACCCTTTATCCTGTTCTCCAAATATCTGTGAAGTTTGGCTCTCTTTCACATGATTTCCCTTTAAGCACCTGTGAAATCCATCAGTTTTTCACACGACTATCTATAATTTTATTATCTGCTCACTCTGTCATTTGTAATGCCCAGCAATTTTGCGTGTCCTGCCCAGACACTCACAGCTGTACGGGTAGCCAAACCTCAGGCCAGAGCCCAGTGGTCTATCTGGACCTTCACAGAACAAGCAATGAGCTCCCAGTAAGAGATAGCTCTTGGAAGATAGGCTGCCAGGGTGCCCTTCCCTCTTATATCCTGAACTAATGATAAAGCATTAAAAAATGTTAATAGGTAGGTCCCACTTCGTTTAGTAATTCTATAGTCCTCTTATTTTCCAGTTTTCCTGAGTTTTTTTTGTAGCTTCTTTTTTTCCTACCACCCTCTCTTCTGACTTCTGATGATTTTACCATTACAAAAAATAACATTTTATTGTCAATATGCCTTCCAGGGCAAGGATCAAAGCAGCTCACAGCAGCAGGCAAGTAAGCGACAGGCTATAGTAGCAAGCCACAGGGTAGGCAGGTTGTCAAATAGACAGATCTTAATAGGAGACAAAATATAAAAGAAGGGAGCAAGACTGAGAAAGTGACAGCTCTGTCTGCTACCTAAGGGTTCCTACAGGTCATGAGGCCACATCAGCCCAATTGTTTCAGTCACCTAACACTGCTTAAGCTGCATTATTACTATAACTACAACAGCCACAAAACTGCCACGGACTCCTTTCTAACTATATCTTTATTTGCCTCCAGAGCACCCCTACCCACTTTCCCCAGACTATTGCAGCCCTACCACCCTTCATTAACTCTCTCACTGTGACCTCTTTTACTCTAATGTGAACTCATACTGGTCTTGCCACAAAACTAAATTTTGCCAGTGTAGCCAAGCAACCTTGAACAACTTGAGGCCAGGAATTAAAAACGTGTTAGTCCCCTGTATTGGCCTAGAGGGTGTTTTCTAATGCTGAAAATCTATGCCTTTGTGGCAACAAAGTACCCCTGATTCAAGGAATCTCCATCAAGTCTTTTGTGACCTATGTACCAAGGGTGCTACATAGGGATGTAACATGTGGCCACTCAAAGATTAGCCAAATAATTTTTTGTGAGTATGCAGAGAAGTTATATGTAACATACAATCAGTATTATGTCTTCTGTATTTCTCTCTGCCATTTTCTTTCAAATTAATGATTAACTATAAAAATGAGCATATATATATATATATATATAAGACTTCTAAGAATTTATAAGACTTTAAATGTGACTGCAACAGCTTCTTATCTTTATGGGGTGTAATACTGAAAAACAATAATCCATGTTGATGGTATCTTGCCTTTGAAGTTTCCTGACAGATTGAAAAGAGAGTAATTCTACTGCTGGCCACTTTGCAGTGACAGCTGGGTGAAGTCATTGTAAACACTGAAGATAACTTTCCATATGGCAAGAATTCCTAACTGTTTATTTGGTAATCACCAGTGTATGCTCATTAGGACCCAGAGCTGCATAACTTTATTGAATGTGATTGTCTGCTTAGAAATTCTGTTGTGTTGAATTTATTTGCAATGTGTTACCCATAAAAAGGGTCCAAGTCCTAGCTTTTGGATTCAGACATAGATTCTGATCATCAAAGCTGGAATATTTATGTACCTGGATTCTCTTCCCCTCACTGCCTCTCCTGCTCCCCTGTTCTCTTTCAGAGATGGGCTGGAAAATAAACCACAACAAAAAACAACCAAAAACTCACAGATACAAATAAAAGTTAATTTTTCAGTCAAGTTCATTTTCAGTTAATAGTTAAATAGTCTTTCCACAATTTCTGTTGCTTTCTACTTCCCTGAAGCCCTTCAGCACAGTATTACTAGTGGAAAATTCATCAACTGAAATTCCACATTTCCCAGCTTCTTTCAGTCTTTCCTAGGATGATACTAAATACCTATAGATAGACTGAATCAAGTCTTAGCTTTCCATTTTTGAATACTTCATAACAAGGAGTGACTGAAGTGATAGGAATATCTATTCTCTAAAGATATGAAATTTCAGCAGGATGCAGCCTCTCCTCATTGTAATACAATTTGTGGCTGTATTAAACTAGTTTAAAATATTAAATAACATTATGTATTTAAAAAATAAAATCTAAAAATCAAAAGCAAGATGTCAAAATTTTGGAAATGCAATGGATAATTATTTTTTGATTTATTTTAAATTGCTACAATCTCAAAATAAATAGATTTTTTATCATGATTGGCATCTTCATGTTTCAGAAAAAATAAAAAAAAAGTAAATATTAATTGGCATATTTTTTCATAGATTAAGAATAAGACACTTCTTAAAGTATAATATCTAGATTTTTTTAATACTACATTGTCAATTATGGAAATTTCACCCACCCTACAATCTGCAACTGAATCCTTCCGCTTCTTCCCCCACTAAAAGAATAAAAACCTAAATGAAAATCCTTTCTTCTGTTCATGAGGACTCACAGAAAAGAACAAAGAGCAGAAGTTTCCTTTTCAAATTACATTCAACACACTGCAGAAAGCCTTTAAACATAACTGACTTAATTAGCATATATCTAATCTCATTCTGTGCCATATTCTATAGCTAAAATTGTAATTTTATCAGTTTCTTGTTTCACTGGCAGTAGAATGTTTCGGACATTAGGGAGACAGAAGAAAAGCTACATAAATATTCTGCTTTATGAAAATAATTATGCAGCAAAAGTCCTATCTTCTATTTCATCCTTTTTGCTCTGTATTAGTCGACACCCTTGGGATCTTTTTACTAGAGCTGACATTCTCAAAATCACAGAAAAACTTTGGTTGGGAGAGATCTTTGAAGGTCACTTAATCCTACCTCCTGCTCAAACTAGGGTTAATTTCAAAGCTCAGCTCAAGCTGCTGAAGGCTTTGTCTGGCTGAGTTCTAAAAATCCCCAGGGCCAGAGGGTCCACAGCCTAACTGAGAAACCTGTTCTCAAAGGAGTTGAAGTTTATTCCAGTAATTTTCCTATCTGCATATTCAAAAATTGCAAGCTAAAATTATTTGTTCTTGTTAGTGAAAATAGTGGGAAACTACAGAAACTTGTAAGTATAAAGGCTGACAGGCCACTTAAATACCAGATGAAGCATATTTCAAACATAATAATAATCTGATAATTGCAATGCCAGGGGAAAGAAGAAGATTCTTTCTTCTGGCATTCAGCTGGTGTCATCTTTAAGTGCAAATCTCACATCAGCCAGGTACTTCTAAAAGGCCCTGATAGTGCCTATTTATTATCCATGATTATAACAAAAAGGCTGAAAATTACTAAATTAGAAATTTGGACACATTTTAGTGTCTAGCGTTAGACAGCACAAATCTTAATCTTGGTCCTTCAGAGAATTTTATAGAGTGCTTCTTTACACCATGTTTTACCTAATCATTAAAATCTGTCAGCTAAATTAAGATCATTTTGAACCTTAAAGCATGCTCAGCACTTAGGTATTGGCTTCCAGTACAATCAAAAGATCTGTTTAAGTTTTGTCATAATTCATAGGTGTTTAAACCCCCAAACCAATTTCTATTTTAGTCTTTTAAATGTGTCTGGACTACTTCCAGTATGTGTAGAGATCATTGAATGCGATACAAGAAAAAGGGTCAGTTCATTTCAGTTAGAGCTTGTGAAGGAAAAGGAGATTATCACATTCAGTGAAATTAAATACACTATTCCTTAAAAATTAGAATATATGTTGTTGTTGTTAATTAAAGAGATTTTTATTCATATCTCTGTGAAGTCTATAAAAGATCTAGACTAGAATCAGACTTAAAACTCTGCTATAGATCATGAATCACTACATGAAAAAATACGTAAGAAAATGGCTGGGAAAAAACAGTGAATGGGAGGTCAAGTACAAATATATCCCACTAATAAAGATACTTTCTTCAAGGATTAAAGGGGGAGTGCTATGGATCTTGAGCTCTGCTCTTAAAGTTGTTTTAATATTCTGCATTAAATGGTCACACAGAAATCCGTGAATATACAACAAAGTATACAGACTTGGGAATTAACAAAAGCATAAAAAATCACAGTTACAGTTCAGTAGATACACAGCTGTGAGAAAGACAAGGCATGTGACCTCATGTATCACCAAGGTTAACATCCAACCAATACCATCTCTAGTACCTAACGGGGATAAGATTGGAAAACTCTAGAAGTCTTGTTTATATGACAGGGCAATAATGTGGCAAATTCTATAGGAAATATCATAATGAAACCCAGAACCATTTAATTAATACCATTTAATTCAGCTGAACTGTCCTGGTTTCCATCCATTGGGCCTTGTACAACATAAACAGCAGCAAAACACAATGCTTCAAATCATTGCAGTTCACCAGCTTTCTTGCTGGTGTGGCTATTGAAAAAAAAATGCAGTAGCACTCTCCATCAGTAATTAAATTTTTTGTTAAGTGTTTTTAGCAGGGATGAGTCTGGTGTCAGTTCAGAATGGGCTACTTAACCAACCAACCAGCTACGTTATCTTTCACCTGAAGCTGTTCATTGGTCTCTTGAGAACTAAACATTTTCTCCTTTGAATTGCTCTGACTGGTCCATGACGTAGGCTCTGGTTTTGGCAATATATACTGCAGGCTGTCTTTCTTTTTCAGAGAGCTCTCTGTTACAGGGGAAAGGGAGGCACTTATGACACAGAATGGAAATTATTTCAAGACAGTCAATTTGTGCCCATAATCTGCAGTGTATTCATTACGGAAAAATAAAATGTATTATGTTCTCTATGACTTTTTCATCCTAATCCTTACACATTCACTACCTCAAAAAGCAAAGCCATTCTTTGTGCTTTTTGTCTGCAGATCTTTTCAGCTTTAATAACTCTGTCTTTCCTCTTTTCGGCAAAACAGGAACTGAACATATGCAAATACAGTAAATAGGTGATGCCATCTGCATAGGACTACATCAATAGTCTATATTATACTACTTACTTCTGTTTGGAATCTAGCATCATTGTCTAGCATCACTGCCAAGAAGGAGACTTAGGAATATATACATACAATGACCAAGATGCAATGAAAGATAAAAACAAAACTAAAAGGAAGATGGGAATATTCCTTCCTTTCTCCTTCTTTTTGGATATTGCTTTAAGATACTTTAGCTAGAAAGGCTGCTTTCTCTGTTTTCTTTCTGTAATGTCTTTATTGGCACAGCTTTTGATTCTTTGTGGAGACTATTGGTGCTTTAGCAGGAGTAACCTTAGGTAAACAGGGAGATCATCGTTTCTTCATGTTTCATGAATTCATCAATTGAAATAACAATTCAATTGAAAAAAAAAAAAAACAATACACAGAAAGCAAGAAGCTTTGAAGTTTAGCAGATGAGCTCAGGAAAATGGACCACTCCACAGTCACAGACTTAACTGAAAGAAACTACTGTAGAGGAGATTTCAGTTATACCTCAGAGAGCACATTTATCTGCACATCCAGTTCTCTGTGTTCCTCATTTTACATGTTCCCATTAATCAAATAATCAACATGGATAGTCACAAACAAAATTACTCTTTTACTACTCTTGCCACTTACCCCTCTTCATTCTACTTTTAAACTGTGTCATTTGGAGACTATAAAAAATGATTATGCCGAATACAACATGACTACTGTTGGGTTTTTTTTAGGACCAAGTATGTTTCCAGAGTGCATGTAAAGAAAATTTGATAAATATGGCATATTATTAAAGAGCAAATACATCATTAAAAGTCTTTACTGTGTCATTTAATAGAGGACTTCATAGGGCCAGTCATAGATAATTTGCTTATTAATGAGACTGGTTATAATCGCAAGTTCTCAGGAAAAAAAAAAGTATAACTGTTGAGTGATTCTACCCATATGATATGAGTATATATAATTTAAAATAATACAAGTAGGAACTGTACTCAAACCAAAACCACATTCAATACCTTAGGGATCTGACATGCTCTTTTCAATACAAAAATACTGACTCTCAATCCAAAGTGAAAATTTTCATCTAATCTAATATCCCCTTTCCATATTCCAGAGAATATGCAAGCAATGGAAAAATAACATATACCTATGCATAGTTAGGAAAATGTGTATTTTACATAGATCATTGTTTTTTCAAACCAACCTCATGACCCCTTTGTCACCAAATTATCCTTCAGCAAGGAATGCTCTGATGGGTTAAACTACTTTTTCAGTACTTTTTTCTGACTCCAAGTTGCTGGCTAGTTTTACTGTAATTATATATTTCTCAGGTTATTTTGTGTGTTTTGTTTGTCACCTGTAGAAACATAGTTTGCATAATAATATTCTTTATATATTTATATAGTCTTTTTAATTAATTTAGTAAGCTATTAGAAAGAAAAAGCTAAGCATCATATCACTTTCATAATGTGTTAGGCTTTACATGTGCTGTATCTTTCTACAATACATTGATACTGCAAATACATAGTTATAAAAACACAAACAGATTTTTCATCCAAAACTTCATTTCCAAAACAACCACTTCTGTGCAGGTGATTTGTATCATAGTGCATTATACTAACAGAAATATGTCTAGGAATTACTGATGAAAATAATAAAGGTAATACTAAATCTTTAAAAACTCTTTAATTTAGAATTATTTGTAAACAAAAGAGAACATAAATAGATAAATTGTGTTTCCTGGGCTTTTCCCATCTTTACTTGTAGTTTTACACACAGTAGACTTCATTCTGTATCATTTTATTGACTATAAATATATGAATATATGGTAACATTTGTAACCACTGTATTTATTGGAAACAGGAATGTCATACCTCTCCTATATATGATTTTTTAAAATTTCTGCTTCTACATTATTATATATTTGTCAGTATGTTATTTCAAAATATTGGGTATTTCTTTATTCTCAATCATACTTACAGAAGTACTTTTATTGCTTTCTCAAGGGCTAATCTTTCCTCTGTGTGAGTTTTTCATTGGTTTCAGTACTATTGTGTCATGTTGTAATATATTCATAGCTAACATTCTGTATCTCCATTTATATCACCTTTGCTACAGACCGTGATCTGAAATCAGTTCTGAATAGTAAAATAATAGTGTAATTTGTAGACTGTGTTATCTAAACAAAACAGATGTTTAAATTTAAATTACATATCTTTTATATATACACAATAAGTATTAACACATTATGTCGACTTAATGTTGCATATCTCCTTTACAATAAAGTTTATAAAGGGAGGAATAATTCTAATGTAACTTAATAACTACCTTTCAAAAAACATATCACTTTTCCTTTCCTGAATATGTGCAAATACGGAAGGAGAATGATAGCTTGTCTATATAAAAACCACTGAATTTATATCAGTATTTTCACAACATTTTGTTATTAACATTTTTAAGTTAATTATTATTTCTTATTATCTAAAGCTTAATTTCTAAAATCTATCATTAAGTTAAACTGCATTATGAACATTTTTTTTCTTGCAGTTAAGGTTATATATATATATAAATTTGATATTTTCATCATTATATAGTTAAAATATAGTATTTGATTAAGCACTAATTTCTGGGCATTTTTATCATAAACACTTTTATTAATTTGGCATAACACAGTAAGTGATAAATTTTACGCTCATGCAGCAGTAGACTTTATGATAATGTCCATGTCTAAACTTGACGGTTAAAATATTTAATGCAAATTTAATTTTAACTTTAATTCAAATTTTATTTTAAAACAAGATTTTTTTTTTAGTAAACAGCGTTATAAGTAAAGATTACCAGGTCCATTTTTTTTTCATATAAAAATATGAAAAACAAGTCCTATATGGTTTTGAGGTTCCACTTATTAAAAAATTGAGATAACCTGTCATTGCTGAGCAATGGGATTTTTGCACATCTTTTCCCTCAAGCCATGTCATGTTAATGGAAAGAAGATTCCTTCTCCATGTTAAGAAAGTAGCATTTGTCTCCTGAGAGCTGCTGCATGATGGGCAGGTGGGGAAGACATTCTATTAGGGCTCCATAAATGGGTTAGACATGAGAATACCGACCATTACCACACCTTGTTTTAAGGGAGGGCTGTGGGCAGCTGGAGTCTGGCCCCGCTGTGGCATTGCTTGGGCAGGGCTTGGTGGCTCCAGGGGACTGACATGGAGTCCTGAACTATGGGCAGGTTGGAGGAGCCCTGGGAAGCTGTGCAAGAACATCCAGGGTTCTTGGTGCCCTCAGGGCATTATATGACAGTCTCCCAGTGTTTGTGCAGCCTTTAATAAATGAAATAGGACATTTAATATGCGGATTGTCCATGGTTTTAAAGTAGAAAACAGACTGAACTCTTCAAAACATTTGTTACTGCAGGTCCTCTAGCCTTTGGAAAAACACAGGTTTATCAGCAAAGGTAGGTTTCAGCTCTGCAGCTGGACAACTAAATTCAGTTGTCTACAAGTGAACTGGGTATCTAGGCTACAATAATAGGCTCTAGTCAACAGTCAGTGGGATTAGAGTGCTAGTCAGTTTATTCCAAAGTAGGAACCTCTACTTTGTCATCTCAATGTCTTTGGATTCTTGCAGTTTTCCTGCCACAATTTTCACTGAGTATAATGGGAGATAAGAGATGTGTTCCACATGTAGATACCTATATTAAGGACTCTTAAAACTAGGTGTCTGAATTTCCAGCAAAATCTTACCTTTAATTATTTTTACTGGCAAAACCATGAAATATCTGTAGACTTCTAGCTGATAAGTAGTTATGCAGAGCTTTTTCAGGGGACTTCAGATGTCTCAATCCTACATATGATGTCTTCCAGATCTCAGTCCCTCTATGATTCTAAGATCTTGTGCCTTCTACCACTATGATGGTCAATTCTACTGTTGGACATCTACTACTGATCTAAATAAGTGGTGGTCAATCTGTTTGCTAGTAAAAATGATCAATTTTCTTTAAAAAGGAAAAAAAAACCATGCAATTGTATATGGACTGGTAGATTTTGTGCTTTTAAAAAAATACCTACTAAATTTGCATAACCAGTTGGCAGGCCTGTTTCCTATCTTACTCAAACTACCTAGGAAGATGCTGGACGACATTCATTTCTCTTATTTTAACTGTCCCAGGAACAGGAAACTGATACAAATGCAAAACCCAGTAGATCATACTTTGTTGTATTCATTCTTCTTTTTAACAAAGACTACTTGACTGACCGAAAGCTAATTCCTTCTGTCACTGTTACTCATGCAACTACATGTATAAATATCTTTTATCTTCCCTTTATAAAGTATTGCCTTTCAGTCCCGAAAGCTATCACATCAAAAATGTTTCAACAATCTTGCCTTTACATGTATGATTGCCTTTGAAGTTCACTGAAACTTGCAACCTGTCACATACGTCTTTCCTACTATTTTCAGGTTTGATTAAGAGAAAGTATGAATATCATAGAAAAGCTGTATATGATTCACCATAAGGGGACTATAAAATCTTAACCATTAATCATGCCTGTCATTTTTTGATTGCTTTAGCTATTGAGAGAAATATGTCCCCAAAGTGTAAACCATGCTATTGTGATTAGTATCAGGCAATTTTCAAAATTTATATGTGAAATAGTTTGTTAATAACATCTTTACAAAAATCCTCCAAATAACACATCCCTTGTATCTTCCTGAGACAGCATAAAATGAGAGCTTGTGCTTTTAACTTTTAAAAGGTTCCTAGCATACTTCTCAGAAAAATAGGTGCCTTAATAAGGGTGAGAACTGCTTTTCATCAAAGATCACAGTATTTATTGGCTCAGACCTCTCCTCTGAGTTACATAGTCTATGTGCTCTGTGAATTCAAATTACACAATTACTGCTAGTTCCCTGGTGCTGCTTAATCTTTGGAGGGTAACAAAAGAATCCATAAGTCCATCACCACTAATTATTTCCCTTTCCTTTATATATACATACATATATATATATATATACACACACACATACACATATATATTAATGAAGTCTATTGCATTATTTTTAATTAATGTTATTATTTTTTTTTACCTGATACTATATTGCTTATTTTTATATCATATTATATTGTATTATTACTTATTGCTTAATCATAAAGTAGGATTTAAAAATTCTTATTTTTGTTAAAGCTTTTGCCTACTGCTATCCTTTCACAGAAGTTACAATAGTCTAATTCAAAACAAATAGAAAGTCTACATTACAATTCATATAGATTTTAATTTTTTCTAGAACTTCCCCAGCTAATGATAGCACTACATTAAACACTTCACTGAATATCAGATAAATCAGATCCATTGTTTTTCCTTTGCTCATAAAATAATGAGACTGAATTTTTGTTTCCAAAAAACCAAGCTTGTTTAATGTGGTGCCATCTAATTTAATTTCCATTTATCAGAATTTCTACTTATATTCTTCAGTTTTTCTTAAATATAAAATATCAAGATAATCTTATTTCTCATTTATACCTCCATACAAGACTCAGGAATACTGTGACAGTATATTTGGTTTAGGTGAATTCTCCACTTGTGTTCTGCTTCAATCACAGGTGAGAATTAGTCTCTACTTTTTGTGTTGTGCACACCATAACAAGATTTGTAAAGGAAACAAACATTAATGTATAGGCAGAACAAGAGCTGCGAAAGCTTTAAACCGAAGGATCTTCATGTAACTTTCTTCCCTTTAACTTGCTAATACAGATTTTATTTAATTTCTCCAGCCACACTACAATTCCTTATGACCTGACAGTAATTTCATTAACTGTTTCTTTACAGATTTTGAAATCCGGAAGGTAGTTTCTCTCTAAATTGAATACTTTTGTATATATGAATAATTTATGTTCTTCTGCTAACAGCACTGGTTCTCCTTTTTAGTTCCCTCTTCATAAAACTATTGAGAGGGCTACGGTTTGTTGAACAGTTCAGGAATGTTATAATTGATTTTTAGTGTTTAGAAAGGTTGGAAATCAGTCCTGGAAGGTATATATCTGCTGTCATATTGTATCGGCCATTTTTTATGAACACATTTTGTATTGTTATTTATTGAATATGCTTTTCTTCTTTGATATTATGTTGTAAGACTTCAGTTTATAACACCTCTAACACAGTAAAATCTCGAAAAATTCACTATATGTATTCCGTTCTACATCAACCTAAAATACTGTTATAAAGCACACGTAAAAGTGACATGAAACTCCATTGAGCAGCTATGACAAAAGCCCTTTGCAAAAAAAGCTTAGTACAGTAGACAGACCAAAGTATAACAGAGAGTCTTAAAATCATTCCTGTCTTCTAATGATAAAGCCCTAAGACAAATCAGATTCTTTATAAATAAATGCCCAAAGTCTAAGTATTCACAGAAGACAAAAGGTACTTTTCTAGGCATAATATGCTACATATGTATGTTTGTATAAACATATATAAATGGTTTCATATATGATTCTTTTATTTCCAAGTAGACTAAGACATGAAAGAAAACAGTATGGCACTTTAGCAAGGCAAGAAGAAAAGCATGTGGCTAATGCAATACATAGCTAATGACAGCATAATTAATTGGGACAAATGTTAGCACTTAATGAAAATTATCACTGAAACTTGTTGAAAAATACAGTTTTCTTTGTCTTATAAAGGGCCAATTATCTATGGACAAGACTTGAATTGTGCCACAAACAACTATTTCAACAAGATAAATCAGTAATTTGTTTTCAGTTTAATTATTACTTTAAGTGAACAAGCTGTGGTTAGTCAGCAGTGAAGTTTGTACTAATTAATTAACTAGCCTGTTAAGTCTTGCAATTTCACCTTCAAAGGAGTACAAAACTAAAAACACCCCCAAAAAACAAAAAACCAACGAACGAAAGGAGGGAAGGAAGGAAGGAAAGGAAGGAAAGGAAAGAAAGGAAGGAAGGAAGGAAGGAAGGAAGGAAGGAAGGAAGGAAGGACGGAAGGAAGCATCATGTCAGTAAATAATTTCTTCTTTGCAGTACCCAAAATTCAAAATGAACTTGATGTTTTATTTCATCACTGATCTGGCTCCATAATGAACACTGACAACATGTTTAACTGAAGTATATTATATGTAAAATGTTATAAAATACCTAAAAACTTTTACAGTAAGTGAATGTTCAATTAATTCAGTATCAGCATCAGGAGTGGAAGCATATTAAGGAGCCACACCTTCACTACATCACTTTTAAGTAACCCAGATGGAGTCTGCAGACTACTCCCTAGATCTCTAGATGCAATCCACAAAGATTTGGTGATATTCAATTTAAAATTTCAGGAACTCTGGTGTGTTAATGCTGCTCATCTCTTCTGACCATGTTTGCAAAGAAAAGAGATATCCAGAGCTGGTGTGATGAGTTAGACATAAAAAGCAGGTGGAAGCCTTGAATGATGAAGATAATTTTTCCATTAGTAGCTAACTCAGTCCTGCTGGAAGCAGCTACACCTGCTGTGCTGAGGAGGCAGAGTAAGTGAAGAATTCAGTGGTGGATAGGGATACTGTTGGGAATATCCTACTGCAAAATTACCTCCACCACCCCCACCACCCCTTCTAAACAGATGTACTCAGCAAGAGGTTAAACTGACAAGTGACCTAAATCTCTCAGCATAGCTGCATCTTTTCCAATAACTAGGTCAGAATGATATTCTGTGAATAACGTATGAGATATACAAGGTAAGTAGTAATTTTTGATCACATGAACAGTTCCTGTGTCTTGATGTAAAAGCTAGAAAGTAAGCTTCATTGCTTGCCTTGATAAAGTGGTTATACAGTATGAACATTTCATAATGTACTGAGTTCCCATAAATAATTTGAAATTAGTTTACTGTCCAGTTGATAAATCTCATTTTGGCATTATATCTGGAAGTTGACTTAACAGCTATTTCAAAGTGTATAATTTATACCATATTAAGAGAGATAAGAAAACAAGTGTTCTGAACCAATAATTATTCTCATGTTCATTTTTAAATGTTGCTGTGTTAAAGCTTTGAATACAGTTTTGAATAAAGCTTTTAGATATAGTTTATGCATAATCGTAACTCTAATGTGTAAACTCTGACATCTCTTCAGTTAGGTATAACTCCAATGTACTGTATGCTATTGTGGTTTATATAGCCAGGCTTTCCTAAGACTGGAAACAGGCTACTGGTCAACAGTCAGTGTTAAGTATCAATAGTAACTGGACTTACAAGAAGAGCTGCATCTTTATTTTTCTGTTAGCTTTTACTGTCTGTGATAATCGCAAGCAATGGAAACCCATGTGTGGGAAGACATTCACACTTGTTTCTGGGATCATCCATACTGGAGAATATAGATGATCATTTTCTCAAATTACCCAGTTTCTTGTCCCCTTTAATTACAAAAGAAATTGAATACTGTATTGTGGAGTAACATATACACGTGATTATAACTGGGTTCATGAAATTTAAGAATCATAATGTATACTCATTCACAGTGAATGTATGGGTAAGTAGAGGCACGATATTATGTATACTCATGGCTTTTCTGACTTCCAGAAATGAGCTCAATCATAGCACAATGTGACATAATTACATTCCTGCAGAAACTGTAATTTTCATTTTTTTCACTTAAGGAAAATGATGGTTTTGTCACACAACTGGAAGGTATAGCTATTTGATTCCATGCAGGCAGTTATCTCAGCATCTGTAAGTGGATATCTGATATACTTTTCACATTACTATAGTACACGTTTACTGCACAATGAAATGCAGTTCAGGAACCACCTGAGCTATCTAACAAACTAAGAGTACTGTGATAATGTAGAAATTACCTTACTAGTATTTAGCTAGCACTTCTGCACAGTTCTTCATTTAGCGGAAAGAAGGTCACCTGGTGTCTACTGTTGCATCATGGTGATCTAGAAGGAACATTATTTCCTTTGCTAGTAACAGGCCACAGATGAAAATTTTGCTGACTTTGTCATATGCTAAATGTGTGATGGTCTAGCCGTGGTCAGTCAACTTGCTAGAAAAGTGGCTCTGTGAACCAGAGTTTGGTAGCAGGTGTCTCTTGTCATGATACATGATTTAAGAATGAGATAATAGCACAAGTCTTGAAAATATGGGCACAAGTTGGGAAAAAAAACCCAACCCACTAATTGTCAGTTGCTGGTCACTGAGGAAAAAGACAGCCTGCAGAGTTCAGAAAAGACTGCTTCAGGAATTACAAAGGAAAGAAGCAGTAGTAAAGTGAGAAAATATAGCTGAGCAGCAGCATAAGGCACCTGCTGTGGCCTAGGAAAGCAGCCTGGCAACTAGCCGCAGGCAGCCCAGGTTGGGCAGGGCCTGGGGGCTGCAGAGAGACACCTCACCATAGGAGGGCACCTCCAACGTTGGAAGAGGTGTGGGAAATTGTCATCATGGGAGCTGTGGTTGCAGAAGTACTGCAGGGTGGTGGAAGCTGGACACGTGCCCTTGGGCTGCCTGCCAGCTCTGGGGTCCAGCTCTCCTTCCCTCCTGCCCTTTACCTGCTCCCAGAAGCCCCTTGAGGGACCTGGGACCTGTCCAATGGCTGTCCCAGACTGTGTGTGATGCTGCAAATGTATGTCATGCAAATGTGTGTCTGAGTGCTTATTTTTCTCCCAAAATTCTGCATGTTTTCCCTTTCTAAGGCTCCAACCCCTCAGTGAAGCCCTGCTGCCTTCAAAGCCAAGGTGGGTAGTTACGGTTTTGGGCAGCAGTGTGCACTGCAATGTACAGGAGACAATCTTCAGTACAGCCTGTAATGCAGACAGCAGGACTGATGTACCTTATTGCTCGGTACATTCCACAACATTTCATTTTAAAACATTCTTAAGTTTATTGTAAAAATTAAAATTTAGGCTAGAAAATAAGTGAATTACAATGATGAGTTCCTCTGGAACTACTAAAACACATATTGTTTAGAACGATGAACATCAGATTCAGGCATTGTTCAGCACTTTTCTGCTGTCTTATATTTAAATATAAGCATGCAGACATATGTTCTCTGTTGTACTTTAATAAGTTAAAGTCATAAATCATGATGAAATATTTGCTTTCTCTCTCTTTGTAATATGTATAATAGATTAGATAGATAAATATAAGGGAATCAGTGGTTGATCTTCCAAGTGACTTACATGTGTACTGCTGAAACTTAATACAAAATTTAATGAATTAACATTTACTTTAATTAAATACTGCACCACAAATTACATTTCTTGCTTTACTATGATTTCCTTCATAGTAAATTCAATAACAGATTTTTATCTGTTAAAGGACAAGAATATTATCACTAATATTGCGAAAAATTAAGCACTATACAACAGAAGAATGTTTGAAATATTCTCCTTCATTAAAACCAGCTTCAAATCTGAAAGCACTAGAGTTAAGACACTGGGGAGAAAAAAGTCTCACCCTAATTTTAGCCAGTTGGCAAGATTAGAGGTACTGCAGCTATATCTTATTTGTGATGATGATGAAAAAATTAGTTTATGCCCTGTTTATTAAGTAGAAAATACCTATACAATTATTTTCCCCCCATTGTTGTCATTTTAGAGACTACATGACCTAGATTATTGCTAAGTATACTTCTGTATTTCTAATGTGAGAAAAGTCTGTTTGGACCTACACCATAGTTGATAATGAATAAATGGGGTTAATACATAATAGGGTTGCTTGAATTTTTTCTCTTTATTTTAAATATATTTTGGCAGGAAAAACAAGTGTTAAACCTCCTTTAATTTCTTACTAGTAAATGCACTTTATAGTGGTACAGGATCTTGTAGCCAGTTTCTCCTCCCATTATTGCCCAAGCATTTAGAAGAATATGAAGTCAGTTTTTCACCGTAAAATATCATAAATGAAATGGAATGCAGCAGTGCTGACAACAAACACTTTGCAGGTCTGTCTGAGGCCGTTAAACGACTGTTTGCTTTTGGGTGAAGGATTACGTATTAAATCTGAAAGACATTGCAAGCTGAATAAACACCATCTAGTTGGGTCAGTGCTCCTTATTGCCATGCTATAGAAGGAACAAGAATGTTCTAGGTAGACTGATGATGCATCATACATCTAAATCATACTGAAAAGATCATAAGGTGCTAAGGTGAAATGACAGCAGCAGTAATGGCAATTTTTAACAGATTTTTTCAGCACGGATATGGTTAAGAAATAAAAAAAGATTATTAAGTATTTTCTTGTAAACAAATCTCCTAGAGAGGGGAGAAAAGTCAATATGTGATAAATATACTCAAAAAAAGTCACTGGGTGCGTCTGTAGGCATGTGACTGTAGAACTAGTTCATACCATCCTCCAAGTCATTTCAGTGGAGTAAGATTAAAAAAAAGCATTAAAGGATTTTGTGTCATAAACAATTTTTTAAGCCATATCCATATGCTATAGACATGGGAGGAAAAAAACACACCAACAAACCCTAGAATGAAGGAAGGATGGAGAAATGGGTTTGCAAACTGATATTATATAAATATATTATTTAAAATTCTGATTGAGAAGGAAATATTGAAAAGTGTCATGCTTTTAACTGATTTGAATAAGGTCTGGGAATTGTAGCCTGCAGTATGTTTGCATTAGTTATAGGATGTGTGCCCCTATCACATTTCTAAATTAGGTCTAGGTTCTTGGGTGTCTTTTAACAGATGTTTGATTGTTTTATTTGTCTGTTGATTAATTAAATGTTGTCAGAAATACTTTCCTATCATCTTTATTTGACTGTGGCATAGAGGTGCAACGTTATGCGTATAATTGAATTATTAAGGTATATGTCACCCTTCATGAACACTTACGTGAGAAAGTAATATACATGCCATTCTGCTTTAACTAATAAGTGTAATTTTTAGAGAACAAAATCCAATTCATGATTACAAGTAATTTGAGTCAATACACTGTGAGCTCTTCTGGTTAATGATTTCAGAAGACAATTCTGGAGTAGCATTATGGATAGAAATTATTAATTCTCATTTCACTGATTTATTGCCACTGAAATGGAAGTCATTCTCCTATAGCAGACCTTTGACTGCCTGCCGGTGCACTGTACTATGGAAGGAATTTACGCATATGTACCAGCCTACTACCGCTATTCTGGTCATTGCTATAAATAATACAAGACGTGCAATGATGAATAATTGAACTGAACTATAGATATTTTGCATACTTTTAACCTGAGCTTCTAAGAAGATTTTGAAAGTGAAGCCTTTGCTTTGGCTGTGTGTGCTGAGGGGAGGAAGTACCCAACTGATAAAGTCAGCAAGAAATAAGGTTCTTTGTAATGTAACACTTTCTTGAAGGCAAGTGTATGATTAATTAACCTTCAGAATTAGATCAATGGTGCCAGGTTATTATCCGTTTACACTGGGTTTTGTTTGCTTTCTTTATCAACAGGCTACGCTCAGTGGGAAAATTAATGGTAAATAGAACATTTATTTTCCCTCACTTTGTGCCAAGAGGGTTTAAAATTAGATAATTGTGATAGATTAGACAGCTGGCATCAAATCTGACCTCTTCCACTGTTCTGTTTGAATGCATCATAGTGCATAACATCAATGCCCCTACTGGGATAGGTTTAGAGTGCAAGGCAATAGAAACATAATATTCACACATTATGATACGAATTCTTAAACACAATCTAAGAACTTCTATTAGGTGACAGTTTAAATGGCCTCATGGAAAATGTTTCATGTTTTTCACTGGATTCGTGTGCATTTGCTTTTACTAGATTGAAAACAGGAGATTATAGCTCATGAAGGATTTTCTCTTGAATTCTGTTCCTAAATATTTTAATCTTTTCATCACTGCCAGACTGCAGAATCATAGAAAAACAGAATGCCTGATTATGAGGTTATTTTTCTTTACCTATGACTTAAGTATTTAATTTTCAAAATTCTTTTTATTTTTTTATTTCTATTAACAATTCTAGGTTCATACGTAAAAATGTAAAATTCTGGATCCTTCTCTGAATATATTTGAATAGACTGTTTTATTGAGAATGGTGGGATGATTACTTATTTCTTCCAGTGATGTCAGAGCTATTAATCTTTCCTTCAGCTCTGTCATTGATAATGCTTTAGGCTACAGCTGAGGTCTGTGTTGAGTGTATTAATATGCGTGCTGTTATTTGTCAGCTCATTTATTTCAGTGTTTTCAAGATAACAGCCTGCTTTTCCCATAGAAATGGAAAACTTATTTGTTCAGTATAAGACAGTATTTTGGTTTTGGTATTAGGAAGTTAAATTTGTTTAGGATGTTTCAGTACTATTCTATATGTTTTGTTTTTGTTTTAATATAGTTGATTTCTAACTTTGTGGAACAACCTTTTTGAGTGCATTGTCCCCCATTTTAATATCTTCTTCCCCCTTTGTAAGCATAAATTTGGTGATATCCTTTATCTGTAAATAGAGATGGTGCTGTCACTTTCATACATAAACAAAACCATTGAATTATGAAAGGTACGTGATATATGTGCTATGTAATAACAGCTTTTTATGTTGTTGCTACCTTCTGTTACTTTCTGCTACTCTGAATAATTTAGCTTCAGGCACCAGCACATGCTGGGGGTGGGGCAGGGGTGGCAGGAAAGAGTAACGCAGAGAAGGGGTGTGGGGTTCCTGGTGGACACCAGCCTGCCTGTGAGCCAGCAGTGAGCCCTTGCAGCAAAAGCAGCCAACAGCCTCCTGGGCTGCATTAGACAGAGCATGTCCAGCAGCTCAAAGGAGGTTATCCTACTACCCCTCTGCTTAGCCCTGGGGAGACACATCTGGAGTGCTGGGGCTGGGGCTGGACTCTCCAGTACGAGAGATGTGGATTTACTGGAGTGAGTCCAGTGAAAGGACACAAATTCATTGTGCAAGAGGAGGTTGCTGCAAAATCAGACTTATACAATCAACTGCAGTCACCAACAGTATAGGCTGTACCAGCCTAAAGCTGTATCAGTAACACTCTTTGGGACAGTCAGATACTCTCAGTTGCATGTCTGCTCTCTGCAGAGCCCACCCTTCCCCTTCAGACTAACAATTTCAGTCCAAGAACAACCTGCATATTGAAACAATTTAAAGTAGTTCTTTGGCAGATACTGTCATACAGCTTCAAAAGCACAATTTTTAGGACCCTGGTTTTAAACTGTGGATGGTGATGCTCTCACTGTTTCCCACATAACTACAGAGCTGAGAAATTCTGTGTCCCATCCCACTCAGAGGGTGAGGGGCAGAGGTGATCTTTTATAATACTCTGTGCTGTTTGCAAAAAACCCACAGGCTCTCCAGAAGTTGAAACGACAATTAATTTTATCATAAACTTCCCTAACCTGTGTCAGGAGGACCTAAAGTCTTGGCAAGTTCTTATTCCTGTGAAAGATTCAAAGTAGAGAGAGAGAAAGGAAAGAAAGAAAGAGAGAAAACAGAAAGAATTGCCACCCTTGATCCATCGATGTCCCCTCAGTCAGTAAGTCTGGGGCACAGAGCAGCAGAGCCCACAGGCTGAAGGGCCTTTGCCCTTCATGAGGCTGGATTCTCTTGGGCTCCTCCCACAAGCGGAGACGCATTTGAATGCTTTCACAGGAGTTGTAGCAGTTCTGAAATGTTCTAAAAGGTGGTGGGCATTTCTGGTCCTTGATGGGCATGTGTACGGTGTTACGTCACTGTGTCTAGGTGGTTTTGCCCAGGGAGTTGTCTACACACACACACACGCACGCACACACACACATGCGTGCGCACACACACACACATGAAAGAAAGAAACCTCTTGACCATGACATTCTGCTGCCTTAGGAATTAAGCCAAATTAGCTGTTGAGATTTTATAAACTGGTGACTGCATGTTGTGAAGACTTTTACATTGTAAGTATGCTCTTAGAAAATCTAGTACATAACAACAGTGGTAAGATATTGTACATGTCTTCTGTCAAAATGGTACTAAGCCACCAAACAATAAACAGACATGTGATGTGGGAGGGTGGGAATGGGAGAGGAAGGAGGGCTGATATCCTCCTTTCCTCTAATACTGTAATTCTGCAAATTTGGTTTTTGATGGCAGGGAGAAAAGGAATATACAAAAGTAACATAATGTTAACTAGTGATTCATCTCCAATGAAATCCTGGAGATGGGAATGGGCTCACTTGGGCCTTGTTCAACATTCACAAACTCCTGCATGTAAAGAGTCATGAATCAATCAACATGAAGAGAACTAAATGGAAAGGCCCAAATTTCTAAGACCGAACACCTGCACATCAAGCTGACTGTTGCACTACTGATATATTCCTACACTTCCTAAATACAATGATTGCTCTATTTTGTGCCTAGGTCCGTTTGTAGGAGATTACATTCTAGATTCATTCTAGATTTGCACTTTTATATTTTAGTGCAAGATGGCTATTTTCTTCTTTAGTATGACAGGTAACCCACTGTAATTCTGCAGTGTCTTAAACACATCCTCTGCAGGTAAAAATCAACTCAGTGACTAAGACCAGATCAGATTTACTTAAATGGCATCTAAATAATTATATGACATAATTTTTTCTCCAAACTGTGATAACAGCTCAGAGCACCTTTTGTTCAGCTGCATTTACACTTCCAAAGATAAGAGATAACTTCTCGGATGGCTGGATAGTTCTTCTGAAACCCACTTTCACATATCATCCAAAAAGACAGTTATAAAAGTAAGACCATAGATTTGACTCAATTTGACTGAAGATTTAAATATTGTCCTGAAATTACACTGGGGAAAACAATACATTTCTTAGATATTGCAAAACTTCCTTGCACTTAAATTTTGCAGCCACCAGTGAAAATCAGGCATGTTCTTTCATCCTGTTTCAACACAGGAAAAAAAAAAAACCAAACAATACAACACTGATAGCTTTGCAGTATGTATGTGTCATTTGAGATATGGAGTAAGAACATCTCTTAGGATTTTTCTAAAATGCTTACAACAACAAAAATAAATCTAGTTCATCACACAGTCACTGAAATGCTTCAAGATAGATTCTTCTCTCTGCTCATCTTACAATATCAGCTCATATTCTGAATATTTTAAAAATTGGGTGATAGAGATGCTCTAATTCAATTCAATGAAAAGGAGCAATCACTTTTTTTAGGTCACACCTTCCCCTCCCTTCTTTTCTCCAGAATGTTAAAGCAGAATAAGCAGTGATGTAAAATTCAGACATTATATACATGCATCTCTAAGTTTTCTCCTCTGGAAATAAATTACCTTCTTGGCAATATATGTTTAAAAAAAGGCTCTTGAATTTGTCCAGTAAAAAAGAATGAAGTATTCATGTTTATTGACCTGTCCTAGATATTTTTCACTTGTCTAATTAGAATCATGCCTCCTCTAAAAAGCAGCCTCATTTTGCTATCTTAATAGTTCATTTTCTGTATAACTAAATATCTTTTCTGTATTTATGAATATGATTGAAAAATCTGAAGGCAAAGAAAATACAGAAATATATTTAACTTGGATTGAAAGCTTAGTAAGGTAACACATCTCAGTAAACTTGTATGCACTGCTTGCTTTTTTAAAAGCAAGAAGAAATAAATGAGAATGTGGATACGGAAAATTTCCTGTTTCCACATTATTTCTTTGTACCTCATACAAGATAACATTCTAACATGTCCTTTCAGGTACAACAACAATTTAGAAAGATTTGCTGTTTCAATTATTAATCACAACACAATAAAGCTCTGTAAATACCAGGTTATAGGAAAAAGCCATGTTCCATGCAATTGAAAGTTTACATTCAAGTGAGGTGAAGAATCTATTTATAGATCACTTTCTTTGAATAGCTCCTGTGAATTAACACTTGGACAGGACTTTGAAGAGAAAAATCAATCTGATTACATAATTTGTTCTTTCTGAGGAGCTGTGTATGGAAAGAATAGATACCAGTGAGAATTCAGAAAATGTAGGATCAGAACTTTGTGGTTTCAGCCTTAGACACCCACAAAGAAAGTAGAAGGGTGGAAGAAGCATAGAGCAAAAAAAAATTAGATCAGAATATTTAAATAGAAATATATTAAATAGAAGAAGTTCTTCATGAAAGTAGACAGATTTAAGAGTGTATTCTACTTCTCAGTGTCTATTTCTGAGACATGGTAGGCTCATGATGAGACATGATGAGACAGTTTTCCCAATCCACAGTTACAAGCTTCCCTTTCTTGTTTACTCTGTAAAGATTCAAACCATATGATTAGGCAAAATTTTCAGGAAAAATAAGTGGATGGTGATTTAAAGGCAAATGTTTCTGCAGAGATGTTTGCTTACTAGAAGCACAGCAGTTTATTTTTGCATTTGTTTACAAAAAAGTTCAACAGAAGTTCTCTTTCTCTCTTATCTGTCTCAGTTTTCATTTCTTCATGAATTGAGTAGTTTTTACAGTCTGTATTCTAAACTTGTGTGTTCCCAACGTGGCAGCTTGCTACCTCAAAGGGAGACTCTACTTTTTGAAGGGATTGGTTTATTTATTTGTTTACACTGAGTAACATATTTTACAGCTACCGTTTCTATATATTACTCAGTCTTCAATAATGTCCATGTTAGTTTTTAGAGTGCCGTATTATAAACATATAATAAGGTGTTAGTATCTGTTCAGAATGGGTAGATGGAACAGTCATTAAAATTATACTTGTTAAAAATATTGCATGTAGAGTTTAATATGATTTTGTACTAAAATTAATACGCGCATTTACATTTATGCACTCAAAAGCTGACGTTCTAACAAAATGTTGAATCTTTATTTTCCTTCATAAATCAAAAGCCCATGTAAAAGCAGAGCCAGAAGAAACAGCTGATATTATATCTGATACACAGAAAGTGTGAAATGATTTTAAGTGCTATATCAGAAAAATAAAAAACTACTGAGAAAGTTTATAAAAAGAAATTAGATTAAGTGCAGGTATAAAGAAGCTACAAACCCCACAGTCCAATACAGAAAGATGTCAGTCCATGTAAAACATGAATATGAAGCAGAAAGTGTTACTCTTCCTTTAGATTTGCCTTTAAGCTGTTCAGTCTTCATTTTGTCCTTCATTTACATTGTTCCAATATAAATATTTCCCCCTTCAATTACTGAAAAAACTTAAAATAATGACGAAAATAATCCACATGTTTTTGTGCAACTGAATTATGACCTATACCAACTGCACATTGTTTGCATCTGCTTTGCCACTGCAGACTTCAACGTAGATGAGCTGAATAGAAGATCTTTAAGGTTTTTTACTGAGACAACTTTTTACCCCCTCATAGTTTTTCATAGTTTAAGAAGAACACTGACACAGAAAAGAGTGTAACAATATGCGGTAAAGGAATCAGAAAAAGTTTAAAGCATTGCATATCATATGTGGTGCTGCTCTGAGGATTTTTACATGTGGGTTGTATTCTGCTTGTCAAATTAGTTTGGCAATAAAATAAGTTTGTAGCAGAAACAGAAGCCACCTAAACCAGCATTTTCCTAACTTTTCAATTATATTCTATTTCCTAAAATGTAGGCCTACCAGTAGGTACTATTATATGAACTTAAACTGATGAGGCATTTTTCATTCATATAATTTCATCTCAGTGTTTTAAGTCATGGCAGGAGCCTTTAAATCTGTAACTAAACTATGAGCTTTAATACATTTTTAATGTGTATAAAGGGCAGTCAAAAATTACAATGGCCTTAAAATTTAAATAACCATAGTTGAGAAAACTGGATTTGCCTCTGAACAAATGCTCAGCCAAACAAAGTCAAGAAGTCTATGAAATGTGGCTGTTCCCATCATGAAAGCTGTCTTTTTCTTGACATTCTCAGTATTTTCTGTATCTACCTTGGCCATATTCCATCAAGCTTCATTTTAACAATGTTGTTGGTTTACTCAGAATCAAGACATTTTATTGTAAGTGCTATTATTTGCAGCACAAACACATATTAAATTTTCTTTAGATTGGATTTTGGGATTGGATCTGGTCTCTTTCTCTGTATTTTACAATGTGTTCTGTAATTCCATTACTATCAATAAACACCTCTGTTGGAGTTTATAATATCGACCAAATAAGTGCATTATATCAATGTCATAGTACCAATTTTAAAATTTTAAAAGTTGTATAAGGAAAACAGTTCTATGTAATTGAAATTAATTTTAATGTACAGTTGTGGAAAAGCTGCTAAACATTTTGATTGAATATATGAATTTGGTTTAATCGGATTTTCAGGAGTAGTAATGATTGGTTGCTCTAAGACCTGCTCAAGAAGTAACAAGCCACCCTATATGGTAACAACAATGTTTAAAATGCCAGGGCATAATCAGCTTTTTTGGTTTTAGTTTCTGGTGGCTTATTTTCCTGTACCTCTAGCACTTGGAAATGAGAAATGGTAGAACTGCTAAAGGTTAAAATTAATGTTGCCATTTTCATATATGTATAGAAATGAAAACTGAAACCCTAGAATATATTAAATGAATTCTGCCATGCATATAAACAAACAAGAAAAGGTTGCAGATTTAAATGTGATTTTTTTACACAACTGATGTGTCCTTTCAACCCTGACTGACATAATTTTTCAAAGAAATGTTAGTATCTGTCAGTTTCATCTGTTTGAGAAGCTAGTGAGTACACACTGGCCTCCTCTACTTTACCCAAGGTAAACGGTGAAACCATGTTGTTTAACTCTTTAAGAAACATCTTACATTCATAATACTGCAGTTTAGCCAGGGTGGCTTTGCCTGCAAGAATGTGCCTCTGGATGTCATAACATTCTGATATGCACTGTAGAATTCTTGAGTATATTTGCTATAAAAGTAAAACTATTCTACTGAAAGCTACTGCTTTGATTAATACTCAAAGTCTTTCTTTCTTCTTGGTTCATTAAGTACCTCCTAACTAAACTTTCATAATTAAAATCTAAGAATAAAAGTGATTTTTTTATCATTATTTTTTTTTCCTTAATTTATTTTTTTCTCCCTTTGATTGTTTCTCACCCAGGGCTTTGTTGGCAGATTCACCTGACATTACATTGTATGATGCTGAGGAATCATTTGAGATACATCCTCTTATTTGCACATATACTGTCCTGTATATAATATACAGGCAAGGATAAAAAACCTCTACTGGTGTATAATGTTGATATCCACTGTAAAATAGGCCATTTTTTCACCTCAGCTGTTTTTAACTGAAAGCAGATGCTACAGAACAGAATATGTATAAAAGAAGCAGCTTTTTCAGTACAGTACATACAAGTGCTGTTTAGCAGAGTAATTCACACCTCACCTCAAGGCCTGACACAAGGGTATATGCCATATATTTCTTCAGTAAGCTCTCCTTCTACTTCATATTTGTAAAAGAGTGAGGAATTCCATGCAGTATAAATGATTTAGTGCATGTGATCTTAAAAAAGTTGCATAAACAGTCCCAGAATAAAGCATATTAAGAAAAGCAGTTATTGGGTATTCTAACAGTGTTGAACTTTGATACTGCACCGAGAGAAGAAGCTCTTATTGCCACTGGTGAATGGAATACATAAAATAGAAAAGGAAAATAGACCATAGGAAGAGCAGATGTACAGTTTGCTTGAGATATGTTTTCTTTTCCTATATCTTAGACTCAAAGAAGTGGTGAAGCTATTTGTATTCAAAACTCAGAAATTTTGGAAGGTCTGATTAATCCAGTGAGTATTATGATAGATTTAGTTCTCTTTGAGGGATCAAGTAGTAATAAAAGAATTTCTTTTTACTGAGCATAGTTCATGTTAGACTGATGTGCAGAACATACAGATTTAGCATCTGGACTGTGGGAAACCTTCAGAAGCAGCATTTGATCTTACACGTGTAGTCAATCAGTCTAATGAAAAAGCAAAACTGAACAGAAGACTGTCTTCAACACTGAAATGAAGTGTAATGGCAAACTTTTTCTGGAGGTTAGACTACACTATTCTCTCAAACTCAATCAAATATATGTGTTATTCTCGCAAGCCAGTCTGAGACCGGAGCGTGGTTCTGTTTGTATTCTCAGGAACAGAATTAAGACTCAAAATGGAGTCAAGAGACAAGGAACTTTCTTTGCCCAACAATAAATCTGCAAATTCAAAGGGAGAGAGAACAAGAGATAAAGAGATAAAGGAAGGAGGGAGGGAGGAAGGAAGGAAGGGAAGGAAGGAAGGAGGGAGGAAGGAAGGAAGGAAGGGAAGGAAGGAAGGAGGGAGGGAGGAAGGAAGGAAGGGAAGGAAGGAAGGAGGGAAGGAAGGGAAGGAGGGAAGGAGGGAGGGCGGGAGGAAGGAAGGAAGGGAGGAGGGATGGAGGGAAGGAGGGAGGGAGGAAGGAAGGAGGGAAGGAGGGCGGGAGGAAGGAAGGAGGGAAGGAGGGAGGGCGGGAGGAGGGAAGGGAGGGAGGAAGGGAGGAGGGATGGAGGGAAGGAGGGAGGAAGGGAGGAAGGAAGGAAGGAAGGAAGGCGTTCACAGTAATAGCTACCAGCCCAGAACTGCCGCATCCCAACAGTCTGAATTGTTTCCAAGTCTGGTGGGGGAACGTTCCGCATGATGTTATTTCTGTTTTTTATAGAGTTTGTTACACACTGTTCTGCTTAACCACACCTTCCACCTGGCAATGATGTATGTGCCCAACATTCCTCAGGGGCTTTCAGGCGCCTTGATCCCCCTCACCCCAAGTCTGGGCACATGCGCAGGGGTTTGGTTAAGTTATGCAGGATCATCCTCCCTCATTGCTCCATGGCATCAGTCGGTGCCTTTAACAATGTGTAGATAAATCTCTGCATTTAAGGCAGTGGTGTTATCTTCCTGCCTTAAATCTCTTCTGTGGCAGTTATGTTATCTTCCTGCCTTAACAATGTATAGATCATTCACTGTGGTGATAGCATGACTTTCTTGCCATAGCAATGTTGAGACAATACATCTCCTATGGTGATGGTGGGTCTCACGGGCACAGTCTCTTACAGTCATATAAAATTTAGTCTTAGAAAAGGAATCCAGTAACAGCTTTTTGCTATTTAGGCAAAATATTAGAATGCAACATTTAAAAGATAACATTTTAAGCATTAGAAAAAGGATTCTGATTTTTTTGAAAAAAGAGGAACAATCCATTTTGTTTTATTAATGATGGAAAGAATGCATCAATCTGTATAGTCTTGTAGGAATTTCTGTCTGAAGGTCTAAAGAAACTAAGCTGCAAAATAGGAAGCAGGCAGAGAGATCCATTTGTGGAATCCATGCCTGCCCAACAGATATAAAACAGAAATATTTTTTTATAGAGATAATAGATCTGCATGTCTTAGAAATAAACTGGTAGAAACATGTAACTGATGAACCCTGTAAGCCATGCTTCAGAGCTACAGTTAGTGTTTTAAGCTGTTATTTATTTAAAGGGATGTGAGAAACTGATCTTGACTTCAAGCATGAGTAGTTGTGCGATACTTTATTCTACGGTGATTAAAATAACAATGTGTTTTTACATTTGTGCTGTCACTTTCATTCCTTTGGAGCTGTCAGGTAATGTATTGTGCAGAAAGCTTTGATTTAAAAAAATACATGTAGACACTGTCTTCAAACAAAGATACATAAACAAAGCACTCACCTTTCTGTGTATTCTTTCTATTCCTTCTGTGGGTAAGAAATCACATGGAGAAGTTATTTCTTTCTTTAGACAGGGCTTTTGATAATGCATCCCTACTGGAACTATGTATGTGTATAGTGCTTTTCTTAGAGCAGATGGAAGGTGAAAATGTCTTGGCAGATTGTTTAATATTTACTCAGAAAGCCTGCCCAGATCTTATTCTCAGTGCTGTAGAATATTCAGTGTATGCTCTTTGCTTTATCTAATATACATTTCAAATTTGCTGCGGAGTACATACCTATATATTTTTAATATCAATGACACATTAATACTGGTTGTATTTAATGAAATAATTATGCACAAGGTAAGAAGCAAGGTTTTTCTCCAGTTGTCTTCTGTGTTCCATTTTCCACAGTTTTCCATTATTCCAAAAATATACTCCAAATATAAAGACGTTTCAAACCTAATAATAATAAAAAAGCCTTTATAATATGGACTATAACTTGATAGGTTTGAATAAATAATAAACCAGAGGGGTTTGGGGGTGGGGGGGGGTGGGGTTATTTTTTGTGTCTGTTTGATCTTTCGGCATTCTTTCTAATTCACATAACATGGATTAGGCCAAAATAATCTACTGCTGTGAAATAAATTTCATTAGATTAATTTGAATGCCTCTAAATTAAGTGATTATATTATATGTGCAAAGTGAACCATGGGAGCAGAGGAAGACATAAGTAAGAAAAATAGCACAGGGAGAAAATAATGGTTACTTTTGGTTTTGGTTTTTTTCCCCAGAGGAAATGACCCTTAGTATGTTTGAGAAAACTGACTGGGAAATCTGATAGCTTTAGCTACATAGGTTGATCACAGTTTGAACTAACATTTTGCCCTTTCCGTGCTTACACTGTATGCAGAAACTGAATTTGAGAGTCAGACACAGATAACACTACAACAAAAATTAAAATGGCCTATTAGTATTTCAGGAAAACTCTGCAAAGTAGAAGCCAGAGCCTGGCCCTTGACTCAGTTTGGTTTGAATTCTTTAACAAGTCAGGCTAAATGGCTCTCTAACAATTTCTAAAGCCATAGAAAATCTCCGGTTTAGTGCACAAAGCTTTTTTTTTTTTCTTTATATATTTATTCTTTTAATTCTTTTTGATAGAAAAGCCACACACAAGGCCAGAATAGTCATATATCTCCTCAGCAAAACATTAAAGACACATGCCCCTGTTCAAGGTCTTCTCTAATTAAACAAATAACATTCCTGATCTCCATGTGGAGAAGGAAACGACTAAAGATGAGCCTCACTATAGTTCCATTAATGTGTCCTGAAATTTAGCATGTCATCTATCATTTATTAGGCCCTTAATGTTGTAATGCCACATCTTCCTATTCTTATGAATCTTTTCTAGAACTTGAACAGCTATTCAAACATTTAAGAAAGCAAAGAGGAAAGGAATAGTATGAGTAATTTTATGTCTCAAAGTATAGTTGGAGAAGGAAAAACTGCTTCCCAATTTTTATATGATTGTTACAGAGTGGTAGCTTGTTCTATCTACCCTACCTTCTTTTCCATATGGGAGGTTTTAGCTATTCCAGGATAAAACAGATACAACATTCATCCATTTTGTAGAAATGGTTATTTTGCAAGAAAAAGCCTAAAGACAGATTAAGTTTAAGAGGTAGCAAAGACAATGAGCAGAGATGATAGCCCAATACTTACAGAATTTGTTTAAAGGAGGTACACAGACCTGATTTAATTTTGAATTTCAATGTTAAAATAATTTCTCTCTAAACAGTTGAGGCCCTTCATCCTTTTTGAGAGTAGTGTTCTCAGCTCTCCTACTTCTAAACCCTTCCCCAGAACAGTACATATTTTACCAGTTTCTACAAACCAGATATTTTTCACAGTAAGGCAGAATCCAATAATAAAATGTGAACATCTAAGTTTAGCTGTCCAAGTGAGAGTTGCAGCCAACATGTTTTGTAGCCAGCAGAAAACAGTGAGTAGAATGGAAGAACTCTTCACGTCATCTTGACGGAAGGTGCTTCTATTTGAACAGGTGAACAGCTGTCAAGACAAGATTATATCAGTTAGCATTCCAACACTTACGATGGAGGCTGATATCTAGACACTTGTATTCATATCTGCAGTCTGGTACTTTGAATACCATTGTGGAGGAAAGGTGATGGGACAGAGAAAATTAACTAAAAAGTCCATTTCAGATGTTCCTGAAAGGTATGGGTTTGACGCCTGTTGGCCAGAAAAGGGGACTTACCTTTGGTCTTCCTTATTTGAGGAATGGTCTGACTGTGAGGTTTCTGTAAAACGGCAGAAAAATTGCAGGACTTCCTGCTCAGTACAAATTTTTCTTGATTTATAGAGACAGGGATATTTAGTAAGGAGGTAAGGGTAATCTATTCCTTACTGTCCCCCAATCTTTTCCTTTACCTCTGAATGTAAAGCTAAGTAACACACAGATTTGCCTCAACAAATTTTTCTTTAGAACTGTTGATTTTTTATTTTTGTTGCTTTCCAAAATCACAAAACCTGAAATCCCATTTGGAATTTAGTTCAAAAGTAGGGTGAACAGTATAAATTAGCCTCTGAATTTCTTTGGCTAGGCTAGGTTAGGACTTACTTTCTTTGACAAACAAGTTTCAAAGAAACTAGTTGGGTTGTTTGGGTTTGGATTGTACAAGGTTACATTCTGCAACTAAATACTTTATAGCGAAAGGTAAAGGTAAACCTCGATCTTGGAGAAACAGAATAATTCCATGATTTTCTTTCAGAGAAACTAAAGCAGAAACTCTAGTCTAAACTTTCTCCTACTCTACTGGGAACAGTAGAGCAGTCCTTGGGTTATTTATTTTTCTCTCTCACTGTTAAACTCTTTCACACCTCCTGCATTTAATTCTCAAAGCCTGCATCCTCTCTGGCAGCTTGGCCTTCCCACACTGCAGAGATTAATTAATTAATTACAAGGAAAAAAACCCCAAAACCAAAAAAATCCCTCTTCTACTCTACACTGTTGTGGTTAGCACAAGGGTACCCTGACAACATGTTATAATCCATCCTATCTGTAGCTCCCCTCAGTCTTCAGAGAGCACATTGAAGAAGCAATGGGTCTATTGCAGAATCAGGACTGTGAAAAGGATGGTGTTTGGGAATGGTGCTATGTATTCTCAGAACTTCAGGTATGTGGAACTTCTGTCCTGCCATCCAGACATCCTACAATGATGAGGAAATAGCAATACCTTCTTATCATCTCCTCCTCACATTTCTGCAGGAAATAGTGAACATTCAGGAATGGCTTCATTCTTGTTGGTCTGCCCCAGCTTTTGAGAAGGATAAGGTACTTTGCAGGAATAGGTTCTGGAAAGCTGTCCATTCTCTTGTGGAGATTTATGGGGACACTCATGAAAAAAAGAAAGGAGAGAAAAGCTTTTGGAAGATGCAGAGTAACCTGGCATCATTATTTCAAGGACATGAATACCAACTTAGAATAGGAATGGCAGGAAGAGTCTCAGAAAATGTAGTGACAGTGATACAGCTTTTGCTGATGTCTCCTCCATCTTACTCTGGATGTAGAACTCCATATTCCCAGGTATCAAGCATAGCTATGATACTGGAAGAAATTTTGCAAAATATGCCCTGATAAGTTGCCTGCTCTAAGGAAATGTGTTCTGTCCCTCTCATGCAGGACAAGTGTTAATGGACTGAGATTTATTGCCATCCTACAAACCTCTCTCAGGTGCAAGAGTCTGGCCAGAATATGAAAACACAAAAGCCTGTCTCAAGATTCACTGCAACCTCATATGCTGTCTGCCTGGCACTGCAGGCATATTCCTTCTTCTGGATTCTAGTGGTCACATTTGTTTCCAGATCATCCCACAGAGGCCATTGGGAGGTCTACCTATTTTTTTTATTTTAACGTTTGATAGTGCTATAAGCTCAGTCATGCTTGTCAGTTGCATGAATCAGGTTTGTGTTGTAGTCTCTAAGTCTGCCTTTGTCATACCAAGCCAGACAGTATTACATCCAAATTAGTTCTGACCATGTTAGGCCTCTGATTTAATCTTATTGATGCAAGTAAACTGCCAGATTTGACAATGTTTAAAAACAACAATGAAATTAATAAATGGTTGAAGAGTAATTAAATATTTTAATTTTGATTATTTTCTGATAAACAGAAAGTAATAATAAGAAGGAAGGGCTGCCTGTTTCCTGACTTTCTCTGTCCTGCCATTCTCGTGAAAACCTGACTCCTGGCCATGGCAGGGTGGATGGACTACATGATCCTTGAAGGTCCCTTTCAGCCCAAACCAGTCTAAGATTCTATGATTTTTTTTCTCCAGTTAAGTTGTAACAGCCATGGGCAGGGACATCTTTCACTAGACCAGGTATCTCAAAGCCCCATCCAGCCTGACCTTGAACATTTTCATTGATGGGGCATTTCACAACTTCTCTGGACAACCTGTTCCAGTGTCTCACCATCCTCATCTTAAAAAACAGTCCAGCTTATATCTAATCTAAATCTACACTCTTTCAGTTTAAAACCATTCCACCTTGTCCTGTCACTACAGGCAGCTATCTATCTGAAGTGGCAGCTAGAATTGGAAATACTGTTCTTTAAAGAAAAGAGGTTATGTTCCAGGGCTTAGTGCAAGCAGAGGTCATCCATCACTTCTTTCTCCTTCCACAAGTGGGCTGGAATAATCGCACTTTGTTTAATATATTTTGTGATATTTGGTGTCTAAAACTGGAGTTCAATTAAGTCAGATAATATTGATAGCCTACACCAGAAAATACTGGATAAAATATGAGTTTTTCTATATAGTTTCAAGGAGTTGCAATACAGCTTGCTACAGACTGGGAGGTGGGGAACGTGTTTTTTCTTCAGTTCAGGAGTTTCACGCTTCAAAAATTCAAAATTCGTAGTAGCAAAGTAAATAATTGTTGCTTTTCCCCCAGTCTTTTATATATGACTTTTCAAAGCTCACTTTCATGAAATGACACAGTGAAATAAAGCTGTTTCTACACATTAGCAATGTGGTAAACATTCAATAAAGGAAGATCAAGATTGATATTTTACACAGTGAGCTTATATTCTTCAGCTTGGTATCATAATTAAAATAAACAGTCCAATATCAATATTCATAATGTATTAAGTTCTGTGCATTTATTAAACAGTGGATGATTAAATTAAATACAACTTTAGTAACTCATTTGATTCTCTCTTCTACAAGTCTAAGCAGACCACTTGAGTGGCAGTGCAATTTATTCTGGTTCATAAAATGTAATATCCTGTTGCCACTACTTTTTCTTTTTCCTTAGAAGGTCAGTATTACAAATTTAACTGAAATCCAACCCCCCAGTCTCCCTACCCTGCACTGGAAGACCTGTAGATGATATTGTATTCAAGAAGTTGGTGATCTTGGATGGGCCATGTCTGCCCTACTGGGACTCCTACTTAGATCTTGAGAAATCTCTGTGATTAATGCAATCTGCAATTTAGAGTGTCTTTGGGAAGGTGAAATGTAGCAAGGAGTGGAATGTACTGATGCTGACCAGGAGGTCATTGCATGTTTAGGAGCTAGTGGCCCACATTGCAGCTCACCTGAGCAGACACAAACCTGTGTGGCACCATGCTGCATGTCCAGAATGACCTTCAGGCCCGCACTGTGCTGCTGACATCCCTCGCCCACAGAACCAGCTCAGGCAGCTCACCATAACAGAGGAGTCTGCAGGCAGCTCCCAAACCAGTGATTACAGCACCTGCTGTCTAACAGTGCAGTAACAAGTTCTCATAACATCCTGTAGGAACAGAGTTTTCTTGTGAGTAAATTAGAGGGTAGCTCAAAGGACCAAACGGGAGACCTCTCTGTGGTCAGGGTCTGCTCCGCTCTTCACAGTGCACCAGGGGAGAATCCAACCAGGATCTGTCTGATGCTGCACAAACACAGGTGCCCAGCATCCAATGGGATGTAAGATTTACCTGCTGCCTATGTTCCCTTCCTTATTCTGACTTCTTAAAGCATTTATCTTATTACAATGTTTAGCTTTGGGGTTTTCTTATTGAGATGCTGAACCTCACCTTTCCCCAGTGCAGAACGCCCTTCACAATATTTCTAGCTCAATTCCAGAACAACAGTCTTGGAACATAATTCTAAATTAAAATAGATGTTAGAAACATTATACTAGATAAAGACAGAAACTAAATTTATTCCATTGATTACACTCACCATTCTGACCTGGAAGTGTTTAAAGAAAATTTTTCATCCATTCCACAAAGCAAACTGATATAAAAATAGGGAGCCTTTTAGGTGTGTAAACAAGTTACATTTACTTTTATCTTATTTCCCTGAAATAGACATAATACCCCATTCTGGTTTTGGCTGGGATAAAGTTAATTTTCTTCTTAGTAGCTGTCATAGTGCTGTGGTTTGGATTTAGTATGAGAATAATGTTGATAACAAACTGATATTTTAGCTGTTGCTAAGCAGCATTTACCCTAAGTCAAGGACTTTTCAGTTTCCCATGTAAGCAGGTGCACAAGAAGCCAGGAGAGAGCACAACAAGGATGGCTGACCTGAACTAACCATAGGGATACTCTATACCATAGAACATCATGCTCAGTATACAAACCGGGGGGAGTTGGCTGGAAGCTGCCAATTACTGCTTGGGGACTGGCTGGGCATTGGTCAGCAGGTGGTGAACCATTGTATTGTATATCACTTGGGTTTTTTTATTGGGTTTGTTCAAATTTCCCCTCCCCCCCTTGGATTTTATTCCCCTTTCTCCCTCTCCTCTTCATTACAATTATTGCTATTGTTGTTATTATTATTAATACTGCTAGTTTTACTTTATTTCGATTAATAGCACAACTGAAATTATTTTATCCAGAGGCATATCCTGTTTATAATCAAGTCGATAATAATCATTGTTATTGTCATTTAGCTATGGCACAAACAGGTTGTTTCATAATAATATCGCTAAGTAAAACTAAGGTACCACCCTGCTTATATACCAACTGTTAATTGTTTGGAACATATTGTACATTTATATGTGTAATTCCAACAAAACATGTTAGATGCAGAATGAGTGACAAATTTGTAATTAAGACCTCATTTTCATAGATACTGAGCTACATCTTAGAAGTAAATGATCAAATGGGTGGTGGCTCAACACTGCTTGATACATGGTAGTTTTTAATTATTTGTATGTGATGTTCAGCAAGAGTCCTGAAGCTTTTTGTACCATATAAACACACCTGTTAACTGTTTGTCTCCTTCATGATGGAAATAAACAGAAATCACTGTATTGCTGCTGATGTGACTTACAAGCTGGATGTGTACAACATAATATTTTCATGGGATGATACCTGTAATTAAAAACCCCAAGTACCTTCAGGCTCTTACAGTCCCATGTCTACCCCAAATGAGTTTCAGTATAACATCAGAAGACAGCTATGGCCAGATGACAGCTATTCACTACACTTCCCATTACCACAGAAGAAGAAGCTAAGCATGTAGACAGTGATAAGAGAGTACTCCATATTCACATCCTAGAAAAAACTACACATACACTCTTTGCCACAGGAGGATTAATTCTCCTTTAGAACCTGTTCCACTCTTGTCAACGTGTCTTGACACGTTGTCATACTACTAAGAGCAGCAGAAAAGAGATGGCACTTGCTTTGGGACACCTTTTTAGGACATTTTAGAAGGTGAAGAAGAAGGGACCTGCTCAGTTGTAGAGCACAACAATATATAGTGTATGACCAAGTAAATATACAAACTTTTCTTCCCCCTCACCTGAAATTTGGCTATGTTGCATCATTCAGTGTTATATTATTGTATATACAATTATATAATTTGGTGTATAATTCAGACACATTAGAAAAAAAAGGGTATATCCAACATGATATTCCCAACCTACTTTTAATTTATTATTTTTTTTCCCAGTGGAAACTGTATTGAATCTATAGTTGAACTAAATATGCCAGTGATAATTGTAATCTGGTGTTAATTTATGGTATTATAAAATGAATATGAATCATAAAGTTTTGAGGTCTTTGCTTGGTTTGAAGTACAGAAATGAAACAAAATAAAATAAATAAAAAAGCTGGAATTTAAGCACTACTATGCAAGCATCACTGGAAAGAAAGTTTCTGCTTTGAAAAAGGTCAACTCTACCTGATGTTGTAAGGTAAATAACATCATAATGCCATTTTGATAAGAATTAATATTTCTCTAGTTCAGTATTTTGTCTCTAACCATGGCCAACAGTATATTCTAGGGCAAAAAGTAATTAAAACCACAAGAAGTATGTGGTGAAACTATCCACTGTGTCTCAGTCATTTATGGCTTAATACCTTCTCTTCTAGAGTCTGCATCTTCATACTTGATAGCCCTCAGTGGCCTTCTCTTCCATAAATTTCCCTAACAGCTTTTAAAACTAATTTAAATTATTAGCTTCCATAACATCCTGTAGCAATGTGTGCCATAATGAAATTATACATTGTGTCATGGAGTATTGCATAATGTGAGCAAAGCACTGTTCGAGGCTGCAGCATAGCAGCAGGGTTACTGCAAAGGCAGATGTGAGGTGGAGTGGGATGATCCCCACCATTAAAGCAGAGGCTTAGTGCTGAGACCAGGTCAAAGAACAAGCAGTTGCAGAGAAGCGGCCTCCCTTCTGTGATAGAAAGAGCATCTGTCAGAAACGCACTCAAAACTCAGTAGGGGAAGACCTGTAAGGGCAGAACTGATGCAGACATGTGTTCCTCCGAGCACAAGAGCTAGAAGTAGCTAGAGAAAATAGGGTATTCTCATCTCCAACACGCTTCTACATTTGTATTATGGATTATCCAAAGATAATTCTTTTTTAAAAAGCATCTGGTTATTTGTGGTTATTTCTCAAACCCCACATCTATCATCTGTAGAACTGATAAGGTTTTTTCCACATCTTAACTTTTTTTTTTCTTTTTAATCTGGAAGAAAAACTATAAGAAAACCCAACTTTCTAAATTACTATCAAACATAATTAATTGCAGGTAAAGAGGAAAATTAGATTGATCTATCTTGCAATATGTAGACGTTCATAGCATGAAGCATGCTAATTGTCCCCGTGCTTTAGTTTTCCTAGTGAAAAGTGTCCTAGATGTCTGTTGCTATGGAAATCTAAGTAAGTGTTTCTCAGTCTTCTTTTGTTATCATTGGTTAGCCATCCATAACTACCAGTATCAAGCAATAGCTCCTGCCTAACTTAGCTGAAAAGTCTTAACAGGAATATGCTTTATGAAGAACAGTAACTAAAAACAAACTATTCGAGACTCATGAACAAAATTCAAATAACAAAATTGGAAAAGAAGGAACCAAATTATACATCAGGTAGAATGCCCCTATGGGCATATAAATACAATTATTTTTAAAATTCTGATGAATTTTTATAATTTAGAAATCATATCTGAGGGTAAGTGAGATCAGGATTTGGTGTTTAAAGTGGGATGTGTAAGGGAGATTTTATGTGCTGCTTTTATTTAAAAACAAATCATTGGATGTGTCATTTTAGAGCTTTCTGCAGGAAACACTGCTGTTTCAAAGGCTAAGATTATGAACCCTCTCCTCAGATGTTTTTATACCTGAAAAAGCATCTGCACAACGTTTTTTAAAAAGACCTGTGCTGGAGTCAAAGTCAAATGTTTGCTCATCCAAAAGACATATATCCATATTAAACTGTGCTGCGCCTGAGCCTATAACTCATTTGAGGTTCTTAGACTTTTAATTTGGAAACAATCATATGCTAATAGAGTCACCAGACTTTGAATTCAGGGAGGTCTGGATTTGGCAAAATTAAAAAAAATGGTCAAAATATAAAATATAATGTAGACATGGACATTATCGTGTGCTTGAGTAGTGGCACTACCACAATTTTCTTTCCACTAAAAATGACTGTACATAAAATCGACTTCATTTATAATGGATTTACCTAGATGTCAGAAATTTCAGTTTAAAGTTATCACAGATATGTTCTGGGAAAGCTACTTTAATCTAGAAAAATAACTTAAGAATGCCAGAGTCCTGCATCCACAGAGAGAATAAACAGAAGAGTTTAGGTGTAACTTAGAAGTTCAGACAAGATGGTAGGGATACTAAATATACGTGATAGAAACCTTTAATCACCATGTTTTCTTTTGGATCTCAAGTCCCAAAATCAGTGAAACAAAATGGGTCTTTTATACTCCTTCAATCTTTTTACTCCAATTCTACTTCAGCTGAAGTCTTGGGGTAGAAATGCCATTTTGATCATTGTAGTCAGTGCTCTGATAACTGTTGTTGGGAGTTCAGATTTGCATTTATATTTCTTGATGGTTTTTGCTTGTAATTGAAGTAATACAACATTTCATTAATTGTATATGTCATGTAAAACACTTTAGATACTCAACTGGAACAAAACAAGCATTTAGCTGCTTTGAGCAACAAGGTGATATGCAAGAAAGCAAGAAGGATTGTAAAAGGCTGCTCAGATCATTGAAAGAATGAACTGATATCATATGTATTACAATACATGAAGTCAGTTAAGTCAGTCATTGCCCGTGAAGCAAAGAAGAAGTATTCTAAATTCATCCATTACAAATGAGGACATTTGCACAGAATCTATTGACTTAATGAAATCATTCTTCATAAATACTTTACATTGATCCTGTGCTAAATTGTTTGATCCAAACAAATAGGTATTATCCTGAGTTTGTTGAAGAAGATCACCTGAATATTACTGTACTGTGTGAGGTACTACACAAATGTAAAACTCCATATGATGAATCAATTGAATATATTGAACTTGATATTTAGGAGGGGAGTCACAGAACAACTGAACTAAAGAAAAAAGTATTTTACATTTTACAATTAGCTGAACTAATTGTATTGTCAGAGTGTATAAAGCAACTCGTAAAAGACATTTTGAAGACCATATGCACCATAAAAATCAGAAGAGCTGAGAATAACAAAAGTAATTCCTCATGATTTAGACTTTTTTGGTTTCATGAGACTGGATGAATGAATAACATCCTTAAATCAATTGCATTAATGTTTTTTCTATATAAACATCTCCTTCCCTAAGCCTAGATTTTCCCATTTATTTGTTACTTCAAATTAATGTAGATGAGCTGAAGAGGAATTTGACTCACACCGCTAACTGGGAAGTTTTAAGTTTGTGGAAATGAAGCTCTCTGTAGTAGTCACTGGCAGCAGTATGTCTGGGTGATGAGGGCAAGAAGGGTGCTCTGCCAGTCTAGCATAGAAGGCTGGGGTCTGTTACACCTGGTGGGAAGGTGGGAAAGCGGAGAGGGAAGGGTGTTTCCCTCAGGAAAATGTCAATGGACAAGTGCCAGGCACTTCATGACCTTAGGTAAATATGCACCATTTCTTTTGGTACAGAAATTACACTTTTAAAAACAGCAACGACGGAAAAGAAACTTCAGTTTGAGAGATCAGAGGACCATGGTGTGTCAGTAACCATAAAGCAGGCTGTCAGCCTTAGCCCTTGCAGAAAATGGAAAACCAATATTGACATGAACTTTTCTAAAATCTTATTTCTCATATGTACATATAAATACCTACACATATACAGTCACAATACAATAATATACTGTAACGTAATAATAAGAAATATCAGTTTCTAGCTCTGTGTTAAGTTCATTGATGGCCCAAAGTCAAATAATTTATCTCTACAAATACAGAGGCTCTACAGAAATTTTTGATGTGGGGAAAACCAGTTCACTTAATGTTAATTATATCCAAAATGGTGTTAATTTGATTTTCCCAAAGTTGTGACCACTACATGAATACTTTACATGCCTAACTGCATTTTAATTGAAAATAAGAGAGCATAAAATGGTCATCAAGGTTTTTTCCAGAAGGGACTTGGTGTTTGGAGGCCATTTATTCTGATATACAGCCATAATACTTTAAGAAGGAACATGTAACTTCTCATGCATTTTACCTGGATTTCATTAATTTTCAGAATTCCAGGTGTGTTTGTTTAAACCTCTATATGAAATGACATCAAGCTAAATTTTGAATGCTGTACTTTTGTGACATTTTTCTGCTGACATTTAATTTCTGTAGGTTCCTCTTGGTATGTTTAATACAAACCTTACTTTATAGCTGATTTTTGTAATTTTGTTTGTGTTTCTCTTTTGTGCTTGATTATAGGGCTTTTTTTTTTTCTTGCTTTTTTTTTAACCTCCGTGCATTTTTTTCCTGTCTTATTCTTAATTGCTTTTTTAATTAAATAATATCTTTTACTTCAGGCATTCACTGGATCATAAGAATTAAATTTACTTGCCAAAGGCCATGATAGATTGCAGATGAATATTTCCCTATAGACAGAAACCAAGAAAGCTTGGGGGGAATTAAAACATCAGGATGTACTGTCTGAAAGTATTGTGTATATATAATCTCACTGTGGGCAAATGTCACCATAAACCTATTTTTTATTAGATCTATTATTTTCTTTACAGACTATTTCATACTATGCTTAGCCACTTCTCCTCACTTCCCATATGTCTCTTCCACAGTGAATGAAACACTCTTGAATCCTTGGATAATGTGCTTTGCTATTTAGTTTTTAGCATTTTTTGTAGCAACAGTAATGTATGAATGGTATCAAAAAACTTTTAATGACTTTGTTAATGAAGCAGATATGTCTGTACACTCAAATTAGACCATACTATATAATCCAAGATAGATTGTGGTTTGAATTTCTTTTCTTTATGTCACTTTCCTTCCTCAAAAGCTTATTTTCTTGTCTGTGTTTTGTTACTTGTCTATTATATATTATCATGGAAATACTAAGGTGTTCTGAAACAACAGTTTAGATCCAAAATATCTGCATTTGATTACAATTTAGCAGTAGTCAGAACCCTTGTATACACTCCTGAACAAAGGTAACAAATTAGGACTACATGCTGCAGTCCTTCAAATTCAAGAATAGCTGCTGAATGTTTTAGATAATATTGTTTCCTTTAGTTTGTGTCAGGATTTATTATTTCCTCTACAGCAAAATATATAGTTCCTTACTTAAGGGAGGAAATATTTCATTTACTGGTAGAGAAAGGGAGAGGGGAAGCTAGGAAGGCTCTTCCGCTTCCTCCTCCTCATCTCAGTTCATCACTGGGGCTTTAATGATACCCAGAACTTTTGAGATTGTATGAGAGTAAGGGCAATGGCTTCTTCCCTACCCAGAGAGTACTGCTTACCCATAGCTAGCACATTTATAACACAGTAAGTCAACAACATCCAGTACGTAGAAACTAAATTCAGTGCACACAAAATAATATTTCTATGGCATTTAATTTGATACCTTAATAAGTTATCAAAATTCATTTAATTGTTTCAAGTATGTTCTTATGATCAGAGCAGGTATTTATTATGGTTTGGGTTTTTTTTGATTGTTTATTTTAGTGATTTGGGGAGTTAAAAATTTACCATTTAATCTCAAAGAATAAAGAGGAACAGTGCTATTCACTATTAAAAACAAAGCTGCTAGTTTGCATAGGTTTTTAATTTTATTTTGAAACATATATTCAAAATTTGTTTAATGTAATGGTACTAAAACTTTTAAAATGAAAGTATTTTGAATCAGATCAGTTGAAGCAAAATAGTTCAACCAAATTGAACTCATCAGCTTTTAATGCCAACTAGATCATTGAATAAAAGATATTGTTAGTGAAAGAATTATGCCCCAAGAAATTAAATGAGGTCAGAGGGAAACAACTATGATGCTAAAAACCTGGAAAACAAAATAAAAAAGCTATATCAATTAGTGCAGAATGGTAAACTATATTTAATTAGAAGAACAGAGATAAATTATATTATCAATCACAGAATACAGACTTCAAAAGGTTGTGCTGCTTGGGAATGGCAGAATCATTACTGCTGTAGGGATGTGGTCAAAACATACAGGGAGTCGATGAGGAAGGCTAAGGTCTATTTGGAATTAAATCTGGCAAGGGAGGTCAAGGACAAGAAGAACTTCTTCAAGTATGTCAGCTGGAAAAGGGTGACTGGGGAAAATGTGGGCCAGCTGCTGAATGAGGTGGGTGCTGTTGTGAAGCAGGTCACAGAGAGGGCAGAGTTGCTAAATGTCTTCTTTGTTTCAGCTGTCACTGCCAAGGCCAGCCCTTCAGTTTCCCAGGCCCTGGAGACAAGAGAGGAAATCTGGAGAAAGGAAGACTTTCCCTTGGTCAAGGAGGATCAAGTTAGAGATCACTTAAGCAAACAAATCTGACACCCACAAATCCATGGGCCCTGGCGGATGCACCCCTGAGTGCTGAGGGATCTGGCAGGTGATGTTGCTCAGCTACTCTCCATCATCTTTGAAAGGTCATGGAGAACAGGAGAGGTGCCTGAGGACTGGAGGAAATTCAATGTCACTCCAGCCTTCAAAAAGGGCAAGAAGGAGGACTCGGGAAACTACAGGCCAGTCAGCCTCACCTCCATTCCTGGAAAGGTGGTGAAACAGTTCATCCTGGAGGTCATCTCAGGGCATATGGAGGAAAAGAAGGTTATTGGGAGAAGTCAACATGGATTCACCAAGAGAAAATCATGCCTGACCAACATGATAGCCTTCTATGATGGAATGACTGGCTGGGTAAGCAAGGGGAGAGTGGTAGATGTTGTCTACCTTGATCTCACCAAGGCTTTTGACACTGTCTGCCATAACATCCTAATAGGTAAGCTCAGGAATTATGGGTTAGATGAGTGGACAGTGAGGTGGACTAAGAAGAGCTCAGAGGGCTGTGATTAACAGCACAGAGCCTAGCCGAAAGCCTGTAGCTAGTGGTGCTCCCCACGGATAAGTAATGGGTCCATCCCCGTTCAAATTACTCATCAGTGACCTGGATGAAGGGACAGTGTACCCTCAGCAAGTTTTCTGGTAATACAACACTGGGAGGAGTGGCTGATTCACCAGAAGGCAGCACTGTCATTCAGGGAGACATGGACAGGCTGGAGAGTTTGGTGGAGAGGAATGTAATGGAGTACAATAAAGGTAAGTGTAAGGTCCTGCATTCCTCCTCCCTAGGAGGAATAACCCCATGCACCAGTACAGGCTAGTACAGTGTAGTACCACCCGCCAGAAGCAGCTCTGCAGAGAAGGACCTAGGAGTCCTGGTAGACAGCAGGTTGCCCATAAGCCAGTAGTGTGCCCAGGTGGCCAAGAAGGCCAATGGGATCCTGGAGTGCATTAGGAGGAGTGTGGTCAGCAGGTTGAGGGAGGTGATCCTCTTCCTCTACTCTGCCCTGGTGAGGCAAGTTCAAGAGAGACAGGGAACTACTGGAGAGGGTCAAGCAGAAGGCTATGAAGATGACTAGGGGACGAGCATTTGGACTGAAGCATCTCCCTTATGAGGAAAGGCTGAAAGAGCTGGAACTGTTTGGCCTGGGGAAGGGAAGACTGAGAGGGATCTTACCAATGCCTACAAATGTCTTAAGGCATATGTCAAGGGAATGAGGCCAGGGTCTTTTCGGTAGTACCCAGCGACAGGACAAGGGGCAATGGGCACAAACTGCAGCACAGGAGGTTCCATCTGAATATGAGGAAGGACTTGTTTACCTTGAGGGTGACAGAGCACTGGAAGAGGCTGCCCAGAGAGGCTGTGGAGTCTGCTTCTCTGGAGACATTCAGAACCCATCTGAACACAATTCTACAGCTTGCTCTAGATGAGTCTGCTTTATCAGGAGGGTTGGACTAGATGATCTCCAGAGGTCCCTTCCAGCCCTGACCATACTGTGATTCTGTACAGGGGAAGTTTCAAGGTCCAAAATGACTAAGTAATACAAATGAAATAGAACATGCTTGTGTCAAATATTAAGGTAAGGTAAGATGTTAAAAGATCTCTTATGCATGTAGGGCTGGGAATCTATTATATTCCAAAGTGACTGGATCTAGAAATGGCTAGCTGTTGACCTAGAGGAATAAAATACCATGTAATTAAAGAGATTTTAAGTTTTAAGTTACACTTTAGGTAACAAATACTATTGATAATGGCAAGATCAATATTTTTTTCTGTATATCATAATTAGCAGATGTCTTTATCATATAGTCACAGAACTATCAAGACGTGATGTAATTTCAGTTTGTCTATTTTCATTTTGACAAATGTTATAAACATAGCAAAAATGGAAATGATAACAGGTTTATTTAATTTAAACTAAATGAAACATACCAAAATCCTGCTTTCAGAAAAGATTATGCAAATGCGATAAAATATTCAAGGGGTTGAATTATGATGAATCTTAGATTTCTTCACATCACAAATGAACAAATTATCTGGAATTTGTATTCCCTCTTAAAAAATAAAAATGAGATCAAATACTTGATGTTTTCATAGATAGTTTCAGAAACAGTTGGAAAAATAGTTTGAATCTCAGAAATTATTACGTAGATGGTCTATAAACAATGGAAATAAACAAAGATCATAAAGGAAGCTGTTTTAGAGTTCAAAATAAAGATCTGCATAAAAGCTTCTAGAAGCCATACATAGCCAGACCTGTCAAAGTTGTTAAAACAAAGAGGATCCTCTATTATGTAGATAAAGGAAGAGTAAGTAAAAAAAAAAAAAAAAACCAAACACAAGAAAGTAGAATAGGATGAAAGGAAAAATAGTTTAAATACAAACTCAATTCTAAGTGAGTTTTATCCCTCTTTTCAAAGGAGAATGGTAATACTGGGTGTAGCAGCAGAAGCAGCAGGACTGAAGAGAATTAATGTCTATTGTCCCATTGAAGTTAGAGGCAACATTTTTCAGTTTGGGGAATCTTCCGGCCTTAAATGTGAAATAACCATTAAATGAAAATGTAGTCCTATTAAAACAAAACACACCTACACCCACACATATATATACATATATATGTTTTGTATGTGTATAGATATTTTGTGTATTGTTGGTTGGGGGTGGGGTGGGTTAGAGAAAGAGAGAATTAGCAGGAAATACAAACCTCAGTCTGGTAGTCAGATTCTCACAAAATAATCTTGGAAGGAAAGGTTTCCTTTTAAACAGAGTAAAACTGAAATGGTGGAGGATAGAGACCTGAGTAACAGAAAATCTTAGCTACACTCTAAGTTACCAATAGGATGAAGAAGAAAAGAAAGCCAGGTATTACTCTAGAACCTACTGGAGAGAATGTATTTGTCTTCCTGAAAAGAGAGAAATAAAGATGTGACTTTCAAAGCATTAATGAAATGATTGCATTTCTTGGAAGGTGATTTAACAGTTTGATGTTACGCTAACAGAAACAAACAAAAAAAAATTCAGTGGATCTAACCATCTTTACTGTACAGTATATATCTCAAGAAAATATTTTCAATGCAATGAAACAGAATTTTCACTAGCTGGTAGTTCTGATTTTCTATCACTTTCTCTAATAATAATTCAGCCACAATACTCTTGCTTCTTTACATTTTTAAAAATCAGATATGATTTTAAAAAGCCATAGAAGCACATCTGATCTTTTATTTTGTACATTAAAATTGGTAAGTCTAAGCATAGTATCACTTTCATGCTAAGGACCAAGGGCTCTAGCCTATATCATATGATAAATGTTGTAGCCTTATTATTTACCATTTAAACCAGTGGGATAGTTCTCACATGCTTATATAGGCAAAGTATGCATTTTTCTAAGATGGATGAATTGCAGAATCCAATTTTGTGAACATTTGTATCTGTGAATTAATTCACTTAATGTCACACATCCTTACAGGCCAGCTTTCTGTAAATGACTAGAGGACTTTTTTACTGCAGTATCTCCATGCACACACAACCTTTGAAAAGATTTTGAAAAAAAATATTTGAAAAAATAGAGTTTCAAGATCTTTGGTCCTTCTTGAGCTGAAATTTCTACTAATATCAAAAACAATAGCTTGAAGAGATGAACAACGGAATGAAAAAACAATCTCACTTGAGCAAAAATTTATTGACAGAGAAGTCTGTTATTTTCCTGTGAATATTACAACACCGTAAATAGTTTGTTTTTGTCATTGTCTTCATCATCAAACATCAATATCTTTGGTAAAAGTATCTTTGCCAGTGTTATTGCTAAATGTTTATTTAATGGCTTACAAAGTGGGGTATCCAGTGTTGTGTAACTATGGCAAATAACACACTGCAAATTTTTTCTAAAACTTTTAGACAATAATTCAAGGTGCTGAAATTCCTTTACTTTCAAGGTACATACTCTGATACAACTATTGCAATAGATAATGGGAGAACTTCATGTTAACATGGAGATTAGTATGAGCGTTGAAACTTGAAGGCAAGTCAGTCAACAAGACATTTAATAGCATATATCTTTACAGAAACATCTCAGTCTGGCAGTGACCAAATAGGAAGTTCAATGAGGCCCATAAAAATATCAATGTAGAAAATGTACATTCTGGCTTTTACTTGTTTGCTGTAATTTTATAGAGAAACTAATTTTCATAAACAACTATGATTTTAGTCTGTTTCTTCACAATGTAGAATGTGACAGAGCATTTGCCAGAAGCAAAGACAATTTCAAGAATAAATATAAATTACTTTTCACAAAAAGTACTGCTTTTAGAATGCATGCTAATTGAAATTATGACCCCCTCGTGTCATGGTTTAACCTTAGCCAGCAACTAAGCACCACACTGCTCCTAGCTCGCTCTCCCCCAGTGGAATGGGGTGAAGGGACTTGGAAGGTAAAAGTGCGAAAACTCATGAGTTAAGATAAGAACAGTTTAATAACTGAAATACAATATTATATTAATAAGAACAATAATAAAAATATTTTTATTAAAATGTAATGAAAAGGAAAAGAGAGAAATAAAACCCAAGAAAGACAAGTGATGCAAATGAAAACAATTGCTCACAACACACCAACCGACGTCCAGCTAGTCCCTCAGCAGCAACCCACCCACCAACCTTCCCTCTAGTTTTATTGCTTAGCATGACATCATAAAGTATGGAATATCCCTTTGGTCAGTTGGGGTCAGCTGTCCCAGCTGTGCCCCCTCCCAACTCCTTGTGCACCCCCAGCCTGCTCACTGGTCGGATGGGGTGAGGAGGAGAAAAGCCTTGAGTCTGTCTAAGCACTGCTCAGCAGTAATGAAAACATGCCTGTATTATCAACACTGTTTCCAGCACAAATGCAAAATATAGTCCCATACTAGCTGCTACAAAGAAAATTAATGCTATCTCAGCCAAAACCAGCACACTCCTGTACTACACTTTGTTCAAAGCAAACTGATATGGCTTATATGCTGCCTAGTGCACTTGCAACCTCAAGCTGTCACAAGCCTCTGGTTTGGTTGTACTCTGTTGGATGGATGTCTGTAACAGACTCGCACCACAGATCCCTTGCTCCTCTGATCCTGACCTGCAAGACTTCAACTACTTCTTCTACCACCCACTCCACAAAAGAGATCCAAACATCTGTGCTGCTCCTGATGCAAAAGGAAATTCCACCTTGTCCTCTTTTACTCCAGCCTTTCTGAAAAAGCCCGTAACTTTCCATGTGCATATGAAGCTGTGCATTCTGTTAGTTTCCTAGGCTGCTAGCATTGTGTACAAGCCTTTTTTTTTTTTAGGTTTTATGATCACATTCATGTTTTATGAGTTTTACTCCCATCAAACTTCCCCAAGGACTTACCACCTGTTCCCTGACTTATCTGCAAGCTGTTATCACCATCCACTGACAAACCTAGTTTAAAACTTTCCTCACAAGGTTAACAAATTGCTAGGAAAGGTGTTCTTGCCCTTCTTTGTTAACTGAGCCTTACATCTTGTGAACAGTTCCTTTTCCTCAGATACAGGAGTATGGTAAAAATAGCCAATGCCCTGCCTGCAGCATCAGTCACAGCCAGTTGACAACTTTTAGTATGCATCTTCTTCTAACCAAGACTTGCCTGTTCACCTGTAGGATCAAGACCTCCCAAGCTATCCTACTCACCAGCTTTACCCCCAGGACTGTGTAGTCACTTTCAACTTCTTCCAGGTCTCCCTTGATGGTATTACTGCTCATGTGCATGAATGGCAAGGATTGGTTCCAAAGGCCAGATGATTTTCAGCAGCAACATCTTAAATTTTCCCCTCTGCAAGCAACCAATCTCCCAGGACAGTCTGCCTGGATGAACGATTGGTGCCTCTGTCCCTTGCAGAAGGGACTCTCCAGCACTTGTTACCCACTGCTTCCTTTCAGTGTTGACGGTCAGTCCACACCAAGCTGGCTTGGAGGCCTGTCTTATTTGGGCTTGTTCACCTTACCTGGCAATTAGGCTATCACGCTAATGCCGAGGCTGGTGGAGAAGCTTTCTTGTTGCTACAAGCTTCCACTTCCCCCTATCTTTGAAGTCTCAGCCTGCCATTAAACCTTGCCTTTAGCTGTTCCTCCTTCCTTGTGTCACGTGACTCAAAGCTTTTGCCTCTGCAAAGTGTCTGTGTCAGTCTCCCTTTTAGTGTCCTGATGCTATGTAGTCTGCTCACTTCTTCCTCCTGTACCTCCTGCTGTCACCTCAGAGCACGAGGGGCACCAGGCAACCCTGAAGCCCCACGCCTGGGTGGCAGCACCCACCCTTTGCAACTCCTTCTGAGTCAAGGACTCCAATTTGCAATGGGTACTTTCTCCAGCTGCTAAAAGATGAAGAAATGGCCATAACATATCACCACTTTGGTCACAGAGTATTAAACTGTCTGGAGCAGAACTTCTAGGCCCCCTTCACACCCCCTGCCCTGTTGACAGCTGATGTTTGTGTTAGCTGCACTCCTGTGTATTAGCTAAAACTGGGGCTCCCCAAGGCAGATGAGCAGGAGCCTGATATTCCCCACTCAGCTGTCTGATACAGACTGCTGCTGCTGTCCCTTTTAAATCAGGATATTTCTTCAAGAAACATCTAGCAGAAACTACAGGCTTCAGAAGACCCTAGGAACTTCTAGAAATAGATTCTGGATTTTAGAAAAACATAAACTAAACAAAATAAAACTAAACCAGAAAAAAAAAAAAAAAAAAAAAAAAAAAAAGAAAACTGTACATGAGACAATTAGGAAAAAATATTCTACAATACTATATTTTGCACAAACTTTTTCATGTCATCTATGAAGCGTTTCAAGTAGATTGTGTGCATCTATTTGTATAACAGCAATTTTGGGGTTTCACTTCTAGTGGAGATTGAAAGAGAAAACTGGTTGAATTGAAAGAGAAATATATTTCTTCTGTCCTTTGCCAGGAACACTGGCAATATCAAGAGATCATAGAACTTCGACTTCTCATTCTCCTATTTTTTTTCATTCCTTGCAACGTACTGTGGCAGATAACTTGATATTTTGAAACTCTTAGCTCTTATGCAAATAGTTTCTGATAACCACAAAAAAAAGGAAAGCAAGGTGGGGAAAAAAATTATACTCTGAATCCAGCTGCTAAAACCTTTAGCATTCTATGTCATTAAAGGGTCAAAAGAGTGAAAAGCAAAGTGAGATCAAAGACCTGGCCATATATATCATTGTAGCAAGTGTCAGCAGAGAAAGCAGGTTAATAGTCCATTGCAATACTGTCATTAGTGCAGTTAGTTTCTTTAGACTCCTGACATTTGATCTACACTACATCCAGTCTTGGGTGATCAAACATTGAAACTGCCATTCGTAGTTCATTATGCATTAAAAAAACCCAACACACATTCTGATTTGGGAAACTCTCCCTCTTCCAAATTAGGAAAAGTGCTCCAGTAATTTTAAATCATTTTATACTGCATGAGCCCAGAATTCTGCTCACTTTCAAACTCAAGTACTTACAAAAATTTCTGAAGCACCTGAATGATTTTGCACACCTCCAAATCATTGAGCTCCAATCTTTCTGGAGTAATACCTGTTCAGTGTTGAAGAGTATATCTTGATTTTTCCAAACACATAACTAGGAGGCAGAGGAGCAAGACAGAAATGTGAAATCTGTGTTGATTGTGGGTCAATCAGAAGTAAAAGATACAAGCCAGTGACATCTGTATTTGTACTAGGTAGAAAGATGGTTCTCAGTTATTAAGGCTCTCTTGAATAATTAGTAGTTTTGAAACACCATAAATCACAACAAGAAAGTTAATTTCTTACAACATCATAAGAATTCTGAAATACCCTTCAAGTTTCCACTTACTTTATTTTTAATATGCAGTAAACTAATAATAATCTGGTCTTTTAAATTAATTTAAATTAAATTTAAATTAATTCTTTAAAAATAATTAATTGTTTACTGTAGATATTTATGATGGTCCAGCATAAAGCTTCTTCAGAAATCTCGCTGACTATTACTTTGGGGCTTTTCTGTATTCTGTACCCCTAATGATGTGGTGGGTTGACCTTGGCCAGCTGATAGATGGATATTTATCTTGGATATTTATTATAAAGCAGTTAATAGATATATCACTCCAAGAGTAGAAGAATAGCTTTAAAATAGATAAGACTTTTAATTTCATAATTATTAATAATGGAAGTCAAATAAAAATTATGAAGTCACTGTATTTAACTTATAAACAAAAATTTGTTTCAAGATTCCTTTGGGAAATATTTTGTCTACACATTACATGAGAAATACTTTCTTGCAATGTATTATGGATCTCTTTGTGCATGGGTTGCTATCTTATGCTACATATAACTTCCATTCATACCTTGTGTTTTTTGCAGTGCAGTCCCAAAAATGAATCAGTTTTTCTGAACAGACTTTGGGTAAAAGACTACTAAACAGACTTGCATGATATGAAGTCACAAGTTCCACATTTAAAAAGAAATAAGCTTTTGTGAAAGTCTTTGGGTGCTACTGTAGTTAGTTAAAAACAAGCATAGTAACAAAAATAGATTTGTATGTTATGAAGGCACAAGTTCTACACATAAGTAAATCAAAATAAATTGTCTTTATTTTTAGCACAACAGGAATGTATTTGAAAGAAAAAAGGCTCATAAGTCTTCATTTCTAAGCCATGTTTTAGCTATGTAATGCAATTATCAATATAGCGAACAACAATCCCTGAGGAATGGTCTTACTGATGTAGTATTACTCACTGATCAAAGAACCATAAACCTAACTGACAGGTCTAGGATTTGTACCCTTATCTAGTAACAGCCTTGCCATTGCCATGCAGGGCTCAATAGAAGTTCCGAGCCAGACAAGTAGAAAGGGTCTCTTCCATGCCTCTTCTACATGTAATCTGCCACTAGCATGAAAAAATGTATTTTTCTCACAGTTCTTAGTCATGTTTTGCAACCTGCTGTGAGAGATGAAACCATTAATACTGTTCCTTACCTCCTCCTTAATTACTTGGTAGACAGAAAGTGAAGAGGAAAGAAGGAGGATGAGAAGGAAAATTGCTGTTTGAAGCACTTGCATAACTGAATAACATAAGAAGGTTTATGGAGTCCCTCTTAATGTGAGGTCATTTAACACTCCTCACAAACTGGCCTTTTAAATGATTTTAAGGAATGGTGACTGGAGCTCTATTCCTTGTTATTGTCTAAGCACTGAATTGAAAAATGTAAGAAGTTGCTAAAAAGGTGGCGATTTTTAGTATGTACGTAAAAATCAGTTTTCTACTATTTCTCATAGTTAATAGTAAAGTTAGCACTTTGTATATATCAGCTGAAAAACTGTCTTCATGTGAATTCATGCTTATGTGCTGGAGAAACAAAAGTATAGATACACAGCAAAGTTTTTATCACATTGGTGGATGTTAAGTGGTAATTTGTATTATCTAATGTAAGAATGAGGGCAATTAGGTTCTAGTACAGGGACTTTTTTTGAGGATATGATGTTAACACTGACAATAATTAATTATGCACTTTTTTCTGCTTTGAAAGACAATTTAATTTTTGTTTGAGTAGGATGAAAAGTCAAAATTTGAGAGTAAAAGAACTGGGTTTTTTTAATAGGTTTGTTTGACTGGGCCAAAAGTAGGCCAGGACAACTGTAAAATTTCTAGCACTGTTATAAGAATTCAAGACATCTGTCCAACACTTAGTATAGGCAAAACTTACCCATATCTGCTTATCCTGTAGACACCACCAAATGAAGGCTGATATAACTGTATGATAAATGTGCTATTTAGCAACAGAAAGGAATCCAGGAGTATTTGCCAGTCACTGCTCAGGTACAAAATTATCTACTAAAAATGGTTTCAGACACAGCTACCTTTACACATATTCACATCAGTTTAAATGAAACAAGCAAATAGAAACTCAATACCATGGATGCAAAGGCCAGCAGCCAAATTAGGGAAACAACCAGAACGTTTAATTTTCTGTTGTTGTCTACCTTTAGTTTAAAAACAGTCATACCAATAAATCTGTAAGTTTTATCAGTATACCTGATATTGCCTGTTCTTTCAGAGAAAAATTTTTATTAATTAATTTTTATTTTTTATTATATATATAATAAATATATTTCTTTTATATATATTATAAAAATAAGTTATTTTCAACTTATTCCTCACTATTCCCTGTGCAGCCTTTATCCTCTTCTCAGCATCTTTCTCTCCTTAAGTATTTATGTTTTTTAGTTTGATTCAGTAGTAGTAGTAGTTCTCATGTTGTAATTGACACTTTACACATGAATGGATTATTCTGTTTCCTGGGCTAACATACTTTAAAAGATGCCATTACTGTCACCTGATGACATTTTTCTGCACAACAGTTTAGTAGAGACTATAGTAGTATATAAAGAAACCAGAGCATTTAATTGGTTCAAGAAACGAACAAAGGAACTTGTCGGCTCCCTGACAAGTGCAGATTGTCACACTGATTATTCATATATCACAGAATCATAAAATCATTTTGGTTGGCAAAGACCTTTAAGATCAACAGGTCTAACCATTCTGTGGAAAACATAAACCCCCAAAGAATTATGTAGCTTTATCTTGTGTATGTCTTAGATAACTGTGTCAGGTACCTAATGGATCTCCCTATTCTGTATTCTGATAATACTTGTCTGTCTTGCTGGTCTTAATAGACTTTTTGTGTTTTTTAATTTTTTTCTTGGCTCCAGAAACGTTCAGCAGAATGTGTGTTTAGAAATAATCTTTTCATTTGAACAGTCATTGTTGAAAACGTAAGTCAGGAAAAAAAAAAACAAACCTGTCAACATGAGTCTTATATAGTACATGTCCTGTTTTTTAAATGCTTCCCCTAAATCTGGTAGCACTGGTCACAGACACGAAATAAGGCAAAGCTAGACTGATCTTGGGTCACTTGACTCTTTGTGACCTCTCCTGTACCTTGGAACAGGGAAGAGTACTGATATTATAACCCTAAACAGCCATGTATTCTCCTCTTACCCTTGGTCTTAAAATTTATGAAAAGAGAACAAGAGAGCAGAAGAAGTTCTGGATTATTTATGTGTATGTTTGTATCTATATGAAAAAATATGAGGATGTTCTGTGTGTTTAGATATATATAAAAGAATATGAGAAGGTAGGTTGTGGGGAAATTGAAAGTCTGGAAGAAACATAGGGATAGTGCCCAAGAAGCAAAAAGAACGGACTCAAAGAAAAATGAATGAAAGAAAAATCTTAGAAAGAACCCAAAGTAACTGATGGAGGAAAATAATGCTGCTTCTCTATGTCTGCATCATTATAGAGCATGTGGTTGTTATTGATGCAGCCATCTAATATTTAACTTTCATTTATTTATTTTTTTACTGCTGACTAATAATATTGTGTTTCCTATTTTTGCCCCACTTTGATAAGCCAAAAGGACATTGATTAGGCCTGTTAACTTCATTAAAATGTCATTAATGTCATTAAAAAAGAAAAAAAAAAGAAAAAGACAGAGATATGCAAGACTATTAGGAAAATGGTAAAACACATCTATAAATAATTCTGATGCTTCTAAGAAGTGTTAGCCTTATATAGGAACTAGTTTTCTTCTCTCATGCTTAGGACTGAGATATGCCAGTGCAGGTGCAGACCATGCCGTATCCTGCAGCCTTAACTCCACACAGCAGGGGAGCCATTGCCACTTGAGCCATAGCCCTTAACTATACCCACTTAAAAAAGGGGTTGAAGATTGCGTTGCAAGATCTACTCAAGAACTTCTCTGAAGAAGGAGGTTTTTGTAACACGTTGAAAAATTAATCCATAGAAAGAAAGATTTAAAACTAAACTGAAACCAATGCACAGATCACAAGCTATATTTTTTTACTGTGTTTCAAATTATACACTGTTCTTGACATTAACTGGGGTGCTTGGTATTAGAGATCTTTGACTTTTCAGTCCCTTTCAACATTATTGCTTTCTGAGCATTTCTTTGCCATTTTATAGCTGTTTTCTATCTTACAGAATGGCTCTGTTTTACAACTGGTTTCTCTTAGATGCAAAAATTTGAATTAGCTGGCAGTTTCCTGGCTTTTATGCCCCTGTTCAACTTCTCCATATTTCTGACTTCAAAAGGTCACTTTACATTCAATGGATGACTTCACCAGAGGTAGCTGAAGGATCTGTTCTAGTATTAGTACTGAGATTAGTTTGTGTAGCTTTCTTTGTCATTAAGGAAAGTGATAATAAATAAGATTTAACTCTGATTCTTTCAAAAGCCACAGTCCAGATATTTCCCTCAGACAAAAGAGAAAAACAAAAAACAAACAAACAAAACCCTCCCTCCAACATCCCTAAAAAACTTTTACTATTTGTCCTTCATAACGTGATCAAACTCTGGTCTTCTAAAAATCAGCATTTTTACTTGAAACATTCATTCTTGACTCTGGTCAACAACATTTATCTTTGTTTTATTTTGTTTGGTTCGTTTTTGGGTTTGTGGTTTGGTTTTTTGTTTGGTGTGGGGTTTTTTTGTTTGTTTGTTTTTTCCCTGTGGTGCTTCTCCTTCATTGATCACTTTATATGACAAAAAGATTTTATATAAAAGTAAATTAAATATAGAATTATCACAACTAGCGAATTGTAAAACTGCATCTAGCAAAAAAGATAGCAACAAAACAGAAACAAAAATTATTTCAGAAATACAACAAAAACAAAAACAAAACCCCCATATTTCTGCCCTTAAAATGGCTCTCATAAAGTAAGTGGTATACTGACTTATTTTTTGGTTACCATAATGGTAATTGTTACAGGCAGCAGGGACTAAATGGAAATACTAGGTGGTCTTTAAACTGGTAAATAAAGGGTTTATTCAAATATATCACTGTAATGCCAATGAACACTTGGTAAAGTTTTTTAAGAATCTGACAATCATAGCAGATTGTCAGATGTAAGAGCAAAAATGTTAGCACAGATTCCATCCTGTCACTGAAATTAAGGTAATAATAATCACAGAATCATTGAATGGTTTGGGTTGGAAGGGACCTTAAAGATCATCTAGTTCCAACCCCCTTGCCACAGGCAGGGGCACCTTCTACTAGACCAGGTTGCTCAAAGCCCCACCCAACCTGGCCTTGAGTACTTGCAGGGATGGGGCATCAACAACTTCTCTGGGCAACCTGTTCCAGTGTCTCACCATCCTCATACTATAAAAAGGTCTAGTTTATATGCAATCTAAGTCTACCCTTTTTCATTTTAAAACTGTTGCCCCTTGCCCTGTCACTACAGGCCCTGGTTAAAAAGCTCGCTCTCTTTCTTGTAAGTGTTAATATACTGAAAGCCTTCAGTGAGGTTTCCCTAGAGCCTTCTCCAGGCTGAAGAACCCCAACTCTCTCAGGTTGTCTTCATAGAAGAGGTGCTCCAGCCCTTTGATCATATTTGTGGCTTTCTTCTGGACCTGCTGTAACAGGTCCCTGTCTTGTGCTGGGGACTCCAGGGCTGAATGCAATACTCCAGGTGGGGTCTCACAAGAGCTCAGTAGAGGTCAAGGATCACCTGGCTTTCTGGGCTGCCAGCACACATTGATTGCTGTTTCATGTCAGTTTTTCATCCACCACTAAACCCCAGTCTTTCTTTACACAGCAGCTCTCAATCTGTTCAGTTCCCAAGCTGTATTCATACAGGGGGTTGCCCCAGCCTGCAGGACTTTGCATTTGGCCTTGTTGAACTTTATGAGGTTCACATGGGTGCACTCCTCAAGTCTGTCAAAGTCCCTCTGGATGGCATCCCTTTCCTCTAGCAAATCAACTACATCACTCATCTTGGTGTTACCTGCAAACTTGCTGAGTGTTTATGTCTTTAATGAAGAAGTTAAATAGTAGCTATGCATAAATACCTGAAGTGAGGATGTAAAGAAGACAGAGGGGCAGGCTCATTTCAGTTGTTCCCAGTGACACGACAAGAGGCAATGGGCACAAACTGAAACACAGGAGGTTTCCTGTGAATGGCAGGCAACACATTTTCACTGTGAAGGCAAGTAAGCACTGGCACAGTTTACCCTGAAAGATTATGGAATCTCCATCCTTGGAGATATTCTAAAGCACTGTGGACATGGCCTTGGGCAATCAGCTCTAGCTGACTCTGCATGAACAGGGGGATTTGACCAGATGACCTCCAGAAGTCTCTTCCAAACTCAACCATTCTGTGATGATGTGCTTTTAGATAGGATCATACTACAGTCTGACACAAGTAACATCTGAGGATTATTACTGAGTTTTCAATTTCAAGGAATCAAAAGTTAGAAGATTCCAAAATAAAGATGGTCTAGACAATGACAATTCAACTCACAAATGTATCACACAGGGTAATCTTCAGTTATACTATACACAGAATGGATTAGGATTTCACTGGTTTACTTTCCTTATTGTTTAAAGCATGGCCTAGTATTTATGGATACACATTACGTAGAATTAATTTCATCTTAAGTTTTTTAAAGATATTGTTTTCATAGTAATGTTTTGTGATAGTAAATCTACAGTCAAATAATTTTAAAATTATGAACTAAATCACTGAGAGCTCAAAAGTATCCAAAGAATTTGAAATGCTGTTTGATTGAGGGGAATTTTCTGAGAGATGGAATAATACCTTTTCTTAACAGATTAATAGATATATTTATTTAATTAATTGCAACCAAATACCATGGGTGCTACATAGAGTACTCAGAATGTATTCTACTAATTTCAGAAGAGGCATTTGTGCATGTGTTTGCATTAAAATGTGTGTGTGGGTGTTTCTTTAGGCTTTATTTTTCCCAGTTTTTTAGAAATTATTGAAAGAAAAGTAACAACGAAAAAGAGCAAGGACCTGCCACTGAGAATTTCATCCTGAATTACGGAAATTTCATAAGCCTGTAACCACATAAAAAAAAAGAGTTTTGTAGTATAAATTGTTGGGCAGACTCACTTTGGTTTTCCTATTTTTTTAACTTGAATTAACAAATCCTGGTTAAAATAGGTCTTATTGCTCTATACTAGTTTAAGTTTACTTCATTATAAGCCCCAGCATAACATAAATAGAGGGGAAAAACAAACAAAAAAATCTGTTATTCTTTGAAGTTACAGATTGGAAAGAAAAAAGATACACTAAAACTAAGGATTTGGCTATCAGACTCAAGCAAATATACTGCTTTCTTCTGCTTCTGGCCTCATTGCCTCTCTAGTGTCAGTATTCATGATGTATCTCATTTGCCAGAGTATTTGGCAGACCATAATTTTGAAAGTGACAACAACAAAAATTTACTGTCATAGAGTATGTGTGAGTTTTTTCACTGCATGTAACTCTTCTATACTACATACTGCTGCAATTTCCTTGTATGTAAAAAAATAAATAAAGCTTAAAATTTGTCAATATCACAGCTTTAATCACTGAAGATCCAATTTATTTCTAAAAGAAAAGAGTGTGTGAAATTCTCTTTCCCTTTTCAACTAAAAGAGAAAAATATTTTTTTAAAAAAATTTTGTCATCAGATGGCTTATATGATTTGGTCCAAGGGGAAGAAAAGAATTACTGTTATAGTCTTTCATCAACTGCAGACAGAGGTACTCCATTCAAATAAATTTGTTTACTTACAGTAAGTCTCGGAAAAGTTCTGGAATATTTTTTCCTCCATATTCAACTACATATTCCTCCATGTTCAACTACAGGAACATTTGAGAATGAAACTTCCATTTTTGTGATTCTGACCTTCATATTTAAATTTAAATATATTATTGGCAACCTGTGATTATGTGCAAACGTACTCATAATTGAATGTTTTGAAATATGTTGTGCTATATAATTAGTATTTACAAATGACTAAGCAGGAATATAATTGTCATTAGTACGTATACATGTCTATATTTATTGCATATATATTTCAATGCACATAGCGTTCCACAACTCGGACAATATTTTGAACATTTTGGTATGCAACATAATCACTTATTAACTCTTGTCTCTTAAGTTCAAATGAGTTAATATTCTACACAATATTTCTTTAAAGATATGCTGTGCCTGTCGGCATTCTTGATTCAAGCATAATATATGTATGTCATTACTATTTCTGTTACATGTTCTGCCAATGTTTACAGTCTTAATCAGAATTGTATTTTTTCCTCCTCAGAATATTGTAAATCAACAGTGTATTTGATAGACATAAAAGATGGCTGAAGACTTAATTCATAGGCCACTAATTCAAGAGCGCTGCATCACCTCTACTGTGATCAAATGACTGCGAACAGGCTTACATTCCAAAATAAAATTAATAGGAACAATTAAACCACTATTTACATTTAATGCTAGACTTTAGTTTGGGTTCCCCTAGTCCTAAATGCTTTCTTTGATACTATATTTTGCTGTCTTAAAACCATATAAGGATACAGTAAAAAGGACAACTGGAAAAAAAAAAAAAAGTAACATTTTTTTAAATTTCCAATAATTAGATAGAGTCGTTTCAAACTGAGGGAATTGCTCATGCACTGTGGGATATGACCCACTGAATCTGAATTCATTGATATTAAAAGCTATGATATCAGTGCAAGAGTCAGCCTCCAAACAGATTATCGTAAAATCTAATCCATATCTTCTATAGTAAGTAGTCTTATACAAACAAAAATTTTATTAATGTGGTATTTCACCTCTATTTACTTAAATGCAAGTGTCTGTAAATACAGCCATATAGCTCACCAAATGTAAATATGTATCTCAGGGTGCACTGAGTATCTCTCCAGAATCCACCTACTGTTTTCTAGTACATTGAGTATAATGAGCTCATAGATACCTAGTTCATGTATACACACCTACATTACCATTCTTAATGAGCAACTGAAATTTCCTTTTCCTCATATTTACTGGGTTTGCATGTTTTGGAAAGTTTCTTTGAGATTTTTATGTTTGTATCTCTGAGCTCTCTAAAGGTAATATCAGCAGCATCTATGCATGACTAAACACTCAAACTAAGAACACTTGTTCTTTCTTTTAGTATGACATGCCTATAAAACTCACTCTTAAATTCCTTAAATATTTACTGTTGCTGGTAGCATACTGAACATTTTCAAGGAACTGGACAAGTCAACTTACTATCCTATTATTCTCTGTGTATTTGGACAGTAGCTAAGCAGCTACCGCATGGAATCCAGCTCTGGACACCTAACCAATGTCTTTCATATATTATAGTGATCATAGCTTCTTAATATTGTCTTTCGGCTGTAAGCAATCTTGGCAACTGGTAGGTTACTCTTTATGAGATGATAGATACATTGTTTATGTGATTCCAGTTTTTACAGGTTGGAGTAAATTACATGGAATTTTCTTACTGAATATTTTACAAAGTGACTAGAGAACTATGAAATAGGATTAGTATTCCCTTTTGAGAAAGTGTTTGAAGAAAATGAAACTCTTGTTTGCTATGTAATCCCTTCTAACCAGCAACATTTTCAGGGCTTTCACTGACACATTTTAAAAACAGGACCTGGTAACCTAAGAGGCAGGTCTGAGATCCAGTAGTCTTTGCTCTAAATCTGAATTCCTCATAGATTTGCTATGTGCCTTTCAGTTTTTATACATTATGACTCACATTATGAGTGTGAATATTATTGAAATGCTCTGCAAATATAATGCTGTAATAAATAAAATACTTCTGGTCAGAAATCTAATGAATTCTGGGTGCTTGTGCCTCCAAACATTTTCATTTCCAGACTCAATGATAATGATGGCAAAAAAATACAGTTACTTTTTCAAACTTTTAGTTCTTTAGGACTTTGCAGACTAAAGATTGAAATTACTCAGTTTCTTTGTTTCTACTCTGTATTTAATATTTGTTACAAGATTTGTCTTTACAGCATCATTTTTATTGCAATATTCAGAATGTGAAAATGTTTGATACATATTTCATAGTGAGAAATATTATGTGTATTTAGAAATTAAATTGCTACTACTGAAGCAGTAGGGCTCATTTAAACCTATTGCAAAGGAAATGCAGTCATGGCCTAATTACTTGTTTTCTCTATTCAATTGTAAAAAGAAAAAGTCTCAAGATTTAACATGACTGTGTATTGTACGTACATATGAGAAATACAGGTTATCATTTTCACTGAGGTCCTTCTCTAGAAATTAAATTTTATTGCTTATATCCTCTTCTCTGATGTAGATTTTCTGAGAATTCAATTTCAGACAGTAGTACTTTTACCAACATATGTGGGTTATATGAATGAAAAAACACAAATAAGAAAAAAAAATAATTCTACTGTAATTAAATTTTGGAGTTTCTTCTATAGTTTTGCCTCTCTGTTCTGTTTCCAATGTGTGTTTTCATGTAGGTAATATGTCATTTACATATGTTTCTGTAAACCTTCTCCTAGGCAAATGATAAAATTGATGTTTAGGAGGTGTCATCTGGAGGTGCAAGTGATCTGAAGAGGAATAATTGATCCAAAGGCCCCCAGAATATAAACATTTTTATGAAACAAAACTAAATTTTGCTAAAATATTCAAATCCAGCAAAGTATGCATATGGATGCAATATATTGAAGGCCTTCCTGGTTAAAGTCTTGACAACCAGTAACAGGACATACCGATAAATGATTTAATGCAATTTGATACAAAGGCTGATACTGCAATTTTTTGTTGAAAAAGTGCTCACAGACAATAAAATATTGATTGAAATACCCCATCCACAAGGACATACATCTACAGTCAGTACCACTGACTGGTATCTGAGCTAACACCAAAACAAATCAATACAGCTATTTCCAACATTCAGTCTTTCCTCTTCTGAACTGCTGTAAACACTGTATTTATATAGTTTACAGAAATATGTTTTATTCAATAAGTAGTATCTGAACTGGTGTTGAAACATTTTTCATTCAGTAGCCATATCCATCTTAAAAGCATTTTGAAGCCTTTTCTAGGCAGATCACTCTGGCTTTAAGCGTCTGAAGGCGTAACCCTGTCTCCACCAACCGATCATTCGAAATGCCAGTTTTGGCAAAGCTTGTTTTGAAAATGTTGTTTACAAATGTCAAATAAGAGTTATAAAATATGAGGTTAGTTGTCAAAATCTAGGAAATTATATAAAACATACACTTATCTTTCCTGTTGTATATCAAGACATTGCTTTAACTTCGTGATTAAGGGCATATCCACAGTTCATTGTGCTAGAAACTGAGAATAACATATATGCTTATGAAATACTGAGGAAGTGAATATTTTCAAATACCTTTCCAAGAAGATACATGCATTGCAAGACACTAAATTAATGATGGTTACTGGAGGTGAAAAAATACTAAACTGATGACCGTGATTTTCCCTAACAAAAGTTATATTCCAGTTTGTCAACTGATTTACCATAGATTTTGTTGTTGTTGTTGGACTTTCTCATCAGGAGACTTCTCATCAGTAGGAAGAAAAAAAGAAAGATAGTTTTGGTATGTGTTTGCTATAAAATTTTTCATGGAAGATATTTACTATTGCCTACCCATCTCAAGTGTCTGTTGGTACTTGGAGTAATAATGGTATTTCAATAGCTTTCACATTTCCTTTAATAGACTTAGATAGACTTAGATCCACTGTTCTCCTGCTGTGTCTGTAAGCGAGGTGAAAGTGTCAGAAAAAGTCATATGCTAAAGGGGTACCTGAAGACCTTCCCCTTCATTTATAATCAACACCGTTCTATCTCAAGTGTCCTGATGATCCACAAAACAGAGATGCTAAATATCATCCTTGTAAACCTTGTTACCATACACCAAAACAAAAAATAAAAAAGTAACTTTGTTTCACTATATGGATTGCAAAAGCAAATAAGCAGACTGCAGATGGCTGTTACTATAAAATGAGTAAATCATAAAATAGCTACAGTTACCTCCACTGTCCCAAGTGACATTACAAGTTTACCTTGGGCTTTCCACTATGAGTAAGAGCATTGCTAATATGAACAAATATGCAATTTCATAGCAAATAATTGCTTGAGGGAGGGTCTCTGTACAGTGATACATAGATAAGGATAAAATATTTAAATGGAGCCGTGCAGTTTTAATAAAAAACAGCTGATATGGGATGTTCCCTCTGTGATGTGATTAATGGAGACCCACAGCACTGAACTTCCCAAGTGGTGCACAGGGACCTAAGCTGTGTGACTCTTATTAATACCAGTGATAGCTGAGCAGCTAGATCACTGTGTATCACTTTGAAATGTAATTTTGCTTCAGTAATGGTTTACGTGTTATTTGAAATTGTTTTAAGAATTAAACACTTGAAAGGAATTTTATGTAAATTCGGTGCTTCAGAATGGTAGCTGAAATTTTCAAGCTTGCATATCAATAATTATTTTCCTAAATTCATGTTCTGGTTCTAAAAACCAAAATGTCACGATTACTGAACAACATCTTCATATGAAGTCAGTACAGACTATGTTCTCAACAAAGTTGATACAAAAATAATATTTTCCTTCCACCAAACTTCTGGTTTTACATGAAAATATTTGACTTAAATGAGGACGTGGGAAATATAAAATACCCAGAATGAAGACTGTCATGAGACCTCCTCCCTTGTACCCTCCACTTCCACCCTCTCTCTTATTGCTTTTCCGTGTTATGCTTTGGAATATTTCCATTTTGAGCAGACCACTTCATGAGCATCCAAGTAGAATAAGACAGATGAATGGTGAAAAGCTTTTTTAGTTTCATGTAATATGCATGGAAGTAGTGATACCAACTTGATGTCAGTTGTACATGGAGGACACAGTGGTCCACATAACTGGTAACCTGAGCAGGCACAGGCCTGTGCTGTGCTGCTCATATCCCTGAGCTGCAGAACACACTTGGTCATCTCCTTGTAACAGAAGAACCTGCAGGCAGGTCTGGCTTGGTACCAGAGATTAAGCCACCTGGGTGCCCTTGCCTTTATCTAACAGTGCAGGAGCTCCCAGGTGAACCTTCTTTCTATTTGACAGATGAAATGATGAGTAGAGTAGTCCTCTTTTAAGAAATCTTGTAACAGCTCAAAACAACAAAATGTGAATTAACCTTTCCACAAGTGCACTGCACCCTGACTGGCAGCCCTTCAATATTGCGCAAGCTGGGGTTCCCAGCTTCTGAAAGGACGTAATGCTATAAATAGTATCCTCTTTCTTTATAATGTTAGCTCCAACAAGTGACCTTATATAGAATTATAGAATCATGGGATGGTTTGGATTGGAAGGGAACTTTAAAAGTCATCCAGTCCAACCTTCTTGCAATGAGCAGGGACATCTTCAACTAGATAAGGTTGCTCAAAGTGCCATCCAGCCTGACCTTGAACGTTTCCACATATGGGGCAACTACCACCTCTCAGGGCAACCTGTTCCAGTGTTTCACCACCCTCATCATAAAAAAAAAATTCTTCCTTATATCCAGTCTGAATCCACTATCTCCTAGTTTAAAACCGTTGACCCTGTCTTACCGCAACAGGCCCCACTAAAAGGTTTGTCCCCATCTTTCTTAGTAAGTATTTAAGTATGGTCTCCCTGGAGCCTTCATTTCTCCAGGCTGAACAACCCCAACTCTATCAGCTGTCTTTGCAGGGGAGGTGTTCCATCCTTCTGATCATTTTTGTGGCCCTCCTCTGGACCCGCTCCAACAGGTCAATATCTTGTACTGAGATTCAGAATATGAATACCTTTCTTACTAGAATCACAACAAGTCAGAACATCCACAAAATAATGAATGGAGTCTGTGTTTGACAAGTGCATTTATCAAAAGAGAAAGAAAAAATCATCTGGCTGATTGAGTTGTGTTTTGGGAAATGTCTGGCACTCAGGCTAGATTTAGTTGTTACTAGAACTCAAATAATGGACCTTTAGTTCATCCATGTTGCACACTAAAAGGTGCACTGGTTCTTTTATTATAAAAATCTTACATCCTTTCTGAGGCTGAAAATGCTAATATTGTACAAAATTGGATACACCTCCAGTCAGGCCACAGCATGCTCTATGCATACTGTCTGTGGTGTTGTTCATCAGTGTTATGGTCTTTAAGGGTTGGGGGATTTTAGGATTTTCTTGAAAATATTCTGGCATAGAGTGAACTCATGTTAATTCACTTCAAGATAAAGCCAAGGACACGCTTGTGGTGTCACTGCTGGTGGTGACTGGGTGCTGCCTCCAAGATCTTTTGTTACAATTATCTGGCTAAGCTCATCCCCCATAAAGGGATAAGTACCAAACAATCATGAAGACCAAATAAAATGTGCAGTATGGCATGGCACAGTACATGCCTGCACTCAGGTCAGCTTGTTACGTGGAGTACTAACTCCCTGATGCACAATAGTCTTCCAGCTAGGATTACCACAAATATAGGGAACAAATACCCTGCCAATATTTTTGTAAGAAAAATAAACAAAGATAAATATATTAGAGTCTATTTACATATTTTGATTAATTTAAAATTTTGTTAAATGCTTCTTCTTTTTGTTTAATTTGCATTTATTTGATGAGCTGGTCAATCCACGTTGGAAGGTATTTTAGGATTATCTCATCAACATGCTTCAAATAAACATTGAATTATAATATTTTGTAAATATAAATAGTCACAGTCACAAATGCTTCTTCATTGGTTTGGAGGTGTTGTACTATCAGCGTACAATTTTTAAACACACACATACATACAGAGCATAGCTGTTCTTTTATATATACATTTCTTTTAAAGTTACCATTATTTTTTATATTGTTCATTTACAAAGGTTTTCCTAGTTACTTAATTGCCACCAAATACACTGGAACACTTTCTACTAAGTTCTTTTCTGACTGGGAAAATAAAAAAATATTTGTGAAGCTGCAAAACAATATTACTTTCCTTACTGTTCAGCTGCATATCAAAATCATTTTCGGCTTCTGATGGACTTGATACATGGTCAAGAGGGCACACTGCAATATAACATTTTAAAGCAAGTATGCCTAATCATATTTACTTCTATTGTTGTCATACAAAGGATAGTTTCTTCATGCTTAACTTTTCTTTCCTGATTTTTGACTATAGAAAAAACCCCAACACATTCATAATCATAGTTTTTCTGTTTCTCTTAATTCCATTCTCTAATTATTTTTTCTTTCCTTTTATATCTTGTTGGCTGCTTTCAAGCAAATCTCGTGGAGAGATAAGAACTCAAAGATAATTAAAATCCTCCCAATTTCTGTTCACTAGAAAAGAGAAAAACTGTATAAATGCTGCAGATGTGAGGAACCTTTGCTCAGTGCTTACACTTTCTAACATACCAAAGAAGGAGAGAAGCATCGACTTTTGTTGGAAGCATTTAGGATGTATAGTGAAGGTTTAAATTGCAAAAGGTGAGAACATGGAAGTTGTGATCTCTTTCCTGCCTCCTCAGCTGGGTAATCTGTCTGCATCCAACCTCCTGAGGCTATAAGTCTCCCAGGCAGCCACAGCCTTCTTTCACTGGCTGGTCAATGGTGTTACTATTGTCTTTTTGAAACAATTCCATCCTTGACTGCTCAGTCTGCATTTTGGATGCAGTTGCAATCATTCGTGTAATTTCTTTCTTAACACATGCTTGTTCATCTGTGATTCTGCTCTGGCTTTGCTTCCCTACACTTGTTTATCCTGTGCTTGCTCTGCCTTTAGAGGCCTAATTTGCAGTCAATAAAGCCTCCCTGATTTTCCCTGTGTTGATCAGCTCCTGATCCTGCATTTCCCTTGCATCTTATGTTTACCTAAGTAGCCTGAACGCACATATCATCATACTGCAGGCTGAAAGGAATCAAATAAATTCAAGTTTCAAAGTCTAGTAGCTGCCACTTATACTGCCATACTTAGATATGAAGATGTTATGAATCGTTAGAAAGGTATTACAAATACTCACATAATGCATATGTGTATATGTATATGTATCTTAAACATGTTACTATTATGTATCTATTCATGTCTGCATGTATCTGCATGTATCTTTCTATCTATCTACTCTTATAACACTGCAAGGCAAGGTGAATGTGAAAAGAGCCTGAGAAATGTTGGAAGCCTACTGTATGCATGACCAAATACATATTAAGAGTATTTTGAATCACATTTAGAAGAAAAACTGTAGACGATGTTTTAAAAGAATGTTTATCTGCATCTGTAGACAAATATACCCTGATGGGAGGTATAAAGATGACCTTGGAATGACTAAGAAAATGTATTCTCCATATGATATGAACAAGTTATCTATAAAAAAATTACATTTATGAATATAATGAATTGTGATATACAATTAAGGAAATCAGAAACTTTTTGTGGGAAAACAAATTAAGCTTTTATGGGGATCACATAACTTAACCATGTGAAGAATCATCAAGATTGACTATAACTAATAAACAGGTGAAACGAGCTCTAGGTGTCTCCTGGACTGTAGCAAGCTTGGTTGAATTGAGCAGATGTTCCTCTTCTGAAGAACCACCTATATAAAACTGGGCATTCTTAAAACAAATTGTGTTTTAATACCTACCTCAATGTATTTTTTGTTTTGTTGGTTGGTTTTTTTGTTGTTGTTGTTTTTTGAGGTTGGGTTGGTTTTGGTTTTTTTTTTTTTCCTGTTTGTCTAGAAGGCTTGCTGTGGCTGTGTCTGAAGGCAGCAATGCCCATAAGTGCCTGTGTAAAAGAAGTCACATAGAGTGGTTTTGGGATGATCAAATATTCTTCCAAGTTTAGAACAAGGCTGCTGCCTGATCCCAGCTTTTAATTACAGGAGTGTAGGGCTTTATTCTTATTTCTTATTGCCTCCAATCTATAAGCAATGTCTTACATTCTCATATCATGACTTACGTCTCAGTTTCAGAGGTCTGAACTTATTTTTGGGTTAGTACTGCAGGTTCTAGACTCATTTTGAAAGTTATTTGTGGTGTGTCATGATTTAACCTCAGCCAGCAACTAAGCACCGCATAGCTGTTCCACACTCCACACACACCCCTACCCCCATCCTCCACATCAGGATGGGGGAGAGAACTGGAAGAGTTAAAATGAGAAAACTCATGGGTTGAGATAAAGGTAGTATAACAAGTAAAGCAAAAGCCACACACACAAGCAAAGAAAAACAAGGAGTTCATTCACCACTTCCTGTTGACAGGCAGATATTCAGCCATCTCCAAGAAAACCGGGCTCCAGAATATTGAACAGTTACATGGGAAGATAAAATGCTATTAACTCTGAATGTCCTTCTCCTCTTCCTTCTTCTTCCCCCAGCTTTACATGCTGAGCATGACGTCATAGGGTATGGAATATCCCTTTGCTCAGTCAGGGTCAGATGTCCTGGCTGTGTCCCCTCCCAACATCTTGTGCTCCCCCAACCTACTTGCTGCTGGGGTGGGGGGTGAGGAGCAGAAAAGGCATTGGTGCTGTGCGAGCGCTGCTCAGCAGTAACTAAAACATCCCCGTGTTATCAACACTGTCTCCAGCAGAAATCCAAAACTTAGCCTCATACTAACTACTATGAATAAAATTAACTCTGTCCCAGCGGAAACCAGAACATAGTGGAGTAATTGTTTTAAGTTACGGAGAGTTGCATACAGGCTATGTACATGGTTTGATCAGTTTGAACTATCACGGTTAAGATTAAAAGTCCTGGCTATACCAGGTAGTGGAAGTAATTTCAACAGAGAGATCTTGAATTCAATTGTTGTCTAGATGCCAGGGCATCTGCAGGTATCACCTTCAGAGCCTTGCAAAGGAAACCCTTAACTCCAATCTAGACATGGCAGGGTCTGTCTGATTTCTGTCTAAATATATGTTGGTGTCTGAGGTACTGTTTAGTTGAATCAAATTATCCTTCAGTTTGGAATGATGTTATCAAACACTCCAGTCAGAACTAGGCAGCAGGAAGGATTTTCACAGGGTGTGGGAGCACCTGGGATGCATGGGAGATAACAGCCAGACATCAGAGCTCACTGAATATTTCTGCATGGAAGACCATGTGCACAACTCCTACTGAGTTCTTTCAATCTCTGACTTATTTTTTTTTCCCATTTACTTTACCAAAGTTAAAGACAGAAAAATAAGGAAGGTCATATGGATTATAAAGCTCAAAGAAGTGTGACCAACTTGCACAATTTCTATGTTAATACATAGAGTTGTCCTGATGCCATGCTAATTTAATTCTTTCTTGTTTAGTTTATTTCTTATTCAAATTCTAATTTTAATTATTTTGTTCACCTATTTTATCTGTTTGGTTCAACAGCCCTCTTGCCTTTTGTCTCTGAATATTTAATTCTTTCTTTTTATCCCAGGAGCTATTGTTTTCCAGGTTTGTAATAAGATTATTTGAGTAACCCTTAAATGCACATGGAACAGATAAAATGCAGATGTAGTATAATTAAAGGAACCATAGATTTACTGTATCTCAAGCTGTAAATGAAAATAAACTAGTGAATACATAATTTTCAAGCCCAAGAAAAATATTAGAGACAATGCAAGTTCTTAATTGCCTCCCCCAGTCTTAAGTATTGTATTATAGCAGGTACTATATTATTATGCTACATAAATGGTAAAATGATGAATTCAGACCATGTAGATTTCATATTTGTCTGTTATACATGATAAGTAATAGTAGTAATGCATTTTCATACTGATAAATTGATGTTTCTTCATATTACTGATTAAAAATAAAACACATGAGAACAAAATCAGTATTCCTTAACATTCATGGAGCTATAGCTGTTTTCAGAAAGGTCAGACAAGTTATTAGCAGACACATTAGCAAATCTTCCAAGATAGTGTGATTAACGCAGTGCTGGTTTTGCAAGCATGAACTCTTATTTTTCATGACCAGAAGTTGCATGCTTCATTGGGAAAATGTGAAATATTTTGTGAAGGATCAGGTGTGTCTCAAAATAATAACTTTTCTTGTAGACATTTAGCATAAAAGTAAACCTAGTCATCTAATTCATGGACCAGTGAAGACAGTACTATCTTATTACAATAATTTTCAATCCAAGCAAAAGAGTACATATTAGCATTTTTTACATTTTATTGGTCAGTATCTTTGTGAAACAAAACTCCAAAGGATTTTATAAAAGTGTAAGTATGTTTTGTGTGTGTTCAGTGATGGGAAAGAGTAGATCAAATATTCACACTGTTGTCATGTGGTGGGTTCTTCATAAGTTACCCTTCTTTTCCCCACTTTCTTGTTTTCTAAGAGGGAAGTCTATGCAATCCATTACATAGTATTAATACTGGAGCCAAATGAGTACATAAAAAGTAAATTCTTTTGCATTATTTCAGAAACTTTTATATACAACCAAGCATACACATAATATTTTAATAATGTATTTTACCAGAACTTATTTTGGGATGTTCACTAGTGCAATTTGGGCCAACCATAGCTCCTTTGTTAAGCTTAGAGGAGATGTTACCTAAAACACCCAATGGTCATGTTAGGCTATAGGTAGATCCCAAAATTTATTTGAAGGTGGCATGTAACCTTTCATAGCATTGAAAGGCCTTGTTTCTATGTAACCTTGTGTAAAACAACAGTGTGGGCGGGTGGATGGGAATGGGATGGGGTGTGTGGGAGGGAAGACTTCAGTTCACCATTTAGAAATATCTTGTAAACAACATTGATTTCACATGATAGAACTTATAATAGATCAGGTCATATGATGGATCATAAAATAAGTAAATAATGACAGTACTTGATTTTTCTTCGTTTTAATGAAATTGTTTTTTAATTACTCATAAGGATGAAAAACATCAACTTGACATGAAACCATCAAGGACAGATATACAAGTTAAAGAAAATGAATTGTGGTATGCAGTATTTCTGCAGATGAATATGTATTTCCAATATTAAATATATTCAATTTTCTTTAGAGGTGAGAAAAATCTGATGAGCATTCCTGTTTTGACTGTGCTTATGAACCACTGAAAATGAGAAAAAAATTACATGAACATCATGTCAAAAGTGAATTGGTGATATGTCATCTGGTAAGGAATTAATTTAATTTGCAGATCCTCTGAAAGTATTCTGAATATTAAGGTGACAGAAATTAACAATAATTTATTTAGCTGTTGTTGACAGATCATTGTGTAATACAGTGTGATCTGAATGACAGGAAAATTAACAAATAGTAATGGTGGCCCTAGTATCTTTATTGGACCACTGAGTTTTTCTGAAACTGATGCAAATTATTAAGAAGGTTATTATGAATATGGTTAAGAGAAGCCATTGAAACTGATTCTGCTTTCCCATTCAGCAGTTCCTTATTGTCTTCAGATTAATGTTTTTCATATACATAGGTTGAAATCAGTCCAGACCTGTCTTCGATTTTCAGATAAAAGCAATTTATAAATTGAGAAGGTATTATATTTTCAAGATATAAACCCACAAATTTTTAATTTTTAGAAATAAAAAAACAGAACACATTTTAATTATTGAAACAACACTAAGAAGACTAAAACAATAATGATGAATCCCTACTATGAGGTCAGCAACTGCAATTTCTATACACTTGTTTCATCAAAAGTTAATATTCTCAGTATTTCAGTGCCCTTACCATCACAATAGACTATAGTTGTCATTGCAAGTTGCTAATAGAATAGAAAAACAATAGTTTGGTTTCTTAGGTTTCATAATGGGAGCGAAGCATAATAGTAATCTTTATGGGTTCTTATCACTATAAGACATTGAAACAAACCAAATGTAATGGGTAGAAATTGAAAAGCCTAACATTTCTTGATAACAAAAGGGAGGAACTATGCAGGTATTCAGTTTCTACATGTTTTTAAAGATTATGTCCTCTGGAATTTCATTCCCTGCAAAGTTTGTGCAGTGATATTTGTGGTACATTCCAGCTTGTGGGAACTTTCACAGGCAGGCAAAGCACACTTTCTGCTTCAGTGTATGTCGCCTTTATGCACTTGTTTCAGTTATTTGTGTTGCTGAGTTTTAAGCTAGCATATGTGCTGTTGTGCCTAACACAAGAGAAAACTCAGATTTTGTTGATGTTTACAGTGTTCTGGCATGGATGAACATCCCCATCTGTGGGATCAGTATCAGGGTTCAGGCTGGTATCAGCAAGGTATGTCGTCCAGCATGGGCATACCTGTAGCCTAGCTCTGCAAGGCACAAGTTGGGGGTCTAAGCTTAAGGACAGCTCCCAAATAAAAGCAGGAGTCCCTCAGCAAGGATCCTTTTAAGTCTCTTTCTCACAGATCTTTTTTCTCCCCCACAGCTCTCTCATTCAAGGCTACACAGTTACACATCAGATTTGTCCTTGAACCAAGACAGCTAAAATCCCTGGACTTGGGAGGTGCCCTCAAGGTTCTGACAGCAGCAACTTTGGATGCTGTAGATATTAATTAAAAATTGGTCAAATTTATTGTGTAATTATGTACACATAAAAATTAAGAAATCAAACGTTTTTCCTGACAAGCATATTATATTTAGGAAATTTAAGGGAGAGATTAAAATGTAACAATCTTGTCTAGCTGGTCATTTTGCTGTGCTTTCTCTCTATGCAGTGCAGGCAATGTGAAGAAATTACATAGGCACAGCTGGGTTCAGCTAACTGTGTTTACCAACTAAACACCACACAAAAGCCCTACTTATTTATAGATTGTGTTATTCTTTCATGTCTCCAATTACATGGTCATGCCAAAGTAAATCCCAGGATCTTCACAAGGACAATCTCTCAGTACAATTTTGTTTTCTTCCCTTTTTAAATGAGTATTGTAAGGGTAAGGAAAAGCACGTTAAAAAAGCAAACTATGTCACCTACTCATGGAAATGAAAAGAGTTACCCCCTCTGGATTATTGTAAATGCATTGTTCTCACAGCTGTTTCAGTTATGGGAAAAAGGGATTTTGCTTTTTTTATTTTTATTATTTATATGACAGTTTCTCCAGATCTTTCTTCACCATCTTGATTAAACTAAATTATTTTTATTTAAATGAATTATCAATATGTGCATTAGTTTACTTATGTTAGCAAGTAAATTATTTCCCTGGTTCACTACTAATTCCTGAATAACCATGACACCTGTACCCAAAACTACTCTGCAATGGGAAGCACAGCACATTCAAAGGTATCACTGCAATATATGCTTTGAGAGTGCCCTCCTGATATGAACTAGAACACTAACATAGACACATATTTATTTTGCTACTGATACGCCTTTTGGAGAAAACCAACTATCTGTGTTTGAGACAACTACAAGTAAGGCCTCAAGATAATTTGCTATGGTCATTTCCTAACAGCAGTAAGAATGAAACTGCAACAGAGCCCATTTATCTGTCCTGCCAAGCCCTTGAATGTTATCCTATAAGCCTTACAACATTCAGCACTCTTTCATTTTTTTATGCAGTGTCTCAGAGCAGAAAATGCATAATCTTTAGTGACATGCTACAAAACCCCCACACTTCTTTGGTGAGCTGGCTCATGATCAAAACTGTATTTCAGGATTTTGGCACTGATACCCCTTTCTTTGAAAGTAATTTGGATTTTAACAGATCACCTTCAGTGTGAAAGCTTAGGAACCCTTAAATTCTATCCATTCTACATCCATTGGGGCATATATTTAACTCTTCCTTCAGTGTCACAGTATACAACTGACTGTACAAATACACAGTACTTTGAATTATTCTGAATTCTCCTTGTAACTGACAAGCATCAAAGATATCTCTTATTATTTGGTGATGTTTAACATTCTAACACCAACAGTAGGATGTATAAACTATCACAATGTAAAGACTAATAACAACAAGACAAAAATCAGGCAGACTTTTCATGCAGATCAAAGATATTTATCCACTCGGTTATATGTGTAATCTGTTCTGAAAACCTGTGAGGGAGGAAATAAAAACTATAATAAAACACATTGGCACAAAATATGCTGGATTAGACAGTGTGACATGTTGCTGCAGGAAGCTGTGGAAGCCAAGAATGTACTGAGTTTCTAAAAGGAACTGGATGTTGATGTGGATAAAAGAATATCCAGATTTACAGTGTTATTGTTGAAAAAAACTTGGAGGTGATCTGACAGTCCAGATTTATACAAGCCGTAGTCATTAGACAAAACCTAATCATATGTGTCAAATGCTGTTTATTCATATCCTTTTGTGGAGAGGTTACTGTTTCCTCCAAGCATGCTGTATTAATTGCCATTAGAGACAGGATGCAAGACCAAGAGTAAATTCCAAGCCTATCGCTTGCTGATTATTAAATTATTAGTTAATACCAAAAAATATGACACACACAAAAAATACGGTTGTGCCATTGCTATCACTGCTATGGTTTCCATGAGGTACGCTACTGTGACCAAGACAAGTCACTGGCAAACAGCATCCCTATGTTACCCAGATAATCTCCCAGCTGGAATAGAAGTTATAGCAATAACGTCAGAGACTACGTTCTCTGGTATTTCCATCTGTGCTATAATTGGTCAAGGTTAAAGTGATGGCAATGGTGAGGAAAACAGTAATTTAAAGGCTTCTTTGCTGTATCCTGCTCATAGATTCATTTTGTCCTCCTTTTCTGGACTGCAGCCTGTTCCAGTAAAGTTGCCTAAAGTGCCTTCAAGGCTCTGCAGAGAGATTTGCGTTCAGTTTGGTTTTATCATCAGCAAAATCCTTTCCACAAACAATGAACACTGCAGTGTTCATTGCCAGTGGCACACAACAAAGTCTATTTTTGTTATAGCCTGAGGTGCCTTTCCATGGCTGATCAACATTCATCATTTTCTTTTCTGTAATTTGTTCTGTCTTGCTCTTTCATTCAGTTATGTGACAAACCCAGATCTTGACATGACTGATGGAACTGGGTGTGACGTCTCACATCACCCACTGTAGTACCTGACAAAAAGAGAGTTTGCACTAACGTTAAAGATTTCACGTTTCCAGGCACAGGTTTAAGAAGAAGGAAAGCATATTTCCCCCATTTAAAAGATTTGTTAAATACTTTCTGGTCAGTGCCTGTTAGCAGCAATATTTGAAATAACAAGAATATTTGGAGGTAGGCAGGGAATTTCTCATACTAACTTCAGTTCATTGGTTAACCTAACAAAGAGAGTGCTGGGCAAGGTATCTTTATATGAATATTACATTTAAAAGATGTTTTTGGTGAGACCCTACCCTTTGCGGAAATTAGATAAAATACTAGAAAGCAGTTCCTTTTATTGAAGATCATTTCTCAGTGGGATATCGAAATGTCAGGATTTTGAAACAAATATGTTACAAAACAATTTTCTTTAGTAACTCATTTCCTTACACAGCATTAGGGTAACTATGAGCCTAATGAAACTCTGAGGTTAAAGACAACACAAATATATACAGATTTCTCAAATAAAGAAATACTTATAATTTCTTTTTCTATTTGCCAGTGCTGCTTATACAAAATTATTTTATTTAATAGAAATGTGATAACACTGATGCTAAAGATTTTTTCTTCCTGTAATATACTGCAGTTTTTAACACTTGCAACTTTTTCATTCCAGTTTTGCAAGAATGAGGTAAATAACTTAGTTGTTTCTATTTTGTGATTTAATTATGTTATCACTGGTCTTTAATCATTGGGTAATAACTTTTTTTTTTTCCCTGTAAACTAGAATACACCCAAATGACCTGTAATGCCAAAGATAATCTGTGGAGAGTAAAGGGAGAAGACAGTTTATTAATAGCTTTACTTGTGGAAAGTGATGTGATCTGAAACCTACTATCCCATCATATGAAAATGTAAAAGCAAAATATGGAAAAATACTGTCTTGCACACACAGTATAAACAAGCCCTCAGGTGTATTCATCGTGTTTACTTCCACACATATGCAGAGTAATATGCATATCTTAGCTAGACACGTCTGACTAGGAGACAGCGTGGACTGGTTAAACAGGGAGAGGAACCTGTTGTACAGAAGGCAGAAATGCTTTGATAGGGGAGGAACAGAGTATTCTGGTAACTATAATCTGTGTAAACTCTTAAAAATCAGAACAATGCAAATTACATTCTGTCAGCGTGACCTGTAACAGATTTGGATTAAGAAATGATACACTGCATCACACTGTAACCTTGACCAGTTCATATGAAGGAGCACGCCTACACGCCTGCATATTGAAAGTGGGATAATTCATTCAAATTACCTGCATTGCAGCTGAGCAACTGTTAAAACTCCTCTGAAATCCTACAGCATTTAATGCTACCTCCCAGCCACGTAGAGAGCCAGTTGTCACAGGATCATGTAATTCATTTCTCATGCAGTGTGCTGGAGACAGTTACTGTCCGTGGTCAGTACTGCAGTTTTTATTATCTAGAACAAAAGATACAGGTTTGGGTTGTTTTTTACCCATCTTTGTCTCCCACTCCACCCCACCCCCCACCCCCCCGCCTTCTGCAAGGGGAGGAAAACAGTGAGAGCTTTGTCAGCCATTTTCGCCATGAACCTTAAAGAACTCACTCAGTTTAACAGCCTTAATACCATTGTAGCGCTATAAATAAGGATCTGTTTTCCCAAGGTAGGCAGCATTTCAGAAGCAGATACAAAAGAGGGGAAAAAAAAGAGGGAAAGAAAACAATGATAGTTCAAACTGGGCAATCACCAGCCTAACCCTTCTGACATTGAGGCTGGCAGCTTGCTATAAATTATCACTCCATTGAAGAGGAGAATAATATTTTATATGCACCAAGGTAATTTAGGCAGGCAAACTGCATGGCATCTTTTCTAGCAACACAGGTGACCTTATTTTGCCAGGTTATTGTTCCTTAAAGAGGCCAGACTTGGAGCGCCAACTGCTGACAGTTGTTCCTTTGCATTAATTGATGCATCAGAATGAAATTCACAGGGTAAGTGGCTGGCTAAGTATTTTGAATTTTGTTTCCCATCACTGAAGGCTACCTGCTTTTTCTGTAAGCTGAAATCCTTTGCATTTTCTTTACAAGAAGAATAAATGTCCCTCAGAATGTCTTCTATTCTCTTACTGTTTTACATCCCTGTGTGACATAAGGATTGATGTGTTACAGTTGCTCATTTTCTTGTCCGTGTTTTAACCTTGTTCCCATGGGGTTCGTTGCTTGCTTTCCAGTAGTGATGCCCCTTAGAGCAGCAGGGCTTCAATATTGCTGGAGGCTTCCTAACATTACAGCCTTGCAAATGTCAAATGGTGTTCCAGTGAAGCCTGCTGGCTCAGCGGTATTCATCTGCTTAGATCTCCCCCCTCCAGGCTCTTTCTAGCTTTCTCTTCTTCCTTCCTCCCTCAAGAGCCTGATGCTTGGCATATTGCCCAACTGCATTAGTCATGCCAGAAACAGAACCATGTATCCTCAATTGAGCTGGTTCCACAAGCTGCCCAAGAGCCCTTATGAGGCCAACAGACCATACAGCTTTGATAATTTTGCTAGAAATACACTGTTTATGGATGAGGAAACAGTAACTGTGTATTTCAAGTGCTTTTTTGGGGCTTGTAGTAGTGATAACCGCAAAGTTTATTTGGTGTAAACAGAAACCTAAGGTTATTTTTCAAATGTGTTCAATTCTAGGGACTTTGCACAAGCTTTAATAATCCAGAACCTTGTATTTTTAAATGCAAGCTTATTTTTACTTAGCTGTCAACATACTTGTTATTCTTCAGGAAAGATCCTCTAGCTTTTATGTTATATCTATCTGTACTAAAGCCAGAGAGAAATCTGGAAAAAGAAAAACAAAAAACCAATCTCCCAATAATTTTCTACTTGTCCTCTCTTCATCAGGGGAATAAATATATACATAAATCAGGAGTTTGGTGTACATAAATAAAAGACCAGAACTTAATTTTTTCAATAAACCCTTTGTGGTATTTCCTCCCATATTTCTCCCTCTAAACATGTGTACTTGTAAACTTCATGGTAATGACAGAGAGATGGATAGATATAGGCAGATATCTGATGTACAATCTTGCATTACCCTCTACTGTGCTTCCACAACTTTTATAAATTTAGTGGAAATAATTCCACAAGCTTAAAATCCATCTTCACAAACGAGTGGTGATCAGTGTGGGAAAGAGGAACGGAGAAAGAAAAATGAGCCAAGGAAATATGTGTTAGTCCATTTGGAGGGCTAGGCACACACTGCTGAAAACCATATAAAAAGTATTAACGCTATTTTTTTAGCCCCTACATTAGCAAACAAGAAAGAAAACCTGATTTTTTGTGTGTGTGAAATTTCAGGTAGTGAAGAAGGGTACAGAGGATGTCATGTGAAGGATGAAAGAATACAGGGATATAAGAAGCTGTCAAAGACCATCAAGGATGTTATCAGAATACTGTAGCAAATAACAAAGCTGCTTGTGTGAATTAACCACACTAGTGACAGTCTTCAGGCCAATGCTATAGAAGACCTAGAAATGTCAGGTCTGATATTAACTTCAATTCTAAAAATAGCTTTGAGCCATTTTCCTAGTGGGGAAAAAATAAAATATTTGGAAACATAAGTCAGTATAAAACAATTTTTAAGCTATTATTTTGGTCCATTCAGGAACTTGTATCTCATCTATGCAGGATCCTCTGCTCTGTGTCCTCATGATACCTGTGCTTGTCCCATTAACTGATACAACTAGCATTTGTCATTTGATATTTCTTCAAGCCTCTCCCAAGAGAGAAACTTTCACTAGATTTGAAACACTGAAGAAATATATTGGGTACCTTGACTGGAAGTGAGTGCTACAGATTCGTACAAGTTCTGAAAAAGCTATAATTCCTCCAGAAATAATGAAAAATGTCCATAAAATCAGAAGTCTTGAGATTCTGACTGGAATGAGGCAGAGTGCTGTGTTGTGAGTGGAGCAAAACTTTTGTTAGCACACAAAGCTTAAGGCTTAGAGCTAAAGACAATTAACATTGCCTGTCTGACATAGACTATGAGGAAAAGAAGATTTATTTAGTCTATTTAGAGGCTGTTATATTGCAAGATATTTGTGGCAATTATTTATTAAAAATAAATAGAAGTGTGAAGTTCTATCCATGTTTCAAACACAAACAGCAATGCAAAATGAGTCACACAACTAAGTACCAACCTAGATTTTGAGTGAAGTAACTCTTTGAGCCTGACTAACAACTCTCCAGTGGTAGTGAAAACCTTCTGAGAAACTATTAGCAGCAGAACAAGGATATTCATACTAGACCTGGATGGAACATTTTCATCTAAATATACATTTCACTGAAACCTGAAGCATTGCAAAGGTGTATAGATTTTTCTGACCTTTTCAATTATTTCAGATATCACACAGAGTTTCTATCACTTTCAGAGAAAGAGAAAGGAGACATGTACAGACATACAGAAAAACACTGCCCTTTTCAGTCTGAAAGTAGGCTTTTTAGGACAGCTCTATTTGGTAAAAAAAAAATTCTTTAAAAATTTTCCAAATTCGTATTTTCATTAGAGTCTGTAAATAATAATACTAATACTACTACTACTAATGATGGTGATGATGATAGTTGTTGTTGTTGTAACTCCCAAGAGATACAAGTCCTGTTCTTGTGATAACTTCTGTGAGCTCTTTACTAATGGCACAAAGAGGTTTTCCTTCCATGGCAGTATCTAGCAACAAGGTAAAAAGTAGGAGTGTTCTGAATGTTAAACTCTTTGAGATTTCGTATCTCCGTATGTAGCAAAGGACATCATTGTATAAGGAGCAGGGAGATCACACAGTTTAGAATGTGAGACCTGGCTTCTGGGCTAGAGCTCCATGTGTGACACAGATGACAGCCTTTGCTTACCAAGGATAAAGTGTTAAATAGCTTTAAATGGTATGTGAATTATCTTTTGCAGAATCTTTACTGCATGGGAAGCTCTTTTGCTAGTATGTGTATTATAAGGAAGTTGGTGATTTAAAAAGTCTATAAAATGCAGTTTTGCAGAAAAATAATATTTTCTTAGCTTGTTCCAAATCACAGGGAGCAAGAACTTGAGCCTCGATCCTCTGCATGCTCATAAGGAAGAGAGAAGGAAAGAACTTTAAAAAAAATATATGTAATTTTGGAATAGGACCTTTCCTTCTCAAACTGACAGAATGTCTTTGGGAAACAGGAAGAATTAGAGGTCTGTGTGAAGTTACAGGGCTACAACATGATCATGCAACTGTGGTGGGGTAGTTCACACAACTGGCATACTACCATGAATGGATGCAGCCCCTTTGGGAAGGATGGGCTGGGATGCAAGGAGAGGGGTTTGCCCTTTTTGTGAGAGATCAATGGGAGGGTGCTGAGTGGGGTGGGTGTTGAATCAGTTGATAGATTGTGGATCAGGATTAGTGGGCTTGTGTTGAGTGTCTGCTACAGACCTACTAGTCAGGAGGAAGAAATAGATGAATCTTTCTTCAATAAATGGAAGAAGCCTCATGTCTGCAGTCCCTAGTCTTCATGGGGGACTTTAACTTTCCCATATCTGTAGGAAGAACACCACAGCATGTCACAAGAAAACCAGGAGATGTCTGGAGTTCATTGATGTCGAGTTCCTAGCACAGAAGACCTGAGGAGGGAATCACTGCTGGACCTGATACTTACAGACAAGGAAGAACTGGGTAGGGCTGTGAAGGCTGGATGAGCCATTGTAGCCAAAATGACCATGAAACTTAAATGGTCAGGATCCTGAGAGAATGAAAAAAAAATAAAATCCCAAACCCCCAAGATCAGGAGAACAGATTTTGGCATGTTCAGTTATCTTCTTGGATGACACTCATGAGATAGCACTGGAAAGTAATTTTTCCCAATAACATCACTGTTTCTTCTCATCAAAAGAAACAAACATTTCCTTTTATATAAGAGCAACAATATGTGAATGGTGGTTTATTTACATAATCCTTCTTCTTCTCGATGTATTTTAATAAAATATTTAAGACATTGTAGCAGAATTCACCATCAAAATGTTTATGAAAGTATTAGCACCTCAATAGAAACTACATGCCATGCTTAGAATAGAAATGTGTTAGCTTCTAAGTTAGATGTGATACACAGTGTCTCATGGAACGTACTACCTGATGCAGAATTTTTACTTCCAAGTCTATATTTCCTAGATCATGTAATGTGGTTGAAATCCAGCAGGGAGGGGATAAGTTACATTTAGTTTACTATCAATTCTTTTGGGGATAATGAATTTATTTATGCAATTTATGTCTGACATAATTCTGATGCCCTCAGTTAAGGTCATCTATGTTAGGCCTCCTATACTGAGGGTCTAAGTGGCAGGAAATATGTGTTGTCAGTTCCCAACAACCAAGGATGTCTCTGAACCAAACTACAAAGTCACAGTATGAGAGATATTACAAACTCAGAGATGGCACATAGTTCCTCCTGATCTATAGCAAATGATTGTAACATGTTAGTGTTTCAGGTTTTGCAAGGGTTTTTTTGTTTTTGTTTGTTTGTTTTGGTTTTTTTTGTTTTTTTGTGGTTTTGTTTGAGTTTTTTTTTATTTTATTTTGTTTTTGGTGGGAGGAAGAAGACAGGAGTTTTGACTTGTTTCATTTTACCTCTGGTTTTGTTTTGTTCTTTTTCTGGTTTGGGATTTGGTTTGTTTTGTTGGGGGGTTTTTTCCGTATTTGAATGGAATTACTTTATGAATGAGAACTTCTGGAACATAGGAAAGAAGAGTGGAAATAATTTCCTTTTGTTTCTTGAAATATTTCATATCCTGTGATTATAGTGCTAAGGACCACAGTTAAGCTCTGTTCCACTCACCTGTCATGTCCTGCACTATCATTCTCATTTATAATGAGTTAAAATTAAAGATAAACACAGAAGATTAATAATCAATAAACTAAGTAATTAGTACTAAAGGCTAGAAGGAGATATTTCATGAACTGTGAAAAAGAGTCATAATTTTTAGTGACTGCAAATTCATGTATTCATTTTTTTTTCCTTAATGAGAATGTTTCTAAGTCACTGAAACTACAGTTAAAAATATATCAAGGAAAAGTTATTAGGCAGTTAATTGTTGTCAGCTGCATAACATATACACATTCTCTGTGAAATTTATCATACTGTTAAGCAGCAGTGGAAAGCCAAAAGAAGTATTTAATTGAGACAGTTTCTGCTGCAAACAATTAGCCTCGCAGAGGTAATGTTCCTACAAAATGGTTGGTCTTAAACAATCAGCTAAATAGTGATTCCCTGTCAAATCGAGGAATTGCATTTTAAAGACTATTTTTCCTAAGAATTTCTCCCCAGCAAACCCCTTATTTCATTTTTTGCTTCTGACTTGATTTTTGGTGTGAAGTAGGAAGAAGAGCAATTTAAGAAAAGATATTTTGAAAAACTGTGTACAAAAAATGGTATTTTTTATTTATTTTTTTTCCCTTCAGGAAATTTTCCTGTTCTCCAAGTAAAACCCAAACCAAACATTATTAGATTCTAGTAAATTATTTTTATTTTTTTTTTTAGTTTTGGGATTTGTCAAATTAAACTGAGGATCTGAATGTAAACACTCAGAAACCTTTAAAACACATTTACAATTGATTTCTTTTATATGCTAACATTTTTTATGTGGCCAAAGGAAAGTTTCAAAATTTAGTCAAAATGAAAACAAAACATCCATGTTTGGTGAAAAAGATGCCCTCCCAACAATTATCCGAATTTCCTGTCCTTATCTCAGCATTTATTGATATTTATGCCATAAAAAGCAGAAAATTGTAAAGATTTTACAGAAAAAAAAGATAAATAATAAACCTCCTTTTTTTTTCTGTCCAATAGATCATCAAAGAAGTCCCAGTAATCAGATCATTCTGTACATTTCCGCAATTATAGAAAGAAAATACAACATGCTGCAGCAGTATCAGGACCATGTGCAATAGTACTTTGAGGGCTTTTACCTGTATCATTTGTATATTGTTATTTCAAATAATGTTGATAGAGAGTTACACATGCAGGAAGAGAGAAGGAATACACGGAGCACAGGTATAGTTATTTCACATTCATATAGTGATGACAGAAATTAACACCACAGAGCTGAAGTGTTCTCTGCTCAGGCTGAGGTTGGCTCCTGCACAGCCCCCCACTTTGATGTTAAAAGTCTCCACAAAGGAAATAAAAGCCATCTCACGGTTTTCGAGGGAAGTGTGCAGTCTAGTGACTGCGGAGCCCTGCATCGCTGTGTACCTCATATGCCCACTTAAGCCTTTACTCTCGTCAAATGCCTACAGCTGTTCCCTGCCTCCTGCTAACTTTCTGCTCTGCTGCCTTTCAATCTCTTACATGCTGTTTTAGCTCACAGCTTCATTCAACTCTGTTCACTGGCAGCTTTTACTGTACTCCATGGTCTCCTGTCTTCACCCTCTAGTTCAAACCACTCACATGCTGCACCCTAAATGCTGCCTTCTGATTCTCCCAGGACCCTTTGCTTCTTCCTTCGCCCTTCATACACAGCGAAATACTGCCTCCAGTCTCCCATTTCCAGAATGCCCTTAGTGTAAGGAAGTGGATCTTTTGTGTGTTTAAGATAAGGGTATCCCTATTACTTTTCCCCTATCTATTCAATATGTGGCTGAGCAAATCACTGCATTCACTTGTGCTGTATCAAGAACAGTGCAACACAACGAGTGGCTCTTTCATGTGACCAGGCACAAATTCCTCCATGGTTCAGATAAAGGTGATGATAAGTTGAAAACAACACCTTTATATAAACTTAACCAAATACCATTTATACGGACTACGGTTTAGATTTAACTCATATAATACTCTTAAAGTAAAACAGTGGCTTTTACATTTATAGGAAGTTATATATGCTAAAGAAGAAAGGGGTTTATTATCATCTTCCCCTTGATTTCAGATACTTAAAATTGGTCTTTTATATTTATGCTGCCTTCTCACATCTTTACCTAAAATTTTGCTTCGTTTACCAATGAAGAATGATCTTTTTGGTACTAAAAAAGACTGGTGGAACCTTTATACCAGAAACCTAAGTAGTAGCCTGTTACAATGAGTTGTAAGCTTCTGACAGTTATTAACAGGTGTACTTTTATTTTGTCTTCCTAAACACATTTTTCCTGTCATGAAGAAAATATTGTGAAATTCTGTCCAAACTCTGCATTTTAGGATTGAAAGTGTATACTATAGAACGATGTCTGTAAAAAATATGACATATCTGATTTTGAACTGGCATTTTTCAAATATTTACATCATAGATAAATATGGAAAAAACCCCAACATATGCTTGACATCAAAAAAAACTCTCTTCAAAAGTTCATACACACTAGAACTTACAAAGAATAAGATCATACATCACATTCACTTGTTTTGGGGGTATTTTTTTTTTCTTTTTTTAAAGGCAAAATGGGTATGTTCTAAAATTCTGGGGTTTAATACATCTTTTGACAGTAAAGACAGAAACAAAATGCTGTTGGAAGAGACAAACCTAATACAAACATGTCAACCTGAAATTTTACAATTTGACACTTATGAGTAATCAGTTCTAGGTCATATAGTTCTCTCTCTTTTTAATACATGGTTTTCTTTATCATATGAGCTGGATATCCCAAAATATTAGTCTTTAAATCTTTGAACATATTCATGTTTAGGAAATCTAGCATGTTTCTTCATTAAGTTTCCTTCCTTATAGCTTTCCACTTTTTTCTCCCACTGAGTCTTACACACATGCTTTCCACAGGTTAAACAACTTAATGGATTGCATCTTCCTTTTCCTGTATAAAATGTGGAATATACAGTGAAGTATGTTGTGATGCAGAAATTTAATTAGTTATTGTTTAGCGTAACCTAGCTATGGCTTACTATGTAGATAATGAAGCAATCACAAATGCCAACTTATAAAACCATCAAGTCACATCAGCTACAGTTATACTTAAAATGATCATAAAAGCACTTCATCAAAATAGAAAGTCAGAAAAAAAGTAATTCTGTTTTACAAATCAATTAGCATAACTGTCATTGTCATACATATTTTGACTTTTATTAATTCAGCTTTCAATCAGAAGGCATGAAATAATTTACTTTCAATTAATATTCCATAAAGAATATATAGTTTCTATTAGGATTTAAGAAAATATAATTTCTATTAGGATTTTTAAAAGAAATTTTAACTCTGGATATATCGCAAAGAAGAGAAACTGAAATCCCAATTTCCTCACAGAGCCTTATACTCCTTCATAAAGAGTAAATTAATGTGTGTTAAAGAGGAAGTATTCCTCTTCAGGACACTTTTTCTGGGCTACTCTTCCTGGGATAGAATATTGTAAAAGATATATTGCAGGTGCTAGTGTATTCTGTTATTTCTTTTATATTTACTATCTAATGCTTCCAGTCATAAACAGGGGGTCCGCACCTCCGAAGGAAAGGGATTTCAAGGGTCAAAACTGACCCAAACTGGTCAATTTCTAACTTCTGTTAAAAATTACTGGGAATTAGGTGGTCACACACATATACACCATTCACCCTTTGCAAGCCTTATTCATTCAATTAATTCTAAAAGTTACTACATCTATTTTAAATGATAAGGCACAAAAAAAAAAAAAATTAATATAGGACCAAGGAGGGATTGAGATGGAAACAATTACCCTCAGTAGTATTTGCAAACTGAAAAGCTGGTTCATGCCAATATTTTCCTTTTGTGACAACCGCAGATTTGTCTTTACTGATTGATACACATAGATATCACCAATACGGCTGAAATGGAACGATGTTGAAGGAAAACTGAAGTATAAATGTCATTCAAATGGAATTCAGCTGCCAATTTCTGAGGAAAAATCTTCATAATCTTCCGTAAATATTTAAGTTTTATAAAAATATTTATTTTATAATGCAATTAATTTTATTAGGTGCTAGTTAACTTGGGAACCTAAGTTCTTCTTGTTGCTACTCAGACCTGCACAAATCAAACATCTGTATGACCCACTGTGGGGTTCTGATGTATATCAGTGTATATCAGTGACACCGCAAGGATGAACTTACCATGGATACAGCATCTGTGATAATGGTACTGTCGTGATAATTACACAAGTGTGTATCTGCGTGACCAATGTATTCATGCCAGCCTCAAGAGAAATGTGATGTGCCTTTCTTAGTCCAAGACATTTTGCAGTTGATATAAACCATCTCCAAGGATGGTCTGAGTGTAAGAGCAAATACAAGGTTGAAGTAAAGGGAGGCCACATCATGCTCTTGTACTTACACAAAGGCCACATTAAATTTCAACAGCAAAACCCCTGAAAGTTCATTTAGGATGCCATTCTTTAAGTATTAATAATCAATACTGAAGTTGATGGCCTTGTATTTAAACTCTGAATAGAGTAAGATCTTGTGGAACAGTAAGCTCATTCATTTACAAATTATTATAATGTCAAACTAGTCAAGATATATTAATCCTTTATAAAATTGTTCATCTGACCAAATTGGTAAAAAAAATACTGATTTATTCAGCTTAATTTGTTAATGTATTTAGGTATGGCCAGTATTTTCCTCCAATTTTTGTCTGGTTTTTTTTGTTTGTTTGGGGTTTTTTTATTTATTTTTGTTGGGGTTTTGTTTTATATAAGCTTCTAGTTACATGGTAAATTTTTGTTTGTATCCTTCAAGAAACAGAAACTTCAAGGTAAAAATTGGCTTCCTGGGATAAAGCTTGGATAATTTGGAAAACAATTTTTTCAGCTCTGAGAGTAGTACAACGAAGTGGAGACATCCAAAATACTGTATTTAAGCTGATTTAAAGAAGACAGTTGGCTACAGATCCCAAATTGTTAGTGTTTCTATAGTAACACAGCATTAAGATATTCTATGGAAATGGTTTCCATCATGTCAGGGGCTAAAATAAATTAAGGACATCAGAATCATGTTTAATTATTATCAATAAAATTTGCAAGTGGGAATGCTGCACTCTTATTCAAATATATTTGCTAAGACCAAAAAATTAATCGATAGACTTGATTTTTTTTTTTTTTTTATATTTGAGAGACAAGTCTCATTAATAATAAAATGTTTCTCATTTTTTAACACTTATATTTATCATCTGATGCCAAAACGGCACAGAGTAACTGCTCAGAGACCAATTTTGTCTTTAAGCAGCAAAGGTATTTATTTTGTGCAACGTTGGGGAGCTAGCCGATTCCCACTGGACAAACTAGCTCCAAAATTTTTAGTAAAAAGTTAGGTAATTTATATAGTTTTCATGAGAAGTTACAACATCTTTACATACATACTCATTTGATTTTGACACCCAATCATTCCATTCACAATAGGTGGGATCTAGGTGGAGTAGACCTTTCAGTTTTCTTTGTTCAGTGATTTCCTGACTTGATGGTCTCCTTATCTCCTTCAGGTGCCCACCTTCTCTTTTCTAATTATTCAGAGTACATTCTCAACACAAACAGCATCACCCAGAGCATTGTACCAAACTCATCCTGACTAATCTTTTTATTTTAAGACCTTGTTCTGTTTCAATCTGCACCTAACTTTGTAAATCTCTCAAAAATTACAGTGATTGTTTTGCTGTCCATTAATATCTGTGTTTTTGATGGTCATAAGTTTCCAAATAATTTCTAAGAAACAAGGTGAGAAACTTTGCATATAAGCTGCTGTATTTCATCAACAGTAACTCTCTTTAGAAGCCAATAGTTCCCTTCCATTGTGTGGTCTGAGAGATGTTCTTTAGTAGGACCACCAGTATATGGGGCTCTCTAGATATGTATGACAATCTCAAGCTTTCATCTGACAAGAATTTAAGGATTTTGCACACCTGTCTAGTATTGCTTGGCATACAGCATTCCATACATATGATAACCAAAAAAGTCCCCAAACCAGGATTTACACAAGTATATATAAACTATAAAGCTAACATGCAATGAGTCTGTTTCTTTTGCTAAGTATTTGACCAAAGGTACATGAACTGTAGACCACTCTTACAGCACTTCTACAGCTGGATTGTGCAATAGATAAATAACCTGAACATGATGGATTTCCTGAACTTGTGGAACATCTGTTCAATGTATATTCACCCCAAACGACTCTAAACAGTGATACAGTACCTGCATTATCATGAAAGTGGATTTTAGCATCATATATTTTTTACTAAAAGCATCAGTTTAGGTTCCTAAGTCATTCATAGAACCACAGGATGGCTGATTTTGGAAGGGACCTCTGGACATCATCTTGTCCAGCATCCCTGCTCAAGCAGGGCCACCTAGAACTAGCTCCCCAGGACGACGTCCACAAGGCTTTTGAATATCTCCAAGGATGGAGACTCCCCAATCTCTCTGGGAAACTTGTACCAGTATGCAGTCACTCTCACAGTTCCTGATAGTGAGAGGGAACCTCCTGGGTTTCATTTTGTGCCCATGACCTCTTGTCTTGTCAGTGGCCAGAGCTGAAAAGAGCCTGGTGCTGTCTTCTTTGCACCCTCCCTTGAGTTATTTGCATGCATTAATAAGATCCCCCTGAGCCTTCTCTTCTCCAGGCTAAACAGTCCCAGGTCTTTCCTCATAGGAGAGATGCTCCACACCCTTAATCATCCTTGTGTCCCTCCATGGGTGTCTTGCTACTATGTCCCTGTCTCTCTTGTACTGAGGAATTTGGGAACCCTTTCCATCATGACTTCCTCTCAGCTGCTGCTCGCAGCCACTCTGGAGGCAGCTGTCTCTAAGCATGGCCCCTCTTCTGTCTGCCTTTGATTTTGATGATGGTTTCTTTCACTGTACCACCTGGGAGAGGAAGGGAAAGTGGTAAGTACCTGTCAAGAAGAAGGAAAGAAAGTGTAAGGGAAAAACATTGAATGCACAGGAAAAAGAGGTTCCTTTTTCTCAATGTAGATGCTAGGACCTTAAATGACTTTGATGATTGAATAGCAGCCTTTCTTGTCTTTGAAATCCCTGACCAATTTCAATGTCTTTTGGTCTTTAGCTTTCCTAAATTTGTCCCTGGATGCTTAGACAATGTTTCTGTATTCCTCCCAGGTAAATGGTCCTTTCTTCCACCCTCTATATGCTTCCTTTTTTAATTTAAATTAGACCAGGAGCATCTTGTTCATCCATGCAGTCCTCCTGGCATTTCTGCCTGACCTCCTATTCGTTGGGATGGACAGCTCTTTAGCTTGGAGAAGATAATCCTTGAACATTAACAAGCTTTCTCGTTCCCCTCTTCACTCCAGATCTTTATTGCACAGGACTCTTCTGAGCAGATCTTTGAAGATGTGAAAGTCTGCTTTCCTGAAGTTCAAGGTTGTGTGCTTGCTTTTCACCCTCCTCCCTGCCCTCAGGATCCTGAGCTCCACCTCACAGTCACTGCAACCAAAGCTACCTTTGACCTTCACATCCCCAACAAAGTCATCATTACTGGTGAGTATGAGGTCCAGCAGAACACTTCTCTTCATTGGCTTGCCAATCACTTGCGGAGGAAGCTATCATCAATACAGTCTAGAAACTTCCTGGATTGCTTACATCACGCTGTGTTGTCCCTTCAGCAGATATCAGGGTGGCTAAAGTCCCACATGAGGACCAGTGCCTGTGAACATGGGGCTTTTCCTTTATAGAAGACATCATTGATTTGTTCTTGGTTGGGTGGCCTATGGCAGACACTCACTATAATGTTCCCTTTGCCTGTCCTCCCTTTGACCCTGACCCATAAGCTTGATTCCTCATCCATCCTTAGGTAGAGCTCCATGCACTCCAGCTGCTCTCTTATATAAAGGGCAATTCCCCCTCCTCATCTCCCTGTCTTGTCATTCCTAAAGACCCTTTATACCTCTACCACATGGAGCCTCCAATGGGAGCCATTCTACCACATCCCTGTAATGCCATCAAGACCATAGCCCCTACAGCTGCACACAGGTCTGTGTTTATTCCCCGTACTCCATGCAGTAATACACAGGCACCTTAGAGAGGGCCCCCAACACACTGGGTTCCTGAGAGAGTTTGGTTATTTCTCCACAGCAGTGCCTTGTAGGCACCTCCCTATCAATATGAAAATACTGGAGGTGGCCCTTCGCAGGCTCCATTTTGTTGACTTTTGAACCTTTCCCTGTCGCAGCACTCTCCAAACTAGCCGACTACAACAAAGTCTTTTACTATCACATACCAACAATAATCTTCATGCCAGTCCCTCTGCTGCCTTCTCTTAGTCTCTCCTCATCCAGGACACTCTCAGTCTCTCTGCTTCTTCCTCCTCTCTCTTCCTTGGCTGCTCTCTCTTCATTGGCTGCCCAACCACTTAACAGAACCAGCCACAGCTGCATCTTGTCTACATCAGCCAACTCACCACTCCTGAAGCCATCCCACAGCTGTACTTTATCAATGTTAATTAACCCAGCTTCATTCCTCTACATTTCCCCGTCATGCCACCCATGACCTTTGTTCAGCAGTCCTGTCTGTTCCTCTATTTTACCTATTTGTGTGTATTTTATATTTCTTCCACTTACTGAAAGCTTTCACAAAATAAGTAAGCATAAATGAAAACTAAGCTAATTTAGAAACACAAAGATACTATATACCTTTTATTTTTTAAATACTTATTTTGGCTTCATGACGCATGTTTTGAAATTTCTCATGGATTAACTAGTTAATGGTTGTTAGCTAAATCAGTAAAATATGCCGGTTTAATATAGATTTTTTTTAATTGCCAGTTCTATATATTATAGACTTAACAATTTACTTGTTATAATAGATTGATGTAAAATAGAGAGATGTGAGGCACCTTTTCATTGCTGCCGTTATAAATTTTCTGTGCACTTTGCCTGTAACCTGGACCTTCAGTCAACAAAACCAGGACATGACTGTATAATTATTTAAGAAGGTCAGATTTACTATGCCTGTGATCAATAACAAACAACTAAAAGCTTAGAAACCAGAAGCTCACATTTAATGGGACAAAAAATCCTTACCTGTGTTGGAATAGATGGCTAAAAATATATTTAATTCAGAGACATGAGAGGTGAATACCAGTGTTGCTTCTTCTCAGCACTCTGACACAGAATGCATGCTACAACACACAGCACTCACAGAGCCCTGTAATGAATGTCCTATGCAAATATTATAGACAAAGTAAGATTTACTTAGAGCCTGGTGTAAACAATTAAACTAGAAACTAGGTGTGCCAAGACCTTGAACCAGCTCTTTGCTCAGGTAAGCTAAGGAGAATTTGTTGTCAAGCTTCACTTTAACGTGCAAGCAGTAGAAATCAGAAAACACAAGAGTTTATCATGATGACCAACAATGTTCTGTGCAATGCAGTTGTATTCCAACCAATCATCAGTAACACACAGGTCCAATTGGTTTTATAGAAAATTATCAGGGATGTAACAGAGATTCACTATTCAAAATCCCTTTCAAAGAACAGTTTCATGTTGCTTTACTTCCCAAGTCAAAACATGTGTTTCAGAAAGTGGTATCTTCATGTTTTGTCTCTTAAAATGCAAATTTATTTTAAAAGAAAAAAAACAAACCCCCCAAAAAATTCCTTTACAGTCAGTAAGTATACTGCTGCTCCTCGTAACTTTCACATATATATCAGTGTTATAGATTTTCTTTCCTGAGTAATTTGCAGTGGAATGTAACTCTCCACTTTGTCTCTCTGTGGGTGCATCTGTGTTAGTGTAGTACCTCCAAAGATACATGATCACAACAGTGTAGAAAATTATGCTTGATATTTGAAGAACAGTTTTCTTTCAGATTAATTTATCCCTTCAATTCTTTTGAGAAAATGATCACAGTGAAGACTAACCCTTGAGTGATTATTTGAGTTTAAACCACAGGTGCACTAAATCTTTTTATTCTGCCTGCAGAGAGATCTTTAAACATCCCCACATCCATTTCAGTAGCAGTAATTGTTTCATAATAGCAGCCTTGGACAAAATACACACAAAACCTTGAAAGCAGTAAAAAAAAATCTGCTTTTCTTTTTTATGGTGTTGTTTTAAAAGAATTCACTGTATTATGAGTTTATACAATTACATACAAGGTGACATTAAAAGTTGTCTCTACAGTATGGTTCTGAAAAGACAATATACTGTCACCTTTCCTACTTTCACTGTCCATTTTGAAAAGGCCTTGCATTTTGCAACATGTTAAGGAATACTTTGTATTTGCTTTTAGCCTGAATTTACTACAGAAAAGATGAGCATAGTTAATTTATCCTTAACCTACTTCTGCAATGATACTGAAATAGATATCAGATTATTGTTCCAGTCTCTGTACACTCTGAAAAAAACCCCACTTTTAGAAACCAAAGAAGGAAAAAAAAACCCAAACCCAACAACCCAACTACTTATAGAAAATTAAAAAAACTAATTAAGAACTTTTAGCCCATACTGTTACTCTTCTTTTATGGTTGGATGTATAAAATATTGCTTGAATTGCAATGAACCAGATACAAATTTATCTGGCATTTGTTTCTAGTTCACGTGAAAAAAGGTTACATGCAAACATTTCGTCTTTCCTCCCTCTCCTTCCAAGCCTGAAACCTCTCAATGAAAAAATGTATTCCTCTTTTCATCCCTCTTGAGCTCTAAAAGAAATTGTCAGCCTTTGTCTCCAGGTCTGTAAGGTTCATGTTTCCTTCATCAGTCTACAACTAAAATAATGCATTGCTCTGAGACAATAAAAACATCAATAGCCAACTATCTTAGTCTAACTAATTATGATAATATTTGCAGTGGATAACTAGTATTTGAACAGTTGAAATGAACTACATGAGTGAAGAATGGCCTTGTAAAACTGAAAATGTTTCTAAACCTTGATTGTAAATTTAATAGTCAGCTATTTCTTGCTAAATATTTAAGCATGCTGGTTAATAGTATAGTTTTTAAGAAAGTCTTGTTAGAAAATTCTACAAGCATATCTGATGGATAAGAGTTATATAATGTGAAGAATTTTGTACAAAGGCTTGTCTTCTTTGATTCTATCAGAAAAGATTAAACACACATTACCCTTGTCATATAGTGGTGATTATATAAATGGCATAGTACAAACACTAATTTCAAAGCTAACAGTAGAAGTTATAACATTAAAAAAAAAAAAAAAAAACAAACAACAAACCAAAACCAAAAAAAACCCGCCCCACTGATAGCACCAAAATGATAGGAACAATTTCTTCACTGAAGGGGTGGTCAAGAATCGGAACAGGCTGCTCAGGGAGGTGGTAGAATCACCACCCCTGGAGGTATTTAAGAAACACGTACATGTGGTGCTCAGGAACATGGTTTAGTGATGAACTTGGCAGTCCTGGGTTAACAGTTGGACTTGATCTTACAGGTCTTTTCCAACCTAAATGATTCTGTTATTCCATGACACAGATAGACCCTAGATTTCTATAGTTTGTGAGTCCTGTATCATAGCAGCTGGAGTGTTTTAGGTAAACAATGTTGTAGTGTGCAATAGTTCCTTCCCTTAATTCCTAGCCATACTTCCTAGCTTTCCTCCACAATTCCTAGCTCCCCTCTTAGGGTGATGGGCAAGCACATTTAATGTTTTAGGTTAAACTGATTTGAAGTGCTCAGATGTTACAGCAGGAAACAAAGACCTGAAAGTAATCCAAATTCTTACCAAATTTGTCACTGTGTAGCAGTTCTTGTGGTTTAAATTATTAGTGGTTTAATTACTTCTGAAACAGTAAACACCACGAACACAGAGCTGAACATTCTGCTTAAGTTCTGAAGGAGACAAAACCATAGTAAGTAATGAAAACTCCTGTTTTGTTCCCATATTTAACCATCTTAAAATAAAGGTATGCAAATGTTTATATAGAAACACATACCTATATAAAAGTAATATATATTAGTATGCATAATATATAATTCTAATTGACCTTTAAAAATTATTTTAATCCAATGTGAGGTAAAGCTGGGGTTACAGACACTGAAGGTGAGCTTTGTTTGGCTTAATTGAAGACATCTTCATTGTTAACGTGTCACTTCAGACTTCTACTATTGTGACTGCAAAGAAGCAGGAATTTTCACGGTTTAGTTCTCTTTGATCCACTATAAACATCTAATCTGGTTATTTATATCATGCCCCACAACTGCCTAGCTTTCTACGCTGAGAAGAAAGGAAAAATGGATGATTAGCTCAAATGCAAAATACAGATATGCAGTTAAATAAAGTCAGTGTTTCCTACAGTTCTTTAATCATAATCTTTTCCATGATGGAGGACAAGGTTAAACTTATTTGAGGCAAGTACATGTTTACAGTTCACAGATCACTAGCTGTCCTAGTGGTTGCTCAGTAAAGTAGAAAACAAAATTGCAGCTGCCCATGGCCATTATTTCTTTCCTGTGTACTTCATACTTATTCTTCTGAATATCACAGGCTATGGAAATTATCTACCAATATTGTCATCACAATATTGTCTTAAATACAGGTACAGAATACAAGTCTATGCTAAAATTACTAGAAATATAAACAGTTAAACAAGTGGAAATGTTGGCCTACGTGTGGGACTTTACAGAAAAACAACTACCAGCAAAGCACATGACCATGCAGAAATGAAAGAGGAAACCCCGTGCAGAGCAGCCAGACTACACTTTATTTCTGTCACAAGAATTAGTCCTCTAGTTTCAAGATTCCACTGGACATCACCATATGTTGGCAGAATAGGGGCTGGTGCTTTTCCTTTTCATCGTCTTTGGCTGTTAGCACAGTGAAAGCCATTGCACATTGCAGAAAGACAAATCAGATGGAAAGGGAGAAGCAGAAAATACTTGTTGTCTGGATCTAGAGTCTGGACTTCTCTGCATTCCTACATTCACACACATGCAAATGTTTCCACATCTAAATGAAGATCTCCTCCCTATCCACACTGAGATATTTCTTTCCCACCATTTGCCTAATTTTTTTTCTGACGGGCCAAGGATTTTCTCTGTTGTACCCACAAGTATTGCTGACCCTGAACTTTGCCAACTTCTAATCTATAAAAAGCTGTTTCCTAAACCTGCAGCTGTAAAACAAATCCATGTTTTTGGGAACTTGTCTACATAGAGGAAATAAGTAAGTAGAATGTAATTCTTGGACAAAGAATTAGTTCAAGTAATATAACTACTAAGAAAGAGAACTGGAAGAATCTGAAATTACATTTGGATGCAATTATTCTAACAATAAAGTGCCAAAATACTGCATTGATAAGCACATATCCTAAACACCTTAAACAGTGAATGATAATTACAAGATTTCAACATTCATAGGAAGCTGGCACAGAGAATATTTTATTTATATATTAGAGTGACAATTTTCTGTAACTGCAGAAATTTGGCAAGTGGAATTAAAACTATTAAATATCTATTTTTTGATATGTAAGAAATGATAGTGTCTTTTATTCATTAACAAATGAAAAGTGGAAAATATCAATTCACTTTCCTTCTGATTAAAGCACTTTATGTGATCATTTGTTCTGTGCAACATATTCTAAATTCAAAGTGAATAAAAGCTTATGTTTGCTTTGAAGTAAGGATCATGTTCTTTCTAGTGTCCTCCTCCACCTCAAAAACAAAACAAAATCCAAACTCTAAACCCATAAATTTTAATTCTGGCCATATTCCATCTTCTGGAGGTAGTAATAGTGTGCTACAACACTGTTTGACAAGAAACAGGTCTGCTTCTAACATTGTCTAAATGTCATGTGTATAGTTTGATACAATTGACTAGTCTTTTGATATAGTAAAAAAGCGAAAACCTCCTAGAAAACATGATCTACACAACCTACTCATAGCAGCTACTTTACATATACATCTCAGTATGGCATGAGTTACTTCTGAGCAAAGGTCTTCTCCCTTCACAGATCCAAAACGGAACCCTGATGAACAGAATTCTTTAGACTCTTGACTTAAGTTTGGTAAAGATAAGGTGAGATGGACTTCTGTCCACAGTGACCAGTCTAACAGAGGCTATTGCCTTTTGACACAAATAAAAGTTATTTTGAAGTTTAATCCCATGTCCTCAGTGTATGCTGTACACTGTCAAGAGTTTAATTTATAATTCTAATAGGACTGATTTTCCAGACACCAGTGGATTCTAAAATATGACAAAAAACTTCATATCTGTCAAGTCCATTTGCACTTATAAACACACATACACGCACATGTTTATGTACATGTTAAGACCTTCCCTTCCCAAAACACACACTATAGCATCTGAGCAATTTACACTTTGACTAAAAAAAAGCCCAGATTTAAACAGTCATCCCCTTCCAAAATTTATGTTGATGTTGCTAAACCAAAGTTTTACAGTACGTCATTAAAAAAAAAAATAAAAACGCAGCTTGTTATATCTCTGTTCCTCACAGAGCTGAGTTGAAAGTGAAAAAATTGTGGTTTTTACTATGACTTTTTTTTCCTGTACTCTTTCTCTGAGACATCTAAGTTGAGGAAAGAAACAGGAACATCAATTGTAATCTCAGCAAGTGGACAAATATTTTCCTTTTTTCGCTTGTGAAATGAATTACTAGTCTATGCCCAGTCCCACTTAGCAAGCTGCATTGAACCCACTCTCTTTAGTTTCAGTGTAGCCTTTAGTTTAATGAATCCCTTAGGAAGCAGCAGGCAGGAGAGATTGCCTCTCTGGGAACAGGTGCTGCCTCAAGCTGGTGACAGGAAGGCTTTTGAATAACTGAATAAGAACAGTGGTCTTAGACTCAGTGCCTAAGTCTGAGGAAAAGTGAGGAAAAGAAAGGAAATTGCTTATAGCAAAACTAGACGATGAACAAACTGATCTGTAAAAGAACATTATGTCAGAATACTGCTATAATAACTTATGCTTCTTATGAAAATATTATAATATAGAAAATAGACATTACGTTTTATGAGCATCTGTATGAATACATCACAAGAAATCATACTTATGTTTCAGATCACAAAGTTAGGAAGCACCTTTGGAAACTGAAATAACACAGAAATAAAATTAAGTTATTACGGATATTACCCAGCAGATGTGGTATTCCATAACTTATAACTTAATTAAAACAGGCTGTGTAAGGTATGAGAAACAGTTCAAAAACTGTGATAAAATGTATACTCACAAATTTTATTTCATTCTAAATCAATTAAACAAACTGCTAAGAGAATGATATTATATTGTGCTTTCAAATCTAAGTCAAACTTGATGTGTAGGGATTTTGTTGGCTTTTTATTGTTTTTTTAAAAGAAATTAAAGTTTCAGAAAAAAAATATTATTTTTTTAAATTTGATTTTACAATAGAGTTTTATGTTACAAGTGATTTTTTTTGTTGGGAAATGTGTCTTCTACAGAGTAAGTGGAACATGAACACAATTATAGACCAACAAATTTAATTATCTTCATTTTATTCAAGGATTAAAAATTATATTTGTCTCTATAACAGTTTCAATTTATTCAATAAATTTAAAGGAAATTTAGACAGAGATCATGTAAATAAATACTCTGGGGAATAATTCTGTCAAGAAAATGTCATAAATAGTGTCACAGGAGAAGAATTTATCTTAAAATAAATAGGTATTAAGATTCAGGCTTTTTGACAAATTTATTGCAAGCTGTGCTCTTATCTGCATTTCAAAATAATTATGCAGACCCAAGGAAACTCTTGCAACATTACAAAGCCTTCTTGTTTATTATTAATAACATTGCAGTAACCTCATTGGACTCAAAACCTAAATAACAACAATTTAAATGTTTTGTAAATTTTATATCAGTAGTAAAGTTGGCATAATAGCCCAACCTTTGTCAATAACAGTGCTGATGAAGTGAAAAGGTTATGAAGACTCTGACTATGAAAGAAAATACTTTTGCTGAAAAATATATCCTAGAACATATTCTTTCAGCTCAATATTCTGTTCTCTAAGGCATCTTCTGTTTTGGGAGAGAGAATGCTTTTATTGTCTTATTTTGTTAAAACTGGTCTGCTTATGCTAGAAGGCAATAAAGTTGTTCCTACCCAGGTTGGCTATTTTTGCACTACACATATGCTTGAAGTCTATGGCTGACCTAGAAAATCAATTCATTAGAGGATTTCTGCCAGGGATTTTCTCGCACAGAACAAGTGGCTACTGGTAGATATTATTTTATAATCAAGTTGATGTTTTGTATTAAACAACAAACAAATGTGGCACTGAAGACCAATATCACAGTTATACCACTGGGTCATGAAACAATTAATATTGGTGAAAAATACTTTACGAAACTAACTTGGGAACAAAACAATTTGCATGACTTTGAAGCAAATGTTCAAATCTACTTGTGCAATTCACTACATTTTCAGGAAGTCCCTGCACAGTAACTAAGCCTTGTTTCATGAATTCGATGGCTCAATACAGCTTTTAACAATACTGAGGACTTGCTCCAAGTGAAGAATGCTACCTATTTCATCTTCTATCTTAAATAGTTTTCAGAAAAATACAACTAAGTTACAATATTTTTCAACGTTAAAGTTCCTCCTTGTTCTCAGCAAATATTTGCATATAGATTTACAGATGCAACATTTCCTATTGATGTTTGGGAAAATCCCATGATGCCATCGCTTAATAGAATCCTACCTCTGTTTAAAGCACAACTCCACCTGAACATATTCAAGAATGTCATTAGACACTGTTATAATTAACAAGTCTGAGCCACGGGACCGTAAGTATCTTCCCACTTCTATCATTCGGTTAAGTCTAATCACGTTGTTTAACTTTGTTCATATGAAATTTCTACCTATTAGCTTTTGGTACCCTACCTTTAATGCTGTGGATTGTCATATCCCATAGGCAAGTGACAGGACTGTTCAATTTAAAAAAGTTATTGTCCTGCAAACAAATGTTCCATCATAAGCCTTCTTTCACTGGCAAATGTAATACCTCACAATGTTTCACTTCTAAGTAAATATAAATAAATATGTGGTGACTATGAGCAATTTTTTATAGCTAAAAAATAGCTAAACATGTCACCAAGTGATTTCAGGCTCAGTTTAACATTGAGAAAAAATATTTTCTTGTATTATGATAGCACACTGATGCTCCATATTGTACATCACAGTGTAGAGCAAACACACAGACCATCCTGCACCTCAAGTTGCTTGTAAACCAAGTTGTTTTAAAGATACAGTAAATAACAGATGGGTACAGGTTCTGCCCTGGAAAAAAAAAAAAAAAAAAAAAAAAAAAAGAAAAGTATAGTTTAGAGTCTATAGAGCTACATTTATTTATTTATTTATTTTACAGGCATGATAGCCTTACTTCCATTTATGATATTTTACTGGGTCATCACCTAGTATGAAAAAATAATAATCACATTGTAAACAGCTTTATAGACTTGGAATTAGTTATCCAGTGTTATTATCAATGCATTGAAACACAGAGAAAACAGAGAAGTTTGTCATTAGCTACCTGTAAGTGATTTTTTTTTTTCCCATTTGCTTATTTATGCTTAAAGAGACATTGAAATCAGGTATGCTTAAAGAGACATTGAAATCAGGTGGAGGTATTTGGCAAGTGTTGGTTATTACATCAATTACCATTCTGGGTGTACAGATTGTGAAAGCACTGTTGGCTATCTCTTGTGTTTTCTGTTGTCCCTGAGGGGTGCACAGGTGATGGCAATCTGATGTAGGGTTTGTTTCTGCTGCAAAAGAACTTCATGAATACCAGCTCTGGTTGCACACCTTCTCTTTCAACTAAGCACATCTTGTTGTTAGTTGCAATATGCAATTTACTTTCTGATTGATTGTCTCTCCAGGGGGTGGGTGGGGGGTGGGGTTGGAGGGGAGAGGAGGAAAATTGCATTAGTTAGACTTGCTCTTCCTTTTCAATTCCTATTAGGAGAGTTATGAAAAATTTTGAAGTAGACCAATTTACTAACAAACTATTCTTTGGTCAAACACCGTGATGATGAAATTGTATAGGATAACCAAAGTTGTTTTGAAGTAATAAAGTAAAATATATTTTTCCTAGTTACTGCTTATGTTTAGGATCATTTTCTTTGGGATCCAGGAATCTCTGGATAAGTTCTCTGACTTACATCATTCATGTTTTTCTCATGATCTCAGGACATATAAAAAACATATGAAAGGATTAACAGATTTTTTTTTCCTAGTGAAGAATTTGACACTGTATTTTTAAAATTCAATTCTAACCATGAGAAAACACATATTTCCTTTCAGTCTTGTTAGTGACCTTGTGTTTTCTTTGTAAAAAAAGCATGTAAAAACACCAAGCTAAAATGAATCTCTGTTATTATGTTTGGCTGTGACATTCTTCAGGCAACCTTTATTACTGTTCTATGAAATGCTCTATCTGCCATGAGATACAAAAATTACATTTGGTGTTGTCATGTGAAGTGGGTGGGTGGGGGGAGATTCCCTCAACTCCTAATGTTTGATCTATCAACGCTCCATGAAAGCCAAGACCCTTGTGTCTGACCAGTCTGTCAGTGTCCCATCACAGGGACCCTTCACTGAACAGTCCTGCTGGACTGGAGGGCAATTCGACTGACTTGTTCAGGGAACGCACCAACAGCATCAGGGGGACCCTTTGGTGGCTCTTCCCACTTTTTATTTGAATGTGTTACCCACTGCCAGCAACTGCTAATGCCCACAAAGGACTAAAAGTAACAGTTTAAGTAAAAGTAAAAGTAACAAGACTCTTTATTAATATAAAATCTTAACAAATTAAGGTTTGTGATGGCCAATGATAGAGACTGACTGAAAAAACAAGCTTGAAATTATACACAACCAAACTACATTCAACAAAATTATAATCACTAATAACAACTAACATGAGCTAGTTATTTAGCGCCCATGAGATGAAGCTTTTACGCTATAGGCGTCCCTCTGGGAGAGAAGACAGGTTCAGCCTGTCACTGATCCCAGAAGTTATGATGGAGTCTTCCCTAAATTCTCCCCTCATCTGTCCACTTGTTATACTTCATGGTATATTGCATATTCATTCACCATACACAAGACTGGTTACGAGTTTCTTGCTTCTAATGCAAATTAGTGCACATCCTCAAACAGCACTGCTGAAGTTCACTACTAACTACACATGCTCCTCAAGTGGGGTTTTGCCCTCTTTCAGGGGGGCTATTTGAGTTGAAGGTCATGATCTCCCACTGCCACAATTATGTTTGTCTTATTTTCAACTAATTTTCTGTTGATGTCAGTGGATTGCAACACTTTATCAGCCTGTTTCCTCTCAAAGCCAGAACTTTCCTCACTTGAAGGCTTCTTTCTGTGTAACTTAGATAACGGTTTTGTTTTCACTCCCTGTTCTTTGTTTCTCATCTTCCCCAAGGCTGACTACCTTGATTAGAAGACCCTTAATTCATAACTTAGAGTGAGTCAGATTGACCTAGCTTTGTGAACACTGAATCAGGGTTGGGTAATCCAGGACTTTAGAAAACAATTCCCCCCCCTTTGGATTTATTGAAGTCCAGGACTAGTCCATATTGATCACATTTAGGTGGAGCTTGAATGACTCCAGTCATACATGTTGTTGTTATTGACTGGTATGATGTGCCCAATGAGGTGTAGTAGTACCCTGGAAGCAGGTAACTTTGAGATGGAGGTGTGTGTTAGTATTACAGTGAGATTCTTTCATCTGAGGAAAGTAAATTTGCCACAACAGTTGGCTCAGCGACAGACACCTCATAGATTATTCATGTAACAACTTCTATGCAGCTTATCAGCTGTGTGGTGCCATTGAGTTCCCACTCCTGCAGGGAGCACAACAGACCATGGCCATGGTGTCTCCACTCCGCTCCGCCCTTCGTAACTCCTGTCAGCATGTGCTGAGCTGACAGGATGTGCTGCTTGGGGAACTGTTGTGATGTAGATTCCGTGCATGCCAACCATCCTGAAGGCGATAGTTGTGTTTTACTCTAAAAAAGCTTTCTGTAATACTACATTTCTATTAGAACCCAATTTTCTCTAATTTCCTGCCTCAAGGTGATTTTCCCACAAGTGTAATTACTTTCTAGTAGATAGAGAGGAAAAATCTAAGATGCACTTTTAATAGTCATGAGAATTCACATAGATTCTTTTCGGACAATGCTTATTTGAAGGTTGTTGTAGAGTTTGAATCTGTAGGCCAGCAATAGAAGAAAATGAAAACTTGGATTAAAATATAACATAACTCAGACTATTGAAGTTGTAATGCAAATGTGCTATTACACTCTTAACATACAGTTTAATAATGGAAGTTATAAGCCTCTGGAATGACATGTTTTCGTGTATCATAAAGAGTTCCATTGACTGCATAGATCAGGATTGGTATCATTTCTGGAAAGAACTATGTTATATAAAAGAAATATTACTTCCTATGTTCAGAAAAAATCTGATATATAAGGCAAGCCACTTCTTTCCAGTCTTTCTCTCTCCCTACTCCCTTCTTTATTTCATGAAACTAATTTCAAGTCATCATAGCTCAGCTGTGTATGCAGAAGACAAAACTTTGCAAATTAATGTAGATTAAGAATCATATCCTTATTTCAGTAGTATTTATGACACTATCTTAAAAAATACATACATATCTAAATGCAGTAAATAAGATATAGTTTCCATTAAATAACTCAGTCATGTTTTCTGCATTTCCAGTACTGCATTTGAAGATTATTATTTTGGGTACCTTCCTATAAAAAGTGTGAACCTTTGAATTAAGTTTAAAAAAAATAATATTTTTGTACTTAAATGTTCATGGACTTTGAGCTTTGTTTAAAATGAATATAAGATACAGCCATTAAGAGTACTCTGTATGTTATTTAAGTAAATTTAGAGGCAGGAATAAGCTAATAACTTTGCTTTAGACTTTTTGAATATCAAGTTGTCAATATAACAAACCCAAAGACTACTTATCTTAAAACATTTTTAGTTGTATAATTTAAAAATGTTTTATGCATTCAGAAAGCATATTCATACTTATTAATTGTAAATAATCAATATTCTCTCATTTCCAAACTGAATCAATTTAAGATTTAAAAGCAAACCAGTGAGTAAAACTAAACTAAAAATCTATTTTCAGAGTGCTATATACATTGTATGAAAAGATTTAGAATGTCTCCTGTCTTAGCCTCATCTTTGTTTTATCTTTCCTACATAAATAAACTTTATTACACAGCTTTGAGTGTCATGATAGCTTCATATGTAATTTTTTTCTTCTTAAAATACCTATCTTAACAGCTTTTATTAAGCTTCACAACAGAATGGTTCTTATTAAATCAGATTGTAGAGACTGATTCTGAGAAATGCTCAGCCCTCAAAGTGATTTCTTAATCTGGGCTGAGGAGCTCTAAGACACCAAAAGACACCAAAAAAGATTTTAGTTCTAACATGTGTTAGGTGGTCTGAGAGTCCATGGTCATTCATTTTTAATTTCACTGCCAGAAAATTACCGTCTAATGTCAGTTGTTGGTTGTGAGAGTCAATTGTCATTTAACAAGCCTTATACATAAGAGTATCCTAAGTTAAAAACTATCCATGCACTTGCAAGGTAAACATCAATGACATCAAGCACAAAGTTGAAATGTAAGCCCTGTTAAAACTTTGTACATTTTTCTTGTGCAAAAAAAGAAATTAAATAGCAGAAGATTGTTAGTCTTCTGTTTCATGAGAACAGAAAGATGGTTTATCTAATCAAGCTGACCAAGTTAGGTAAAACACTGTTTCATTGCTTTTTCCAAGAAATACTACTTTTTTCTTCCCTGCTCCCCACCCCCTCCCCACATTTAAGAAGCCTGCAGATGAAAGTAGGAAAAAATGAAACAAAGCAATACAGACATGTTTACAAAAGTACATCAAAGTGAATGCCAAAGTAGGTTTAATTAAAATGAATTCCCTTTTGGGAATGACACGAGTGGTTTCCAGAAATATGCAAAGATGAATTAAAATCATTCATAATGGAGAAAAAAAAATGGGAAAAAAACCCTAACAACACTAGAACAAATGAATCTTTTGCATATGCAGTGTAAGTGATCTGCATAAGAATGTGTTGGCAAAATCACATTTAATGGAATTGGTTTTCTTCCTAGAATAAAAATAAAATAGGAAAAAGACACTTTGTCCCTGATTGCTTTCTGAACTGTACACAGAACTATCGTGAACCTCCAGGATGCAATTAATTTTCTTCAGAAATAGAGGTGTTTCATTCAAAATGTGGATAGTCAGTTTAGGAAACTGTACGTCCATTCCCAACATGCGAAGTCTGTCTGCCTTGTTGAGTATACCACAAGTTTGCTCTAGATGTACATTGTTCTCTTATTTAAGAGGGGATCACAAAGGCAAGTCTTGTCTGTAGTGCATAGGGTTTTGTTGCACACCCAGTATCTTGCTGTCAGAAGCAAATGGACCTGAGAGACGGATTTGTGGCTTGCTCTCTTCACTTTTACATTTTCTATCGATTTTTCACCACAGCCTATGGAAGGGGGGAAATCACCAAATAACTGTTCTGCCTTCAAACAGTTTCACTTTGTATCCAAGACACGGGGCAAGATGAAGGTGGGATAGAGCAAGCTATGGCTCCAGTTTTAAATACAGCACTCAGTCAAGTTTAGAAGTATTCCTGAGTTGCAAAAGAAGCTCCAGCTCCTGGGTCCCACTGAGTCCTGAACTATCATCCCACAGAAGGAAGACACAACTGATACAACGCCTGGCATCATCTTGTCTTTATGAAGAGTGCATTGCCTAGATCTCACTGAGTTTGTTGCAGACATTAAATCTGTAGTCTGACAGAGAAATAGTCAGGTATACTAGCTTGGATTGATTGCTTAACCCTTCTCTGACATGTAGATCTGTGCTGAAAATTATGTGGATTTTTCTTTCTATAATACAGTTGAGCATGGTGAGACACTGGAACAGGTTGCCCACAAAAGTTGTGGGTGCCCCATCATTGGAAGCATTTTTGAGTTTGGATGGGGCTTTCAGCAATCTGTTCTGGTGAAAGATGTCCCTGCCCATGGCAGGGGTGTGTGGACTGGATGATATTTAAATGTCTTTTACAATGCACATCAGTCTATAATTCTGCGATTCTATGATTTCATTTTTATTTCTCATAAAGGAAAATATTCTGGACAACTCTAAATTTTACTATACTAAAGAGTTTTTAAATTACGTACATATTTAATGGAAGCTAAACCAAAAGCTGTTCATGGATATCAGATACATATCTGGAGTTTATATGGACTAAATAGTCTATGTAAAATATTTAACACATTTATTCTTCTTCTGTGATGTTTGTTTTATTGATTGACACAATCTGAATGTGCAGAGAAAACCGACCAATTTGGCACGATATAACTGTTGATATTTTCCCAGAATAGGAAAAGGTTTAGAATAACTTTTGAAATTACACAGGACTTTGAACAAGTTTCACATAGTTAATGGTGTTTTGCAAGACAAATGTATAGGTGTTAATCAGATGTTGTCATTCAGGTCTTCTCATTTTGTTCAAAGATCGCATGTGATATTCTCAATATATATGTGAAAGATTAAGAATATATGGGTTGTTATTTGAAACTGAGTTTTGTGAAGAAATGATAATGTGACAAAGAATGGCATTAATTAAAAAAGTCTCAAATAATATAGAAAAAAGTATGTGACCTCTGTTTACCTTCACTGTTTTTAAATACAACTAAGATGAGAAATGCAACATGCCAATGATGAATTTTAATTTAAATTTTATTCATATTTATTCAGCCACACATCCACAAAAACGTCCTTAATAAACAATTACTTTAAGTGATCCTGAAAAATGCCACATGAACCTGACATTGAAATGACAACATGTTAATCCTGACATGCAAATCTTCATTCTGTATCAAATCCAGTTTTATTTCACTCTGCCATTAACACGACTGTTAGACCTGAAATGTGACAATTTCCTTTCCCTGCCCTTTCTTCAAAACTTAACACTGATTAACATTTTAAAATGTGTAATACAGTATTTCACAGTAATACTGTGCTTTATCTTCCCTGTATAATAGATGAGAACCCAAAATGTAATGTTTGACACCTCAATCTTGCTGTACTATCTTGTTGTGTCAACTAAAATGAGATCACAACTGCTATTGCAAATAAAGCAGCACGTTCTGTTTTGTAGTTTACTTTCTGATTCCATTTTAATTGATACGAAATTGCTTCAAAATGGCACCAATTTATATCATACCAGAAAAAAAAAAATGTTTAATGTTCAGTAAAGGAAATTCTATGCATTGAGCACTTTTTTTTTTTCTTTTTAAATTGTTTTTACTTTGTTTATACTTTTTAAACACTTTAACTACCAGAAGACTACACCTGTTTTCAATAGTCATATTATTTCTTTCAATAATTTCTGCAAACTTCTATTTGTTTAGCATTCATTGTATTAAAAAAAACAACAACTGTCGAGCTGTTTTAATCTTTACAGTTTCTATCTTTTGCACAGCTAATTCAACTCAGCTTGGACCTTGCACACTCTGGGGTTTTACAGCTATTTCAACAATAATTTAAGGAATATACTGTTTTAAGTTGCATGTCCGGGCTAGTCTGAAACCTTGCACTTTGATGGGAAGCCTGCTCCAAATGATTCCACACAGATTCTGGCAGATTTATCTTTAAAAATAGTTACACATCTAGCACTTAACAAGATGATAGAGTCTTCCTGCTCATGCAGTGTTGCAAGCTTTATCGTTTGATTGTATAGAGCTTTTAGACAGGAATTTTCTCTACTGCTTGTTCTTGAAAATCATTGAAGCATTTTTTCAGTTCTGCTTTCAAATGACTGCATCTGTTGTCAATTTTTTTGAAGTTATTTCTCTTTAAGTATCTAAAAATTGTCATATGTATAATTCTAAAATGGACTGCAGCTTTTCATTTTCTTTCTAAAACAGATTTAGCTCAGAAAAAAACCCAAACAAACAACAAAAAACAAAACAAAAAACCACTTCTGTTTGAGTATAACACAAACTTCAGGTGTAAGTAGGAGTGAGTATTTAAATATGGAAGTGAACATCATAACTTTACTGGAGATTCCACTAACAGACCATGGCCAGTTAATTAGCATTTGCAAAAGCAACTGGATCAAGAGAATAATCCCTGTTTCATACCATTAGTTGACAGTATTCATCTTTGATGTACAGTTGACCAGGATTCCCATTCTTCAAAAATCTGGCACTGGTTTTAGCAGAAGCAGAAACAGATGACCTCCAGATATCTCCTCTAACCAAAATTATTTTAAAACTCACTGTATTTTTTCTTGGGCATGATTAGATCAAGTTATTCAGCCTCCCATCCCATCCCCTCCTCTCCTCTTCTCCCCTTCCCTCTTTTTTTTTTTTTTAAATTATTATTAATTCTGTGTGTGTGTGAAAATATCAACTAGCACTTTAACAATTATAAGATTCTTCAGTGCTATATCAAAATAATTAAAAAGAGAGCAAGATGCATAGGCATAGGAGTAAGAGCTATTACATGATGTTAGACCAAAATTAGGTTGAAATCTCTGTGAGTTTTTCTTGTCATTTTTTACTTAAGAGAGTTTACAGTATGCTATTCCCAACTTGTTACCTAATTAAATACATTTTATTATTATTCACAGTTTCATTTGCCTGCATTTTTTCTGATCTTCCTGCCTTCTTCTAAAATTAAACAAATTGCTTTACTAGAGGCAAAGATATAATCCCACAAATGAGATCCATAAATATTTCAAAAATATTGTTGAAGGCAAAGTTATATAATCTCTCAAATCCTAGACACTGGGGGAACATAACACAGGAGCGAGCTAAGCAAAAAGAAAATTCCAAGCTTCAAATCTAATTCCCTTGTTAATCCACAAATAGATGAGAGGTTGAAAATTTTTCTATAGAAACAGAGTAAGGTCCCTGGACCAACTTCTAATGGAAGCTGTCTCCACCACTTTTCACCCCCGCTTAAGTGCTGCATGTTGTGCCAAGAGCATTAAAAAGTGCCTGGCTCAGCCCCATCACTGATGCAGCCTCCTTTCCTGTGCTCAGAGCCCATACTCCGTGTAGGTCTGCAGCTAAAATGGAACACTGCACTGGGGAAACAGTGTGAATAGAGAAACTTTGTCAGGCTGTGAGGGGAAAAACCTGAGGCTTTTCCGTGCCTTGCACCTTTCATGGGGCTGTCGGCTTGGAAATACTCTTGTTTCTGTTGATTTCTGCTCCCCAACAAATATCTTCTTTCTCTTCAAAGCTCTATTTCAAAAACTAGTTATTTAAATCTGCTTGTACCCTAGGAACAACTGAGATTGCTCAGGGCCAATTCTATTCCATAGTAAAATCAAGGGGGTCACACCATTTCAGAATTGTTATCATGAATCACAACTTCTAAACTAGATGAGATACAACCAAGAAAAGTTATTCAAGAGAAGCAAAATAATTTTGCTCAGTGATTATGATTATATTAGGAAGTTAAAGTTTCACTTGGAATAATTTAAGCACCTAGACTTTCTTTATTATTAATACTAAAATCTATTATATACAATATAGATAAGTATGTGTTTAAATTGCATTTACCTTAATAAGATTTACATGTAACCATAGTTAAGTGGTTGGCCAACAATTAGCTCTGAAAACATATACACATATTTGCTAAGTTTTGGAAACTGGCTCTGGACAGATGCCAAATATCCTGAGATATTAATAGTCTGTTCAATGGCCTGGTTGAGTCTTCATTTTTTCTAAATTAGTTTTGGATGACTATTTTAAGGAAATTACTTAGAAACCAATAGGAATTAACTTTGCTTAAAGCAAAACTTTCCAAATTGGTCATACTTGGATTTTGTAACTAAAGCATTATTTCAAAGTGAGAAAATAATTATATACATTTATCTTGAACTTAACGAGATTATAGTTTAGTTGAATTTGCAAAGACTTTTTCTAGTGACAAATGTAGCTTTGAATTAATATAATGCAATTATACACTTTTTATACAATTTTATTTTTTTAGATAAACTATCATTTCCTTATGAATTGATTTCTTTCTAGGCTTGTCAGACTAGCCTTAGTGATTTTTAGGTTTGGAATGAGGACTATCCAAGCACTGCTTAACTTAACCGAATTGAAATGTAGCACAGGAACGTGATCGTAGAGTCATGTTATTATTGCTTTTGTTTTCAGTTTTAGTGCTGTTTCATTTTGACACTACACAGCTCTCTTCCCACTGGCAATAAAACTACTTAATCATCTGTTGTGACCGTCAATTCCATTATACAGTTTCCACTCACCTCAATCTCAAAATATAGGTTTGTTTGGTTTTTTTTTTTTCATGACACTGCAAGGAAATAGACACTAAATGCAAAAATAGTTTAGGGGGTTTTGTCCTTTCATACCCTTTTCTGTTTTCAAGGAAATGATAGAGATTTTTTTTAAAAAAAAAGTTGTGGCTAAATAGCCGTTTATCTTAAGATAAAATATCTTGGTTTTCTGTGTGTGTTTAGTAAAAATCTCAGAAAATAATCCCTTCTGTATGAAGCTTATTAAACATATTTGTACATTTAAAAAACTCCTTTTAACAACAGTTACTGACTGATTCTTTTCAAAGCAGTTATGTTAGATTAGACAAATAATGACTAAACTGAGCACCAGCTATAGATAGCTGGTTGGGTATAATTATTATTAGTGGTCTTATGAAACACTTATTAAATTTTGTCCATAGAACTTATCATTATAATTTAAATTCTCTCTTCTCTTTATTAAGCAGTTTGAAATCAACCTGAAAACTGAGGCATCAAGAATAAATTTTTCATTGAGTTGTAATGGTATAAGAATAAGTTTACTGATAATTTTTCAGTATTATAACAATCTATACTACTTTGAAGAAATGTATAACTGACTGAATTATTAAAATAATTTTGCAAAGTAAATATATGAGAAGGAAATATCTCTGCAGCACAAAGAGTTATATCTCTGTTCTGTATTCTTGAAAAACCAAAACACAACCAAACCAATGCAAACACAAATATGTCTCTGATAAGTAGGATTCACAGTTCCAGTATGAAATGTGTATAGCTTCTTCCCAGGCCTTTTACAGGTCCCAACATAAATTGTTTCAGAAGTTGGAGAACAAAGAATACATGAAAGTGCTACACGTGCTCCCCCCTCCCACTCCCACCCCCCAATATTTCTAGAGAAATGAATTGTCTCACATGTCAAAATCTTACTATATAAAGGAATAGACTCCTATTTGATGGAAGTCAGCAGCAGAACACCTACTGATTATGAGGCAAGTAATTCAATCTAAAAATCTGCATCAATTGCTGTATTTTTTTACCGTTTGGTTTGGGTTTGTTTTTTTGACACATAATTTGTGTCAGATTGTAATCTTTTCAGTTCCTGACAAAGACATGAACCTACTCGTTTCCTTTATAGAAAAAAATTCAAAAAGAACCAACCAACCAAAAAAATGCCAACAACAAACTTCCCAACAAACATCCCCCTTAAACCCTCCTCTATGATCTGCCATTATCCGATGTGCTATTTTGTCTCATTACATTCTTAATGGTAAAATAATTCACATTTCAGAGCTTCAAAAGAATCAGTTGAATCCTTGTTATTGGTTTTCAATAAGTCATAGGACAGTAGAAGAGTTCTACACAGTTGGAAGACTGCTAATGTTGCAATATTTGAAAATGCTTACAGAGACAATTCAGTTAATTATCGGATTGCTAGATCTTGTACAAAATAAGGAACAGCTTACAAATGAAAAGATGAATAAAAAATTAAAAGACATTAGTGAAAATTATTTCAGTGAGCATAGTTTATGAAAAAAAATCCTTTAAAACTAATTAGGTAAGATTTTTGATAAAATTGAATATTTCTTTCATAATAATAATAAGGAACATGTAATTCACTTCCACTATCACAAGGTACTTGATCTGGTGCCCATCACATATCAGTAAAAAACAAAATGGAACTTAAAATAACACTGCCTATGTGAATTAAAATGACTAAATAACTTTTGTCTTAATGTAAACATAGAGCATATCTAAAAGCATGACATTTTAAAAGGTCTTAATATGTTGGTTTTTCACCATTCATTAATTATTTTTAACAATGACATGAAAGAAAAGAGTCAACATACTATATTTGGAGGTGATACATGCACCCAGTAATATGGCCAAATTAATAACACAGTGCTCTGAGTTATGTAGTAAACTGTTTTCAGGGGGAAAAAGTTTGTCCCAATACAGTCACATGTAAAATTAATGAATTACGAGCTATATTTTCTGTACAACAACCTTATCTCTGACAAAGTGACTTGCAGAGGACTTGTGGTCATTAGGAAAATCAGCTGAACACAAATTTCCTGTGTGATATTATTATCATAGTAGTTGGTCCTATTCTCAGATTTATGAATGAGAATGTAACTTCACAGGAGGAAAAATTCATTACTACTGTATGTGATCAAAATGGGATCACTTGTTTTGTTTCTAACATCTCCAATTCTAAACAGCTGTGAAACATTAAAGATGAGAAGGAACAGTCATAGGAATTATTGACACTTATTTTTTTTCCCTGATGTTTAAAACTGGACATTCTTGTTAAAAAAGTTTGCAGGTGGTTCGATCACAGCTTTCAAGCACTTAAAGGATGTTAATAGGAAAAGGTTATCTAATCAGGCAGAGAAAATGTAATGAGGCTTATTGGCTGGCAGGAAGCTGAAGCTAAACAAATTCAGGCTTTAAATAAGGTAACAATGATACAAGATCTTCAAAGTTCTAATGTAAATAAAAGCACTGTACATCATCAGAACCTCTGATGATCAAACTGACTTTCTAAATGTTTAGATTAGATGTACTTTTTAGTTTATGAGTGGACTATCAATTATTATTGTTCAGTTAATGGCTTCTTGGTTACTGGGGAAGTTCATAGGTGGCCAAGGAAAAGATCTTGATCTCTTCTTTACCTTTCACATAATTAGCTTTCCTGTGATTAATTTTCCTGTAGTTAGCTCTTTGTTAGCTTTCCTGTGAAACTGGACTCTCAAAACAAGACTATGTACAATCCATTGTTTAAGCTTTCCTAGGTTTCTTAGCATAACTGATGATGGATACAAGACCATTCAGAAAATCTCTTAGGTGCTGCTGAAAAGTGCTCTCTCCAAACCATTAACATATAATGTTAATGTTAATCTGAAACGTTTTAATTTAATGGGCATAAATGAACACTTTCAGTCTATTCATCATTTGATACCTTGTGCCCCACCCCCAGTTTTGCCCCAAGAGCAGAGGCCTGAAGGAAGGAAGGCTTTTCTAGCCTGTGCAGAAAACAGAGTGCCATATTAGATGCAATGTGGGATGAGGAGTTTTGCAGGCAGAACTATGTGGTGCCTCCTAGTTTGAACTGAAGAACCTCAGACAGATTGTCAGATCGTATATTTATGCATTTAGCATGAGGAAAATGGAAGTGAGGATGAAGGAACAGGAGCTCACAGTGGAAGAGCAGAGAAAAGTCCTTTCTCCTCACACCTCTATGACAGGATCCTTGTTGAGGAACCAGATTCAATGGCTTAGAGTGACAGGTTTGGTAATCTAGAACTGTACGTTATACAGATCACAAAGAGGCAATATAGGTACGAGATGACACCACTCATGTTGAATGTCTCCTGTTGTCAGCGGACAGCCTACCATGGCTGGCAAGGTTGGACCCGGTCTGAAGAGACTATTGGTTGTGGGGCTGATGAAACAAAGTAATATAGACAATCTTTACCTAGGTGCTAGAAAGAAAGTTGAAACCTACCTTCAGTGAAGCCAAATTAAATTAGAAACTGTATTGTCAGTTTGTTCAAAAAAATACTTGTTTATAGTAAACACTAGTGTCTTTATAAATATGTATATATCTAAACACAATTTAACTTAAAAGGAAATGAAGCAGGATTTTAAAAAAGAAATGTAATGCTGCTGAAGGAATCCATGCTGCAGACAGTTTAAGGTTCTCTCATATCTGGATCTGTATTTTACTTTTCTGTAACATCATCTCAGGGATTCAAAACAACCAGAAATGAAAGTCCTGCAGAATGAAAAGCTACAAAAGTGATCTGTGTAAAAACACACAGAAAGGCTATGACAAAATTGGTGATATTTCCTGGTGTTTAGTGCTGTGCCATACAGACAAGGTTACCCCTCTAACTATTATGCTAATGGAACTTAATGCATGCATTGCATACTCAAAGTAATGGTTCATGATTATCAAAGCTTTACGAAATGTCAGCGCTACTATCCTTCGACAAAAAAAAATGATTAAAATGTTAAAATGTTATTAAATATTTTATAGTAAGCCAGTTCACTGATGTCTTTTATTTCCATTAGAACATATACTGGTTTTGATGATAGCTCAAATATAATTTTTATAAATAAAAGAATTGTTTGTATGATGAGACAGACAAACATACTGCACATTGAAACATGCATTACATCTCATCTGTAGGGCTAAAGAACTACTAAACCACTTTCAAACAAGTTATAAGCACAAACTGTTACTTGAAACGTTAATAGAAAATCAGGATTCAAGTAGCAAGATCCTTAAACATTACAATCATGTAATTATTTCAGATTGACATAGTTTTAAGATGTTATTTATAAAACTGTATTCATAATACAACAGATAGATGTAGTGAATACTGTAGGAAATTCATTACTTACAACTTAAAAACATAATGGAATATATTCCGCATATAAATTACTAAAAATTCAATAATGGAAATCATGGAATAAATGGAAAAACAACGAACAAAGCTCCCTTTCCAGTAGTCATTAGCAACTAGGTTTAAATATTTGCCCAGATATTTGAATTCCCTTTGAATAATTCATTGTTTAGCTATTCCTTCCTCAAATATATTTAAGAAAAAACCATATTTTACCATTGTTTAACTTGTGATTTTAACTAAGTGGTGTATCTGTTAGAAGTGTAAATGAGACCTGCATGGCAGAAGCCTACATGAATACTCAGTTCTACTCTGGTCAGAATTTTGTTTAAAGACATGATCTGAAATGAAAGAGCCAAATCTAAACTTAAACTTGGCTACAGCAAAAAACTCCTCTGCTCTTCCATTAAAGTACTGTATCTGAGGGGAGAAAAAAAAAACACAACAAACCAACTATTTGGGGGCAATGGGCACAAGCTGCACCATAAAACGTTTCATCCTCATACAGGAAATACATTTTTTACAGCAAGAACAGTCACTGGCACAACCTCTCCAGTGGTAGTGTGTCCATCACCAGAGGTTTATAACAAGTGACTAGACAGGGTGCTAGATGATCTTATCTAGGCTCCCTTTTCCACAAAAGGTCGGACTAGAGCTCTTTCAAGGTCCTTTCCAACCTGAGCTGTTCTATAATTCTACAATTCTACCATATTTGGTTCCGCCAGGGTTTGTATAGGGAAAATAAATAGAAATTATCTGTCAAAAAAAAATCTCTGACAATGTTTTTGGCACAATATCACCTATATGCTAATTCAGGCCCTGTTTCTATTTGGATACTCTCAAAGATAGCATATAATAGTCTAAAAGGACCCCTACCAGTAATAACAGAGCATTTCAAAATTCAAAAATCAGTAACACATCTTTTATGTGCTTTGGTGGTGAATGTTTCCGTCTGTTTTCACTCAGGGTCTCTCACATCTCACTGTTGTAGTCTAAGAGTGGCCAGCCTGATAAGCAAACAAAATTTCTCACTGCATTTTCTTCAGCATTAGTAAAGGGAATGGAAGAATCAAAAGCAATATGACTTTGCTACTGTGCTGTGACCCCTGGCAGATGCTGAAAACTGCCTCTGTGCACTCCCAAACTGGTAGACATTAGCCTTCAAACATGTTTTCTTCTGCTATCTCCACTTTTATTTAGTCCTTTTATAGGACTAATGCTACAACCTGTTTGTGAAATATACCTTTTTCTTGGTTTGTTTTGTGACTTTTTTTCTTTTTTTTATTTATTTTGTTTTCTTTTTTTTTTTTTTATCAAAGATATTTTAAGGTACAAATTATGGTACATTTTTATTGTTTTGTAGACTACAAGACAGAAAAGCTGCTGCAGTGTGTGTAATGTGATGTGACCAGGTTCTACAAGGTGCAACGATTGCTTCTCAGACTGCAGACATCAACAAGAGAGAACCCAAGGGCCATACCAAGCAGATGTCTAAAAGGATGGCACAAGAATACCTGTCATATTTATCAGAGTATTGTAGTTATAGCTGGAGATATAATTATACAGATTAATATTATCTTTTCAGCAAGGTCCAAAGATATATATTCTGCTTTTTGCTTATTTTTCTCTCCTAGATATGCTCTATTTTATTACAGCTGTAGTAGCATAACAAGCATTAAATCACAGTCCTATAGTTTAAGTTATAGAACAACTGCTTTGTCAGACTTGAATTCTTCAGGATGAATTTACATCATAAGTTATATCAAGAAGACCCTTTTAACTGAAATATATTCAGTTAACTATGAGAATAAGAGTAAGAGTAATGTTGCTTTGTTTATATTTAAATACATATATATATTGAATAGTTTGGAGGGTGGGAACATAATTTTTTTGGGCACTAGAGCATGTACTTCAAAACTGATGGGCCCTTGATGCATTATGTTATTCTAGGAAAAAAATCTGGTGTTGCTTTTGTTAAATTTTAACCTTGAAGTAGTAATAACAGTAATAACAACAACAACAACATTTGTGCATGTGCCATAATTAAGTAGTTAGTATTTGGCACTGAAATCCTTGAAGGACCTCCCTGGGTTATTTCAGATTCTATGCATTCAGAAAAAAAATGTATGACACTATATATTGAAGTTAAACCACCACAACAAAAATAATATTTAACTCTTTCTTGTTCTCTATGTTGAGCAGTGGATTATGGAGAAAGTCCTTGGTTTCATAAGAAGCATACAGAAAGAAATTTACAAGGCTTCACATACAGTTTTGCCACTGCAATACAATAGTTGTTTATGTTCCTTTTACAAAATTAGGCTTTTTTCCATTGCAATAAATTAATTTTCTTTTCGTTTGTGGTTTTTTTGATATTGTTTCATAAAAGATGCCTGGGCACTCCATCTCTAGAAACCTATCAGATTAGCCTTGTTAAACCACTCCCCTTGTCCCCCTTAATAATGTAAGATTGTCTTCTTCATAATTATTTCAGGTTTTAAAAAAAACTGCTGAGAATTAATTACATGTATATAGTTTTCATAACATTATTTTAACATATATTTTGCTAAAAGCTGTAGCTAAGAAGATGTTGCTTTTTGGGAACTTTAATATCTGAAATACTTACTTTTCTTTAGGGGGAACATGGAATTCTTTATTTCCTGCCATGTTGAAGAGTAAAGTAAGAAGACTTTACTTACAAAAGCAGTTAGCAACATGTAAAACTGTTATGTCAGACCTTAAGTCTTGAAAACTTTTAAGTTGTCACACAAAGTAATGTAACTCATTGTAAAATGAAAGTGGTGCTTAACTTGTCAAGAAGTAATTTTCAAAATTTATAAATACCACCCAGGTAATACATAATTGTAACTACTAACTTTTTAAAGTAACACTGAATGTATGTCAAATTTGTCAGTATTGTGCATGTTTTATTTTCATGGGGTTGAGTTGATAGCATGATGTAAGATGAGAACAGTATGATATAAATACATCTTCTGTCAATCCACTTACCACCATTTTTCTTGTCATAGCTAAATTATTTTATAGTTTCATTATTATATCATTTAATATACTTTCAAACAGTGAAATGTATCAGTAAGATACGATGCAAAAATTCGTTGAAGCAAACAGATAATTTTCAATTAAATCAGTTTCAACACGAAACATCAGTGTGATAGAACAAGACATACAGTGATATTGTGTGAGATTTAATGTGTGCTTCATACAAGTACCTGGTTCCCACAGATTAGATTTTTTAACAGAATATATCAGGAGTTGGTTGGATTGCTATAGTTATTTTGCTTTTTATTACTGGGATATAATTATATACTTTAGCTTTATCTACTGTATTCACAATGTTCCATCCAAGTACTTACAGCCATGTTGCTAACTTCTTTAAATTCCAAAGGCTGCCAAATGTATGCCTGTAAATTATTCTCTTCACATAGAGGTACAACCTTCAAAGTTCTTTCAGAGTTCCAAACTGTTTGGTGCAGTATACTAGAATCAATCACTGCACATAGTTAACTAAAAACTATTGTATGGGTTGTTTCAGTGGTTGTGATATCATTTATTCTATATTTCATTCTGATAGAATCATTTTCATTATTTTCACCAGCTGTCCATTTATCTGAAGGGAAGCAGGTATCTAGCCACCCATTATTCAATTATCTGCCTCTACACTTTTACTTTTTTTTTCTTTTTTTTTCTTTTTTTTTTAATGAGAAGGAAAGACGACAGACAAGAAAAATAGAAAATCTGTAAATTTTTCCTCACAGCAGAAACTATTCTGCCTTTCAGTATTTGTTCCATGTTTCAGTAATATGATTCTATCAGAAAACTTCTGTTTACCTTTGTGTTGCCAATACACCCAGGTAAAATTTGAAACCAATTTCTGCTTGACTGAAAATAAGAAATACTTGCTTCATTCTGCAACATTTAGTTCATGTTTCTTTGCATCATCCAAGTATTGCATACAATTTTTATTACAACAATTATCAATGTATAAAATCGAAACACAATAATAAGCTGGTTTATCATTTAAGATAATTGGATTTTAAAAGGTCGACTAATTGCTTATATGGAACTGAAATTGAGGAAAGAAGTCATCTAACTTCAAATAAAGCAGATAGCAAGGAAGCATATAAATATTATGATTAAATTGTAATTGCTTGCTATTACTTGTCTATGTTTAGAAATATGATTTTTTTTTTCTCCTGAATTTGCTTGCAGAAATTCAGATAAATTGGAGAAGTCTACTTCTCAGCACTAGGAATTTTATAATGTAAACATCCACAGGAAGGTGAAAACCAGAAAAGGTAGGAACTCCTAGATTTCAGGACCTTGGACAGAGTCCCCTGAGATGCAGTATTTTTTATTATGTCATGTGTTTTCCGCTTGCACCTTCATCTGGGACTTGTTGATTGCCAGTATGAGGAGTAATGGACCAGGTTCGTAGGGGCAATGTTACTATGAGATGATGTAAGTAAGAAATCTTTTAAGCAATTTTCCAATATTCAATGGAATATGATGCAAAAGGGCTCCACTACTCCGCTACAAAGATGACCAGAGGGATGGGACACCTCTCCTCTGAAGAAAGGCTGAGTGAGATGGGGTTACTTAGCTTTGAGAAGAGAAGGCTTTGGGGAGGCCTTATTGACCCCACTTTCAATACTTAACAGGAGCTTATAAGAAAGATAGGGACAAACTTTTTAGCAGGTCCTGTTGTGATAGGACAAGAGGTAATGGTTTTAAACTAAAGAAAGGTAGATTTAGACTAGATATAAGGAAGAATTTTTATTATTTTTTTTTTTTTTTTTAATGACAGTGGTGAAACACTGGAACGGGTTGCCCAGAGAGGTGTTAGATGCCTCATCCCTAGAAAGAATCAAGGCCAGCTTGGATGTGGCTCTGAGCAACCTGATCTAGTTGAAGGTGCTCCTGGTCATTGAAGGGGGGTTGAACTAGATGACCTTTAAAGGTGCCTTCCAAGACGAACTGCACTATGATACTATGATAGTCTTATTTCACTGTAATTGTCCAAGGTATCAGTGAAAATCTGAAGAGGTATCTTTATAGAAAATCACCCAAAGATATTTACATAGAGAGACAAACACACATATAACCATACTCTTACACACTAGGAATATCTGAACTGCAGGAATATGCTAAAATCAAACCAAACCAAACCAAACCCATAAATGTTGACTAGTGTAGACTTGCAGCAAGATGTTTTATTGTCTCAGAATTTTATTTTACTAATACTTAAACACAGAATCTCTGATATATGTGAAATAGAATTACCTTTGGTTTCTTTGCATTGCCTGTAAAATGAAGTTAGCAAAACTTCTCTACATTACTATGAAGAGATCAGATACATTATACTGCTGGTAATAACTAATTACTGGAGATATCACTTCATTCCTTAGAAGCATAGAACAAAGCAATTATATACTTTTGCATTTATATTTACTTAACTATGGGTGACATAAAGCCTACCTTGACTAATGATTGTATGTTACTTTGCTACCTTATAATCTTCACAGTGCAGCCAACTTATGCTTAGATTTTCTCAGGATTCAGTGGTCTGGCAGACCTCTTACTCTGATATTTGGAAAGATATTTTTTCCCCATCTTTTTAAATAACTACTGATTTAGGAGTGGGCATTGAGTTCACCAATCTCACTCAAGTTCAACAATCATTCTTTGAAGTACTGTGGAATCACAGTTTAAAAACAAAGGATAGTGAATGAATGAAAATATTAATCCATTTTGTTCAATTCATGGAGCAGAAAAGGGTTAAATAACCCATTTCAGAAAAACACAAACCCAAGACTTTTTGCTTTGAAGGAGAGAGAAGAATTGAATTTGTAGACTCTCAATGGTAGAGAATGTAATACTAAAACATTAATTGACCCCTGAGGAAATATAACTAAAGATGATATACTGTAATTTATTGATTATGTAGTGGAAGTATGTTCCCGTACACAGGAACTAATTAAATGTCCAGAGTGACAGAATGAATGAGAATGTGCTATTCTTGATAATTGTTAATAAATTGGCCTGATGCTTAAAACTGATCCTGTATGTCCCTCATTTACCTGCACATTTATATCAGTTTTTTAAGACATTAGCTTTTGGAGGTCCTTCTCTGTAGCATATGAAGGCACAGACCTCTTGTGAAATCCTTTATTCATACGTAAATGCTGGTAACATACAATTGCTTATCCACCCAAGTTCTGCCCTGGAATATGCCTATGTGCAGCAGAGCACCTTTGCAGCCAGTTTACTCTCTGCTGAACTGTTTACTTCCTCCATGATCATCTAACCAGGTCTTTTCTTCACAGATCAGGATTTAAGATGTGGGAGGCTTTGAGCCCACCCCTCCTTGGGAAGCTTTGGGCACACTTCTCATTGCAGACAGGTGTATAAAGAATTATGGTCATGCCCCTCACTGGGAGGCTTTGGGCATGCCCCGTATTACAGACAGGTTTAGCATAATGCAACCTGACACCCAGACAATGAACAAAGACTTTTCTCAGAAAGGTCCCTTACACTTCTCTGAATTGATATCATATATGAACTTTTGTTCACTGAAGTAGAAAGCAGAAACCAAACAGAGGCAATTCTGTTTTTCCTAGAAACACAAAATTTACTCCAGGTACTGCACAAACAGCATGTGATCGTTCCCAAATATTGCATAAATAAATTCTTGATAAACCCTTTATACATACAAAAATATTAATAACAAAAAAAATCTAGGGTTGGGTTGTTGTTGGGTTTTTTATGTAAAAGGATGTAAATTAAAGTATATTTAAAGCTTTTCAAACTACTGTATTTTCTGTTTTGCTGAGAAAAAAAATGGTTTTAATTAAATGAAACTTTCTGTTAGACGCAAGTCAAAGCCTTCCCTTTAAGTCTGTAGCATTTTACCCACATTTATAATAAGTGACTCAAACAGATTCTATATTTTGATGGGTCAGAGACTTACCTGCGAAAGGTCACACTTACTTCAAATTCTTCTGAAAAGTTTCATATGAGGGAGAATAGATCCACTGGAGACCACAAGGAGTGGGGGGTAAATTAAGAATAATGTACAGTTTATAAACGGAGGCAGTAATTTAAGAAATGAGATTAAGTAGCTTCTGAAGACTTGGATTAGACAATAACTACACTTTCCCAAAGAAGGTTGGAATTATTATTCTTAGTATTTATTCTTCCTCCTTTCTATGAATCTTGCCTGGAAAATGTAACTTTATATATTTATATCTATTTTTTTCTGTAAAACTATTTTAACTTTTCAGGACTTTTGAACAATGTTGTTTTTAAAATCTGACTCAAGTCCATTTGGTCCATCTGAAAGTGAATTTTCTTATCTTTGTGAAGTCAATAACCAAATAAATTTTATTCAGCTTTATTTAGGAGTAGAGATGTATGGAGTAATGGCAGAGGGGCTGGTACCTTTTATTCAGAGGCCACTTTTCTGTAAATTGTGTATTTGACTGGCCAGTTAATAATACTAATTATTTGCTAAAATATTTTCAAGAATATGATTTACTAACACTTATTCATGTATATGCCCATATGTGAATGTGTGTGTGCATATGTAACCATATTTAGGCAAGTGAACAAATCTGAATCTCTGAGAGAACTACCTATGTGTTTCCATGATTTCCTAAATTTGCAGTAGTTCTGGTTCAGTTGCAATCCTATTGCTGGAATGTAATAGTATAGTTGAAGGTCAAGAAGAAGTAGTCGTAAATGTACAGGAGAGCTGAAAATATTTTGCTGCCTAAAGGGTCAGCTAGATACTTATGAAGATTAGATGCTTAAGTTTCTGGTGTTAAATGAAACTGATTTTATTTTCAGTAGTGGTCACCACTGAGAATTTAATATATACAAAACCCCACTGTGCATTAAAAGGTAGCAAAGGTAAGGATGGCAATTTCAGCTACTTACAGCAATAAAGACCTGTATAAAGATCTTAGTTCAGATTAATGTCAGCATGGAACTTTATCTTGGATATCAGGGATACCAATTTCAGCAAATTATTTACTTACAATTATCAACATTTTTTGTCATCATTGTGTAATGACACATTATACAAACATGATAAATCAGGGAAATACATGAGAAGCTACCCTCAAGAACTAATGATTTCTTAATAAAAATTAATGATTTGCTAAAATAGCTTTCAAATTTTCTTTTATAGACTGAAAGTACTACAGGTTTGTAAATGTTGTAATGGTCACATTAAACTGACACATTTTAAAATAAGCTCTTAAAGGTATGTGTTGTTCAAATGAAGGTCATGAGTTCAGTCCTCACACGGGGCACCAATTGTCACAGCACTCTCCAAACTATCAAGCTGCAACAAAGTCTTTTACCATCTCATACCAGCATACTCTCTTGCCAGTCCCTCTGCTGCCTTCTCCTCATCTCACTTCATCCAGGGTGTCTCTCTCTTCATTGGCTCTCAACCACTTAACTTAACCAGTCACACCTGTACCTTACCTACATCGGCCAACCCACCGCCGCTGAAGCCAGCCCACAGTTGTATATTCCCAATGCTAATTAACCCAGCTTCATTCCTCTACAGATGAACACACAAAATATTCTATATGAAATGCTAAAAAAATGTGTAAAAAACAATCCCTCATTTTGCTTAGAAGCTAATTTTTTATGCATTTTATCTAATTTTTGTCAACCCAGAATATTTTTAGGTGCTAAGAAAAGTCCTTTTCTTATAAAAGAGGTAACTGAGTAAAGTGTAAATGCCTTGCAGTGCAGTAAAAGGTAAGACATCTTCAGTTAGAATTTGGATAAAAGAGATACTATTTTTTTAATATCATAGCATTTATCCAAATATCTTTTGTTATACAAGATTTTGCATGTACAAATATCTGAATAAAGAACTCAGTAAAATTCTTTTGATGTCTGCCAAAATAACTTGCAGATTTCTTGTTTCCAGCTTTTTGTGAATCACTCTTTCAAATATATGTACCTAAATATACATATATGTATGTGTATACAAACACATATATTCAGGGGATAGAGAGTGAGAGTGACTGAGTAGATTCTGTACAAATATCCTGACCAGACAAGCACTGCTTTATTTTATGTTATGGAAGAAAATTAAGAAACCAAAGATTGATCTATTTTCAAAATACATTCAACAGATTACTTCTTAAGAATTAGGAAAAGAGGTCATACAAGCTTTCACAGGCTCCGCAATTCAGAGTTGCCGGTAATACCCTGTATGGAACAGCCCTGGGGAGAAGTACTTGGAGGTACTGCTAGATGAAAAATTGGATATGAGCCAGCAATGTGTGCTTGCAGCCCAGAAAGCAAATTGTATCCTGAGCTACATCAAAAGAAGCGTGGCCAGCATGCTGAAGGAGGTGACCCTTACCCTTCTGCTCCTCTCTCAAGGGGACCCTGCCTGCAGTACTGCATTCAGCTCTGGGGTCCCTAGTACAAGACATAGACATGTTAGGGAAGGGCCATGAACATGATCAGAGGACCAAAACATCTCTCCTCTGAAGAAAGACGGAGAGAGTAGATGATAGGATAGGACAGGACAGAGCAGAACAGTTCATTTGGACAGGACCTACAATGACCACTTAGTCCAACTGCCTGACCTCTTCAGGGCTGACTAAAAGTTAAAGCATGTTATTAAGGACATTGTTCAAATTCCTCTTTAACACTGACAGGCCTGGGGCATCCACCACCTCTCTAGGAAGCCTGTTCCAGTGTTTGATCACCCTCTTGGTAAAGAAATGCTTTCTAATGCCCAGCCTAAACCTCCCTTAGCACAGCTTTGAACCATTCCCACGTGTCCTATCACAGATCCCAGGGAGAAGAGATCAGCACCTCACCTCTCCACGTCCCCTCCTCAGGAAGCTGTAGAGAGCAAAGAGATCAACCCTCAGCCTCCTTTTCTCCAAACCAGACAAACCCAGAGACTTCAGCTGATCCTTATAGGACATGCCTTCTAGTCCTTTCACCAGCTTGTTGCCCTCCTCTGCATGCATTGAAAGACCTTCACATCCTTCTTAATTGTTGCAGCCCAGAACTGCACATACTGTTCAAGGTGAGGTCACACCAACGCTGAATACATCAAGATAATCACTTCTTTTGACCAGCTAGTTATGCTGTTTGATGTCCCTCAGGATGCGGGTTGCCCTCTTGGCTGCCAGGGCACACAGCTGACTCATTGAGCTTGCCAGCAGGCAGCACCACCAGACAGCTTTCTGCAGGACTGCTCTCCAGCCACTCCTGTATGCTTGTTCAGTTCAGGGAGACTACGATGTGGCCTATCATGACTTAAGGCTTATAATAAAGATGGAAAGAAACTTTTTACCAAGGCCTGTAGAGACAGGAAAAGGGACAACGGTTTTGAACATAAAGGGGCTAGGTTTAGATTGGATATGAGGAAGAAGCTGTCTATGATTACAGTGGTGAGACATTGAAACAAGTTGCCCCACAAAATTGTGGAGGCCGCATTCCTGGAAGTGTTCAACGTCAAGTTGGAAAGGTCTTCGAGCAACCTGATCTAGTAACAGATGCCTCTGACCATAGCAAGGAGTTCAACCAGATTGTTTCAGAGGTTCCCTTCCTATACAAACCACTCTGTGACATTCAGTGTTTCTGTGTCTTTTTTCTTTGTGTACTGGCCCAGCACAGCCTGAGCTGGGGCGGGGGGAATTCAGTGTCACACCTGGAGCGAGATGAAGACTCATCCCTGAGCGGCTGGGCTGCGCTGTGTCCCCGGGCGGTGTCTGGGCCTGGGCGGCTGCTCCTTGTCTGGCCCACAGTGGTCGACCATGGCACCGTGCACCATGATCAGCTGGGCGGGGGAGGGAACGGGCTGCGAGGCGGTTGGCCCACTGCATGGTGTCCCACACTTCGGCACTAAGATTTGCAATCGAAGAAGAGGCCATCTATGCATCTAAATTCTGTGTTTCGTGGTCACTGTTGTCACTGTTAAAACCTCTAATTTGAAACTATTTTGAAGTATAATATTATCTTTGAACTCATTTTAAAAAAAAAAGTCGCAGCGTTTTGTCAAATTCTTGCTGTCAATACCACATATCAAGAAATGATAAAAAGAAGATTAATGGCAAGTACAACAGTAATTTTAATAGAAAAAAAGAATCATGGTAAAGTACAAAAATCATAAGTATAAAATCATATCAAATGTCTGCTGGATTCTAGATATCAAGCTAATTATATGAAGAAATTAGCTACACTGTTGTGTTAGAAATTACTTCAGCTTTTAGTATTTTACATTCTTTTCTAAAAGGTTTTAAATGTTCATCATAAAGTTCAAATTGTAGGTGAATAACAACTCTGCATCGCTGCAGTGATTATTTTAGTTACTACTACTATTTATATTCATTAAATACATGTTAAATATATGTGTTAAATATCTGTATTAGGTATTTTATCTTCACAAAGAAACCCTTCCTGCACTATTATTGAAGTCTAAATACTGTTGGAAAACAAAGCATAGAAAAAGAAGCAGACACAGATCAAATGGGTTTTTTTATGCTAGTGCAAGTAGTAGTAAGGAACCTACAGCTACAACCAGATGTTATGTCCTTATCTAGCAAAAATAGTATCAGTGCTATAAAGTTGCAAAATTGTGAAACAGTTACAAAGATGCAAATCAAGATTTCAAAGAACAGTAAAAACAAGAAATAAGATGAAGTGTCAAGAACCTAGTATTTATAGTCAATAGATATCCACAACCAAACATAACCGTTAAACACCTGTTATAATCACGACAACTATTTTGTTTGTTTTAGTTTGGTTTTTACAGGGTAGGTATTTCTCATCACTCAAAAGCTGAAAGTAGGTGTGCTAATTTTGCCTGAGATAGAATTTTTTTCAATGGGGCTATGTTTTGGATTTGTGCTGGAAAAAGTGTTAACACAGGGATATTTTAGTTATTGCTGAGCAGCACTTGCACAGCACCAAGGCCTTTTCTGCTACTCACACAGCCCCAACAATGAGCAGGCTGGAGGGGGGCACAAGGAGCTGGGAGGGAGCACAGACGGGACAGCTGACTCCAACTGACCAAAGGGATTTTCCATACCATATGACGTCATGCTCAGCATGTAAAGTTGGGTGAAAAAGAAGGAAAGGGGGGATATTTGCAGTGATGGCATTTGTCTTCCCAAGTAACCATTACATGTGAGGGACCGCGGCTTTCCTGGAGATGGCTGAACACCTGCCTGCCTGCCAATGGGCAGTAGTGAATTCCTTCGTTTGCTTTGCTTGTGTGTGTGGCTTTTGCTTTACTTATTAAACCATCTTTATTGGAACCCATGAATTTTCATACTTTTCTGATTCTCTCCCCCATCCCACCAGGGCGGGGAGTGAGCAAGTGTCTGTGTGGAGATCAGTTTCCTGCTGGGATTAAATGATGACAGTCCTTTTGGCACCCAGTGTGGGGCTTCAAGGGTTAGAGATAGCAACAGATTTGACTGGAATGCGCTAAATAGAATTGATAGCTGTTATTGCTGTTTAGTTAATTGGAAGGCTCCTGTGCTTGCTATGGAGCTTGCTTGCCTTACTGTGTATTAAAGTGCTCTTTAGTGACTGCTTTTTAATTTTGCTGCTTGCTGTACTACTTATCATCTTACTGTGCTGTGCCTGCGAACACTTTGATAACAGCAGTGGCGATGTGCCTGAGCTGGCAGGTGGCCAGGGTATCACTGCTGTGTTTGTGCTGCTGTACTGGACAGGCTGGAACTCCAGTGTGAACTCGAGTCAAAGGGACTGTGTCCCATGGATTAGTCCATATGGAGGCAAGACACCCCAAAGCATTTGTGGCCCTGGATAAACCCATGCCAGACCAGGTACATCTCAAAGCATCTGTAGCTGGGATTATGTGTCTGCCACAGCAGTTATACCTCTGAAGGAACTGTGCCCAAGTACAAGTCCCTGCTAGAGAAGGTACACCTTGAAGCATCTGTGGCTGCGGATAAGTCCACGCTACAGCAGGTACAGCTTCAAACATCAGTAGCTGTGCATGAGGTCATGCTGGAGCACCTCAAAGTATGTGGTCATGGATAAGCCCACAACAGAGCAGGTAAACCCCTGTAGGGATTGCAGACAGGAGTAAGGCCATGTTGGAGCTGGTTTATTCCTGAAGGGTTTGTGGCTGTGGGTAAGGCCACACTTGAGTAGGTGGACCTTGAAGCAACCATGGGATGGATAAATCTATGCTGCAGCAGGTATATCCCTGGAGAGACTGTAGCTCATAGATAAGACTCCACTTGGAGTACTTATACCCATAAGGGACTGCAGTCTTTGGATAAGTCCAAGCTGGAGCATGGGCAAGAGGACAAATTAATTCCAATGTTAAACCCTATTGGCTGGTCCAAAGGGAGCAGGGGCGGAGACTGTAATGGAAATACCCATAAACTGTTGTAACCCATGACTTGACCTGCATGTTCTAGGAATTACTGTAGCAGGAACCACTCAAACCAATGGAGGACAAAACTTACAAGAAGCAGTGCAAGTGCAGGAGTGACCTGACCTGAGCTGGTATGGGTGCCCAATAACTCCACACAACACAGCACCTCTCCTGTTCTAAGTGACAACCCTAACAGATGGAGCCAAAAGGCATGGACTAAATGAACTCAGTGGACATGGAGATGGCTGAACACCTGCTGATGGGCAGTAGTGAATGAATTCCTTGTTTTGCTTTGCTTGCATGTGCGGCTTTATTTTAACCCATAATTTTCATACTTTCACTATTCTGACTCTCTCCCCTATCCCGACATAGAGGCAGTGATAATTCTTAAGACATGGGCTCATCTCCACCATTTTTTATCAAAAGTATAGCAATTTTTCAAGCACAGGATTTCCATACCTGTCATGCAAGTTTCTCAAAGCAATTTTCAAATTTTACGGATTAATATAATCTTACAATATCAGGAACCAGTACATCTAAAAAAGTCAATAGAAAGACAGTATCATAAATGCCCTTTAGAGAAGGATAGATTTGGGGGTTGAAGTCACTGTTCATGCAGCATATGATTGCTGGGGATAAGTAGAACCTAGCAGTCCTTGCACTAAAATGCACTAAAACTTCAGCACGCATCTTTGATTTTCAAATGATCTTTTAGAGTTACAGCAGTTTGTTCAGCAGAATTCAATGCTAACTCTAGTGTAGGCTGGATGTACTTGTTCCAGTCTCATATCATCTCATCACATCTCTGTACTTTACTATTTTTATGCTCATCAGGGAAGAAACAAGTGTCCCCCACTTCAGAAAGACACTATCTTTCATTATATCCTTATATTCCATGGGGTGGCTGGGATTCTGAGAGTGAGGTCTCTCATTCAAATTCCTCTCCCAGGTGGGAGAAGTTTTTTTCAGATTGGGACTTCTCAAGCTTACTAATGTGGTATTTCAGTTAACAATCTTTCCATAAATGGTCAGAGTATCTGTAATTGGGATGCATATGAAACCTCAAAATTTCATATTTCAAATATATTTGAAAAAATTCAAGTATAGATGCACTATAATAATGTAAGTATCTGTTAAAATAATTTAAAATAATTAGATTTTTAAAAAGACTCTTCCTATTTTTTGTAAAGGTTTTCTGCATAACAATAATCAGCCAATACTTACTGCCAGATATCCCATGATTTATTAAAAAAAATAGGTCTGCATATTCAGTTGTTGACAAAAAAAAAAAAAAAAATCTATGAAAGTATACACAAACTTAATCCCCCAAATAAAAGTTGAGATATATTTGGAAGCCTAGCTCAGTCCAGCAGAATAGATAAATTACCAGAGGTACAACAAAGAAACCAACCCTTTACACCTGTGGTATGATGCAAAAATTTTAAACTCACAATAACTATGTTGTACCTTTGTATATTGAACCAAGTTAGTGTGATGTCAGTTCAGTACAAAAGGTACTGATAAGATTCCAGGAATAGAAAGTGTTTTGCAAGAAATCAGTTTGAAAAACTGGTAAAAGACAAATTCCTTCACACAATATATTATGTTGATGAAGTACATCTGTTAGAACATTTTTCCAGTTAAATATAACAAAAATAATTCAGCAAATACATTATTTGCATTTTCCTTTGAAGTAAAGGACTTCTTCTGAAAAAGTAACTTAGAAGTATTATCATGTATTACTACATTGCACTACTAGGGATTGGTAGCATTTATAAATTAGTGATTGCAGTAAAATATGAAGGGAAAAAAAAAAACCAAAAACAAAACCAAAGCAAGCTCTCACTTTTTTGAAATACAAATTAGCAGCATGTTATAATATTGGATCCAAGATAGTTTAAGGAAAAAAAAAAAAAAAAAAAGCCTAAAATAATATCAGATAAGCAGGGTCAATTTGAAATCAAATATCACCCAGCTGAAAGCCTCATTCTTGGAAGTATGTGGGAAGACCAGTCATCCACTTTTCAGCTATTATAGAACAATGGAAAAGCCTAGGGTAATACCCTGGAAACACATTTGGTCAGTTTGGAAATGCAAGCCAAAAAACCAGAATTTATGTTTTGTTTACACTGAAAACAGTAAAAAGGTAAAGGACAAATCTAATATGAAAGTACAGTGAAACTGTGAAGGACTTTGAAGGTAAGAATGAGAAACTACCTACAGAAGTAAGAGACGAGTCAGAGATTCTAGGTAATGCAGGTAGGACAGCCAAGGAAAATTTAGTCATTGTTGCTTTCGAATGCCTTGAGGGTTGTCTTCAGTATACATAATACTTGAAGATATGAGCATATAGAAAAAAATATTTTGGCTTTATTTTTCTCTTAATTAGATTTTTTTCATATTTAAATGTAATTAGGAATATTTGCTAGGTTTTATCTAATCAGGGAAGCTAGAACAGAATAAGATTCTACAATTTCCAGGCATCAGATAAATTAAAAAACAAACGAGCAAGCCGACCAGGAAAAATAATGGGTGCTTCTGTCTCTAGCATACTCACATTCACCTGATAGTGAAACATCAAGAATAAATTATCAGACAGTCTGAGATCAATGATAGCCCATCATATCCATGAGAGAGGATATGAAAGAGAGTTTCAGTGAGAAGAAAGTCAGGGCAAATATTTAGCCAGTGGGTCTGAAGATGAAAGGATGTAAAAATGGCAGAGAAGAAAATGGACTGGCAGTTTATTTTGGGGTTTGTTTTTGTTTAAAGCTCATATAGAGAAATTAAGAATATGTTTGCACCAGGAAAAAAAAAAAAAAAACAAAAAAACAAACCAACAAACAAAAAACACCAAAACCACAAACCTGAGATAAATCTTCAGAAGAAAACAGGTCAGAGCAGTATATTTTTTTTTAATGAGTCCTAACAGTTGTAAGAAGAGGCAATTAGCTGTTTTCATTGTCAATATATTACTGCATTTGATATTTTTTCATTTGTACATTTTTAGAAAATCACAGACACATGTGCCCATTAGGAAAAAATCTTTTAGATAGATATCTCAACTTTCTTTAATAAGATTCTTGTGCATTTTTTAAATGTAGTTGAAATTACATGTCTCCACTAATTTTGCCTATCAAGCAAGATTGATGTTGCTGGTAAAAATCGTTTTCTGTGATCCTCCCCTCCCATTATGACCAAATAAAAGTTGGGAAAAAACAAAGCAAAACAGGACAAAACACAAAAAATAGCCTCAACCCAGTAGAATGGAAGTAATGGAGCATTATCATTACATCTTCCGGTAAGAGCCGTTCTTAAATTCTGGTAACCCTTATTTAGCAGCAGGCCTTGTTCAGTGCCAGGTTACAGGGAAAAGTAATAATGTAATAGCAGTTGAAAGTTCCAAATGAAAATATGTGGTGTTTGGAAAGTGACTTAATGATGACCTGAATAATCATTTTGCTGCTAACAATCTCAAAGAGGATAATTACCCAACCCATCACCTCTGCAAAGAACTCCAGGATGAAGGCATTGAATAATTAAATCTACTTTAATTGAACATTTCTGAACTATGAACAAAACCCCATTTATAGTATTGTTTCTGCTTTATATAGCACACACACATATAGGCAGCTCTAAGTAATGTGTATTCAATCACCACACATCTGTTTTAAAACTTCATAAAGACAAAACCGGGGACAGATTCACTCCCCACAGATCATCAAAGACTGAAAGTCTATGACAGGGAATCCAACACAGTAATTCTTGCAGCCTCAAATTGCTGTAATAGGCAAAACTGGATAAAATCTAGTGATTCCTTGCAAAATTAGCATTCATTTAAAGTATCCCCTCTATATGAGATCTCTTTGACCAACAGAGTCCATGTCACTATCTCAGTAGAAACTTTAAGAAAGGGTGGATGAAATATACGTTATTTTCCACGGCAAGTTCATAATTCATTTATAAACCTACATTAATTCACCTGGCACTCAAATGGTACCTCCACTTGCCCAGTAATGTCTCGTTATTTATCCTTGTACAGGTGATAACTCCAGGCTGGAATTTAATACCTAAATTTTAGAAATGAACTCTCTCATCAGAACAGAAATTTCTTAGAATATATGAAAACAAAAAAACTTGTGGTGCTTTGTTCCAAATATTTCTCCAGTCAGTCATGGTATACATATTGACTAGCAAAAAAAGACAAACAATAGCCTTTCAATATCATGATAGATAAATTGTCACGTAACCTATATGGTACACCACCTGAGGTGTTACACCAATAAAGCCCTAGCTTATTATACAAATGATGAATACAAGAAATCACCAACAAACTTTTTCTGGAAATATCAGCTATTTCAAATAAGAACACTTTATCTATAAGCTCTGCAGTACATTCACTACTATTTCAAGCAGCTTCTAGTTTCCTAGGAAGTAATAGGATGGTTTCTTCACCACTATAGATTCTTCTGTGTGTGCATAGTTCTTTCATTACTGATGCAGATTGATTTTGTGTGATTACCTTCTCTGTGGTTGATAAGAACCCTGCATAACTCACCTTTTTATTTTTACTACAGGTGATAAACAGGAATTACTTTTTGCTGCTATGGTAACATTATTTTATAAAAAATTGTTCCATTTCAACTTTTATATTAAATTTGTTCACAATGTAGGAGGAAGAAGAAAGGAAGAAAACTGAAGTGAGAATGAGAAACTGGGGATAATTTAAAAATATATACAAAATAGTAAAAACTAAGAATAGGTTCTTTCAAGTGTCTCAGGAGAAAAACATGCCATGTAAACTTCAATAGTAAGAATTTAATCATATTTACAATGAAAATGACAAGGATCTTGTTAGATAGAAATGTAATTTAAATATCTAGCAATCAAAATTCAACAAAAGAATCAGAGATAAAGCTACTCAACTTTTAAAAGAATAAGAAAAAAAAAAAATAAACTACATACCCAGATTTGAAAGGTGCTATTGAAAATAGGAAGTTGCAAAAATATCCAGAGATGCTGTCTTCATTTCCTACATATGATATTGGTTTAGTTACAAATTCTGACAAAATAGTGTCATGGAATCATACCAGTCAATGAAAATGGTAATTCCTAGGTCCTTTTCTGTTCAATTTAAAGGCATTTAATGCTACCCATAGCGTGTATTTTACTTCAGAATTATGTTTGAGCTTGGATATATGTCTTAAATATATTTGTTTCAAATAAACTTTCACTTGGAAAATAGTAAGGAAAAAAAAAAAAAAGAAAGCAATAGTTCAGAGACAACCATACTAAAATATGCAGAAAGGTGTTTTTTTTTTTTTTTTTGGGGGGGGAGGTTATTTTTGTTTGGGTTTTTTTTTCCCCAGCTTTGGTTTCTCAGGGTGTGTGTGGGGTGGGGTATGGGGTGGGGTGGGGAGGGGAAGTAGAAATTATGAGAAATAAAATTGAATTGTCTATACCAGTTAAAAATTTTACTTCCCCGGTCTGGCTTCTTTCATCAGCTGTGCAAAACCTACAACTATCAAGAACCTTCTGTATCAAACCACTGAGTGCTCCTAGAAGAGCTGATATGCCAGAGCTGTATTGACGGTTAACAGTGAATCTTAATGACAGCACCACCAATAGACTGTGACTCTGCTGTGCTTTGCAAGGAAGACAGTCCTTTTCTTGAAGTAAAAGGATGATGACAGCCATAGTTTGGAGTGTGGGGAGGCAGAAGAAAGAAAAGTGTTGTTATTGTTAATTTTATGGCATCACAAATGTTCTTTGCATGAAAAGCATAAGTCAATCTCTTTTGCTGCAGTCCTTGTTTTTATGACTTGATTTAACCATAGGCTAATTTTAAGCAAATAAATGATAAATACAGCATTTGCAAATATGGACTGTTAGTAATATCTGTTGAAAAAGCATCTTCTTTTATTGTGCAGAAAACTTACTGCTTGTAAAGTTGAGCAAACATTGGATTTATTAGGGTAATGGCCAAATCACAGAAAATAGTTCTGGTGAAATCAAATGTAGTTTCAAAAGCTTGAAGAAACAAACAGACAAAAGAAAAAAAATCTCTACAAAGTATATTTACACATACTATCTTGATGTCACATATCACTGCTGAACTGAAATGTTTCATACTATGAAGCCATGAAAACTTTCCCCTTTTCCCCTTTTCCTTTTGTTAGATTAAAGATTTCTACTATGAGGAAAATACTAATTCGGATTTGAAAGTTTCATTTGTGTGTCACATTGTCTCAACATTCTGGAACACTTTAGCAAATGTGTACTGACTTTTTTATTATTTTTAACTGAACCTATTTCAGTCAAATTCGGTTTATATTCACATATATATTCTATCCCTCCTAAAATGCATTTTTCCATATTTACTTACATGAAAGAACAAACACACAATTAAGCAAACACTTAGATCTATGTAGAAAGATATTCCATTACCAAAACCTCCATGTCACCACCATATGGATCCAAGATTGATCTGTATTCTTGATTCTCAGAACAGCATTACTAGGGGAATTGCATACAGTATTTGGAGCATACACTACTTCAAGGCATGAAGGTTCTAAAAATAAAAGCTGACGCTATTGTAGTGTGCTTAAATGTGATTGACAAGAACACTGAAGTCATAAAGAATGAGACAAAATTGTTATGACACTAGGAAAGCTGCTTAAGAATGGCTGAGAAGGAAGAGAAGGTTGTGTTTGTTTTCTGGGATTTTTTTCCCCTACATCCCAAAAGCGTTAGTTGTGAGATGATAAAGTTCTTAGCTACATTTTTTTTTTTTTCCCCCCAGAAAGAAACACACATTCCATTTGACCAAGGTTACAGTTACATTTTAAGAAATCCAAATTTCTTTCCTGAAGAGATAAAATGTATGAAACTTTATCCTTGACTGACAAGCGCATTACTATTTTGTAACATTAAGACAGGAGTTTCACTTTCTGATGCCTCGCTCCTAGTGAATTTTCATGACTCCTAAGAAAATGAGTGAGCTATAAAAAAGTGTTAAAGACTGTTATTAATAGACACAATACAGGGTAAAAAAAATAAATTCTTAACACTGTTGTTTAGAATCTCTGAATTGCTAGTTTGCAATGACAAATGCCTGCTTCAAAGGAAAATCTGGTGTGGTTTTTGGAGGTAAGATATTTTTTTTCTTCCTTTTTTTTTTTTTTTTCCTGTTTGCCTTAGTATCATTATTCAGATTCTATTAGGCCTCTCAGTAGCTACTGTGTGGTTTTTACTATATCTGGATGTATTAACATAAATTAAAATATGTGTGGAGATTAGATCAGGATAAGATGATACAGATTTTCTCTTCACTTCATTTGTAGAAAAATGGCAGTTTTGTTTGTAGCATTTATAGAAAAAATAGCAACTTATATGTAGTATCTTACATCTGATTATTATCAAAACTATTTGTACTTAAATGTAAAAATATGCACAGGTGAATGAGCAGTAGAAAAATTTGGGGAAAGATGAATGGGAAAAGAATTTAATTCCATTTTCTTCTTTTCCTTTAGTAAAAGCAAAACTTTCCATCAGTACACTTCCTTCTTCAGACTTTCATATTTCATTTTCTCATACGTTCTCCCAGAGCAACAGACAGCTGAAATGTCCATTTAAAATGATCTGTTCATAAGTTGATATGAGCAGTACAAGTAGCACCTGCTGATTCCCAGGGTACAGCAGTAAGTGCAGCTTGCAGGCTGAAACAGCTGGCACCACTATTTAACACAATCAGGATTTACATTTAAAACATACTTGGTATTATATTAGATTTCAGTAACTACTTTTCATCATGTGACCATCTGTTTCTGCAGTTGCAATTTTGTGCTTCCCTTGATAACTGTCCTAAAAAAAGTCATGCTGGGTATTGTACAGTAAATGTCTTTACTGAACACAATTGCCTAACGTGGTTTAGCCCCAGTAGGCAGCTCAGCACCGCACGGCCACTCACTTACTCCCCCAGTGGGATCGGGGAGAGAATCCAAAGGGTAAAAATGCAAAAACTTATGGGCTGTGATAAAGAAAGTGTAATAAAATAATAAAAGCTGTGCATGCAAACAAAGCAAAAGAAGCAGTTCATTCACTACTTCCCATGGGCAGGCAGGTGTTCAGCCATCTCCAGGAAAGCCGAGCTCCATCACACATCACAGTTACTTGGGAAGACAAATGGTATCACGCCAAATGTCCCCTTGCTTTCCTCCCTCTTCTCATTTTATATGCTGAGCATGACATTATATAATCTGGGATATTCCTCTGGTCAGTTGGGGTCAGCTGTTCCTGCTGTGTCCTCTCCCAGCTTCTTGTGCACCCCCAGCCTGCTCGCTGGCAGGGCAGCCTGAGAAGCAGAAGGACTTGATGCTGTGTAACCACTAAATAATTGAATATCTAAAACATTAGTTTGTTATCAACACTGCTTTCATCACAAATACAAAATATAGCACCATACGAGCTACAATGAAGCAAACTATCCCAGCCAAGAAACAGTCTTCTGGTGCCTAAAGGACACTTACAAGTAAGCTGTACAAGGCCATGTAATAGGACAAGGGGGAACTGCTTTAAACTGAAAGAGAGTAAATTTAGGTTAGATATTAGGAAGAAATTCTTTACTGTGAGGGTGGTGAGGCACAGGAACAGGTTGCCCAGAGAATCTGCGGATGTCCCATCCCTGGGAGTGTTCAAGACCAGGCTGGATGGGGCTTTGAGCAACCTGGTCTAGTGGCAGGTGTCCCTGCCCATGGCAGGGGGTGCTGGGACTAGGTGACCTTTAAGGTTCTTTCTAACCCAAATCATTCTGTGACTCTTTTCAAATTTTCTTCCAGCATTTTAATGTACTACAAAATTCTGTAATTCAACATTAATAACAAACTGCCACAAATATCACTAAGGGTAAAACCAGAAATGGTCCAGTGTCACTTATAAGTTACTCCCTGGGTAGAATACATGGATTATTTGGATATATTCTTGGAAAGTGGAGCACATGAATGAGTCTCCTCAGACAGAAGAAGGTGCTTTCACCTACTGGAAAGCATTACTATCAGTTAGTCTCTGTCCCACAACAATAAAATTTGCTAATTGGCAGCACCAGCACTTAAAAAAAAAAAAGTTTTTATTTCTCTGAAAAGCAGGTCATATGTACCGACTAACAGTAACGCAGAGTAAATGAAGCCCTGCCTCTAACACAGTGAGAGGATAGTGGGAAGGCAAGTTTTAAATTTCTTAAACATCTCAGCATAGATCTCTGTGATTCAGGTTGGCTAGGTATATTTCCTTTTTTTGTTTTGTTTTGTTTTTAGTATAGCGAGTAACATACACCATATTTATGGAGTTAACACACTTAACTCTAGTTGAGTCTTATGAATGCCAGTAAAATGCAAATATTGAACAGAAATCATAATACCAAATCAAATGAGGTAAAAAAATGTGGAAAAAAACCTCTAAGTGGGTCAGTATCCTACGACTCCATAAACTGAAATGTAACAAAACCATCATATTTTTAGCAATGTTCTTGGAGCTTTTGGATAAATAGCTGAAAATGTTTGAACAAACAGTTTTACAAAGTAAAAAAGTGATTTCCTCTATTGTTTCAAGTTACTGCACACAAGAACTTGAAATGATTGTACTAATACTGACAGAGAAACAGATAGCTACTGTGCTCTTTAGCAGGCAGGAAATGGGAAGGTGTTCTGTCAGAGCATTGCACTTCTGTTCAGAGTGAGCTGTTCTGAGGATGGCTAACTGATGGCAAAGCCTTGCAGGCTGCAGAGAATTTGCATTTTGAAGCAATTGTGGTGGTGCTGCAGACTCATACACTGCAGTCATCCCATGAGAGTTATTTTGTGGTAGTTTTGGTCTGATCCCATGGGCTGAAATGTCCTTTAGCACTTGCAGCACTAAAAAGTACCCTTTGGTGCACCTTTTAATTTTATTACAGACATGACAAGTGGAGGCAATTAAGGGATTTACTTTGAAAGAACAATTCTGGTCCAAAGTAAAGTTATAATACAGATAGAGCCATAAAAACCTTTAGTTACTCCTCTTGTAATGCAAGAAAATTATTACTTTTGCTGTAATTGAATTTGTAGTGCCTGTAGCAGAATTCAGAAGATTGTGAATCTGATTAAAGTTGAGCTATAATAAAAATAGAAACAAATTATTATATAATTTTACCCAATTGCTCTTTCACATGCTAAAAGAAGAAAATGTGTTTCATTCTTGGATTGTTGAGCTTTTCAAAGAAAAGTTGGCCAAATCAAAGACTGATGGCTTAAAAACATGACAGCACAGAATAATCATCATGATATTTACTTTTTATGGTATACTCTTCCCACACCATTTTTAAAGCTTTCTGTGGCAAACATGTTTACTATTTGCACAGCAGCAGTACTTGCCAGCTTTAATTATAGTCTACATGCCATTACCAAGCTAGTTGTTGAACAGGAGAATCACAGCAAACGTTCAATCAAGTGTTTGGTTATATTAAAAGTTGTTTGTTGAGGTTAGTAAAGGAGTTATCTTTTAAATTATTTTACATCAGTGATATAATTTGTATTTAGCTATAGCAAAATTATACTTGCTGCCTTCTGGTTTTTCTGCTATTTTTTTTAAGTTCTGCTGCAAATTCAGTAGCAGATTTGATAGATCCTGTCCTGAAAAAGAAAAGGAAAATTTTAACATTTAGATTACTTTAACAAAGATCAAGGAAAAAGAAAAAAAGGGGGGGGGGGGGGCAAATATATAAATAATCAAGTTCCCAAACAAGAAAACATACATAATTTGTCCTACTGTATACCCACATGTAGTTCTTTACTTGGAATTTAGTCTTCATGGTTACAGAAAAGGGAATAAACAGAATTTCTCTTTCTATGGCTAGGGATACTCTGGCAGAGAAGATAAATAACTGCCTCAAGGTCATGATGTCTTCTGCTGAGAACTAGGAGAAGAAATACTAATTGTTAGGCCCCTTCTGTGGGGTTTTATTCTGAAAGACACACGGTATACAGGATTTGTATTATTTAGTTTCCCTCTTGCAGTGTTAGCATTTACTCAATAAAGAAAAGTCTCCTGAAATTCTGAAATTTCAAGACAAGCAGAAAATATCCCTTGAGGATTAATGAAAGCAAAAGAAAAATTGCCTCAGAGGTCTGAATTAGGTCATGAAATCTAAAGTTTATAATGGCTTTCAAATAGAATTGCAATTGTGTATAATAAAATTAATATATAAATGTATGATAAGTAAATCTTGTTCTAAGCACTCAGTTTCCTTCAGGAATCCATGACTTACTCCACTGCTGTGACATTGCCTTACATTTGCTATGCTTATCAGGAATAGGTTTTTTGCTTGCTACGTGACTACTTTAGAAAACTGGACTTTATAGTCAGAATAGAATAGAAACATGAAATTATTTTAAGTTTTTTGTGAGAAATTTAATGATTGTTAGCACTATGAAAAATACTTGCATACTGCTAAAAAAGTGAAAATACATTTTAAGCTAAGGCCAAATTGTGGTATTTGTCCTCATATACCACAAGCAGACAATTTCTCCCGGCAAATTTCTTGTTGGTCTAAAAGTTGGGGAGGGTAAAGTTTAAAGACATTTGCACTGTCTTTTCAAGAGCTGCAGTCTGTTGGCCACATGTATAGGCTGGAACATAACAGAGCAAATCCATGACAAATACGTCATGTTCCAGCTGCACTGTAATATTTAGTTTATATGAACACTTGGGAGACTTATTTTATTATGGGTCCTGTACTGGCAACACTGAAAAACATTCTGTTTCCAAATTATTATAGTAGTCTGCTTTGGGTGACAAGTATGAGTTTAAAATAAACAGATGTATCTGTTTTGATTTAAAATTTCCTTTTATTTACATAACGATAAACTGATTCAGACTATAATAGAATAGACTGTTTCTGTTGGGTGGGATCTACAACAACCATCTGGTTCAACTGCCTGACCAATTCCAGGCTGACCAAAAGTTAAAGCATTCAAGGGCTTTGTCCAAATGACTCTTAAATGACAGGCCTGGGATATTTGCCACCTCTCTAGGAAGACTGTTCCAGTGTTTGACCACCCTCTTGGCAAATAAATGCCTCCTGATGTCCAGTCTAAACCTCCTCTGGTGCAGTCTTCAACGACTCTCATGCATCCTATCTCTGGATCCCAGGCAAAAGAGATCAGCACCTTCCTCCCCACTGCTCCTCCTCGGGAAGCTGTAGAGCGTGATGAGGTCACCCCTCAGCCCCCTTTTCTCCAAACTAGACAAACCCAAAGTCCATAGCTGCTCCTCATAGGACATGCCTTCCAGCCCTTTCACCATCTTGTTGCCCTTCTCTGGATGCACTGAAGGACCTTCACATCCTTCTTAATTGTTGCAGCCCAGAACTGCACATGCTGTTCAAGTGAGGTCGCACCAACACTGAATACAGCAGGATAATCACCTCTTCTGACCAGCTGGTTATACTGTATTTGATGCCCTCCAGCATGTGGGTTGCCCTCTTGGCTGCCAGGGCCGCTGCTGACTCCTATTGATCCTGCTGTCAACCAGCACCCCTAGATCCCTTTCTGCAGGGTGGCTTTCCAGCCACCTATCTCCAAATTTATACTTTGGCCCAGTGTTGTTCCACCTGCATTTCAACTTGTTAAATTCCATCCCATTATTATGAATGTATGTCCAATTTGAGAACCAATCCTTCATCTATAAGTCACAAAACTCTTTCCAGTCTTGGAAGTAATTTTATGTATTTAGTAATTTGTCCATAACAGATTTAAAAGGTGACAAATATAAGATTGTAATTTTACTTCATGTTTTACATACAGACTTTGATTTGTTAATTCTTCCCTGAATTTTTCACTTTGTGACAAGTATACACTAGGTATTGCACAGAGCTGCAGAAGAAAATCTTAGTCTACACCAAATTAAAGGCAATTTACCTTCCATGTAATACAATACTTTGGCTGTAGAACATGCACAGAGAAACTATGCACTGTGAGTCTCAATCAGATTAAAGACAAGATATTCAGGCAGGAATATTTTGAATGAAATACAATACCTGTGATACACACTATTTACTGGCTCCAGAGAGACATAGACACACTTTGGAAAAGAGAGTGAAGTTTCTAGTTTTGCCTATATGCTGGGGGTGGTAGTGGTGTTATGGTACTGTGACTTGCTCTCCTGTCTATATCCTGGTTGGGATATAGAACTGGGAAAGACTTGCTGATATGCTAACTGTACCTCTGCATTCATGGGCAAGCATGTCATATTATGCCATTTATAAACTAAGCAAGCTTCTTAACAACATTTGAACATGTTCCCATCCATTAGAAAACTTCCATAACAATCCTGACAGTAAAGGAGACATTTAATTTCGATTCTAAGTTTATTCATGGCCAGTTGATACCCATTTATTTTTATTGTAGTTTAAATAGCTCACATATCTTCCTAGTGTTTATCTTTTCTGCTTTTCCAGCACCCCAACATATTTAGATTGAACAGTTGTATTAGTCTTAGACCCTTAATTTTCCAGGTTTAATGAGCCAAAGCTTTTATTTCTTCCAGCAAGATAAAATCTCCATTATCCTTATTATTCTGTAATCCTTCTGTACTCTAATTCCAGCCTAAACACAGCTCCCTTGATATAGGTGACCTTGCAAACTTTACCCTTTCTTGGAATGTTAGCTGGAAGTCATCACTGATTTGTTTGCTGTAAGACATCATTAATATTGTCTGTTAATCATGCCCTTCACCCCTTTAGCAAGTTATTTCATTAATTAATTCTATCTTTTTTTCCCTCCTTCCTTCCTTCTCCTCCACCCTACCCCACGCCCTCCTCCTGTAGTGTAATCGGAAATCTTTTGGAAAATACCTATTTTTGTTGACTGTGATCTAATCACATTTTCCAAAACTACTTTTTTGTCCAGATTTTCTGTTACAGTGTTGATACTCACCTAAACAATGTCTAAAAATGATTCACTCTTTACTGAAGTAACTATTTGGTAAATAGCCACAGCATTCTGGGATGCTATTTATTAATAACATTTTTCTTTAATATATATCTGTGAAACTACAAATTTACCCTGAAGATAATTCCTGATAGCACTTATTCTCTAGCAGATTCCCACCAAAACCTGACCCATGGGTATTTAGATGAGTCTTCCACTCCTTAGGCTTCATCTGTACAAAGTCAGAGTCTTGGGAGGGAAGAGAAGGGGAAGGCAAGGGAAGCAGTGTAGAGCTTTCCCAACAACCCTGGATTTCCTCAGCACAACACATGCACAAATCTGAGCAAGTTGTAGAAATGAGCTCAACAACAGCAAAACTAAGCCAGGCTGGGCAACTCTTTTCACATTTCCTTATTTTTTAATAAGGAACTGAACTGTGAAGAATGCCTCTGTGACAACATATCTAAGAAACGGTGAAAACTTCTGCACAGCATCTGTGAGAGAGAGGAGTAAGAAAATGTGAAAGAAATAGCCCACAGAAACCCAGGTCAGTGAAGAAGAAGGGGGAGGAGGTGCTGCAGGTGCTGGAACAAATATTTCCCTGCACCCCAGGACAAGACAGGTTGCCTTCCTGCAGTCCCTGAGGACTGTGTCAGAGCAGACATCCACACTGCAGCCCATGGAGAGCTCATGCGGGAACAGGTTTTCTGGCAGGAACTGTGGCCCATGGGGAACCTAGAGTGGAGCAGTCTGTTCCTGTAGGGCTCTGCCCCCTGGGAAAGGACCATTTTTGGAGCAGTTCTTGCAGAACTGCATCCCGTGGGAAGGATCTATATTGGTGAAATTTCAGAAGGACTGTAATCCTGTGGAGCAGGGAACGGTGTGAGGAGGAAAGTGTGGCAGTGGTAAAGTGTTTATGGCCTGAAAGAAAAATACATTCCCCATCCCTGCTGTGTTGCTTGAGATGGGGGAGGAAGAAGGTGGGGATGAAGAGACAATGGTTTTGATTTTATTTCTTACAATCCTACTTCAGTAGTAACCGGCTACAAGTTAATTTCCCCAAGTCCAGTCTGTTTTGCCCATGATGGTTATAGGTGAGTGATTGCCCTGTCCTTATGTCAGCCCGTTAGCTCTTTTATCTTATTTACCTGCCTTGTCCTGCTTAGGAGAGGGAGTGAGAGAGGGTCAGTGGGAATTTGGCAGCCAGCAAAGATCAGCCCACCACAGTCCTCCTTTCCTTTTCCCTTGCTTAAGCATGGGTTTCATACAGAATCTTCCAGAGTCCCATGTGGAATTAGGAGTAGTGTAGAACATTTATCATGTTCCAACTTGCTGCAAGAAGGAATTGTTCACACTGCTTCAGTATAAGGACCAGTTTCTAATAATAGGATGGACTAAGCAAAATGCAAATACAGCAAAGCAGTAATATTCATGTGGACCCAAATAACTCTAATATGATCGATAAGAACCTTAGTTAATTGCAGGAAAAAAATGCAAGCAGAATAAATGACAAAATAAAGACTGTCCTGCTGCATATTTGCTAGCACAGCTTAAGCATTGTAATGAGATCACATACAGATAATGCGGAGCCCGATATTCATTGTATAACTACCTCCTGATGTGCTTTATTTCACTATGCAGGTCTTCTGAACATTCGGTTTCCCCTGATTTAGTCAGGCTGCACATTCTCCAGGAAGGGATTGTGTATCTTTCTGAATGTGTTCATATTAGCAAGGTACTGCAATAATACATAAACTGTAAAATCAAAGAGAGTAAGAGCTGGCAAGGCTCAGGAGAGATCATCAGGTTCACAGGTTACCACATGGTAAACACCGGGCCACATTCTGAGACATAGGTATCTCAGAGCTGCTTACTTATTTTGAAACAACTGTGCTGCATTCTGTCATCTGAAGATCCAGGTTATTTACAGATTACACTTTTAAGTACTATATAAAGAAATTTTTTAAGTCCCTGAACATGGTATCAAAGCAATGTATTTGATAGCATTTAGGTACTACAAACCAGTAGTGTAGCCGTTTGCATAATAGAAGTAGCAATGTAGCTCTCAGGACACAGACATAAGTTACAATTTCTTAATTTATCAATTACCCAACCTGTTGCTCATCTTTTTGGCACATGATAATTTTTCATTCCGCTAAATGGCATAGGGATTTCAAATCTATCAGGCAAGTTGATACATTTTCAAAAATTTCACATTTTGGAAATCAAGAAATCTCTCCTTCAGCAATGAAAGCTGGAGACCTTCTTATCTGCACCTCTGGATCGACCCCATTCTATCTCAGTTTATAAATATATTGCTGCCAGTGCTTCCTACCCTATTTTCATGAAACGTTGCCAATATCTTTTTATATGGCACTTATGCTACATACAATCTGCACTATGTACCTATAACTGGGCATTTTAGGAGTGGGTTAATTGCATAATTTATGATGATATTCAAGTCATAGAATGCACAAATCACATGAATGTATAAGACATTATATTTAAATCAGTGACAAAGATTACTAAAATGAGCCATGAGATAGCTTTATTTCACTTGTGCATATTATGACCTTTCAGAGCTGCTGCTTCTGCTCTAAGGTAATTAGATCAGTCCAATGATGTGAAGCAAATGTTTAAGGTTATTTAATTGGCACCACAGTTCCATCTCCCCAAAATAATGCTTTTTAAAAATTATTATTATTTTAAGCTCTGCACTGGATTCTTCCAAGCAAGCTCATATTTTTGCCTGAAGTCCAAAATAGCTGAAGTCATGGAAAAGAAGGAAAGGAAGAGAGAGAGAGGTCGAGAAAGAAAGAAAGAAAGATAGATGAAGAAAGCTAAGAAAATCAAGACAAGATAAATCTCTAATCTCTTATGTTGATCATTTTCAATCCTTTATAATCTCTAAACACCAGATGTGAAAAGGTCAATGCTTTTACAGAAATTTAGGGCAAGGGCATAGTAAAAGCAAAAAAGAAATAGCAGTAAAATCGAATTCATATGCAATAACAAGGAGGCTCTAATTGACAGTTAGCAGTTAACAGATAACTAATTAATTAATAAATAAATGTTCTCCAGAAAAGAAGCTGAGTTATCTGAAAATAACCCAAAATATAATTAAGAACTGATAGCCATAGTAATGCTTTCCTTTTAAAAATAGTAGAATACTCTTAGAATCTCCTTCACAGATCCTTCAATATAGAGCTTTCCAGAAACAGACTCTTTAAGTTTAAGGAGAAAGTATCAAGAGACACAAAACCAATGATAGCTAAGTCTATGTATAATTTAGCTGAGGAAAGCATTTTTAATGCAGTGCAATAAAGAGCCAGAGTTTTATGGGTTTGATCAGACCAAATCGTAGTTTAATAGGAATAAAAATAACTACTGTGAGTATGATTTTGTTCACTTGAAGAAAGAGTTCATACTGTTATGGAATATTACTAATTAAATTATATCTTTTAGAATCTGCAAATCACCTTGAAAAAAAATTGGAGGAGTGAAGGCGTCTGTTTCCCAAAAAACCTGGAAACAGAAATGGTAGGAAGGAAACTGTAGAGATAAGATATTCACTGAGACCATGAATTGGAAGAGAAGCAGAGAAAGAAGCTGGGAAAATAACAATTATAAAGGCTAAATAAAATAGACTTTTCAGTAGATGGTGAATATAGCAAAAGGCACTAAATAATAAAGACTTGGTGGCTTATTCTACAAAAAATGTTTTCCTCTTTACCTGTGTATACTCTTTTCACTAATAACTAGATGAAAATTTCATTTTACTGTGTAATGAATCCATAGTCTTCATTCCACAGTACCATGACTAATTTAAGAATCTTTCTTTTCAGAATGGATTTGCTAACCATAGTTTCTTCACAAAGTGAGAGCAACTGTGAAGTTGAAATATAGATAAGAAAATTATTTTCTTTATCTAAATCAGAATAATCATAATTCTGTGTTTTATAGTTCCTGAGATACACAGATCTTTAACATTATCAAAGAGTTAAAGAACACCAATATAATGCTTTAGGCTATATACAACATCGTTCAAGCAAATTGCTGGGAAAAACCCCACTCTACCTTATGCTTCCTTCTGAGCAAATTAATAGCTTTTTTGTCTTTTAGAAGTCTGATATAAATATAGAAGAGGCTTCCTAACACAGCAAGAGATAGCATTCCATTAAACAGAAATGAGGTACTGACATCCCTGCAGGAGACAACAAATTTGGTTTGTATGCCAGTAGAAATCTAGCTGTAAGAACATGGAATTTAGATTGCAAATGTGTCCCAAAGAATTGGTAAAATTAAGAATTATACCATTCTGTCTACTCTGTGCTGGAGATAGTAGATTAAAGCCAGTTCTATAGTCTCCTGCAGTCACTTGTCTAACTTAAGTATACAGAATTTTATTCATAAAAATACTAACTTTTTTTTCTAGGCGAAGAGAAAAATAATTTTATCTCTCCGTCCCTCTTAGACCAACTTATATGTGAAGTACACACAGTATAGAAAATATATCGACACCATTAGAAAATAGATCCAAAGTTCAGGATAGCAAATATGTACTGAAACTTGGATAAAGATGATCAAAAGATTATGACTTAGACATGGCCTCCAGAAGTGCTTAACATCTAGACTGAGCTGTGCAAAAGATGGACTATTTGATAAAAGGTCTCACGTTTTATCTTCATGGCTTTTTATGAACCCTTAAAGAAAAGCATGATTCATTCACCTGAGTAGCAATGAGATTAGGAAGTCATCTTCATAGAAATACATTTTGCTGCAAAGGATAAAAACAATCTGACCTAACCCAGAGCATACTTGTAGGTGATTCTAAACACCCTATTTGCACCATACCGGTGTTACTCTGTACATTAAAGCAGATGATTTCACTGAAGTGCAGAGGTTTTTATTTTTATTTTCCCCTAAATAATTTGGTAAATCTAGAATAATCTTCAATATTGTCATATATTTGTTTTTGTTATTAAGTTTATATCTCAGTACTTCTGTACATCTGTATATAAAATTAATCTCCTTGATCTTTTAATAGCCACAAAAAACCTCAATGTTTCTATCATCATTTCTTATGATTACGTCTTTACTGAATAATTTTGATACACTTATTTAGAGTCAAGATATTTTTTTCCAACTCATTAAGCTTTGATAGTAAGAATAATGAATTATTGTCTGACCACTTTATTAAGAAAAACTGCACAGGAATTAAAGAAAAGTAAGTAATTTTATTAGTTAGTTACTGTAAAAACTTCAGATCACTAAAACTTTGAGCTAAGTTAAGACAAAAACACATCTATAAGACAATCAACTTTACAATCAACTTTAGTTACACAATACTGTATATTTATTAACAGCAAGACATCCTCCTGAAATATTTGCATTTATCAAACATTTAGTTTCTACTTTCACAAATACAATCTCACAGTAAAGCATAAAAGGTCTGTGTGCTTGCTTAGCTTCATACAGTTTATAACTTATTACCAGTTATGGTCTAAGATTGCATTCCTTTGTCCATCCTGCTTGCACAGATCTGACACAAAAAAGTTTAAAAAAACCCAAACAAACAGAAACCCTAGCTCTGTATTATAATACTACTAAACATTAAGAAAGTCTGTTTAATCTTAAAACTGCTCCCATTTTGTAAAAAAATTATTTTCTCCTTACATCCATTCGATTAGCCCTACTGTTCTCTGACAACGCCAAATTGCTCATATGAGTTTTCTCTGAATTAGGATTTCAGTTAACAACTATCAGCCTCTGGGAACAAAACTCAATCTTATTAAAGCCTAATGTTTATCAATATTTAGAATCCCTGGGACACCTGCCAGATATATTATTTCAGATTTAATTCATTTATGGAATAACAATGCGTAATTTAAAAATTAAAATTAAAATGGGCTATTCATCAAATGTCAGATTCTATCAAAAAATCTGATCTCTGTAAAAGATAACAAACTCTGTGTCTTTGTGGATATACTCTAAGCTCATAAGAGTCTGTAGCCATCTTCACGTCATTTCAGAGCTGAAAAAAATATTACAGGAATGAAACAGACACCTTGACTTGAATGAACTGAAGCATTCCTAAATCTCTTCACCACTCACAGGGAACTGAGACATTTACCAACGTTTAGACATCTATAATGAGGTCAAAATTCATTCACACTTCTTGTGTGTCAGTAAAAATGATCCACACTGCTTACCAAAAGTACAAATGGAGAAGAAAAGAGAATATTCTTGAAGGTTATCCACTGGATCAAAAGTGACAAAAGTCAGTTCAGTGTTAACACTGGAAAGACAAGTTAATGGCTAATGGAAGAGTCTTTCTTCTAGTTTGGTAAAGAAAAATTTAACACCTTCAGTTCCTAAAGAGTGACCTCTCACGTTGGCAGATCTTTAAGGACACTTTCCGTAGAGCACAAGAGCTCTTGTTCCCAAGTATAAGAAATTGAGAAATGAAAGCAAGAGACTGGCATGGCTGAATCAAGACCAGCTGGTCAAATTAAAGGGCAAGGAAATGCACAGACAGTGGAAGCATGGATGGGGATCCCGGGAAGAGTATAGGGCCTGGTTGTGTAGGGATGGGGTCAGAAAGGCCAAGGCATGACTGGAGTTGAACTCGGTAAAGGGTGCGAAGAAAAATAATAAAGGACTTCTATAGGTATGTCAGCCGGAAAAGTAAGGTTGAAGAAAGTGTGCCCCCCTCTGACGAACACAGCTAGCAAACTGGTAACTACAGACAAGGAGAAGTTTGAGGCATTCAACAACTTTTTGCATCAGCCTTCACTGGCAGGCAACCTCTCTTCCTACACCTCTCGAGTGGATGGACCTCAAGGCAGGGACTGGAGGAGTAATGTTCCTCCCACTGTATGAGAAAATCATGTTCGTGACCACCTGAGGAACGTGAATATACATAAGCCCATGACACCTGACAAGATGCATCCCAGAATCCTGAGGGAATTGGCTGATGTAGTTGCCAAGCCACTTTCTGTGATATTTGGAAAGTCATGGCAGTCAGGTGAAGTCCCTGGTGATTGGAAAAAGGGAAACATTCCACCCATTTTTCAAAAGGGCAGGAAGGATGGACCTGGGAACTCCCCACCTGTCAATCTCACCTTTGTGCCTGGGAAGATCACAGAACAGATCCTCCTAGAAGCTGTGCTAAGGCACATGGAAGACAGGGAGGTGATTTGCAACAGCCATGATGTCTTCTCCAAGGGCAAGTTCTGCCTGACCAACCTAGTGACCTTCTATGATGGAGCGACTACATCAATGGACAAGGAAAGAGCTACAAAGTCATGTGTCTGGATTTCTGTAAGGCCTTTGACATGGTCCCCCACAACACCCTTCTCTCTAAATTGGAGAGATACAGATTTGTTGGATGGACTGTTTAGTGGATAAGAATTGCTTGGATGGTTGCATCCAGAGTAGTGATCAATGGCAAAATGTTCAGATGATGGACATCAGCAACAAGGGGTAATGATTTTAAACTAAAAAGAGGGTAGATTCTGACTAGATATAAGGAATTTATTTTTTTTTAATGTTGAAGGTAGTGAAACACTGGAACAGGTTGCTTAGAGAGGTGGTAGATGCGCCATCCCTGGAAGCATTCAAGGTCAGGATGGATGGGGCTTTGAGCAACCTGACCTAGCTGAAGATGTCCCTGCTCACTGAAGAGGAGTTCGGACTAGATGGTCTTTAAAGGTCCCTTCGAATTCAAACCATTCTATGATTCAATGATACTTGATCTAAAGTTTATTAATTAATAAGTGTGATTGCCTGAATGATAATAATCCTCACAGTGACATATTTAGTCACTGACCTGTATGTACTTACTGTTAAAGGACACTTGTACCATGTACTTCAGGTGTGTAGAATTTCCTTTCTTTGTGGAATTTATAGAACCCCTTAGCTTATAAACAATTTCTCAACAAAAATAAAACCTGTGATTTTCCGCTTATGGACAGGATACTAAGCTAACTTAATAGGTTTTAGATGTAACAGCAGTAGTCATTCTCCTCTTGGATCAGATTAGAAGGGAGCACTGCATGCAATTAAAAATTGGTGACCTAATGCCTTTTCAATATATTTAATTCTAAAATTCTGTTCACTTCAGATGCAAACCTGAATATTCAGACATCAATACCAAAAGGAAATCTATTATCATCAAAACTTACCTTCTGTGTATGCAGATTACAGAATGTTTCCAGAAGTCAAAATTACATTTTTTGTAAGATATCTGATCTCATTTTAAATTCCATTTCTTGGCTTAGCCACCACCCCCCACAGTGAGTGTTTCAATGTTTAATTATCTACACTGCTAGGAAATCATACCTTATTTAAAGGTTAATTTTATCTAACCTCAAATTCAAGACATTGGGTCTTGTCATCCCTTTATCTAAAAGACTTAAAAAAGGCTGTTATTGCTTACATATAGTACATAGTGACCACATTATATGTTTCCCATATGTCTCTTTGACAAAAGGAACAGACAGAAGCCTTTAAGGCTCATTGCTGAGGCCGCCTCCTGGAACTTAAATACTCTTTGTGTTTCTTCTGTTGACTGTTTTCTGTATTTCTTCTTGCAGTTTGGTCACCTGAATCAGATACAATATTCTAGTAACAATTTTTCAGTTCTTTTCCTCTTGAAGTTTTTTGTTTGTTTGTTTGTTTTTGTTTTGTTTGGTTTTTTTTTTTTTTGTTTGTGGGGTTTTTTTTTTATTTGTTTGTTATTCTCAGAAGGATTACATTACCATGTATACCAACTACTGCACTGCACATAGAATTTCTGTGGAAATCCTCCTTTATGAACACCCTCAAGTCCTTCTCTGAGTCATTGCTAACCTGAACTGCACTCTCCGGTCCTAAAAAAATAATTTATGTTCTCTCCACTATAGATATTATTACACAAAGACCTTCTACTCAAATATGTTCAGCTGAACAGTGCTCATTTATCCGAATAGTTTGTATTACTTGTAAAATTTATACTTACTTTTTATTTACTACAAATGTGTGTCACATGAAAATTTTATTGCAAAGTCATTTGATAAACTGGATAGCTGTGAAAGCATTGAGATAGAATAAAGAGCAATCTTACTACCAACAACTGAGTCTGGAGATCTGTCAATTAGTCTTTTTTTCATCTAAAAGTACTGATTAACTCAATCAAATATATATATATATATAAATTTAATACTTATTTCTAATTAGATGTATTCTATGTCACTACACTTTATTACACGTATTTATTGTCTGTCCAGAAATAGATAGCAAGTGTACTTGATGAGGCTCAATTTTCATCAAATATTTCTGAAAAGCATTAACTTTAATTTTTAATTTCTAATTATTTGTTAGTAAGAATTCCTAACTATTTAGTTACCCTGATGTTAGGCCAATCAGTCTGGAGCTCCTTTATGTCCAGGACTTCCTAGCCAAGACTTGAAAAATTTGAATGATGAGGATCTCCACAATCTCTCTGGGTAACCTGTTCCAGCACTTCTGTATTCCCCTTCTAATGAAGAATTTTTTGTTTCTTAATGTCCAGTTTGAACAACTCAAACCACAACTTGTTTCTGTTGCCTCTTTCTGTTTCACTTGTCAAAACCAAAAACAGTTTAGCTGCATCATCTTCACTTCTTCAAGAATATTTAGGTGTGCTTTGCATTGCCCTTTAGCCTCTGCTTTACTGAGCTAAGCAAACCTCTCGTTTTAGGTCGCATGCTGCAGGTTCTGGAACACCTCAGTAACTGAGCCTTGGATGTCCAACATCCTACTTACACTAGCCTGGGTAGGAGGAAGGACAGAAAAAACAGATTTTATTTCAGACATGCTTCTCCAGAGTTAATATGAGGGAAATGATAAGAACACTGCTTGTCGAAGTTCATGAGGTTTCTGCTAGCTCAGTCCTCAGGGTCTCTCTGACTGATACTCTGGCACTTCTCACTTTAACTGTTCCTTCTAATTCAGTGCCAGCTTCTTTTTGGGCTTCTGAACTGACTTTTGGTGTACTTCTGCTCACTGAGGGATACAAATCAGTAAAATCATTGACCATTCCCCTCAGTGGAACAGTCCAGTCACTTTAATTCCCATTAACAGACTGTTCATCCATCCCACTTTCTGAGATTATGAAAACCCTTACTTAAAACAAGGATTACTATGTTTACCATACTACCCTCATTATTCCTCACTGAACACAATCAAGTTGGTAAAGCATGATTTGCCATTCTTAAATCTATGCTGAGTTGTCCTAATTCCTACTCCTTTATGTTTAGATTATTTTAAAGTGGGATATATTTTTTCTGACCTTTAAGACTTTATTAATTAAAAATCTCATTCTATAGAAACATAACAGAGATCTTTCAAGATTTCTCCAATCAGAATATGAGGAAAAGAATAAAATGAGCCCATTTACCCAAACATAAACAACAGGGTAAGTATGGTCTCTCCTAACTTCATACATGTACAATTCATATATCAACATCTGAGTTAAAAAACACCCAAACTGTGCTGAGTTTATATTTGATAGGCAAACAGAGGTATCAGAGGAAATTGGATGGAGGTTACTGTCAGGTCTATAGCCTCATGTGAGCAAGAAGTTCCCAGTTTCCAGACTTCCATTTTGAAAGGCTTGACTAGACTGCTCAGCCAGTCACTCATACAGGTTTTCTCAAAAATCTAGTCATAGCTCATGGCCTGCATAGAAAGTAGATTAGGTAGCCTTTTACATGACTTAGTGTGTTCCAGGTGCCTTATGAGTTCCTTAAAAGTATAGCTGATTTTCTCATATTCCACTGGTCTTAATTTGAATATGGAAAGAAAGTGAACATCACATGTACAGAGTCCAAAGAGGATTTTAGAGGTCCTACTGCCTCCAAAGTTATAGCCTTTAGTAAAGGCACTGAGGTAGAATATAGGAGGTGAAAATTCAAATGTTATTCTAGTCAGCTGCTCAGGACAGAGGACATACAATATTGGTTTGCTATTACCACTTATTAGGAAAAATTTTTGAATGTCCATTTGGGAATTCTGCTCAAAATCAGGGGAACACTTCCACTATGACTGCCAGAAGTCTAGGCTTGATTTAAATCTAGCAAAGCAGAAATTTGGACTTAAGATTCTGTGATATCCAACATGAGTTTCCTTACCACTGTGATATTTGTCTTTTTAGGTTGGTTTTCTATCTTGATATGATTTTGACCAGATATTCTTTCCTAGATCTAGAAAGTATTTCTGACAAATGTAAAATCAATAACTATATTTTGAAAAATCATTTTAATGTTTGTAGTGATTTTTGTATGACTGTGACAGAATTTTCAGCATTGTTCTGATAATATCCAAAGTGTTGTTCATAATGGTATGATCTACACTCCTAAAAAGATTCTATTGACAGAGTAATATGCTATTACCCACATTTCCTGGATGTCACCTATAACAGACCAAGTGTTATAACAAAGCATATATTTAATTTCCTTCAGAAAAAAAAATCACAAAAGATAAAAAACTTTTGGTTAGCATGTATTAAATATAAGGAAGTACACAATAGGAAATAATCTGAGCTTTATTTTGTATTAGGAAAAATAACAGAGCTAAAACTAAAAACCTTACATTTTACCTAGAATGTATACATTATTACTTTTCAAGTCTTTTGTTTGTTTGCATACATTTGAAAAAAACAATGGAATATGTATCTGTAGTACTATACATATCATAAATACTATGAGACAAACCATGCAAGTGGTTTACAGATGATTTTGAGCAGGACTTGTAAGTTCTAACAGTCTGCTACAATTGAAAGACTACATAAAATTAAAGAACATCTCTACATTCATTATATGTAGGTTCTGGTGTCTGCAGTAGATACATTTATATCTTGAGCAGTCATCATGAATTTTCTTTAAAATAAAAGAAGAAAAATAAGCATTTCTGGTAAAATTAATCTGATCTGGTTTAGGTTTCTACATTAAGACAAGATGAATCAAGCCCCTGAAGTGCCTATTTCTCTCCTTTAACTGTAAAAGGAATGTTCTACAGGTGCTGGACAGGCTTACATGTACAACAGTTTATTTGTGGAGCCTGTAGCTGATGGCACCCATCAACTCTAAAGCAAAAGTTACCTTCAAGGACAACGAAAAAAATGAAGGGGAAATGGAGAAGAAAACAGGAAAGGAAAATACCTTACCATTGTCCAGCAATGAAGAGAAAAAATGGGGATCCCTCTAGATGAATATCCTCTTCCTGGCATCTTCTCTAGCACAACAAATGTTACCCCCAAAATCCTTTTCCAAAATGACTGCATAGTTTCCACAGGATCACTCAATCTTGTTGTTCTGATTTATTTTAGTAATAGGACTAGATTGGAGCGTGCTTTTATCAGTTGCAGATGTTGCAGAACTAACTGATTTTAAAATCTGTGTACAAGTGTATTATTTTGAAATGCTTATGGTTCTCTAAAAGGTTACTTTACTGTAGAAGAATGAAGCTGGGTTAATTAACATTGATAATATACAACTGTGGGCTGGCTTCAGGGGCGATGGGTTGGTCAATGTACATCAGGTACAGCTGTGGCTGGTTCTGTTAAGTGGTTGAGAGCCAATGAAGAGAGAGCAGCCAAAGAAGAGAAGGGGAGAGGAGGAAGAGGAGAGAGAACACATGCCCTGGATGAGGTGAGGAGAAGGCAGCAGAGGTTCTGTATGAAGTGTATGCTGGTATGAGGTGGTGAAAGAGACCTTGTTGCACAGTTTTGAGAGTGCTGTGATACTTTACTAATCTGTTTGTTCCCTTGTATAATATTATAAACTAAAACCTATGAAGCAAGGTGTGTAAGATGGGGAGAAAAAGAAAAGGCAATTCAAATGTTAATTGCAAACATCTCCTTCAAACTGATATCACAGCCATAGCAGTTTTCAGAATCTGCCACTTCAAAACAGGAATATTAATCATACTTTGGAGTACATCCATGCAGATGGAAGGTTAATAACTGAAAGAAGAGACTGTGGTGTTATGAGCTAAAGAGCTAAAATCTGAAGCCCTTTAGGTAGAAGCAGTAATTGTCTTTGATGTATGTTAACTTTTTAGAAGTCTGAAATTCTGCGAGGAAAATCTGCATTTGTTTCAGTTTCTCATTTAGAAAGTATGAATGTCTATCTTTTCCTTTCTTTCCACATTTACACTTATTTAGATAGCTAGATTGTTTCAGTCCTTCAATTTTTCCAACTTTAAGCATAGTGGTTACAAAAATGAAGTCTTTAATACCTCCATAATATAAATAACTACAGCATTTTAGCCCTATTTTTTACCTTGTATTTTTTTTTCCTAAATTCATAGGAATCCAAACGAGGAAGAGGTAATATTTTATTCAAGATATTTCTCAATATTATATACTCAGAAAGAACAAATAGAGGCTAAAATCTTGGCTGCTCTGAAGGCAAGGAAACTGGCATTTCAATTTAGAGACGTGAGAATGACACAAAGTTGTTCTCTGGAAAAAGTGAGGAGCAGTACAATGACTGTTGTTATTTACCATATTGCAGCCTGCATGAATTTACTCAACAGCTTAACAAAGGAAGAGATGAAAGGTAACAGCTCAAACTATCACCAACAAAAATGAAAAAAAAAAAAAAATTACCTTTTCACTGAACCAGCAGTCTCCAGCATATGAGAAATACTGAGTCTTAATAGCAATAGGATATGGTCTACTGAGGAATCCCAAAAGAAGATAAAATTATTTTGAAGTTATAGGGTTTTGCGGATTTTCTTGTTGTTTTTGGTTTGAGTGTTTTTTGTTTTTTGGTGGTTTGTTTTTTTTTTAGAATGCATAAGAAGCATATTCACCTTTAAAGAGAATGAATCAGGGAATCATCATTCTGCTATATTTATGGTAGGCTTTCTGGAAGCGTTGACTTTTATTTCATTGTTATTTAAGCATTTCACTGCAGGGCAACAGTACTTAATAGCATCATTAAGATGTATTGCACAAATAATTTCCCATAATATGTTTGCAATCTTGAATATGTAATGATGGGATGGTTGTTCAATACATAGTCCAGCACTGTGCACCATAAATGACATTGTAAAGCTCAATGACAATTAGTTTCCTAAAAGGCTGATATTTACAGAGTGAATAAAAGGATTTATGTTTAAGAGAAGCAACCTGATTTGGAAAAGATTTTGATGCACATAGGATTTACACAAATTGCTATTCCACTTCAATACCCTGCTAGAACAATTTTTATAAGGATGTTCGTTAGATGTTGTTGTTAGAATGGGTTGAATAATTTATAACCTTGTTCTGTTATTTCTACTGGTACCTAAAACTTTCGTCTTTATTGTTGTGGGGGTTTTTTTGTTTGTTTTTGTTTTGTTTTTTAAAAAAAAAGGCGTTACAGTATGTCTTTCTGTGGTGACATCAGGCCAGGAATTTTCTGAGACGGATTCCCTGTGATCCCCAGCAGGTCTAGGTTAAGCGATTAAGAGAAATAGTGGTAGCTTCCTGGATATAACTCCAGATCGGGTAAGGGCCTGAGGCTGTTTTCCTCTCCCCACTCCATTTATATGGGGGGTGGAAATGTTTGCCGCAAAAGCAGTAAAACCAGTTTTGTGAACACAAAGGGAATGGGTATGTTAAATAAGATTTTTCCATCAAAACTGTCAATCTTTAGGCTATAACTGCAAATGAAAGTGTGGTATAAAGTGATTACTTTTCTAAAATTAAAGTTCTTGTTTATACAAAAACCCAAGCAAACTTAATACTTGACTCCCAAGGGTCTTATTAGCTCCTCCATTTTATTTTTGGTGGTGTTTAATACCACATCCCTTGACTAACAGCTAAAATAGGCTAAGTTTATGAGAATAGAAGTAGCAGCTGGTTTCACCAATTTTCAGCATTTTAGAGTGCTTGTGGGAAAATTGCTTAGAGGGGGGAAATTATAGAAAATTGGGATCTAATAGAAGTTGTAGTATTATAACAACCTTTTTAGAGAAAACTACAGTTGCCACTTTCAGGATGGTTGGCATGCATGGAATCTACTCCACCATGGCTCCCTAGACAACACAACCTGCTATCCTAGAGGAGCAGTGGAGGGTGGAGAGGAGTGGAGACCCCACAGCCAGGCTTTGCTGTACTCCCAGCAGGACTGAGAACGTGATGGCACCCTACAGCTGATAAGCTGCATAGCGGCTGTCAAATGGGAGATATAAGAGAAGATATCTGTTGCTGGGCCAACAGCTGTGGCAAAACTATTCCCCTTAGATGAACCTTGCTCATTATAATGTTATTATACTAATGCACACCTCCATCCCAAAGTTACCCACTTTCATGACATGACCACCCCTCACTGAGCATATGCTATTTCTTATCAACAATGCCTTTACATGAAACACATAGAAGTCTTATGCACACTAAATAACTAGCTCATGATAGCTGGTATTAGTGATTATAGTTTAGTTGTATGTAGTTTTGTTGTGTATCATTTCAAGCTTGTTTTTTCAGTCAGTCTCTATCACCAGCAAGCTTGAACCTTAATATGTCATGACTTTATTTTAATGAAGAGCATTATTCCTCAAACTGTTGGACCTTTGTGGGTGCTATCAGTTGCTGGCAGTGGGTAACACATTCAAAGTGGGCAGACCCACTGAGGGGGTCCCCCTGATGCTGTTGGCGTGTTTCCCTGAACAAGTCAGACAAATTGCCCTCCGATCCAGTGGGACTGTTCAGTGAAGGGTTCCTGTAATGGGACACTGCCAGACCGGTTGGGCACAAGGCTCCTGGCTTTCCTGGGGAGCTAATAGACAAATAAAACACCCAGAGCTGGGGAAATCTTCCCCTGACCCCTACTGCTCTCAGCCAACATCTCCTGCCATAAATCAGTTACCACATGTTGAGAAAAGCTTGAGGGTTATGAGATCCTTGTGGGGTGATTTAGGGAGTTTTAGGTCCCTGACTGCCTTGGTTTCTGTGTGTGAGGAACCAATACTATTTAATATCTTCATCAATGACAAACAGTGGGATTGAGTGCACTCACAGTGAGCTTACAGATGGCATCAAGCTGAGTGGTGCAGTTGACTTATTAGGAAGGATGCCACCCAGAGGGACCTTGACAGCCTTGATGTGTGTGCCCATCTGAACCTTATGAACAAGACCAAGTGCAGGGTCCTGCAGATAGGTCAGAGCAATTTCCAGTATGAATACAGTCCGGGGAATGAATGGATTGAGAACAGACCTGTGGAGTAGTACTTGGGGCTAGTGGTGGATGACAAATTGGACATGACCTGGCAGTGTGTATTTGCAGTCCCGAAAGCCAATCGTATCCTGGGCTGCATCAAAAGAAGTGTGGCTTGCAGGTCTAGAAAGGTGATTCTGCCCCTCTACTCTACTCCATGAGATCCCACCTGGAGTACTGCATCCAGCTCTGGGGACCCCAGCACAAGAAAGACATGGACCTGTTACAAGAGAGATATGGAAATGGTCAGAGGACTGGAACACCTCTCCTTTGAAGAAAGGCTGAGATAGTTGGAATTGTTCAGCCTAGATGAAAAGAAGGCTCCAGGGAGAACTTTTGATCTTTCAATAAATAAAGGACATTATAAGAAAGGTGGGGAGAACCTTTTTAGCAGGGCCGGTAGTGACAGGATAAGGGAAAAGAATTTTAAAAGGAAAGATGGTAGATTTAGATTAGACATAAGGAAGAATTTTTTTATGATGGAGGTGTTGAGACATCAGAACAGGTTTTCCAGTGGTCAAAGTTGTGGATGCCATGTGATTGGACATGTTCCAGGTGAGGTTTTGATGGGTCTTTGAACAACCTGGTCTAGTAGAAGGTGTCCCTGCCAATGGCATGGGAGTTGGACTAGAGGATCTTTAGAAGTCCTTTCCAACCAAAACTGTTCTATGTCTTTATGATTCCATAAAAACACATATTTGCCTAATTTACTTGTCTGTAAACACAAGCTGCACACTTACAGAAAGTACACTGTAAAGAGAAAAAATGTTCTGGGGACTTTCAGAAAAGCTTTAGTTCATATGGATCAAGGATGTATGAACTTACATGTCTTGAGAAAAGGCCTCAACTTACATAAGATGACGTGTGTGTGTTATAAAAGAATGGTAACTGCTTTAGCTTTCCAATGACTGCAATGAAAACTTATAGCTGAGTAAAATTACTTTCATATGGAAGAGAAGTAACATCACAAAAGATTTATAAAGCAAGAATAAAAATGAAGTAGAAAGCAAGGACAAAAACCCCCCCTCAGATAAGTATAAAGGATGGGAGCAGAGCGGAAAGAGAATAGAACAAACGGTCAAATAAGTTTAGAAAATTATATTTTATTGCACGTTCCTTCATTTCATTGAAGAGGTAATGGTAAAGGGAGAGAGTAAGGGGATAAGGCAAAACAGAGCTTCTCAATGATGAAGGTGATAAAAAACCAGTATTTTCTGTCACTGTGTCAGAATATACATGACACTTATCTGTAACAGATTAAAAGGGCTTTCCACATAGTCTATTGTGCCACAGCCAGTGCCTGTTTGTCTTTTGCAGCCATTGGGACAATTCCACAGCTAGTGAGTGACACACATATTGGTTGCTTTTGTAAACTGTCCACATGGTTTATTCATCAAATTGCAAACTTACTATAATAATGAGAATTCTATGGGCTCGATCCAAAGCCTATCAAAATCAACAGAAACAATTAAAACAGGAGTGCTCCCAGTACTTTTCTAAAGAAGTTCCTGAAAAATGTGGTAGCTGACAGCTCTAAGCCTAACAAGATTATTATCTCTAAAGAAAGTCTTGATAAGTCCTTTCCTAAATGTTATAATGAAATGTATTTATAATTTGGAGGGGTGGTGTGTGTGTTAGTGGTGGTTGGTTGGCTTCTTTTGGAATTGTACCCTTAAAATTTTAAAAAATAATATTAAAAGAATAGCATTAAAAATATTTAATGGTAACATTAAAGGTATATTAATATTGCCTGCTATAAAGATGCTTTTAAATGTATGCTTTTCATTTATGTTGGGCTTATACTGCAAATTTTCTAGGTTTTTATCAAAGGTATAAATGAAAAGTAATCTAATAAATAAAGCTATATTTTAAAATATGTTCATATGTGCCATCAGTATTCCTGATAAAACAGAAGGCTAGATTCTTCAGGTTTATTTGACAAAATATCAAAATATAATATCCTGTACATTCTGCTAGGGTATGTGACAGAATAATTAATTTACACACATAGAAAGGAGCACAGAGGAATGATGTCAGATGGTGGTGCCTAAATTGAACCTTGCTCCAGCTCATACTGCGCACAGTGACAGAAACCCAAGGGACCCTGAGGCAGAGAGGAGGCTGGGATCAAGGGCAATTACTACTCAGATTTTGAGTCCTGCTGCTGAAGGGATCCACACTACGCCTGTATGTACACATAAGTATATATTGCCAGTAATAGACCTTCATCTTTATTGGACAGAGAAGGAAACAAGATGAAGTCATCGGTTGTGTTTGTATTTGAATGCTGAGTGTGCCTGTTTGTGGTGTTCTGTATGGTTGGCTGTATGTGTATCGTATATGTGTATTGCACCTGTGTGTGCCTGCTGGGAATACACACCTAGCTGCATTACTGACTGGACCTAGGGACATGGAGCTGTGATAACTCTGCCTCCATTGGGCTACCAGATTTGGGAAGTCCCTAGCACATTCCTAAAGAGCAATTTATAAAAGATAATTCAGGGGAAGTTCAGATTTTATGAAAGGCTGTACTCATGTCATAAAACTCAACATAAGCTTTCAGAAATTCTTCTTTGTACATATGTCTAGTGTCTTGGTAGAGCATCTAATGGCATTTAATAAAGTGCATCAGAAGCTGCCTGAAGTATAAAGGGTCTAGATAACAAAATATTATTTTGATTAGGCTTTTAATTTTCTGAGGACATGAATACACAGACCAGAAAGTGCAAAAGTTTATATTGATAGACTAAGACTCTATATTAAGCACCTTTTAGCTACAGGATGAAAAACTGAATTCAAGCAATGAAATAGTAATTTTAATTAAGTTGACATATGGTCAGAACTTCTAAACAGATGTGGAAAGTCTACAAATTGTGTTCAAATTATTGGGGGAAAAAGTATGCAGAAAGTAAAAATATGCTGATATATTTATATAAAAATAAATAATCTGAAATTGTTATGCTTCATAATATTACATCACTATTTTAAATTCTCATGGACTTTAATAGGATAGCATTAATTATTTTGAAAATTTTAAAGCATTACATATCAGTTATGAACTTTGTTTTAAACAGTAATTTTAGAAACATGGGGGGGGGGGGGAGATAAGAAAGTAGACCTCCAATTGCTTTTATAACACAAGGAATGAAAACAATTAAATACCCAAAAGTGTATTTTTTATTGGAAGAATAGATTTTGTGTATAGATTTGAAAAGACATTTTGAAAATTTACTGATATAAGTTCCCTGCCTTGAATTTATTCAGATTGAAGAAGAAACACTTCAGTGGTTTTGTCATTGCTATCAATTAAAATATAGAGTATCTATTCAAATATTTTCTTCTTAAGCATTGCAACACCTAAAATTTAAGTCCTTGTCTCTGTAGATCAATTCTGAATATTACATATCTATGCTTTCTATTCAGTCAGTGGAGCAATTACACATCTTCCTCAAAATTTCCTGTCATCAGCAGGAATGTTGTGCCTGGATTATGTATTAAGCATGTCCTAAAAAAAATGGATCTCAAGATCTTTTTTGAAGAGATGTCTAACCAGTGTGACTCACCTGATTTAAAAGCACAGTGGGAAAGGAGTCACTAAGTTTTTGCTTAACAGTTTCCTGTGATTCTATGTTTTTCAAATCATTTCCAATAATAAACACAAAAACAGAAACTGAGAACTCTTCAGCAAGGGTTTAAGTTCCTCTGACCTTCCTCACAGGACATAATTTTACAGTATATTTGGGTGTCACGTTTGCTGAAATAGAAAAGAATTGTCTTCCTGTTATCCAAAAAAACAAAAGGAGAAAGTTGACAAGAGGAAAGTTATGGAAGCAAGGCAGAGGTAAAAAAATAAGACTGTAAAGAGGAAAAGAAAATACTTTGCTGGAAGTCTTTCCTGTCACCAGTAATCTATTCCTCTCCTCTATAATTAAAACAAAACAAATAAAAAAGCAAACACTCCTAACTTATTTTTCTTCTGTCAGTGAACAAAGGTTATGTTCGTGATGGAAACAAAATCTGAAGAGGAAGAGAACACAGGGTCAAGGACAATATTTTTAATGTTTGGGGATTTTTCAACTTATTTTTTTGTTAAATGAAGTAAAATTATTTCAAAGTCTTTTTTAATTAATATGCTTATCCTTATTAGACAGTAATCAGTAAGAGAAATTGCAATTTAAATAACAAGGCCTTTCATTTCCGCATTAGTAATCTTTGGATTACTGTGGAGGAGGCGAAAGAGCAAAATGTGAGTCCATACCTTGATCAAGACTATCTGAGATAGTCACGTGTTGGTGGAGATGGCTGATAAAGCGCATTGAACTCAGACTGGAATAGTTATATAAAAGATACAAATCTGAAGGTCTCTGACCATTTAGAAGTAATTTAATCTACTTAATTTACCAGCCACTTGGAGTGATCTGCAGGTGCTGCAAGAGCCTTCAGTGTGGATCGTGATCACAAAGACCTTCCCCAGAATTACACCACCTCAAAACAGTGTATAATTAGTCCCTATACTGATGGGTAGAAGGTTCCACAGTGGAGGTCTTATTTTCTTTAGTTATTTCCTAGTGGCTAAAGACTGGCTACAGTTTAGAAACTTTACCAAATGAACCACTACTTAGTCTTGATCCAAAAGGAGCTTGCCAGCTCCTACATTCCTATGATGCCATAAGGAAACTGCAGTTTTATGTGCATGACATTTCTTTGAGTATGGTAATTTGATGCAAAAGTTGTATTAAAATGAAATCACATATCACATGTTGCTTTATCTCTAGACACAATTATTCGATATTTGTAAATATTAATTTTAACATTTTACTATACATACTTAATACCTAATTTAAAACATTTCTCTGTATCTTAACTAGCATTTACAATTTGTTATTAATATTTGTAATTTTCCTTCCTTTGTGAAAGTAAGTTTGACAGGTTTGGTGAATATCTGGAGATTTTTACTCAATACGATCAACTTAGTGTATGCTTCTCATTTTTTTTTCAGAAAATTTTACATGTTGTTAGACAGGCATGGCAACAGAAAACACTTTTTTTCTGTGAGAGTAACAGTACTGGAACGTGTTGCCCACAGAGATTGTTGAGTCTTCATTATTTGAGATATTCAACAGCCTCGTGGATGTGGTCCTGGGCAACTGTTCTTAGGTAGCTCTGCGTCAGTGAGTGAGTTGTACCAGATGACCTCCAGAGGTCCCTCCTAACCTCAACCATTCTGTGATTATCAAAATAAGAGCAATACATGTGTTTGTTGCCTTTATATAACTTGTTGATTTAACTGGCTCCTTACAGCAAATGCACATAGGACAGGATGGTGTAGCAGTAGGTAGATGAAAAATGTAATGTAAGAAATATTACTGAAAATTTCATTGATATTATTTAAATATCTTTAAAAGTAGCACTTTTTTCTATATTTTTTTCTAATATGGATTTTAAGGTTAAAAGCCTTAATGTCTCAAAAAGAGGGCAATACAAATACTCCAGAAAAGGATAATACCATGCTTTCTGCCTCAAAAGCTCATTTGACATGTCAGAAAATTAACCCTTATCTTTATAACGCAGTTTCTTTTTTTTATGTTAGCTCCAGTGGTATTCCTAATATAATAATTAAAATATTATCTAGTAATAACACTAATTTTGCTTCCAATGCTTTACTCTAATGAGATTATTTATAAAATGTGCATTATAGTTGTTATTATTTTCAGGAATAAGTCACAGTTTTAGCAAATGCTACAATATAGCTTTTTGATACCCAGGGAATTTTCCTGAAAGAGTCAGAATTTTTGTGCTTAATTAGACAGTTATGGAATCCCATTTTTATAAATCACTAGAGCTTTAAGATAAAATGATTTGGAAACCAAAAAGACATCTTCTGCACCAAGTAATTAAAAATAAGAGCTGAATTAACTGAGAAAAACCACATTTATTCAGTTGAAGTGCCATTTACAATTAAATAGGTAAGGCAAGTTGCAAACAGCAGGCCAATTGTTTTACTACTGAATCCAGCATCAGTGAATCAGACTATTAATGACAAGATTTTCCACACCAGTAAACAACCTCTCTAGAAGAATATTAACATTTACTTGCTGAAGGAATTAAAAAAAAAAAAAAGGCAGCTAACAAGAATCCATACAGTATTATTTGCATAAATGATTTGTGGAGAGCATATTTCTAATTTCTTCAGATATGTCTTTGTTTCCTGTAGAAAAAAAAAAGTATATATTTAATACCAAGCAATATTGTATATGCTTACCCAGGAGCAATAGCTGCTGAACAATCACGCACTATGTATACGTATAACATATACATATAACAAATAAGGATTTAAACAAGAAAAAAGAAAAAAATCCAGCCTGCCAGTAAAGACAAATTACTTCTCCCAGAAATAAAAAAAAAATAGCCTTGAACACAGTGCTTTAATCTAAATACATTTTAAAGTGAATTTTTATTGTAAAAGAAGCTGGTTTGCTATCTTGAAAGAGTGCATGATTGTTTTCGTTCAGAGAACAGACACATAGTGCAAAACAATAAGATGTCCCATACCACACTGTGTATGGTGTAAAGCAAGACATAATACTTCAGCTTCTAAGTATGTCTCAGAAATTTTAGTAGAAAATAAAAGGCTATTCTGTAACAAAAATTTTGCGATGTGCTAACTATCATCATACTATCTTTACTCTGGTGGTAATAAAATAAAAACTGACAACATAGAGTTTAAAAAAAATCTAAAAGTGACAAAGCTTTTTTTTCTTTGTTGTTTTTTTTTTTATTATTATTATTATTATTTTTAATGGAACAGTCCTGGATACAGTGGAATTCATAAGCTAACACCTCCCACCTCAAAAACCTTTTCTTTAATTGGAAAAAAAAAAGTGTTGTTTTACAATAGAGGTATATCAAAGGCTTTTTAGTGTTTTGTTTTTTTTAAAAAAAATTTAAAAATATTTAAAATTTGGAGACAACTGTATGTTTATTTATATTACATCTAACTTGAAGAAGCAAGATGGTCACAAACTCATTTATCTTTTCCAAAATCCATCACCTGGAGCAATAAAAGACAACAGCACTCCAGAGAAGCACATGTTTACGTCTTTTGACCTGCACATCTACCCTGGAAACCACTGTCTATGGAATTGTAGTGCAAGCTGAAAGGAATCAGGTGTGATCAAGAGAAAAATGAAGCTATGGCTTGTTTTTCAGATTCCTGTGTGGCCACCAGAGGAAGGTCTGCACGGGTTGTATTCAGGCAGTAGCTTGTTTTGAACTGTAGAGTTGTTACTGGAACTGGGGGTTTGGATTTACAGCTTCAGTCTCAATAGATATCCTCTTCATGTGCAGATCTTGTGTCAAAACATCCTAAACGTGTGCACTTGTAGTTTCCAGGAAAGGGAAACATCACATAGACAAGGTGGAAGAAAGCCATGGAGTGAGAAGTGACCACTGCTCAGGCTCTTGTAATTGTTTATCACATCAGCTGCACCAATGTCAAAGCTTCTATAGGAGAAAAACCTTTCCTTTTTCCTAAATACCTAGTTGATGATTTGTTTTGGGGCGGGTTTGTGGAGGTTTTTGTTTCTTTTTTCTCTTTTTCTTTTAGAGAGAAGAGATCCTTTTACCCTTGGCTACTTCTCTCAACCACACCTTACAGTCTGTAGGGGCAAGCCCTGGTGTCCCACACTTTCACTTGAGGTATCATTTTTCTTCTTTGTGCTCTTGTCCATTGGAGAGAGGAGGAGTTCAAGCCTTGGTCTCATAGCACTGACAATATTATCCCACACCATCTGCATACATGTCACGGCAGCATTTTAACATGCATTTTGAGCTAACATTTGGTCTAATTCTTGTTTATTCCCAACTTTCTTTTTTTTGAAACATCATTGACTTCAGAGACGGTATTGTGCATTTGAACACTGTAATCGACTTTAGCATCAAATCTACTTATGTCAATCTATGGAACTGCAAACTTATATACAATATGATATGCTAAATTTTAACTGTGGAAAATAATCCTATTCTCAGTAAAGCAAACAAAAAGGTCAAATACAAGAAGACTCTTCCATCTTTAATTTACCAGACACGTGGTCAGAGATTTTATTGTAAATAGTATTTTGCCCATTTCTTACAGAAACTACTTCTCAAACATTTTACATACAGTCTCTGCTAGAATGATGACATTAGAGGTACAAATTCTAGGTTTCATGTGAAAATCTAAATACAGCTCTCTAGTATTCCAAATTTAATACAGATAAAATCTTAGTCAGCTTGGGAGGTTTTATAAAAAAAATAATATACTCCTTGAATTCAGTATTAAAAAAATATGCATTACTTTACATAGTTATGGATTTTTACTTACTTTCTTCCTCAAAGCTGTTTGTGAATTAAGTGATCAATAAAGGCCTAGAATGATTTAAAAATAGTATGACCGGGTTAACAATTTAAATACAGAAAATTGAAAATACAAGCAAACCCTATATCTCCTTCTTCCTACTTAAAAGATTGTTGCTAATTTTAACTCAGCTGTGCTATTGCAATCAGCTTTTAATTTTAAAATTAGATTGTTCTGGATGACGTTTGTACCTCCACGTGTATATAAAACACGGGTACCAGATATAAGAAATGTGCTAAGAATTGCTAGAGCTATTAAATTTTGCCCAAAATCTGAGGAATTGATTAGTAGTTGCAATCACCACTTTCATGGATGTGTGCCCATAAATCCTCCATAGCCCATAACACATTGGAACTTCCTCCAGATTTCAATCTTCTAGTATAATGAACATGCCCTTGTGTTACAATAAAATAACTGCCTTCATCAGTGTTCGCGCCACTGAGTAACATCAGTAATCACTCTTTTAACATTACCTAATTTTGACTTTTTCTACTAAATTAAATTATCTCATTTTTTGAATAGAAGTCATAATACACTAGTCTCCTTCCAAATCTGACTGCATGGTAATTACATAGTCTGATAGGCCCATTTTGAAATAGGGAACTTTGAGGACAAAGAAAGTCACAGGAAAACTCAAGATTGATCTGGAATAATAAACTGGTATGTTCCAAAAGTCAATCTAATACTCTAATCCCAGAATAATCCCTTCACTTGAAGAAAACCCTGTAAAACTGTTCCTCACGTCACTTAGTGAAAACTGAAATGATAAAGACAGATCTCACAGTATTTACCTGACTCCTGCAAAGATGATTAGTGAAATATAATTTATAGTTTAAAAGCAAGTATAAAAGGCAGCATACTAATGACAATTATTTCTATTACAGTTAAGTTCTCAGCACGTGGAATACATAATTTTTGAATATCAACAGGCTTTCCAAATGCTTTGTCTATTTGTCTTATTTCCAGTAACTTGGAGATAAAGAAATAGGTAGCAAAATAATAAACGGGTACCATTACTTACAAAAATTCAGGCACTATTCCTCCTTACCATGGATATTTTACTAATAATTTGATAATACTTTTTTTTATATATACAACAGTAAGTGAAGACAGGCAATAACAATTAAATATGAATGTACAAAATATGATTGTATGCAAGACTTTCTTAAGAATTTTTGAGCAAGAAAGCACACAAACAAATTGTGGTAAAAAAGGTCAAACACATTGTTTTCAATTTTTTTTTCTATATTATTTATATAACTTGCTATCTGCTGTTCCTTCAGAGTTTGTATCTGGAGTGATTGTGTTGCACTATCATCTTCAGGATGCAACGTGAGGAAAAAAGTAGTCAAGTAACATGTACAGTGAAGGCTGATGTGTACCTTCACTATAAACTCTGTCTTTCTCAGAAATAGGTTTTTCAAAAAAGACCACATGGAGTCTGTCTACTGTCAATAGCTTGTTCCACAAAAAGTTCTATAGGTGGAGTTGGTTCACAGATCTCTTATTACTATATTTCAATATGAAATCATATGGTCATCTGCTGTATTTTCTAATTATGTGCTGATGCATTAGGACACCATTTATAAAAAGTCACATTGAAAACAAATAAATAACTTAATCCTTAATTCAAAATCAATTCAGCCATTGATTTAGTATACTCTGGTGCTAAAAACCTCAACAAAATAAAACAATGTATAAAACCTCCATAATTTAAGATTAAAGCATTTTTACCTGAGCAGAGAGAGATACTTACATATACGTGTGCATATATAGAGATACACAGAAATGCACATACATACACATACATATCTGGTGTACAAGGTAATAAACATAACTTTTGCAATATTGCTGATAGGATCAAGATCTGTCTACTAATTTTCCACGTCTGTCACTTCTGCAAAACCCCACCAGCCTTCAGGAAACTGTATTTTACACCACAGGTTATTTCAGCATGCTGTTACTTGTGTCTGAGACTTCAAATAGCACATATTAATTGTATAATATACCAAGTGAATATAGTCTCAACATGGGCAACAAGTCCAGCAGAGTACTAATAAATCCATTCTCACCAGGAATAAAATATAGCCAAACAAGACAATTTGAATATTACCACAGTATTTCTAATAGTCCACAATAACAAAAATTAAAATTAATCAAATAAACCTATCTGCTGAAACATTTAAGTAAGTCCTTGTTGACATCCATAAAGCTATTTGATGTCAAGATTACTTTATTACCTATTGCAAAAGTGCAAAAGTAATTTTTATTGTATGGTGAAAACTGTACTCCCATTCAGCACTACTAGGCATATCAACAAACACTATCAAGTAGTCTATTCAAGAAAACTTTGAAATAACTTTATTTTTATTTCTTGTTGTGCAGTACAGTCAAATGTACAAACTGAATTAGTTATTCACACAGTAACTTCTGAGGAACGGAAATCTATCCTATGAGAATGAAAATAAGAAACAAAATTTAGGGAGAATTTATTAGCTTGATAAAAAAATCTGCACCAACTACTTGTAAAAAAGCTATTGCAAGGATATTTGATGCTAAACTGTAAAGAAAGATTTCCTGGGGTTAAGCAGCATCATTATTACCACAAGCGTTTTTACTACTGCTAAGAATAGAGTCATAGGGAGAATAAGAAATAAGGATCATTGTCCCATTTCTGGCTGGGACAGAGTTAATTTTCTTCTTAGTAGCTGGTGCAGTGCTGTGTTTTGGATTTGGTGTGCGAGCAATGTCGATAGCACACGGATGGTTTTAGTTGTTGCTGAGTAATGTTTTTACTAAGTTGGAATTTTCACTTCTTGAGCCCTGCCATCAAGAGGGCTGGAGGGGCACGGGAAACTGGGAGGGGACACAGCTAGGGCAGGTAACCCAAGCTAGCCAAAGAGGTATTCCATACCATACGACGTCATGCTGAGTATATAAACTGGGGGAAGAAGAAGGAAGTGGGAGACATCTGGCATTATGGCATTTGCCTTCCTGAGTAACTGTTACACGTGATGGAGCCCGGCTTTCCTGGAGATGGCTGAACACTTGCCTGCCCATGGGAAGTGGTGAATGAATTCCTTGTTTTGCTTTGTTTGTGTGTGTGGCCTTTACTTTTACCTATTTAACTGTCTTTATCTCAACCCATAAGTTTTCTCACTTTTACTCCTCCAACTCTCTCCCCCATCCCACTCTAGGGGGAGTGAGCAAGTGGCTACATGGTGCTTAGCTTCTGGCTGGGGCTAAACCACAACAATCATATTATTAGAAATATAGATCACACTATCACATTATTATACTTTGAAAACAAGTTACTTTTTTAATTACTGATGACTATTTAAATGCCTTATTTCATCACTAGGCAAAACTGCTTATGAAGCAGCCAAAAGAGTCACCAAGGCTTTTATGTATGACAAACATGTTCCTTAAAAAAAAGCTAAATATCATGTCTAGTTTTGTTTAATCTCATTTTTTCTCTCACTTCTGGCTAAGATATACAATATAGATATTTAGTATTTTATGTACTTACTATCTCATGGGTTTGTTATCATGTCAGAGATTTTAGAATTGTATGCTGTATTCTTAATTTCTGTAAACCTCTCAGATTGCCTTTTATTTTAATGTTTTCCAAATAGCTTTAAAAATGAAAAAAAAAAAAACAAAAAAACCACCAACACACACATCCCGACCCACCTGCCTTTGAATCTTATTAGATGTCTGTTTTTCTAGCACAAATTATTTGAGAGGATAGTAATCCTTTACCAGTTTTATAACAGCCAACGTACTCATTGGTAAAGACCACTTATAAGAAATCCCTTCTAAATATTTTACTGTGCTAAAAGTGTTTGGTCAATAACTGGTTGTGTCTTACCATGTGAAATTGATTTTGTTATCACGTTCAAACAGATTCAACTCATAATGGATAAATCGTCACCTTTCATAGAGGCATGCTTTAATACACCATTGCCTCTAAATCAGTCTAAAATATTTTAAAATAACATATCCACCAAGACTGCTCTGATGTTATCTGACTATCCATTTAGATAGAAAGACTAAATTTATACCACTGCAGTGAAACTGATTCTAAATGAGTGAATCTGCTTCAGTTTTCCCCAAAGGAGTGTTCAAGGAAGTTAATCAGATAGCATTTATCAGATACCATTTCCACAGAACTTCCCATAAGTTATGAAGTTTTTATTCTTGTAATAAGAATACTATTTAATTTGCAATGTTAGCTCTTGGGGTAGGGTGGAGTGTGTGTTTACTGTTTTTATGGAAGGTTATTTTCAATTTTTGAGTGAAGCACAAAGCGAATAGTGTGTCTGTGCAGAAGTCTATTAATGCTAATTCTTGGTTGGGGTTACTTCTGTTTTAGACTTCAGAAGTTCAGATCAATTTTTAAGTTGCCTAAGTATTGCTCTTTTGCAAGTAAAGAGAAAAACAATTACTCTAGGTATCCAATCATTTTTGATCTTACCATTAGCTTTTTTCTACAGTGGCTGTATGCTGCTAACTGTAATAAATATATTCTCAGGCTCATGTAATTTCTTGTGCACTGTAATTCTAATGACTTTGTGATGCTGTTTCTGATTTTATATTTAAGACTATCTTACCAAACCAAAGATAGTTGTTTATAATAAAATCTGTAGAGATAGTCACTACAAATAATTCTCAGCATGGTTAAATAGAAAGTGTCCAAAGATATTAGTGCTTCTCAGGCTCAGAAGTTAGTCAACACTCTCATGACTGCTATATAGACAAGATTTAAATTTTTGCCCAAAGATTTCCAATTAAAACAAATAAACAAAACCTGTAAAAATAAAAAGATATCCTGTGAACTCTGTATTTCAGAAGGAATACTTGTTCAAAATAGAGATATGACTTACAAGAATTACTGATAAGCAGAATATAATTTTTTGTTATAATGGAATAGTAATATTGTGGTCATGTTCACATAATAATAATCTCTTTTGAATGCTGTGTGTTAAATTGAAGGCATGAACTTCAGAAAAACTGGAGTTCCACAGTAGCACATCCCACATTTCCTTCCTTATTTCTTCTGAACATTCTATCACTTTAACAAATGCTCTACATCCTAATCTTCCTTCTGAACATTCTATCACTTTAACAAATGCTCTACATCCTAATCTTCTTTCTCATTATATTCTTCCTTTATGTTACATTTGCTTTGAGACAGTTTACTGCATGAAAAAAAAAAAAAATAACAAAAGACACACAGGGCTCAGCTTTGAAATGACAACAGTACACTGTAAGAAATAAAAGATTGGGTGATTGCTTCAACCATATAGATCTACTAAAGTTATTCTGTGTGGGAAATCAGAAAGGTCACATGTGTTTCACAGATGGTAAAATTGTATATGTCACTGGGCTTATCTATATTTGCTATAACTTGCTGTGTTTTGTCACCAGAGACAATTATTCTGTCTGAGTGTGTGGGATTGATAACTTGGAGAACAGATTGAACAGTCACAAAAAAACTTTAGAAATCTGAGAGTGTAATTTTTGCTGTGAGGCTGGAATTGGAGCTTGGGATCTTTTGTTCCCACTCTTCATAAGCTAAATTGGGTCACTATAAATCTAAGATAAACAAATAATGTAATTAGAGTATTATACCTATTTTTGTTCCTTCGCAAATCTCTCCCTGCAAATATAGGACATTTTATTTGTTCCACTTCTCTAAAATTATAGTCCATCAAATTTAATCAGCTAAACAAATCACCGCAGTATCATACTTGTCAGCTAGTAAGCAGGATATGGGTTTATTTATTAAAGCATTAGACATGAAAATACCTATTAGCTTTCCTTCTCATGGCACAGACGTCTTGAATGAACAGTTAACAGTGGTTGGTTAACCAGGGAGGGAAATCAACAGTTTATGGTAATATATTATTTCTTCTCATAGCAATTCTCTTGGCAGAAAGACTTTTCGGAAACCAAAATTTTAGAAGTGTAGTTGGCACTGCTGTCTGTGAAGCCTTAGTAAACATACTGTATACAATAAAGGCTGACATAGTGTATAATTAGTATTACTTTTTCTGCTTTCTCTTTCTGTCATGATGACTATAGATAGATCAAAATTGAGACATCTACAGAGGCAAGAAAGACCTGCTTTGATGTGGAAGATAATCCAGGGAGGATACGGAAATGGGCACTGGAATGGAAAAAGGATGCTATAAAAGATCAAAAGAAACAGGTCCCAAAGAGAACTGGCTAAACAGTAATTGTATGTTTCCTTCTGAAGGGTCTGATTAATAGTAGCAAAATATAAATTTACCTTAGAGCTTTTTCCTTGTGAGCTTTATGTACATACAAACACATTTTTATAGATATCCATAAAGTTATTTCACAGAATATTAACATAAGTTTTGCCATGTTGTATTACATATTAAAAAAAAAAAAAAAATCAAACCCCAACAATAGCAAAAAAAGCCCAAACACCCGAAAAAATCACTGGATAGATATTCTACTACATAGGTATCATGTATTGCTTCACAGGGTAGTAACTATGGTAAAAACTTAAACTGGTTAACTAGGTATTGAGTTCATAAGCGTTCATAATTCTTCATACATAAGACTATTAAAAGACAGGGTTGCAACTTCAAATTTATCTTAATGCACGGAAACTAGAGAAATCTAAAATTATCATAGATGACTAATAGTAAAATTGAGTAGAGTTCTATTGAGATCAATGATTTTGCAGAAGCTCAAAATGGGAAAGCTTGGATGCTCTGAAAAGGATCTTTGTAGGATGTAATACAATTACATACTGTAGCAATGTTCTTAACAACAGGAAATTTCCATTTATATTTCTAATTATATTTGCTCTGTTTTTAAATAGAGCTGAAAAAAACAGTTTACCAAATAGCAGAATTATTTTCAGGGCCTAAAGTCTTTCTAAATACCTGCATGTTCCTTTCTCTTTACTTGAAATATAAAATGTTTTATTTTAACAAATGGCATTATACTATAATCTGAAATGTCATAAATATTGCAGCCCATGTCATGATAGCATTGATAATGCTTTGAAAAAAAATGCCTCAGGATGCAGCTTGGTTTGTGTTGCATACATTACCTGAGTTGCATATGAAATAGTTTCCAAAAAGCAATCCAAATTTAACCAAAGTACTACTGCACACAGTTTCATCATTTGCGTGCAATACTGCAGTTATGAATGACAGCTTTTGTCACATCACTCACAAATAACTGCATAGTGTTCTTCTAGAGGTTTCTTGGGTTATCAGATGTATTTTGTAAGATTATTATCGAAGGTCTATAATGATTATCTTCTTACTTGAGAAAAAAAAAGGAACAAACAAGGAAGCAAGTTTTCCCTGTGTGGAAATCAGTGGGAGTTTGTCCATTCCTTGACTTTGACTTAAACGTGGTTCTGCAGAGTATCTTATTAGCTAACCTATGAAGTATTTCAGTCTGTTGTGGGCTCATTCAAGTAGAACAAGTCCTGCCTTTCTAGTATGCATACTTTTATTCACAAGACAATTAATTTTAAAAGTAACAACTATTTCAATGATCCATTGATCTGGGGTTTGGTTTTTGTTTGGTTTGATATTTCAGCAACTTTTTCAGAAAAATGGGGTGGCTTTTTAACATGAATTTCCTGATCCTTCCATTGATTGGAACCCGTTATCCATGTATTATATCTGTAACATATATTTACACACTAACTGTTACTTTTTTACTTTGGAAATATTCATTAAAGTTTCACAGAGAAAAAGGAATTCTGAAGTATGGATCTTATTTTCATTTCTGAGTTTCATGTAACATTAACTATCTGGAAGGGCATTTCTCTTTAAATTGACTACAGACTAGGCCAAGTCAGTTAGTCTTCTGATTTAGGTACATTGGCTCAGTAAGTAATCCAAATTTCATAAGAAATTACTAAGACATAAGAATTTACAGCTTGTCTCCCAAAACTTAATCTAGAAATCTAAGTTATCCTGTCACTATGAAAAGACTATATAATGGAGTTGTGTTTAGAGTTATATGTTTGAAAGAAACAAAGACATCACCTATGTTCCTACCTCCTCCCATTTTTTACATTCTCATTTGCTATACATCTTTTCATCTTATTTATGACAGATTTCTGTTCAAATTTTTCTGGAAGACCTTTAATGTAAGGGACAGCATGGCTTCTCCAGACAATTGGTTCCAGTAATCTAGTTACTCTACTGTTTAAAAAATGTAACCTGAGCCTTCATTTTTACAGTTTAAACCCTCTGCATCTGATGGTTTTTCATTAACATGTAGAACAGGTTTTTGACCTTTAGCACATATTTATATGTTCTAAATACTTTATCATATATCTGCTTAATATTCTCCATTTTAACCAATGCCAGTTTATACATTCTTTCTTTAAAAGTCTTGAACATTTTTTTGTTCTGTTCCTGTTTCCTCTGATCACTCTTAAACTGATCCACAGTGGATCTGGTAGTATAATGCTCCATGCCGAATACAGGATTCTTGTTTAAACGTAGACTCAGGGCACTGGAGAATTCTAAACTGTGCACACTGCCTCTCCTATGAACTATGTCACTAATGAAAATATCAAATAGATACTGGATTAATGAAAATTCCTCTCCCCAAGAAAAAAGTTTTGTATTCCTTTCATTTCCATGGTAAACTGCAACTGTCCTTTCAGTGTGAAGTTATTGGGTTTTTTTAACAACTTTGCATTTATCCTGAAAAAGTTTAATTTGTGTAATGTTTCCCTTTTTAATTATGTGAGTGTTGTGGCATCTCTCATCTTGTTATAAATGAAGCCCATTGTTCTATCTTATGATGCGTGTTACTTGAGATGGTGAATCTACACTGAAGAATTTGATCAAAAGTTAAATATGCCATTCTTTAACTCAAACTGCTTTAAATATGTCTTTACAACTATAGCGTATAGTTAGTCCACACCCTGATTATGAACAACATATAGTTATATGTCTGCTATATTAGTTCAATTTAATACTTTTCTTGAAAGAAAAAAAAAAAGTGAGAATTCTTATTTCAATAGAAATAAACCCCCACACTGAAAATATTCTTGACTTCCAAAATATAATCAACACTAACATAGTATCATAGAATCACAAAACTGTAAAACGGTTTGGGTTGGAAGGGACCTTTCAAGGTCATCTAATTCCAATCCCATAGCCATGGGCAGGGACACCTGCCACTAGACCAGGTTGCTCAAAGCCCCACCCAGCCTGGCCTTGGACAGTTCCAGGGATGGGGCACCTTAGTTGCACTAATACTACAGTCACTGTATGGTTATAGATTTAGTTGGTTTTAATTAGTTCAAAGGAAGAATTTAATCAAAAAATGACTCAGTTGTGTGTTGCTATTCCTTTGGAAGAGTATTTTAGCTATATTAGTAAAAAAGCCCTATAGCATTAGTGATACTGCCCAATCGCCAATGATTGATACCAATCAGCTTTTTGATAAAGATGCAGATTTTAAGAAGATTCATGATTGGATGCCAATGTTGAGGAAAATTTAATGGAGGAAATTTAATTGTCTATATTTTTTTACTTTCAATGGTAGAATATATGAGATCTGAATAACCTGGCAGAGTTTTATTTTGCTTTTTAAATTACATCAAAACATCTTATTAGAGTATATGTCATTCTAAACTGTATTTCAAGTATATTTGCTCTCCTGCCTCTTTTTCTTTCTTGCACTGTATTTTTATTCAACATCTAGAAAATATCAATTTTACATCATATAATTGGCTATCGTTAGCAAGAAGGGAAACTATTTATTTATATATATATATTTTTTTTTTCTTTTTTTTTTACAAAGTAAATCCCAGGTATATATCCTGTAAAGTTCTTCAGAAAGTGAAAGACCTTAACATAAATTCATTATTACATTAGTTGAATGAAGTTGAATTTAAGGCAATGAAATACAGAATAAGTATATTTTTTATGCTCTGTTTTTGGAAGGCTTTTTTAGTTTTGGTTTTGATTTTTTTATTGGGGTGTTTTTGGTTGGTTTGAGGGTCTTTTTGTTGGTTTGTTTTTTTTTTTTTTTTCTCATGATTTATGAATATTTTAGTACATTATACCTTTTGATTTTTTCCTCATTCTAAAGTAACTAGGGGAATGTCTTTATCTGGATACTCCTTCAGATATGCCATGCTATAAACTCTTGGTGTTAGAATATCTTTGTCTTTCTCTTTGAAATTTTGCTCTTTATTTTTCTGTGATTCTCCTTGTGATTATTACAATAATACAAAAATAAAAAATATGTTAAAAAAATTTTTTGGTCATTGCATTCTCCTTTGTTACTTCTTTTCTCATTTTACTTATTTTGCTGAGGCTTGATCATATACTTACAAAATCTTAACTTCAGTAAACATATTTTGAGTCAAGAAATATATAATTTATCAAGAATAGCTCTTTCCAACTAATACTTTTAATACTTTCACTTCCAGGCAGTCTATCTGTCAGTCTGTTGAATTTATGTGTATAGTTAAGTTGTTTTGCTTAGTATTCTTGCAATAAATGTGTCATTTGCCTGGTCACTGTAGTCACAATAACAGCCAAGGAAGTTTCTGTGGTGTCTTACCTAATTTTGTAGCAGATTTGAACATTACTTCAAAAGTGTTTGCTGTGTGACATAAGGAAGCTGTAGTAAGGCACCAGCTACCTCTCTAAGGGCTTTTGAAACTAGTCAGAGATTTTCAGAATGCCCTGTTCTTTAATTTCAGTCCCTTTCTCTAAGATGAACTTTATTTGTAGTTATTTCAGTATCATAGGCATTAAAATTGCAGTAATTCAATTATAATCTAATTCTTTAGGGGAAAAAAGCAGTAGTTTAATAAAGGATTTAGTTGCTTAAATGTAGAGTTCTATAGATGATTACTGTAACATTCAAATATGGAAAAATGGACTCACATATAAGTAGCTCTATAAATCTGCCTCCTTTTATCTTTATGGAAACATAAAATAAAGAGCGTATTTGGAGAGCTATTTAAAAGTCTGCATTTCTCTTAGCTCCAACACCCTAAAGGTAAAGGACAGCTAATGCCAGCTTGACACAGTCTAGAGTAAACTCTACCATGTATTTACATTCCCCAAAAATGTGAACAAATTCAGGTCTAATTGTGGTTGTGCTATATTCTTTTCTCAAATGAATCCTTTAAAAGCTGCCTAAAAAACAAGGCACAGGTCTTACAATGTTTTCAGTATAGAGTTCATATATTTCTTAAAGTCATATGGATCTACTTCTCAAACAAATTCCACAACCCAGAAAGTATTTATTCAAGGAGGCATCATTTGTCTCAGTCCCATTCAACTTCCTCTGTTTTTGATCTTATCTTTAGCTATCCACTTTACCTAAGTGACCCAGGACAATTTCCACGCACCCGCCCCGCCCCCCCCCCCCCCAGTTTCTTTTTTTATTTCTTTCTGGTTCTTCTTTTTTCTTTTTCTTTTCCTTTTTCTTTTCCTTTTTATTGTTATTTATATTTCTTTTTCTTTTTTTCTTTTCTTCTCCAGATAAAACATTCACTGTACCTAAGAGAGTATCTATTTAAGAATTCTGGTGTGTAAACCTTATAGTGGTACACAATTGCAAGGATCTGTTTAGCTGCATTTTTCTGCATAGTAAAATGCAGAAAATGTTTTAAAATTACGTACCCCCTCAAGCATAGATATCCTAGGGGGTTGGGGTGGAAGAAGAGAGAATCGTCTAGAGAAGGTCACTCACTGATACTACGTCATGCAACATAAATGCTTCTGGATCACTTGACATGCACTTGACATTTTCCTAATAATATCGGGTAAAAGCTTATAAAAAGGTGAAAAGGAGGTCAGGGAACTATTCTCCTGTGTTTAAAAACAGCAGTTGCTGAATTATTTAGCAAGCATTGAAAGTATGAATATTCTTTTGTTCACACAAAGTGCACAGACTAATTCAGTACTATTTTACATATATTTTCTGTCACAATCCATTTGGTATTTGAACAGAATTGATTTTGTTTTCTTTTTTTAAAAAAACTCCTTTGACACAGCAGTTACATTCACTGCTTACTACATTTCACTGATGTACCCAGCATAACAAATAACTCTAGTGAAGTCTAAGTGATTTTTTTAAAACATTTCTTTGATTGGGTTGGGTTTTCTGCTGACAAGCTGTTGTTATACCTGGTATGTAACTATTGCTTTTTGATTTACTTCTAAATATATTAACTGAAGTGAAAATTTCTATGGTGTTATTGATCTGATTTTTTGTTTGGTAATTTCCAAAATCCTAGTAAATGTTTAATCTGATGTTTATAGTAATCATAATGTTTCACACTAGAAAAAATCAAGGTGTTCTTTTAAGTCTGATTTCAGACTATACCCTGAACACAGTTGGTTTGGTTTGAGATGTCTTTTGTTTGATTTTGTTTGGTTGAGTTTTGTTTGTTTGTTTTGGAGTTTGACTGTTTGTTTTTTTAAAGTCAGTGAACACTAAAGAATTTTATTCTCACCTAGAATCCTTTAGTACCTTATTGAAAACATCTCGTGTTTTTCATAGCATTAAGATCAGAGGTCTAGACTTCTTCAGGAAAAGTATTGCCCAAGTAGTATCAAGTTTAATGTAGGTTCCCAGATACTGCAGAGAGAAGGGGTAGAGAGAGGTAGGAACAGAGATCTAGATCCTGGTATTTCTAAAGGCAAAGAACAATTCAGATTACACAACAAATGTCTCACTTGTATTTGCTTCAGTGAACTTGATTGGTTATGAGAATGCACTTTAAAAAAAGTGTATCTTAACGGAAATCTTGATGCTAACATAGGGGTTTTGTGATCAATAAATAGATGTGCTAGCTGTTTGACTCTGTGTGTGTGTGTATGTACATTATATTTGGAGCAGCTCTGTAACTGTCTCTGAAATACTGCATTCCCCTCCTTCCCACCCTGCTTTTTAGTGTTACACTAGCATAAATTAAAAATAAATAAATAAACAAAAAATCAATCATCAGTCTCTATCTTCTGGCAAATATAATGTTGGTTTTCATAAAATACTATAAATATAGTTTCTGGCTTCTATATGACATGGTAGCAATGAACAAGAGACAATGAACACTGATTGTGATCAAATTAGCAATTCCATTTTTGTCTACTTGGTCCTCAGACATTGTTTTCCTTCCTGCTAAATTTAAAAATCCAGTATTACGTATGATTGGGCTTTAACATACAGAAAGTGGAAGAGTAATATCTTGGATATCAAGTATCAGCACAAATGTAAGAAAATGCACCAGAGTAAAAACAGAATAGAAGGCTAACTCCTCCAAAACTCTGAAATGCTTGCAAATATCCTAACCTTTGTTGCTATTCTCTAGCCCATTAAAGCTGAGCCATTTTTGATCAGACACTATTATTCACACATGTACTTGCCCAGACAAAAAAGATCAGAACCGTCTTCTTTCCAAAAGGCATATTTGCCGGAATAAAATTATAAACAATCAATCTTACATTAATCACGCGACCACCTCAGATAAGGCATGGCTTGTACTGTTCATACTTTGATGAAAAACATTTGAATCACTATAGATTTGCCTTTCTTCCTCTGAAATAACAGAAAAAAAGGGAAAAAAAAAAACCCAAAGCACCATGTTTCTAACAAAAATATTTAAGGTCTACTGTAGGGATTAAACTGAATAGCTTATCCTTTCCTAAAGTCAAATTCAATTCTAAACTTCAGGTTCTCATCCCATGTCTAAGAAAATTCACAGGTAAATATACTGAGATTTTTACCAGCAGTATGTGTTAACTAATAAAGTAAGTTTTCTGTTTAGACTAAGCAAAGATTTAAAAAAGAAAGAGAAAGGGAAGGAGAGAGAGAAAAAAAAAAGTTAAAAACAGTGGAGTCAGGCTATATTCCAGTGCTTATGTAATTTGAATCTTCAGTATATTTTGGTACTTTTGTTTTTTCTTTTTAATAGTCCTTTTCACAAAAGTGTGAGTGAAGAGCTACATGAAAACTAAGTTGATACAGGAAAAATCTAGTATAATAAGTCTCTGAATATATTTAAGATGAAAATTCAAACAATATTCTAACAGTAAAAAATTATTAGAAACTCTACTTTTAAAATTGTATTTTAGACATTTATGTATAGATTCTGATTGTCTCTAATTCAAAGAGACTGGATTGGATTATCCAAGTGGTGTAGCATTCAAAGGATTTAACATGACAAGACTTCACTGTTACAAAAGGTACTTCCACTATAAAAATTCTTATGTATGTAAGTACTGTATTAATGCTTAGTTCAACAAGACACTTCAGAACGAATTAAAATATACATAAATAGTCGTAGTAATGGGATTATTTTTGTGCTTATTTCTACGAGGGAAAAAGGTCAGCTCACTTTAATAGGTAATAAGTCATAGTTGTTTGTTTGATATTCAGAAAATCTGTATGATACATTAGCTAGGAGTGCTACCTTTAGAAGAATTACAGCATGAATAGTATCCCTAGTTGAGAATTTATACAAAGAAAAACAAGATTAAGAAAATAAGATGTCCTTAAATTTTATTACCTATCATTTTGTTACTTACCTCATTTTGGATTAACATGATATTAAATGTTCTAAACAAAGAAGATAACTCTTCACTAACTTCAGAAATATAGCAAAATATAAGCAATATTATACTGTATTATAATATACATTCTTAGCTTTGGATTTGCTTGTGATGGGCTTTATATACAATAAGCAGACAGCATTTAATTTTCAGGACTGGCATTCCTTTTACAATAAAGCAGTGATTAACTTGAAAGTATTTTGTGTGATGAGGCCGAAATGATTTGTCTGCATGAATCAATAACAGATTTTTTTCATCAAATACAAGTTTAAAAGATCAAGGTAAGCCTCATTTGTCTTGCTCAGAGTGGAGCACGGCTTGCTGTTGTAACTTGAAAAAAAGATTCCAAAGTATGTATCAGTGGATAGCATAGTTTGGTCCTGGTAAATTATCTCATAGGAAAAAACTAAAATAAAAAAAAATAAATATAATTAGTAGAATTTAGTGAGTTGTTATGGTTTTTTATAGCTGTTAATGGAAGCCTGAAAGAATGTACGTACCAGTCCCCCTTCTGGCTGTGTAGCTACTAGAATCTAAGTGGACGGTGTCGTTAAAGGAAAAAGGGAGAAACAAGTAATTTATTTCGAATAAAAAACAGTGGATATGTACAAAGTTTCATTTTTGTGCAGAAGTTGAATAAAACTTTTGGTTTTCTCTCTCTGCTGATGGCAGTTGGCAGCATCACTTTTTTTAATGATTCCTTCTAGTAAAATTTAAGTAGACCACAGGAGATAGGGCCACATTTACAAAAAGATACATTTGGTTTTTATTTGGTTGTTGTTATTTGTGGGGGTTTTTTTGGTTTTTTTGTTTTTGTTTTTGTTTTTTAGATTGGCTGGAAACAGAAGTGTTGAGGTACTAATAGACTGACTCCTGTTCTTACCTCTGCCATCAAGAGTGGTTCCAAATAATGTTTATCAATATGGTGATAGGCACTTTATATATATAAATATATATATATATTATTTAATTTAATGTAATTTAAGTAGACCACAGAAGATAGGGCCAGATCTACAAAGATGTTTAAGTCCCATTTAAATGTACCAAAGTTATATGATGTATTCATATATAAAATCATATTTAACAGTTAATAAAATATTTTTTTCTGAAGAAAATTCTTCTGCTTTCCTGGATTTAAAATACAACATAATGACCAAACATAATGGACAGGGCTAGAAAAAGAAAACATGGAAAATATTTTTAATTGTTTAAAGGACATCAGATAATCTTGAACATATTTTGTTAATAACCATAGATACAGGACTACTGATAAAGCACCTCCACGCTTTTATGATGTTCTGTATATAAACATTTTTTAAATGACATTTACTATTTTACATATTCCAACAAAATAGAATGTTCCCACTTTCTTGATGGAATCGATAAAACCCATTCTATTTTGCCAAGTGCCTGTAATAGTTTTTTGCAGTCAAACTCTTAAAAAGTAAAAGGTTTGTTTTGTGCTTATGCTTTCCAGCTCAGATAGAAAATTAACTGATTCTAGATGAACTGTGTCCTTCCTAAGCCTGGCACATGTGAAGCCATTTTTACATATGTCTGAAGCATGTTCATCCTATCCTATGACTACCAAGGACTGCCTCACTTATTTCTGCCTGCACAGTACAGGTACATGTACATGAAATATTAATCTTTTTTAATCTTCCCCCATTTTTTACTTATAAAATCCATCAATTGCCAGTACAATTGTTTGGATAAGATATCAAGCCCTGACTGTTGTTTTTTTTTCCCATTCTTCTGTCATGTACCACTCTGTACAAATACATTTTTGTTGATATTCATATATTGATTTACCTGAATACAAGACAGTACTGCACCTCTCAAACTTCTTCTTGATTCAGAACATAACATGACAGAAAGCGGCAATAGGTGAAGCCTGTGGCTAGAACAGATTATCACATTTGTGATGGAATTTGTGGGCTCCTACTTTTCTTTGTGCTAGATAATACAAAATTTTAGAGGTAAAATTTGAAAGTAGTAATAAGAACACCATTAATACAATCTGTCACTAAATTCAGGTGGAAAAAATTTCCTATCACATCAACAAGATAAAGCACACTGGTGTACCTTTTTGAATTTTCTGGGCACAGCTTTGGCCAGTCCATTCTCACATGGTATTTCCTATTGCACATCTCTGCCCATTTTTACTGATACTTTACTTTTTAACTTCCTCTATTTTTTTCTATTAAATGGATAAGTGTGATCATTATCTCCATATGCTCTTCATCCTTCCTCCCCTACACTATGTAGCATGACTGGTCTTCCATCAATCTCAGTTGCATAGAGCCTATGTCTTCATCCGTACTCTATCTGTATACAATTTCTATTACACTGATGTGAGTTCCATTAACACAGTTAAGAACAACCCAAAATATCTCAAACCCTAATCTTTTATTCAAAAATATTTTATGTATTGCTATGTAACATGAGATGTACTGAAGTCTAAGTCAATTATACATACTGCTTTGCTATTTTCAGATCTCTTTGCCATTTCCCTGTAAAAAATAATCAAATTAATGATGCATGACCATCTTCTTATTAATCGTATCTGACAGGCTAGCAATCCCTGCCCATACTTCACCTGGACAAATACTCTTTGTCTTTGGATTTCTAAAAAATGTGATGAAAAATAGAATTCAGAACTCCCTTTCTTACTATCACACTGGAATCTTTTTGTTTACCTGACAGCAGTATAGCTGTATAAAGCTGCAATATCCCAGAAGTAATATCTCAGCCAACAAAACGTGTTTTTCAGCAAGAGAGTAACTAATATCTATGTCATCTGTCAAGATACCAGAGTGCTTTAAATGGAAATTACTTTTTTGCTTTACCTTGTATCACTTTTCCATTTTGGAATAATCAGAAGTGATACAATTGTTCCTAATAACTTTTTAGTTTTTGTCTATGGTGAGTTGTTTGTTTCCTCAGTTCTTCCTCTCTTTGGGAAAAAAAAAGTACCTGTTTTATTGAGATCTGATAAGATTCATGACAGAGAAATCATTTTGAGACACCTTAGTTTCTCACAGTATAAAATTCTCCATATAGAAGTAGTACTGAAAAAATTCTTTTTTTTCCTGTAAGGACTCAAATGAAATTTAAGCGATATGTAGAATCTGTGTTGTGTAACCACGTACTACAGTGTTGGCACTGCTAGTGACAGGCCGTAGGTGTACCAAATCTGCAAGGCCTCAGGACTAAATCCTGTCAGGTTTGCTCTGTCTGAACTTTTCTTGATCTGCCTGCAGCTTTGTTCTACTTGGTGTAGAAGTGACGCTAATTTCTTTGATTGACCAGGTATCTTTACCTACTTTGTCTGATTTTTGTTTATCTTCATGTGGTACAACCATAGTTTTAGAGCAGTAATAAGCATTTATTCTATGCGTGATACTTACAACTCTTCACACAATTATATCATTTACAGAGATACTGCCCTGGTGCATACAATAGGAAAGGCCCCGAGAAGCTGAGACAGAGAGCGTGGAGTAGAGGAGCACAGACACAGAGTGATAAAACATGAGGCACAGGTCTATCACTGGACAGCCCACAGACAAAAGTAATTCATAAAGGGTCAGTTAAAGAAATGTAAGTGAAGGTGGAAAAAACTGGTTTCAGAAGTAACAGAGATAATGGAGAAATAGTATCTAACATATGCAAAAGGCAGATATAACATGGAGCTGCAAGCCAATGAAGAAAAAGCAAAGATGTAAAAGTCTGTTAGCAAACTTGTAGAAGTGACACCAAATTGATTGTAAAGTGCAGAAGAAATCATGTACATCAATACAATATATCTTCTGATAAAGAATTCCAGAAGCGAGGTGTTTCACTCTCCAGCAGCTGTAACTACTGGCTTTACGACCTGGAAGAATAATGGAAGGGTGAGCATAACCTCAAGAAAAGGAATAATAACTATAAATATGTAAGTTATAATTTGAATTGTATGATTACTGTTATTGTAACTTTCTCTGTAGGAAAATATTATAAGTATTATTATTCACCCTTTTCCTGTAATAATTAGATCTAGACTAAAATGATTTTTCAATTAGACTTTTAAGATTCAAACAGTAATAATAACCACAAATTCTTGGCTTTATACATAAAATGTATTTCCTGTTTGAGCATAAGCAAAATCTGAGAACACTTGGCTTTTTACAGAGGTAATCTTTACAAACAGATTGGTTTCTTTAGTGAAAGCTACCTTTCACTAAAAACAAAACACATTTGAATTTCTATTTACCTTGCATATATCTTTCTGTCTTGGGTTTCAAATAGAAATCTAATTTTCTGAATAATTATTTTGAGGGGAAAAAAGAAAAAAATAACATTGTTTTCCAGACTGCTGTTTCCTGCTCATGTTTTGGGGAAATCAATAATGCTGGAAATTATCTGGTTTAACATATCCCAAGCTGTCAGTGCATTTGAAACATAATAATCTCCCTACATATTTTAAAGATGTCCATTAAGATTACTGTTAATTAATAGCAGCAGCTGTTAATAATAAAAATAAAGTATTTCCTTTAATGCTTCTTATATATATATCTCAAGAACGTTGTTTTAAACAAAGATACTTTGGAACATACAAAAAATATTTTTTTTTTCTATTAAAATTTCAATTTAAATGGCACTACCTTTTCGGTAGTTGGATTTACTGACCCTAGCTCAACTCAAACCTTTTTCATGAACTAGAATGTTTTGCTTTGGCACTCACATCTTGTCTGCATGGCAGCTCAGGTAACGGACCTGAAAGGCAGAGTGACTAGAAGAACCCAGATATCTGTTTAGGCTGTAACTACAAGTGTATGTGCAGATAATAGTAGGAATTTGAATGACATTTGCTAATAGCACAAAGCCAGGAGTTTATATTCTTCTTCTAAAGCCATTAGCCCTAAAAACCTGATGGATCCTCTAGCAGTTAATCAACCCTGAAAAAAGTACGTCATATTTCCAGGGAAGACAGCAAGTCTTCTAGTTCTGTTCTCTGGAAGAACATTATCTAAGGCAGCTGCTGCATTAGTGTGTACAGCAATCAGAGACATTGACGTAACATTCTTTATTTTTGGCTGTCTCCAAGGGTTTCAAAAAAGGCAAAGCTGATGACCTGCTGAGCTTCTGTTTGAGTGATGCCACTGAACAAAGGTCAAATAATTATAGAGTAATTATTTCAGAAAATGGAAGACTAAGAGAAGTTCTGGTAAATGTCCCTCACAGAAGATGAGCAAAGATTAAGAATAAATATTTATTTTTTATGGCTTTATTTTTCATTGAGAGACAGAAGATTCTGCAGAACTAGATTTTGGAATGACTATTCCATATTAACTTCTGCCTATATAACAATGAAAAAAAATTTAAAATTACAATTTCCAACATCCACTTAAAAAAGAGTTTAAAACAAACGACCTTTTTCCCCAGTTTTCAATTTTTAACTGTACATGACTTTTAAGCACATCATGATTTGCAATCTAGTCTTAATACTATAATTATTTACCATGTTTATTCTACATCTAGTTTCGCTATGCATAGAAATCAATGCTATTACAGATTAATTGGTGCAGATGGCCAAAAACTGGCTCCGTGAATATACTTTATAAGGAAAAGCAAAGAAACAAAAAGGAAGAAAGAAAAAAAACTAAGTGAAGAATTTGTGAAATCATAGTTATCAATTAAGAGTATGTAAATTAACTCCTTTTTAAGAGTGAAAATCTAACACTAGCATTTGTGCTTCTTTTGTTATTCCAAGTTTAAATTCATCCACCACTTATCCACAAATCTCTTCTTGCCTTTTTTCGAGTCACATATACTCTAGCTCTGCTTCCTAACCCATGCCTCTTTGTGACCCTTGTTTCTCAAACAAAAAGAAGCACAGTGCCTCATGTTCACGTCAGTTGTTGGAAATTTTAGAATTAATTCTACTCTTCCCCCAGACCAGCATGTGACCTGTTGTTTCAGCTAATTATTTCCTAATAGGTTTCATCTGGTTTTATATTAATTTTGAATGAAAGATCACCATTATACTGATTAGACTCAAATGTAGGATGTCTAAGTAGCTTTTCCCAGTATAATAACACAAGATAATAAAATGTAACTGTTGTCATTATCTGTTATTGCTAATTTATTTAATTGCTCTCGGCTCTGTGGAGCGATCTGGTAGGACCAGTGCTATTATAGGTTTTGAAATCATTTAAGTAAATCTGCTTACAGTAGTCCTGATTCTGAATATGTCTGTCATTCAGATTGACACAACTGAACTGTTTTTTGAACCAGAAAGCAACGTATCAGCCTCCATACGAAGAATTCTACACATGTATGGCTAAGCCCAAAGTAAAAAGTCCCATTAAGAGGCTCAGGATATCAGTTAAAGTGAAATGCCACTCTTGGTACGGTGGAGCTACCTCATGTCTGTCCATGTCCATCTGAGAAAGATCATGTGAATCACCTTTTAACAGAAAATTCAAATGAAAATTTTGGGTTTAAATTAAGATCTTCGGACCATTCTCTCTTTCAGATTATAACCTTAATTACTTGTGAGGCCTGGGTAGGAAGCACTTTAAAAATTAATGCATTTTGACAATATTATGAAGGGTTGTAGAAATTAGGCTGTTGGCATTTTGTCAAATGAATGTTACAGGAAGGCTGAAGGCAAAGATACATACCAGGATTAGGGAGGAAAGGAGAACTGTCAAGATTGACATAAATGCCTTACGGATTGTTCCTAGATAGTTTCTTGTTATGAATATTGAGACTATACAATAACTGTCTTTCAGCTCACTAAGCTGTAAGGTTATTATTTTCAGTTTTAAAGAATATTTTCACAGCCACCACAGTAAAGTGAGGCTGCTTGTCCAGCCCACAAAATTATATTGCCATACCTTCTTGATAAAGAAAATACTACGTCCATTCCAAATGTGCCAGACATTGTGACTACTTCATAGGAAGGAAAAAACCCGATGTGATGCATATGTTCATGAGGTCTGCCCAAGTGGAAAATATAAAATAGTGTTGTTTTTTTTTAAAAAAAAGGAGAGCTGACAAAAATCTTTTATACTACCTACTTCACTGTCTGCCCTTTATTACTGATCCTAAAAAAACCCCAACATTTTAAAATAACATTCTTCTCCTGTCAGTATTCATATTGTTTCTGTATAAACTGAAGACAAAGACATCTCACTGTTTTTCTGATTTTATAAATCTCTATAGCTTGCAAAGTTGGGCTGATGCTTTCTGCAAGAGAAATATTTCTCTAGGATCAATTCATTAGAAAGAGGGTAGAAATGTAGGTTAATCAGGGTTTGTTTATATGCCATCAAGGGGAAACAATTTGCTGCACAGGAAAGAATATGTGACATTCCTTAGAAGATAGGCATTGTCTTTTTTTCCTGCCCACACACATAAAAAGAACTCCAGTACATACTGTGCCCAGCCAAGAGTTAGAAATGGGGACACTGGTGTTCTCTGTTTTAGCAGACAGTAAAACTCAGCAATATAAAGTGTTAAGAGTAGAATTAAATACATTTAAGATTCATATTGTGTGGGGTTTTTCCTTGGATTACCTTGTGCTATGCTGGAATAAAACTGCTGAAGGAAGCAAGGAAATATCTGATTGTTCAATAGAAGGCATAGTACTGGAAGTGAACAACAGATTAGAATGAAATTAAGATCTCTATATAAATATTATTTAAAATCCACTTGTCTAATAAAAAGAATCACCATAATTCTGCCTTGTTACATTATCATATTTAATTTTTTAAATACTTTTTAATCTATACAAATTAGTTTCTGAACTCCTTAGAGGAAGACCATATCTCACTTTATGTTCAGGAATTATCTTGTATTCTGAGATAGTATATATGCTACTAATACTAATATGTAAGGACAACAATAGTAAATAAAACACATTCAAAATGAGCTTTCATTTCTCCAGGCACAAAGTAGGATTTTGTATCCTTTCATCCATTAATTTAAATTCTACTCATGCAGTGTACAATAACTTGTTTCTTGTTTTGAGACATGGGAATGTAATCTACCATTATAGTTGAACTTCAGAACTATGTGCTGGTATGAGATGGGCATTCACTTGTAGGGTGATGCCTTTGAATCCACAGACTCAGAAAGTTCAGAATGTGTTTATCAAAACATCCTTTACAGTCTGACAGGATAGAAATTCTTTTCTTGATAGAAATCAAATACAGTGAAATCTGTATGACTATTGAATCTTGTCTTTCCTGCAACACAGAGGATCACTGTAATTGCCCATGGCTGATGAAATATAGACCTTAGTTAGAGAAGAGGATTTTATCCTTCATCCACATAATCTTTAAAGCTACACAGGTCAATACTTTTTTTCTGGAAGGGAATTATGTATCTCACAGCTGGAGAAACTACCCTGTAAAAGTAGAGTCTTGTTTCTTTGATTACCAAGCTGGTGGGTTGCTATAAATTTTCCTTTGTATGCTGAATAATTGTAAACTATTAGGCTAGACCTTGAGAAACACACCTACACTGTTTGGTAGACAGGGCTATGGACAATATTGAAAACAATAATTCATTACAGCCATCATGGGCAAGACTGTAACTATAGTAACATCACATGTAAGTGGCATAGTATTGTGTATGGTATTCCATCTCTGTTTCTGTTTCTCAACAGATTATTCTCAATACATAGGAGGAAGTTCAAAGGGCTAATTCTGGGAAGTTGAGAGCGTCCTCAAAGAAAAATGGAAGTATCGATCATCTCTAGAGGAAATAAACAACATCACCCTGGGTTGCGTCTTCAGCCTATGGTACTCTAAACTCTCTAAAGGAGGATTAATTCTCTATAGCTGTTGACATACAAACTATTGCTGTAAACCAAGCCAAGGCAAGCATCATTTCCAATTCTTCCATGCATATTCAGAACTTCATCTTTTAACACTGGAATTAACTAAAACTGGCAAAATGATTAGTGATTAAATAGCTGCAAAATCTCATTATTAAAAAACAACCCATTTTGAATATAATGAGTGTAAAAACGGTTTAAGAATTCTTAACTATATTTTTACTTTTACACTTGCATATTCAGAACTCCAGGGTACAAGCTGACTGCCTTCTTCCATACGCAGTCCAGTGCCACTGCAAAGCTACCATAAATAGCAATGGCAACAGAGCTCCACCCAAGAGACGTGCATCCTCTCCCTGTAAACACCTCATTCACCTTCTGAACAACGTTGCTTTACTCCATTTTATCTGGAACAGTCTTTCTTATTTATTCAGGATCTATTTTTTACTTCTATACAAACACTAAGGAGTATTACAACCGTCTTGTACTTTTAGTACTTTAGGGAGTACTAAAAAAAGAAGGTCCAGGTCCTCAAATGGAAGATGACAAAACAGTGAGAGCTCAATGACTCTTCATTCTGGTATGCAACCTCTACTCCCTTCACTGGAGTCTGTAAAAGGGGGAGAGCATGCAAGGAAAAAAAAATAAATAAAAAATAAAGCCAAACATGAAAAAGGTTCTAATTGTCATTTACTTTGCAAACTTGAAAAATAACTTTGTTTAGGTAGAAGCATCAATAAAGAAGTAATTATGTGGAAAGAAGCAACTTTTGGATTAGATCCAATGGCAACAAAGACTGTAAGAGATACAAAATCTGCCCAGGAATAGTAAAAGAACTTGTAGTGAACAAGTGAGAAGTAGTTACACTGTAAATTGCAATAAAGTGAGGAGCTACTATGTTACTGTAGACCCTGGAAATTGTAGAAACATGGAGCTGTGTATGGTCAATTTTATCCTGCTTCTTCCATATTTTTGTATAAGACTATAGTATACTCTGCATCTTAATGTTACCTGATATGTCTACTGGGGATATTAGTTGTCATTGTTTCCTTACTGTAATAGTGCAGACCCAAAGGTAAGGAAGAGGTTTTATATTCTTTCTCATCTTTCTCTAGCTTATGAATTCAGAAGGTGAGATTTGTAAACCCTTTAATAATATTCAGCTATACATGCATTATGGTTAGATATCTGAACTGTAGGTGTCCCAAAAACACTCTTATAGGCAGCATGAAGGAAAACAAGCCTTTCATGCACCACTGAGGTATTAAGGAACTCATTGTTTTATTAAAATTTCTGTTACCTTCCCTCATTAACCAAAGTACCAAATGGAGCAAGTTACTGGTTTTATCAGCAGGACGCAGTGTAATATGTGCTAGCAAAAGCTTTTCCAATAGATTAGCAAAACTGAAGGTTTATAATTACATTTTAATATCAGCAAAAACTCATCCATGCCAGAAACATGTATGCATTATTTACTTCATTTCATTTTAAAAATCTTATAAACTATAAAAATTCATGTAGAGACCAGAGCTATTATCCCCAGGGAATGCATGTTTTTCCTGTTACCTGTTTCTGACCCTTTTTAATTTTGGCGCATAGTACCTGCTAATCATCTAGCTTCCCTTGAAAAAGAGAGAAAGCTTTTCCAGAAGCATCATTCCATCTTAAAACAGATGTCACAAAGTCAAATAAAGGGAAATTATGCTAGACAATTAATAACCTTCAGCTAGATAATCTCATTAGGCAGCCAAGAGAAGCACACTTCCGACTTCATTCAGAAAATAAGAAATTACTACAAAAAAGTCAAATGATAACATATATTGATTTTTTTATTAGCCTGTGTCAGTTAGGTTGAAAGATATCAGACATAACGGAGATATCAAAGTACATGGAGAATATTTAGGAATTTGGCTGAAGTTATATGGTGAAGAATATGTACAGGCGTATACCTTTCTAGTTCTTTGCTTTAATCCTTTAATCCCTAACAGCTGTAGCTTGAATTGTAGACTTTTTTTAAAAAAACTTACTTCCACCCTTATTCTGCTAATTCTGCTGTTACTGAAGACTAACTGCTCTTATGAAAGTTAATTAGAGGAACTATTTAGACTGCTAACAGCTGAGTTAAGCCTGTTGTGAATATGTAATAAATGACGTGCGAACATGGAATGAGTCGTATTTAAGTAAGATACTGTGTAGTTTCCAGCTTCTGTTGTCACAAATACCTTGCTTATTGTTACTCATCATATTCTTTTCTAATTATGAGATTTGAAGTACAACATCAAAGGATTCTTAGTAAGCATATTCTAATCTGACACTAGATTCATGCAAAGAGAGTTCAGAACTCTATTCTTAGACTTTAAGAAGGTTAAAGCATAAAATACCTTATGAACACTTGAAAAAAACAGGAAAAAACTGAAAGAGCATGTTATTATTTTGTTCAGAGAGTTACATGCTCTTGTCTGAGAGCAATCATGGGCATATGGGAGTAGGAAGGAATTATTATTTGTCAGAAAATATACAGGAAATTAAAGTCCTTTAAGGCTATTTGTGAAGTTGCTGATGTGAAAAAGGATGTTCAGATTGGAAAATTCTCAAGAAAGAGCCTACTTAACAAAATAACCTCCCAATATTTATCTAAAAATATTTTGTAACTAAATCAGCAAATAACAACTTTCTGATTTATTATAAATTAAATTGTTATTTGACCACTTAATTTAATATCCAGCTAAAATATTCTTGGTAAGTCCTTATTAGAAGGGGAGAAGATAAAACCAAACAATACTAAAACTTGGGAACAAATGTTTTAAAAGAACATCAATTTTAAAATTAGTTAAATTAGGATCTTGTTCAGAGACACATACCCTGAATAAATTTGTACACAGAGGACAAAGACTTCTGTTATGTCTGACATTAGTTGCTACTGCTTTTTAAAGCAGCATCTGGAATATTGGCCTGAACTGTTTATTTAGGTTATTCTGACTTGATAAGGAAATGCTATTACTGTATTCTTATTTTCATGAACAGCATGCTGAAACACAACTTGCCTTCTCTACTTCAATATCAACTAAAAGGAACAGCTGGAAGAGATGTTTTGCAAAGTTTTCAATTTAAGTGCAGTGCTCTGCAACTTAGAATTATTAAGCAATTTATATTTGCTAAATTGAGACATCCCGGTATTCATATCATTCATCAACTCAGTCCACCATCTAACAGAACAACTATATGATAAATTACTATCTTCTTGCCTTTTCAAAATGTCTTCAAGCTAGTTAAAAAAAAATCTATTGAATTCTCTGAAGAAATTTCAAGAACATAGGTACATGACATTTTTCTGGATTTTTTAATCTCATATAGTCACTTAGGTTAATACAATTCACGTAAAAAAGAGAAAAATACTATTAAAACTTGCAGACCAGATGTCTGCTGTAGTCAGTATAATCAGAGGTGAACAGGGAACAGTTCATCTCACCCTATGCAGACATTTAGAGAAGTTGCTATTGTAAATGCTGTAAAGTGTTATTGGCACCCACATGGAATCTGGAGATTTGGCAAGTGTGCCATCTTGTATTGGCAGCTAGGAGCGACTGAATCCCACCCTTATGTTTAGTCATTTAAATCACCCCATGAGCTCCACTAGCTATACAGCTGGATAACTGGTTCAGCTCTGTAGTAACTGATAATCTAACTATATAACTGAGTAACTGACTATAGGAATCTTGGCAGCTTACATTCCTGTTGGTAGCAGACACATAAACATCCATGTAGTACCCAGCTCACAGATTAAGATACTCACATTTAAATACCTACCTGTGGACCTTTACAATGTGGCTAGGGGGCTAGGTGTTACTGTTGTGGCTTCCTCTGTCACGGCAGACATGGACATAGAGAGAGTCTTTGAAAAAAGTTAAAATGAAAGTATTTAAAACATTATGTCACTTAGTATAAGTAAACAAATAAAAATAATTTTACAAAAAGGAGGTTGAATAGCCTGTCAAAGAATCCCATTGATACCCAGGTTAATTTATGTTTTTATCTGCTGAAAGTGTATTGGCCGTTCTGGTTTTCAGTGTTGAAGAATCAGGACAAAAGTATGAGAAATCTAAAATGAGATTTTTCTTAAACAAGTGGTCTAGCTGATATATAATCTCAATTTATTTTTAAGAATTGTTTTCAGTTGTGGTATACATGCTACATATAAAATGGTAATTAAAAGAAATTTATGTTGGATGTAACTAGGCAGAACTTACTAAAGAATAGGAGAACTATGCTTCACTCCTCCCCTCGAGGATTAAAATTGCTTCAATGGTATAAGTTGTTTATGATGTAATCAAAACAGAATCTGAGCTGACTAAGCCTAGCTAAATTTTTGAAACATGAAGAAAACCTATTCCAAGATTTATACTGAGGAAATGAAATTTTAGGAAAACATGAAAGAAAAGTTATACAGGAAATAAAGTTCAGAAAAACATCGGTTGAATGTGGTATTTGCATACAACTGTATTTACCTGTGTACTGAGTGTAACAGTGGAAAAGTTATATATTCAGGAAATTAAAATATAAATTCAGAATCTTTATACATACTTGCAACAATACTGGGTCTTCAGTTTTCCCCTGTCACTGAAAACTACACTCCCCTCCTCCCACCACCACCCTTTTTTTTTTTTAACTTGCTTTAAAGAATTAAGTCATTTTGTGTAAAGGAATGAAGGCAGTGGGTTGATTAGCATTGATAACATGCAGCTGTGGCCTTGCCTTAGTGGCAGTGGGTTGATTGACATGGATGATGTGCAGCTGTAGCTCATTCCCCTAAGTAGTTAAATAGCCCTGAGGATGGTGGGAAAGGTGGAGGGGTAGGAGTGGTGTGGTTTTGTTTCTGGAGGCTGGCTATACAGCATGGATAGTAGAATCTGATGGTAAAAGCCTTGCTGCAGCCTGCTAGTTTGTGCTGCAACAATCTTTGATGCTTAAGATTTTCTGTAGTGATTGTTTATAAAACAAAATTTTAGAGTTTTGTGGAATGCATTTTCATAAACAGACTTCTAAGGTTTTTGTCTGGGATTGTTTCCAAATGGTTCTGGATGACTGAGATAAAATATTTTAGGGAATTAAAAATAAATGGTAGTGAAAAAGAACTGGTTTAATGGCATTGTCAAGTAGTGTGTCAGTAGAAAGACATCTTATCCTTAAACCATATATGAAAAATGGCAAGTCCAAATTCTTATATCTAGAGAAAATTTGAAAATAAATGAGAAAATATTACAGTCTAATAAAGGTGTGAAAAAAGTGTAACAATGCTTGATTATGATGCAAGATTTATTGAATATCAATCAAAATTGTAAGGTTAAGATTTCAGAGTAACTTACCTGAATTTAACATAAATTTATATTAAATTTATAGAACTAAGATATGTATTGCATGTATTACAAAAGTAATTAAGGAAGATAATTGTTTAAAAAAATATTTTTAAAAAATGTCAAATAATTACTAGAGCATTTCAAAAAATCCCTGTAACTAGGTCACCTTTTAAGAAAATGTAAAGTTCCAGAAATAAAGATATTGTGTGAGTGAAAGAAATTCTTAGCAATATTTCTATGTATCTTGAAGTATAAGAATAAGGAAGAGAAAGGTGTTTTGCTTTTTTATAATTCTCTATCTCAGGATCTGCTTTAGTGTAGGGATTTTTTTTATTCTGTGTTTTGTTTTGTTGGTGGTGTTTTTATCCCCAGAAAACAGACCTGAAGGCAAGCCATTTATTTTTCTGCCTATTTTGTATCTAGTGTCATTTCAGCACAGTATGTTCATTTTATCTGATGCTGAACTGTTTTGTCATGTTTCAGCCATTCAAGACTGGAAATAATCAGGGAGTAGGCCAAAGAAATGTCTTTGTTGCAATGATTTGTCTTGGTAAATGACTTTGAGAAATAATGAAATAAAAGGAAGAGCAAAGCAGAGCAGTTCAGGAGAATATATACTGACTTTCTGAAAAGGGAAAATCAAAACCCGCTACCTGGTACAGTGCCATATACCACTATTGGTGGTGGCGTTTGTTCTTTTCTAACACAATGTCCACTGATATTTGGACCTCACAGGGTAAAATGAAAATATTTTGTCTAAGGACAACTTACAAACAAGTTCCCCAGTGATAATGAAAATATCTCCTGATTTCCCACAAGCAACAGTGCCTTGCTTTTCAGAGTATTTGAAAAGAAAAGATACAGAGAAGAATGAGGACTCTGCGCTATACAAATGAATAGTTTAAGGAAATCATACACTATTTCTGAAAATTATACTGAGAAAAAAAGCACATTTCCTAGTGTATAATACAAAATGTTTTTTACAAGCAGCACAAATTGTAGTCAATTCCCAAATCGTAGCAAATTTTTGAAAGGAACAGATAGTCTTAAAAATATCCCCCCAAAACCTGACAAAAAAAATCTTCTGTATCTTTCTGTGTATATGCAGACACATGCATGCACACTTATTTTAAAGGCAACAGAAAGAAGCCAAAATGAAGCGTAGTCTCATTCTCAGACATAAAATCCATGTATTGTGCCCTCATTTCATACTTTGCAAAGTGTATAAGCATTCTTTAAAGTTTCTGCCATGTACCTAGTTTTCATTTGAGAAGTTCTGCTCATGGCACTCTCCCATAAACAATGGAACTGATGAAGAGCATTTACATTAACACTGAAAGTAGAGCTATGATTGGTTTGCATTCACCAGCTCTGTTTACTTTCAATGGCAAACTAAATTTGTCTGCTAGTGAATAATGATGGCCAGTCAGTCTGAGAGCTCAGCCCTTGAACTTCCTCACACATGAAATGCTTTTTTATTTCCATAATCAAAATCATATGTTTATGAAAATCTGTGTTTTTCTAATTTAAGTATAAATCAGTGTTAGCTATACTGAAACCATTTTTATCACAACAGAGTCTGGAAGTTTTCAAGTGACTTCTCTAATTTTAGGAAAGCTACTGGATGTTTGGTGTAGGCCATCTGACAGCAGGTATCACATTGTTTTTATCTAGCACTTCCTGACTTCAAATCAGGTCTTACACAAATGTCATTATTTAAAGTATTCACTATTTTTCCTTCTGGGAAAAAAAAAATAAAATAATAATAAAAGAAAACCCTCCATAGCTCTGTTTAAGCTGTTCCCAATTTGAATCATACAATCATGCCACAAAGGAACTCCAAAAGGCATCTAGTCCAACCTTCCACACAAACCTTAAGATACTAGAAGAGCTTGCTTGGGCCCTATCTGGTTAAGCACTGAGTTTCTCCAAGGGAAGAGATTCTGCAGCCTGTTCCAATTGTTAATCATTCTCACATAATCCATTTTTCCCTCACATCCAGTCAAAATTTCACTTAATGTGACCTGTAGCTGTAGCCCTTCATCCTTTTGGCATCCAGGGTCACCTGGAGCTTGGCATTTGTATCATATTCAGACCCCTGTTAAATAGTTGTAGAAAGCAATCTCCCTTTAGCCTTCCCTTCTTGAAGCAGAGCAAGGCCAGTTCTCTGGCCCTCTTTCATCATATACAGCAAGAGTTTAAACCCTGTAAGCATCTTGGTTGGATTTACCTCTGTTTGGACTTCAGTTTGTCAACATCTGTCTTATATTGGGAGGTATTGGGAGAGCAGAACTATAGACAATATTTGATATGTGGCCTCACCAATGCTGAATAATCACTTCCCTCAGTATGCCAGCTACACTTTTGCTGATTAGTACAGCCTAGCTTGCAGTTTGCCCTCAACACATTGGCACACTGTTGATTCACATTCACCAGGACCCCAGATCCCTTTTTGAAGAGCACTTTCACTGTCATACCCCAGCCTGTACATTTCCAAGAGTTCCATCCCAGGTGCAGGACTTCTTATCAGGCCTTTTCCAGTTTGTTTATTCTCTTCTATAACATTCAATTGTCATTTCCATCTTAGAAACTGGTACCAGTTTTCTCAAGCCGGCTAACTTTCTTGAATTCTGAGTGGAAAACCTCAAATATTCTAACCATAACCTGATTTTTCTGGTGATCTTGTTTCAGCAGCATCTTCTACTGGTGACAGATCTTTGCTTTGCATGGTAGTTTGCCCCACTGCCAGTACTGAGCATTTGAGTAAAGCTAGTGTAAGGATTGCTTCAATAGTCCTTTGACAAGAAGTAGTCTCTAAGTTTTCTTTAATTTACTACTGTGTTTGTTATCTGATGCCATTTTTCAAACTGGGGCACTGATGTCCATAGTAAATGTCATGATGCAGAACAATGTTCATTAGAAAAAAACGCGCCTTATATTGGGGGAAAATTCTCATTTCCATTCTCTCTTCTCCAAGCATCAAACTGCCAGATCATTTGAGAACTATTCAGACAAAAATGTTCAAATGAAGTTCATAAAGGAATGGGTATTTTCTAATTCAGCTTCATCTTTACTCGTTATGAATGTTTTCAAGGAGTTTCATGTTTGTTGCCTATTTTGTTATCTGAAAGACAGTCTCCTGTATAACTAAATTGAGAACCTGTATGGTGTTTTTTCACCTTTCATCCGTTACTCAGAAATTTTCGGTTTTCGAAGTTTTGCTTCTGTTTTCCTTCAGTTGCAATTATATTGTAAATTTTGAGTATTCCTAATTACTTGGTGAGTTTTACAAAGTGTGATGGAAAGCACACTGGCTTTTATCAGATGCCTGGAGGCTTGTCTTAGCCCAGGAATGCATACTGAGGAGGCTTGACACTGTCTCATGTGGCTTATAATTTCTTTTATGTGATTTCTCCTACCTAACTCTGTCTCTAAGACATGAAGCAGATTAGAATTTCAAAGACTATGAGGACCATTAAAATACGGGAGAAGGAACTGATATTCTTTTATGGCTTTTTCACTCTTTTTTTAACCTATTTCATTAATCAGGTAGAAAGAAAAAATAATAATGAAAAACCTTTGTCTGTAGGGGTTATGTTTTTAGAACAACAAAAAAAAGCAGTTTGTATCTGCACCCTGAGTGTACTACTGCCATGTATTTTCTTGAAAGCAGGAGGTTGATGGAGCTTTAAAGCTGGTATGTTTTATAAGTCATTCTACTTCATATTCAGAATTTACATATACACACACTTTGGTTTAAATGCACTGTATTTTAAATTTAAATGTTTTAATTCATTTGGATGATCAAAGTATCAGTCAACTGGTGTCCTTTGGTATTATAAATATTTAATCCTGTTCAAAATATCAAGATGTGCCACCTCAGACAGGCATGGATATCCAAACCAAAAGCATGCAGTCCTTACAAGATACTCACAAGAGACCTCAGCAGAAGGCTGCATGTTGCAAAGCAGCATATGGGATGCACTAAGGGGTCACAGAGAACACTGGAGGTATGGCCTACAGCCAGACTACAAGGGATGTGAACTCCCATTTAAGATACCTTCAGTGATGCAGGAATTGACAAGTAAGCTTGTATTCTTCTTTATTATCAGGTAGAGCCTAATAAACACTGCTCCTGGAGTCTCAAGAGCACTGCATCCCATCTTAAGGCTCCCTTCCTTCCTGATCAGAGAACCTTAAAAATCAATGCAAGAAGTCCAGTTATTTTCTAGAAAGTTGACCCACTACTCACCCACATTCAAAAAGCAATTGGAGTCTTGATCTACCAGGTGCTTAGCAAGACCAAAAAACACCAAGGCACACCTAGACTATTCAACAGAATTAGATTCAGCTCTCTGCTTTTCCTTTCACCTAGAGGGTGAGATGGGAAGATTGGGATGGAGGTCCACCCTTCCTGCAGGTCTTGAGAACTCACAACCCTGGTATTTATCACTCATGGACTACATTCATATCAAATGCATTGCATTTATGGCATTTGACTCATAATGATAATTGTAAACACTGGGTTAAGGAAGAACTTTTTAAACATTTCAAAAGTGCAATCTTTATTATCCGGTACGTCACATAAACAAATGTCTAAAATGACCATAGTTAGCCAATAGGAAACATCAAAGGGAAGGGGGAGCTCAGATATCTCTTGAATTTTCTTTTCTACTCCAATCCTGAAGTAGGCAGGTTTGGAAAGCTGAAACGTATTGGACCAGTTAAATAAATAAAGCTTCCATAAATACCAAAAAAAAAATTAGATTGATTGTTCATTCTTTCCCTTTAAAACACAGCTATAAGAGGAAAAAAAGGTGCTACTGTTTAACTTTCATCTAATAATTAAGCTGTCACAACATTTACTTTGGGAATGGAATATCTGTCTTCAACAAATACCTTCTGAGAATTTGTATATACCTATATTTGATGTGAGAACCAAAACAATAGAAATATTGTAAAAGAATTATAATATTACAGGCAGAAATTTACATTCCCATCAACTCCCAGGGTATGAATAATTAAACAGGATTTGTTTTAAGGGATTTTTAATTTGGATTTAAATTACACTGCAGACTTCTGAATATTTCTGTAGGCTTCAACCTCTTGCCCTAGAATGAGAAAAAATGTCAGCAATTACCTATGCAGAATGGTCCTTTCTGAAAGCCATTTTTGAATACAAGTTCAGGCTTTATAAATCCTAAAGTTTTATTTCTTGTTTAACATCTCCTGCCCATGAATTTCTTCAGTCCATCAACATATATGGCAGAACAGAAGTTTCGTGGCTTTCCCAGTCAAATATCTGTAACTTCAGTTCCCACTTTCACAGTTCCACTGTCCATTGTTTTTCAGTTGTATTTATACTTTTTTCTTTTCTTTTTTTTTTTAATTGCAGTAGAGTACAATCCTTACTCCTTTACAAGCGAAAACTTCAATAGTATGCAATCATATGTTGCACACAAGAGCTCATGTTAAAATGCTTTCTATATGGAAATATTTTTATTCTAAAACACACATGAAAAATAACAGTATTTTAGTTCTTCCATTACTTTCTCATCACTGTATTTAAACAGGAATATTTTAATTAAATAGAAATATTTTTTGTTAGTATCTATTCATCAGCAACTTTGGAAATTGAAAAATTGTTGGTATTTAAGATTATCAGAGATTTATTTATCATACAGAAAAGAACCACTTTAGTAACTACTTGTTAAGACAAAAAACATAGGTATACAAACAAAAAACCTCACATTGAGAAGAAGTGTTACCATTACTTGTTCCCATATTTGGGAAAGTTTATATTAAACCGGATAACAAAAAGGAAAATTCATTTGCTTTCTGTCATTAACAGAAAGATTTTATGAACAGATACACTGACTAATATTTAGCTTCTATTTGTTGCTTAACAAATTTCTGTTACAATTACTATCAGGGGACTAGAAAAACATATAATCCTTAATGTGTGGGTTTGCATAGAGGTTTTTTTTTATAATTAAATTCAATATTTTTGTCTGATATTTTTTCTGAAAGCCAAAATTCACCTTTGTTTTATTAGCATAAATATTAAGGTTTCTGTTAATTACTTCTCCTGTTTCATTCAAAATTTAAATTTCTAATTACATTTTAGAAACATTGAAATCTGATTTTATTACAGATATTATTACAGTTTAAGTATGTTATTTTATATTAGTTTTACCTTTATGAGATAAACAGGTGTCTGTAATTATACATTTGCTTCACAGTTGCTTCATGATTTGCTTTCATATCAGGAATTTCTAAATTAAAGTCATAAAAAAGTGATGAATTAAAATAAGGAAGTAATTATGGAGTGTCTCAACCAGCACTTCCCTGGATGTCAGTGTGAAGGACATCTTTAACTGTCTTAGTCCTTATTAATTTTTTTTTTCTCACAAAACTGCTTATATTTTAATATATTGAGTTGCAATGCCATTACTGCAGGTTTACCTGCATTGCTTTGTCCACTTTGGTTTTAAACCACTCAATTATTTTTCTTTAATTTCCCTTGGGAAGCAGTTGCATGGTCTAATAGATCTGAGTGTTAGCAAATGTTTCCTCATTCAGTCTTAATTTTACTTTCTCATTTTGTCTGGTTACACTCAATTATACTTCTATATATCAACTTTAACAACTCTACTTGTTTCTTGTTTACAAGCTATTGGTAAGTTGAAATAGCTTTATAAACTGTCTTTCTGGTCATCATTTAGCTGCAGTAGATACCATAAAACCTTTTCTTAACTTTGTTTATTGCATCACTGAAATCACTGAAACAGTTAAGTTTCTTTTTTTCTTTTTGTAGCCTTTTAAACTCTTAGAATGGCTTAAAGGGAGTCAAATGCTCAAAATATCAAAAGTTGAAGTTCTAGGTTTTTAATTTCAAAACTTTTGGATTTTAAACATCCCACTTCTGAAGAAATAACTTAATGTGTTAAATTCTATTCGCCTTCCTGACCACATATATGAGTTTTCTTGATTATTTTTAATAATTTAAATTTAATAATTTCAATAATGATAATTTTAATAATTTAAAAATTACAGGAAAATGCATTTCCTATAATTTTCCCACAATAATTTATGCCTATTGTGTATATTGCCAAAATGCAAAGCCACTTCCAAGTAGCATCTGAAGGTAAGCTTGCACATTGTAGGGTATTGTCACATTGCACTAGACATCTAAGCACAGGTAACTAAATAGATCCTCCATTCTGTAATGAGGACCCATGTATGTAGCTCACACATAGGTATCTACACTGCAGATATCTGAACTTGTCTAATCAGAAGTTGACTCTCATGTGAAGTGAACAACGCAGTTACCTAAAAACAGGGGCCTCTGTTTTAACTGTTTTGAAGTTTCATAGCCCTGTCTCCAGCTGCCGATACAAAGCAATGCAAATGTAGGATAACATTTGCCAGCACAATGCAGCTGCTTTAACTTGGGATACCTTAAAAGGCAGAGATGCCTGTACATAGAAGTGAATGGAAGCCGGGGTACCCTGGCTAGTCGATGGAGCATGGAGGTAGGTGAGCTAGTCAATGGAGAGAAACAAATTGTACTATTTTCCAGTAGTGCATCTTTTCTACACTAGCATCCTCAATTAAGGCTCCTTGTGGTTACCTAAAAAAAATTATCATACTCACCTTGATTTGGCTTTTATACTTCGAATAAGCAAGTTGAGCAATTACTCACCTTATACTGGAAACGAAATGCAGACAGGGCATAGAAGCAGTGCTCTGCAGTCTTGATGCAGTACCAGCAATGTAGTGGGACAGAAACTTCAGGGACAATCTCAGTTAGATCATACAGCTTGGTCTTGGAACTAGTCTTGCTAGCAGTCTTAAGAAAGCTAGCAACATGCTCAGATTTAAAAGTCCTTAATGTTATTTTTTCTCACCAGCAAAATAAATGATCCATTCTTGATAGGTAGGTGATCCCTCTGAAAAGCTTCCTGCCTCTGCCCCAAGCCATGGCAGTGCTAGATTCTTTTGATGTATTGCTTGCACCTGATTTGTTTCCTCATTTTGTTCTTAGAAGTAGTTCAGCCACTTTTCCCTGTGCTTTACTAAATATAACTAAGGAGATAGTGAACATGGAAAATCATATTCTGAATAATTAAATACTGATACAATTCTATAGGTAGCTGAAAACAGTCCTTTAAAGGGAAGTCTTGTGTTGTAAGGACAGTCCTACACCATTGTGATTGCAAAATTCTCCAGAGTGTGCAGATTTTATTTTCTATGAGTAAATTGCACAAGTAGGACACTTTTTAGATTTACCGCATATTTGGACATCACATTTTCTATTACATAACCACACATGTAATTACTTCCTAAACATAGCTGTTAAGAGTAAAAATTAAGGTGATCAATTGATGGATAGTCAAAAGTCATCCAAGTCATACTAATTCTATCTGTAGAAGTCTCTTAAATACTTAAAATTTAGAGAAGAACATACCAGTTGAACTATACCAAAGAATAAAAATTACTGAGGCCTTTTATAACATTTTTCCACTAAAAGTTATTTACTCAGTTCAACTATTGCATTATCCCAGAAGAAAAAACATATTTCTCAAAGCTTTTTCATTAATTATTATATTTATATTCTAAATCTAATTCCATATTCTAACCATGTAAACTGTAATTGAACTGGGAAGAGGTATTACTAGAAGCAAAGCATACAGGCTGTCTTCTCAAATAAAAAGTTATTTAGGCATTCTGTGGGACAATTTTTTTAGGATTGTTTTATGACTAGAGCTCAAAAAAAATCACACAACCTGGTAGCCAAAAAGCTAACAAACTGTATAATATGAATGCCAACAAATGTCAAAGACAGCAGGACAGTTAGCAGATTTGCTATAGAATTAGTTTCTCAGCAAAACTAAAGGAGCAGAAGAAGGGAAATAACGTTTTCCCTTGCAAAGGCCTGGCAAAATAAAACCCGTATTGTATCCAAAAGTATAATCTTATTTCAGAACATAAAAAAAACTTGTTCTATTTATTTTCCTTTTTATATGCCAATCTGCATTCATTAAGACATAGAAATAAAATTGTACTCAGTGCAGCCAAGTTGTTATAGCAACACTACTCTAAGCTCTTAAAAATAAGTCTACCTCCAGACAACAAAGAGATGGCTAAAGAGGTTTTAGACTTAAGGAACACTTTTTCTTTTGCAGTTGATCTGCAGACATGCCAACTGATGTAAGAAGCCTAGAAATGTTTACCTGCTTATCTTTGACTTAAAAAATAAAATTCAGACCTTCAAACCATAAAATAAGTATGTACTTTGTAACTAAGCAGACATGTTTAGCAGTGTATACACAACTATCATGTATTCTATATGGCATTTCTCAAATTCCACCAGGACTTACTTTAAGAAAACTCACATAACCTTGATGTGGCAACCAGCTGTCATTCTGTTGTACTGTGCACCAAGCATTGAACAAGCCATTGTTGGTTACACACATTATGACAGGAGATATCACCTTTAAGAAGAAATTTTTCAGTTTGTCATTTTCCCTGACAACACAATTAAGATCTCACGAGTCTTATCTAAATAGAAAGAAAGTGAAGCTATTAAAATTGTTGTGACTCTTGTAATAGGAAAAAGAAGGGGCAGGGGGAGGAAGAATTAAAAAAAGAAAAAAGTGTGTTAAAAACACGTACCTAGATATAGAGGTAAGTCTAAGATGAATAAGCCTGTGAAAGTAAGCTTATATCTTCAGTAGGATAGAAGTTAAGCAGCACTGAATGACTTCTTGCCCTCTATACTCTTTGCACTATAATATATACAGGAACCTCCCCTACCACTACCACCACCCTTCCTTTCTCCCCCCAGTTAGATTTACGTCAACGTAAGAATAAACATAGTATCTTTCAGTGGCTAATGATTAGCTCCATATAAGTTTGCTTCTTACAGGGAAAGGACAGAGAAAATAATTTTGAATTAGAGTTTAGTAAAATATTCACATGAAAAAATCTCATGACTGGTAAAGAATACTCAACTAAAATCAAACCAAACACTCCAGTTAAGAATCTGTTCTTTTTCAGTGCCGGTGAAATGCATTCCACATTTGTCACTATCATTCCTGTAGTTGATGCCTCATGACAATTACATTATTCTTATATTGTTCTCATATATAAATAAAATCAAATAGATTTAACATCTTTATCAAGGTGGGATTTTTTGCTGTTTTCTCTGCAGTGCACTTGGTTACAGCTATTAGGAGGCTTTCACAGTTATAATTATACAGAGTAAACAGACTTATTTAGCCGTATTATATTATTATCTCAAATGTGTGTATAGAATAACAGAAAAAAATACTTGTTTGGGCTGACATTTTCCACGGTTTGTATGTCTATGCAAATGTTCCTTTCAACAGGGTTCTGGGAAGACGTTTTTTCTAATGTGAAAACTTTGGACTGAGGTGACCTCTACAGCTGATTTACTACTGTTTCTTAAAATCTGGGTACTCGATTTTGTAACTTCATTTCCTAATGTGAATTTACCCATATACTACACAGAATTTGGAACACCTTTCAGACCTCCACATTTTATTCAAAACTTTTAACCTTCAGCCTTACTACAGACCTTGTTACTTGCTGCTTTTCTTTAGCATGTCCTGGCCAAACAAGGCAACAGTCAATGCAAATCTACCAGTACATAGAAACTTTATGTCTTTCCAAAATCCTGCAAGGATATCAGAATATTTATTATGATTTTGTTCCTTTCTACTGACAGGAAAGTGGCGGTGAGTTGTCCCATCATCGTTGAATTCTGTGATTTGTAAATTCAGGATTATAAATGAGTAAGGAAAATCAGTTAATGTTCCACTTTCCACTGGATTTCAATATTTCCATCTGGACTCTAAAAAAGTAGTCTCATAAAAATAGTTTTACAAAATCTTTTAAACTCATAGAACCAGAATATGTCAAATAAACATAGACTTGTAATACTTTCTATCAGTTACTGATTTTACTTGACAGTTTTGCTCTTTTACTAAACTGTACTATGTTACTGGTACTGGTATTTGAATAATTACTAATAAATAATTAAGGTAACTAAGTAATCATAAATATCATTATAAGGTTACCTTCACTCATATACTGAGCATCCAAAATATTTCACGGAATAAAAGAAACAACTGCAGAAAAGAAGCAAGTGACACTGAAATGGAAAATGCAATTTTTTTTTTTATATGTCTACCTAAGTGGTGTCAAAGTTGGTTGGGATTTTGGCGGGTTTTTTTGGTTGGTAGGTTGGTCATTTTTTCCTTGTTTTTCTTTTCATTTTACAGTTAAAACAAAAATGTTATTCTCATGGAATGTCATAAGTTTCAAGTATGGGCTTGTAAGAGGTATAATTTTAAAGGAAAATATAAAAAGGGTTTTAACAGGGATCAGAAAATCAAAAATAGTTATCAAGCTATAGGGGAGTATCTAGCTGCTCAGAAAGATGGATTCTTTTACTGGGTTCTTTTTTATCTCTTCTAAAGTGTGAACTAATCAAAGTTTACCTTGTGACAACAGTTGAAGGGTGTTAGGACATAAATAGTGATGGTTAGAAGCACAATAAATCTGCAATAAAAATGCTAGTTATGTGTATGTCTGAATAATAAAAATAATCTTGCATGTAAGAACTTTTTATCAGAGTAAATAGGATAATTTCATAAACTTTGCCAACTATATTGTCTATGGGTCACATAATTTAATTCCAAAATGTTGTCATGTCTTGAGAGACAAAAATTGTTTTGCAAACCGTATAGTTCTCCTCTGTCTTCTGAATCAAAACGGTATGATCCATGAGTTTTCAAGCGCATTGAGTAGATAAAAAGAAAACATGTATCTCTTTTAGCTCTATTACATTAAGAACCTAATCTTAAATTTAAGTTATTCTTTTATGGATGATGGAAAGGATCACATTTGCTGTCATAGTGTATAACAATCATGATTTTTTTTTTTTTCCCTGTACTGTTTTTGACTGGGATAGAGTTAATTTTCTTCATATCGATTTGTGACCAAAACCAGTATTGATAACATCAGGATGTTTTAGTCACTGTGGAGCAGTGCTTACACGGTGCCAAGGCCTTTGCTGTTTCTCACCCTGTCCTGCAAGTGAGAAGGCTGAGGGTGCACAAGAAGCTGGAAGGGGACACAGTTAGGACAGCTGACTCCAGCTCACTAAAGGGATACCCCACACCGCGTGATGTCATGCTCAACACCAAAAGCTGGGAAAGGAAGGGAGGATGTTCAGTTATGGTGTTTTTTCTTCCCAATAACTCATGTGTGATGGAGCCCTGTTTCCTGGAGATTGCTGAACACCTGCTGCCAATGGGATGCAGTGAATGAATTCCTTGTTTTGCTTTGTTTGCACATACAGCTTTTGTTTTTCCTATTAAACTGCCTTTGTCTCAACCCATGCGTTTTCTCATTTTTACCCTTCTAATTCTCTTCCCCATCCCACTGCAGGGGAGTAAGGAAGTGGTTGTGTGGGGTTGAGCTGCTCACCAGGGTCAACCCACAACAGCCCTTTTTGGAGCCCAATGCAGGTCTTGAGGGGGTCAAGATAACGACAACAACAAAAAAAAAATATTGGAGTGCCCTAGATCAAATGTATAGCTGTTACAACTGTTTAGCTAATAGTTGGCAGGCTCTTGTGCTTGCCACAGACTTTGCTTACCTTACTGTATGTTAGATTTCAATCTTGGGATTACTTTCTTCTATGAATCCTGAATACTTTCATCAGCACAGCTGTAGTATTTCAGTTTAATTTATGTGCCTATGTAAAGAAATCTGTATCTATGTTATTCACTCTAATTTCTCTTGTCACATTCCCAGTGGCATCATTTTATTCTTATCAGGGATATTCAAGATAAAAATTACAGTAATCAGAACACATTTTACAGCTTCTATCAGTGCAACACTTTGGTAGAAGTCAGGAGTTGGAAGAAGTTTCTGTTTGTCCATCAAACACTGCCAAAACGTGAAATCTGTTTCCTCAATACTTGAGAAAAGGCAGAGTACTGTTTGGATCATGACTGTTAGTGCTGGGGAGGACTAAGGGTCTTATCTATAGAGGCCTCATCTAACAAGAGATGAGAGCTATTTCTGTTCTCAGCAGTTATAAGAGCACCACCAGTAGCTGTCACTATAGGTACCAACTTCTTCACTCAATCATTTTACCTGTAATTGCTGTAGCTGATGCTTAAGTAAGCCAAGATCCAGTCAATGTTACAAGATTTTGAAAAGATGATTGGCTGTGTAAAGCACTGTATATAATAGACAACTAAAGTTATTGCATAAAAATTTTGTTAACTGGTTATGTTACAATTTATTACTGGTATAAAGGAAACACCATCCAGAGATGAAAATGTAATCCAAATGAAATCCCTGGTTCATTGTGACATAACCATAGAGAAGTAAGCCTGCTTTTCAAACATTTATTTAGTCTATATAGATTGTTATAGTTCAGTAAAGGACAGGATACATCCATTGCAGGGATTTTGTAAGTTTTCTTTAAAATTGGCTTGTGTTAAGAGGTATGGAGCTTTATTATTTGACAGAATGCATAACTATCACCTGTTTTCAATGAGTTTTTATAAGAAATAATGAACATAACTCAAATAGGAGAAAAATAGCAGTGAGTGAAGCTTAAAAATCTTATTTATCATTAAGCAGGTTAAACAAGCCTGTAAGGAGTATTGTGTGACTATGGCTCCATTTTAAGTGCAAACTTTTGTCTGTATATTGAAGCATATATAAAGTATCCTTATTTCAAGCATATTCAGAGCTATATATATTTATATTTTGAGAAATCCATCCTGCGCCTCAAGTTTAACAGATGTTAGCTCAGCTAATTCCAGATTTTGGCAGATTCCATTGTATAACTATTTAGCATCACTGACTGAATTTATTATTCCATTATCATCTGTGAAGGAACAATGAATGACAGTGTCATAATTTCTGAAATATATAAAAGCTGGCACTGAAAAATGAATTGATAAATGCTGCTTACCTCCCACAGTACTACAGATTTGTTTGCCAGATATTTCACATTATCTATGTTGCATCTGACAGCTTCATGAGGAATGGATTTTTGCAGTGTTTCTGATGTTCACGTACAGAACAATGTCCCTGATTCTTTAGTGCCAAAAATTTCAAGGAATTTCTCAAAGAAAGTGTTTTAGATGTAGCCACAAATATTTTTCCAGATTCTCTCTGGAATCTGTCTTTTCTGTTCTCCATGAACCTTCTTAGACCATGCTGTGAGTTGTAAAGTTTAGCAGAACAGTGAAGCATTTGCTTGGGATGACTTCCATAAATGGCAAAATGGCACCTGATTACTAAGATAGAAATTATTTCTCTCATGTCGGGGGGTGGGGTCGGAGTCATTTCAGCTCCTCAGCTGTTGTTTTTCTGTGTAGATCTCTGAATTTCTCCACTCAAAATATTAAAAAAAAATATGTTCAAAAACTAAAGCATGTGGACAATATTTGGGAGATGTAGTCATTAAAAAAGTTGGTTTAAACACAGCTTTTGTTTCAGATCTTGGTGCCGACATAGCTTTTGATACAAACAAGCTTTAATGAGGCTGCTTCATTACTTTGCATGGTCGGTGGTCAATAATTTGAAATAATCTCACATCTGTTTTCTTGGGAATACTTATAAGATGATGACTCAGATGAACCATGGTGATTACACCTAAACCTTGTAGAAAGGTAGACATATGATTCTTCTGTGATTCTGCCAACAAACTACCATATTTAGTTTTGCTTAATATTATAGTTATTTGTTTGTCTCGTGGTCATTAAATGGAATGACAAAAGGGTAGAAATTTAATAACTATGTACTTAAAACACTCTCTAACTGATTAATTTGCTGGATTCCAGACACTTGGTAAATTTTTATTAAACAGCTACAGTGAAACTTATTAAACAATTTCCAGCTTGCTTATAATATTTGCCTTTCATGAACCTGTTTTCCTATTACAATGGACTACTTTGGGTCCCTGGATTCATGATGTATCTGAAAAATCTTCAAAATTCCTGGCATAGAGAGACATCACCAGTGTTGGACAGAAATGTGCTCCAACTAGAATAAAAAGAACAAGATCTTTTCTTATTAGATAAGGTTTTCCTATAATTAGGGTTTTTTCACTGGCTCTTCCAAACCAACTGAAAACAATTGCCCTCTAATTTATGATGCAGGTCAGGAACATTCTTTCAATGACAATAGGATACACTTATTTCTGCATCAGCAAAATGATTAGAATTTGCCTAGATCAGAATTTTAATACCATATGATATATCAAGAGTGGAAGGGCAAGATTAGAAAAATACCATTATCTCAGGGCTAGTACATGGGAAGGTAACTTCAAATTGTGCTGAGAGGAGGAGGGAAGACAAGAAAACAAATCACATTTCTCAAAGATGCATTTCTTAATTAACCATTGATGATACTGGTGGATATGAGGCAAAACTTGCAGGTATTGTTACTTCAGAAGAGCTAAATGTCACATACAAATTTTATGACACTAAGAATGGTAGTAATAGAATGATTAAACTGAGGAAGAAAAAGTACAAAGTCAAGTAGGTAAAGATTAAAAAGAAGAATTTTTGCTATGAATTATGAAAACCTCAGTAGTATTCAAAAAGGAAGCAGAAACCCCAAGGTATGTTCTTAGTGGTATGTAACTTTGAGACATCAATATGAAAAAAGAATACTAGCATGCAACATCAAAGTACAGTTGGTGTCAAACTGACATGAGAAGAAAGGGGGAGGAAAATAATTGAACAACACTGTCTGCAAAAGTATAAATTGCTATAAACTGATCATGAGAATAGTTAAGCAAGAAACTGATATTTTCCATCTGTCAGAGTAGTAGCATTGTGGAACAGCCTTCCTATATGAAAGACGGTGAGGGGCAGCTAAATAGTTTTGAGGTGAAATCTGATCCATTTCTCCAAGAGCTATGATTGCCTATAATAGCTTATGACAATTCTCCATGCCTTTTCCTGTCATACTCCCGCAATCCCAAAGTGCTTTCTTTCACTCAGTCTGAAATGTTTTAGCTATTGCATAATACATGTTAAACTAATAAATACAATCCAGTAAAATGTTTTTGAACTTTTACAGAAATGCAATGATTTTATTTTATTACATTTATTTAATTACAATTAGTAATTGCTCAGAAAAAAAAAATGTAGGAAAAATTCTGACTATCTTTGTGAGAGGATTCCTCTCACAATTTTAAATATTGGACTTTTTTTTACAGCCTCATAAAACTCAACACATAGATCAAAGCAAAAGCAGAAACCAAATCTTTCCACCTATCTCAAACAGTCTTGGAATGTGAAAAAAAAATAACCCTCTTGAGGCATCCCTCTGTGTACCTACAGAATCTAGAATGATGGCAGTGAACTGTGTGAAAATACTTATGTTTGTGCAAATAAAAAATTACTTTTATGATAATTTTTTGTACCAAATATCAAAATCTTTGTTATTTCCATAAGTATCTAGCACAAAATAGATACCTGTGTAGCAATTCAAGTCCCTAAAAGGGGATGTGTAATAGCATTGAAGATGCCCTGAATTTTGTGAGAATTTTTGAGGGACTAAAGAGCTAAAAGACAGGACTCATGGGAGCCTTTCTTTTGGAACAGAAACTTTAGGTCAGATTAGAGTGCAGGACCTGGAAAAGAGTACTAATTACCTAACTATGGGCAAATTAATTGTGCCTGATGGATACAGGAAAAACAGTTCAGCTGGTCATGCACAAGTAGCTATTAAAGGGTGAGCTAAACAGATTTCCATGTATTCAACTATATGTCTAGCTCACATGCAGACACCTAAAACATAGTTATTTTTATCTGTGAGAATCCCTCTAACTTCCAGTTGATGTAAAATGGGCAAAATGAAAATTAAGCTGAATGTTTGAGATCAAAATATGGCAGAATTTTTTAAACTACTGTGCAGTTTCTAATTATTTTTCTCCCTTTGCAGGTAAAACACAGGGCTGCCCTGGACAGAATGGGCTAAATCCTGCTGCCCTCACAGAGTCTCAGTGCATTCATCATGTATTGTATCCCACATAATGTTCAGCTACCTTTCCAAAAGGGCTTGGGTTTGGTGTATGCCCTGGGGCACAGTCTCCATGCCTGCATAGGTTCTTCACTATGGCATCTCAAATCATTCTAAGGGTCTGTAATTAGGCAACTGGACAGACAGTTCTAAACTCAACCCTAGAAGCCAGGGCAATTCCAACGTGTTAAACAAGAAGTGATTAATCAGATAATATTAAATAGGGAAGAAGTGGAATATTTTCTCACTTTTCTATGCAGATGAATAGAACCATTTTAGATCTGCTGAGTATCATTATTTATTAACAAGGTAATAAAGCTACACTGAAACCAGTCTTGTTCATGAGGTTTCTCTAATGTATACCCCAGGCACCCTCTATATATTTTCAGTGGTTCAGCAGCATTCCATGCTGGAAAAGTGATGGTCAGTCTTGTGCTCTATAGTATCTGTCACTTTCTTACTACCAAAACCCGAAAGCATGCAGCTTCCTTTTTCTGATTTTACGTCAATATCAGACCAAATTTTATTCCAAATACTTCCAACTTCCAGTGTTTTTTATTAATTAATAGAAAAAGATAACTCTTGACTGTCTACATAAATCTCGCAGCTATTTATGCATATTCCTAGTACAATATAGTAAGCCCACTTACATATATATTACATACAGTCAGTGATAACTGGTAGCTACTCTCTTTTGAATGCTCCGGAAGACTTTAAACATGAAAAAATAAACTTAAAAAGCAATAATTTTGCAATATAATTTAATGTGCACATTATGCATGTAAATGCCACTTATAGTCTCTTACAGGGACTTTTTAATATTAAACTAATTATTTTACAATTTTGTCACTGAAATGCAAGTCAAAAGACTTTCTGACTGTTATAAAAGACATATTAAATCACAGATTTGGTTAAATTCACAAAATTATATAGGTGTCGTAGTACAATTGTTTTGTGGAACCATCTAGTGATTGAAAGAAAAAAGAACTTCGCTAGCATCAAAGTTTTGAACATGTTGTCATCACTATTGTAATTGCTAATCCAGTGTTAGCAATAAACTGGCATCTATTGAAAAATATTTTTTAAAAGTTACAAAAACAATGAATCATCTACGTAGTATGAAATATTGGGGGGAAAAAAAAATAAGTAGCTTTCTGTTAGCTTGTTTTTGGTACAGACACCACCGAAAAGTAATACCAGTACTTTCAAAACTGTCTTCTTCATCTAGAAAGTATTCAGGAGTTGAGGAACATTCAGAGTTGTATGTTGTAATACTTCTAAAAATGAAATGTGTTATATAGAAAAAGGCACGCTTACTGAGTTTAGGATTTGTAAAATCAATTAAATTTTTTGTCATTATACAACAAAGCACTGAACTTATGCTTAAGTGTATTTGGTAAGATAATTTATATCTCCTCTGTTAGAGGAAATGTGAGTCATACTTTTTATTTTTGAAACCTTGTGAAAAGTTCTAAAACACTTTAAGAATCTAATCCTAGAGAGAATATGAAGTAACCAAAAATGAACTAAGCTGTTAAAAAAAAAAAAAAAAAAAAAAGAAAAGACAAGAAAAGAAAAAAAAAGTTTAGGTACTTGCTTCTAATACAAAATAGACAATGGCATAAAAATAAGGGGATATTTGTTTTCATTACAATTATTGTGAACCAATCAGAAAGAAAAGAGTGTAATCAATTAATAAGTATAGAGTCAAAATGCATAAAAATATTCCTGAGAAAATGCAAGGCTTAGGAAGAAACCCCCTTAATACTCCCAGCAAACAAGATGGAACACTGATGAGTTGGTGCAAAAATATGTAGGAACGATGAAAAATTAACACCAAAGAAAAACAGCAAATATTTGTGTTGGGTGGACTTTATTCTATTAATCACGACCTATGGTAGAACTGACTGATTTTATTTTGACTAGTAAGGTGTTGATATATTTTGATAAATTCTTAGAACATTAATCATTCTAACAAGAAATTCTAATTTTTGGTCCCCTACATAAGGGAAGTGTGTTACTCCAAGTGTACCCAACAACAGAATTTCTCTAGAAGAAAACAAAGTTTTAGCTTTAACTTAAACTACAACTACCCCTCCAGTTACATTGACAGTTGTAGGTGAAATAAGACAGTACTTCAACGTATCATAGTGCTTGCTTTATTTCTAGTTCCAGTTGATATATTTCTCAGTTTACTATCCTAGGATAAATATTTTTCCAGTGATACAACAGCCAGCTAATTTTTTTTTTAATAACCAAAAGGCAGGATGAAGATTATTTATTTGCCTAGTTTCCATTGTTTTAAATTTTAATGGCATGCAGTGATTGGCCAGGCTACTTTATCAATCTGTGCATTCCAACTACTGCTTTCTTTTTGAAAATCTGACATACAAATGACTGTACTCTATTTTGGCATAAGTATCAATAATCCTTCGAAATTTTTTCTGATGTTTCACAGGAATATCATTCTATTAAAATATGTACCATGCAAAAATGCAAGGAAAACAAACAATAACCATAAAACTGCTGACTGAATAAACAAGTGTTCAAGTGCTAGGCAGGGAGGTCATCACACTTCTTCAGAGCAGGAAATATTTCAGTTCTTCACGAGATGGTAAAGCAACTTCATGGACCAATCAAAGACCAGTCCTTTCCAAAACAATGAAAAACGTCTTCACATATCCACATGCACATATATTACTCTATACACATATAATAGGAAGAGTAATGTAAAATTACATTTAGTTTCACAACCACAAAACTCTCTTATGGATCAGTAATTTAGCAATAGATTGTCATTTGCGGTGGTGCTCATCAGCTGGGTGGGCTCTTAAAATATTCAGAACATGTATTCTTTTTCTCCAAAGACTGCTTTACTTAAAGGAAAGCATTGATTTTTGCCAAGAGGTGTACAGAAAGACAATCAATCAATGACAGCTTTGCAAGAAAGCTACTTGTAGCTACCCTTGGTTCTCACTTTGCATTCCTTGAGGTCATGCATTTATTTTAAAGTTTTGTTTCCCTGATGATTGAGGGACAGCCACAATTAGAGTCAGTCTTAGTCAATTTCCATTTTTGCATAAATGAAATAAAGGAAACAATTATGAATAATAAAAATAATCATATATTTTTAAAGGAAAAATTTCCATGGACTGGACCACTTCCAGTCTGTCGCCTTTAAATGTGGGCTTTTTTACTTCTATATGCACATTTCTATTTCAGGCTATGCCATCTGATATGTGTAATATCTTTTGAACCTTAATTGCTTATGTTGCTTTGAAGTAAATTATACCTTTACCCTTAATGGCTTTCCTTTAAGGTAAGGTTATGGAGATTTTAATATCATTAAGCTGCAGAAGTCACGTAAGACTGAAGTAAGAAACAATTATTAAAGTTAAGACTTTTTTTTCTTCCAAGACAAAAATCAGTTCCATACAATACAGCATTTCACAATGCAAATACTTGGATTTGGAAACTGATTTCTTGCAGAGACTAACAATGCAATCCAACTGTAAAACTTACTGCCATCCAAAACTACTATGTTTTCTTAAAGGACAAACACCAAGTAAGATGTATAAACAAGAGTCAAAAAAAACCTGCCCAGGTTTTAGGATAGCTGCAAAACTTCAATGCTTTAAAAAAAAAGGACAGACTTCAAGAGAAGATCTGCATCTTCAAATAAAAAATAAAACAAATTCCAGTCATGGGACTTAGTCTGACACTATTCAAGTTCCAACCTATAGGTTGCTCATGATTAAAAAAAAAATGCTGCCTCAAATCACTGAAACAAAACAAATTGCATAGATCACAGAGAATAAATGAATTGAATTAATTAAATAATAACTGTATATGTTATACCTGTTATTAGAATTATAGACAGATTGTACTGGGAACTGGCAAAAAAAAGGTCTATCAGTAAATATATGCTGAAACATTAGATCTGAAACTTTCTCCAGAACTGGGTGAAGTGAAGGTCAAATGCACATGGCCACTCAATGGTGACATTGAAGACAGAAAACTATCCTCTACTCCTTAACATTTCACCATAAACAATAGTGTTTTTTTCCTGTCCGCACCTCCCCCTCCCCCCCCGATGAATAGTTTCACATTTATATGATGCTGCAAAATAATTTTTAGAAAAAATAGCAACAAAATTTCTATTTTTAATAGATTATTTTTTTCTCAGAAGTCATTATGTGCATGGGACTACACCTGTTCAGAAATCTCTCACCTGAAACACATCAGCTGCATACAGTGAAAATACAGAGCAGTTTCTATTACTAAAGGCACAAGGCTATAAGTAAATTCCCTCTGGGAACAATACAAAATAGCAGTGCAGTGCTTTAATTATAAATTTATTGAGCATAAGGTTCCAGCAAAGAATTCCAAGTATGTTTAGGTAAGAAAGCAGATGTCTCTGTTCTGTTATGCGGTATATGCTACTTATTGTATCTAATCAAAGTCATACAAAATGAAGACAAAATAGGAAGTTAGCATAGTAAAGGAAACTTCAATTATGGTTCAGTAGTCAATGCAGTAAAATACAATTTAGAAGCACTATTTAACTACCCGAAAGAACATTCTATAAATCAGATTATTTTGAAATAATCAATGAAGGAGAGAGAGACTATTCTGATATTCATTAAAAAAAAAAAAAAAAAAAAAAAAAAGAGTAATTATCCAAATAGTTACTGTGGAACAGATTATAATTTAGAAATCCTAATTCTTCTTTAACATACATTAGCTTGCTTTTCTTCACAATTTTGGTGATTCCAGGCCAGAGGTAACGCTTTTCAGCACAGTACATCCTATGATTAATATTATATGATTAGACAGTAAATACTTCAAAACCTGCAGTAGAGGTATTTCATGTGTTCTCATTTGTGTGAAGTATGATTTCCCATTTAATTTCAGGAAATATATGACAGTAGTGCAGAAGAAATGTAAATTTTCTTACTAGTCCTTTAAATAAAATGTCTTATTTCTTCACGAATGAAGTACTGTAAATATAGAAGAACATGCTCAGATAATACTTCTGCGACATTTTTCCCTATCCACAAAACCAAAACAAAATATAATTAGAAAACAGATACTACAATTAAATTGATAATTTGATGCTTTTGTGTCAGGTGTCTTATTCTCCTGTCAATCTAGGTTTATACTTAACAGTCAGTATATTTTTCAGAATTTGCTCCCGCATATTTTCAGCACCTCAAGAGCTTGGTCTTCCACTCTTTCTTTCCCTTAGGAGATGATTCTAATAATCTTCTCAAGAGATGGGTTATGATTATCACTGCCAAGTGACAATGCTTGCAGGTAGAACACGATACTCTTTTTTTTTAAGACCTGAAACAATCTTCGCAGAAAGGTAACTGAAGTGGAAAAAATCCTCTTAAATGTAATCTTTGATGGTCAGGCAAATAAAGGAACTGAGAGTGGAAACTCAAGACATTTATCATGGCTGCCTTACAGCTTAAGACTGATCATAGTGCAGTCATGATTATTCACTCCCATTTAGCTTTTCAATTTACTTTGCATCCAGCATCTAGCAACCTTGAACATTTTAGATGAAGCCCAGATCGATGATATCAATTTACTTTACGTTACTTACCTTATCCTTTTTATTTAACTTATTTATAGGCTATGTGAAATGTCACATGCAGTACCCTGTTTATGAAGGAGTTGCTTCATAGTCATACAAAGACTTTGAACAAACATAAAACTACAGGCTATCTATATGTGAAAAATATTTGAAGAAGGCCTTAGCCAGAAGTTTGTTTTCTTTTCAAATAGCTGATAAGAGAATGAAACCTGTTTGGCTGCATGCACATGTAAAATTATTCATAAGACTTTGTCAGGTGGAATCCCTGGACACTAAATAACATGCATTCTCATCTCAATAGCTAGCGGTGAAGGGCAGTCTATTTTATATATGTTCATCTGCATGCATTGTTAATGGATGCTGTATCCAAGTAAACATCTTTATAAGATCTTCGTGAAAATTTTGTACTGGTTTCTGACTCTTCAAAAAGTAGCATAATTAGGAATGACAGCTTTCTGGCAGTTATGTTGTTAGCTTTTTCTGATGACAGTCAAGGTAAACCTCCAGATCTTTTAACCTTCAGCCTGTGGTGTTCAGAAACTAAAAACCTGACAACTGTTTGAGACCTGAGAGATCTCCATCTACCTGAGAGATACTAAGTCCTTTTTTATGATCAGTAGCATAAAAAATGTTATAGTTAATGATGACATTTCCAAATCAATAGGAACATTTCTCCATTTTCGTGGTGGTGTCATTTAACTACTGAGGTCTGGCTGTCCCACAGGAGGGAGCCAGCAGCGGAGGGTGGCCAAGAGGCCAGCAAGGCCATGTCCTCCCTGAGCAGAGCTCTGTCCTGCAGCACTCAGCAAGGGAGCAGAGCTGGGATGGGGATGGTGACCAGGGCTAACGCAGAGCCCTCTAGCTACCCAGGAAAGATGTGTTGACGGGGTGGCACCTTCAGGGCCTGACACATAGGGCTGAAAGAGATTTGGAACCGTCATTTCTGATTACAAAACTGAAAAGTCTTTTATTTTACCACTGATGACTGATTTCTGGCTAACTTGTCCTTCAAGACCTCCAGGAGATAATAAATCTTTTTCAGGCAATCCACTCTACTGAGGTTTTGGTTGGTTTTGATTTTAATATTTTTAGTTTTTCTAGTGTCTGTCTTGGATCTTTCTTGCTACCAGTTAAATCAGCTGCTTCTTGTCCTGATCACTTTTCTACGTAGACAAGAGTCCATTCCCTTTCTGTTCAAAGCAGCCTGTTACATTTTTGAAGATGGGCATCCCTTCAAACTAGATAAGCCCATGTATTTCACTATTTTGTTTTATGGCATGGTTATTTGTCTTTTGTTATCTTTTTTTTGACTTATTCTTGTTTATGGTACCAAAGACCAGCCTCCTGCAAAAACGTAACCAGAGATGAGCAAGGTGAAAGAATCACTCAATACATCTTGCAAGCCTGACTTCCATTTATACATGTGATACAGCGATATAATTTCATTTTGGTTTATATATTTTCTTTGGCATTTCTAGATATATATTCATCTTGACATCCAGCATGCAATTAATGACAGAATTGCTTTGTACCTGCTCCTCATCCTGTCTTGCACATTTTTTTTTATTCCAGTATTAAGAATGAAGATATACAGTCAGATCGAGCTCTGTTTGAGCTGATCAAACAGCTCCTTACCTCCATAGTAAGTTGTGGCTGTTTATCAATAGAATAAAAATTAAAAGAATAGAAATAAGTCAAAGATGTAAAAATGTAAGCTTGATTGAGAATAAAACATGTTTAAATGTTCTATAAAGAAAATAAATAGCAATTTAAAAACTTCATGAAAATTATTACAAGTAAAAGCCAGAAACAAAAAACCCAATATTTTTCTTCAATTTGAGCTAATACAGAGAGAATTACCACAGTTTAGACATAGATTCCTGCTGATTTGTTTGTTTGTTGTTTTACTTCAAGGAGTGAACCTATTTTCAGCCACATTTAACTATTAGCTGATGAAATCTTACAATACAATTGAAATCTTATTTTCCCAGCTGCAAACACCTCATATTGATTATGCTGACCTTTCCTACTGCTAATTTTCTTTGATTTTAAATAATGGCTGTTTATCTGAGATTAAAAAAGTTACATTCTCTGTTATATGATCAGCATTACTGTTTTAATTAAAATTCTAGATGACAGATCAATAAGGGGTTGGTATTCCAGACTTCCCTCCCCCCCCCCCCAAAAGAAAATCCACAACCACATTACCTATACTAGTACTAATACAATTTTTTTTTCCTAAATAATGTCAGTGTTGCATTTTGTGTCTTTTCATTTACATAATTATTAGACATAGAAACTTTTTTTACATTCTTTTGTGAATGAGATATTGTGACCAAATGTGCCAGTTACCAAATAAGTGTTCAATAAACATGACAGAATAGTTACTTAAACTTTTTAAAATTCCAATTGATGTAACTTTTTTGTTAATGATTAAAAAAAATACATTTAAATTGTGACTAACTAATTAAATGAAAATATTTTGCAATATGTGAATATTTTTTCCCTATATATAAGACACAATTTGAAGTTATTCAGATAAAAACTGTCCTATTAAAACAGTTTAGATTTTTTCCTTGAAAAGATATTTGGATTTAAATCCAAGGAAACCTTTGCAATCTGTAAATTTACAAAAGAGATGTAAATATTTATTTTTGCTCTTTTTTTCACAAAGCTTTGTGAATATTAACTTCTGCATTAAATGTTATAGTTTAATGTTCTAGAGAAGGTAGGGGAAAAAAGAAAAGAAATGTGGGAATACCTCCTTAAAAAATTAATACCTTGCCCTCACCCACCGTGTTTTAATCTCATACATGAGAAATTAATAACTCTGATTAGAAAATAACAAAAAATTCTTTGGGTTTCTACCGGAGATTACAAATGAGGAACTATTTATAATTGCTATAGATACACTATAATTTATAATTGCTACAGATACACTATATAGCAATCTCCTGCCATGAACTCTGAAATTAATCATAGACCACATTATAAATACTATTTTTGATTTTCTGTCATAAATTAAAGAATGATTTGCAAAGATGTTTTTATTTATAAATATTGTTTTGTTCTATGATTGCAGGATATGTATAAAACTGATTTCTGCAATTGCCCTGAGTTATATAATAATTGTAACCCAGTGAAAATTTAAATTGTATAAGTTTCTGTGTGTATACTGGTGTGTATATATAGGGTAGGTTTTAGCAATAAAATGAGTGTTTTTTCTTTATCAACTTATTGTCATTTAAATACAAGTGTAGGTAGTATCCCCAAAGTATACAGTTCAACTGATGCTAGGAAACACCCAACAGTATTGGTAAGACTGTTTAATGTTTATTGTGGAAAAAGAAGTTCCTCACTCTTTTTGGTACAACAGAGGTTTACCTGATTTCTACAGTCAATTGATTGAAAAAAGATTGTCCCGGAGAAGGATGGGGTACTGTTTGGCATTCTATAATCTATGGGGATGTTAACACTAAATCATCACCATGATCACTTAATTGCTGAATATCATTTTGAAAGCATTCATAGCTCTTCTGCTAGAAAGCTCTTCTTTCCTGAAGAAAGACATAAACAGAAATGAAAAATAAAATTGCAATGTGATATCAGTGTTCCAATTTTTCATTATGCAGATGGTTATATAGATCATTCTCCAATCACATGTATCAGAAGACTGTCATTATTTGTCCTTATGCTCACCAGCCTCTGTGTAATGTGTTTGTGAGTAGACATTTGTACCCTGATGCATAATAGTGTTGTTTTAATTCCAACCAAAATTACCCAGTTTTAAAATCAAGTCAAGTTGGTACATTTGAATTTGTCAGGCTAAATAGTTTCACAAAGGAAAAGATTTTCTTCTCAGTTCATTTTAACTCTCCTCTGAAGGACTTTAGTCATAAACCCAAAGAAGTGAGAACTGCTTTTAGGGATGGGAACTTAAATGCAGCATTTCACAATGTTCACTATATATCATATATTTTTCTATGTGCATTTCAATTAGTGTTCACATATGACCACTAGATATTGTTGTTTAAGCAGAAGTTTCTTTTTACTGCCACCTATTACAGGGATATTAATCTCATGATTTCAGCAATAAAACTCACTGATTTCACCCTGTAAGTAATCCTGTTTCTGGTGTACATGTGTATTATGGGATAGCATCCTGTGGCATGTATTCCGTATGCTTCAATCAGCCTTCTCAAATTATTTTGCTTTCTGTGGATTTGAGTATTTTGGATTTTTATTTGTTTTATTGGTCTGCAGCTTCAAATTAGTGATGAAAATTAAATGTCCTAGCTACTTTAAATATCCTGTTTCATTATAGCCAGAGTGTTTACCTGTATGTACAGTTGATGAACTTCCAGAATATTGCATGGAAAGAGAAATAGCTAAACATCTACGAGTTAGCAGGCAGAGGCTGGAAACTTGTTTTGACTAAACAGGAAAGAGTTCTTCCACTGCAGATGTACACTTACAGAAAAGGTGTAGTGCCCTGGTGGCAGATGGGAAGGAACAACTCCTATCAAGGTAGGCATACAGGCCAAATGAGCCTGATCCACATATTTTAGTCAGTCCCAAAGCAGTTACAATCTTTGTAGAATCAAAGAGACATGGTGTTAGAGCTCAAATAACTGAAGTGCTGCCATGGACGGATATAAGCAGCAGAAAAGCTGGGAAGCGGGAGTTATGTCTTACACAGAAAAGAAATCTGAAATCATGGATCTTTGTTCTAGTGAAGGTTGTGAGCTGATCATTGCCTTATGGATTGAAATTAGAGGATGGACCAGTACTACCGAAATACTGGCAGGTCCCTCCAAAAAAGAGGAGGAAGTTGGTTTGTTGACAGCCAGTATAAATCTTGCAATTACAGGCCCTGGCACTCACAAGGCACTTTAACCACTTTGATGTTTACTGGGTGGGCAAAACGGTTGGGTGCAAGCAAAGTGGTACATATCTGGAGTGTGCTGATTGCTGTTTCTTGATACAGGAACTCAGTGAGATGACTAAGAAGACTTTTGCCGGTTGGGAATAGTCACGAGCAGCCTCAGCTACAGCAACATCAGGTAAAGCAAGTGGCTGAATTTAAGATCATGAGAGAAACGAGGAGGGCAAGTAGAATTACAATCCCCAACTTCAGGAGAGCTGATTTCTGGTTTTCAATGGAACTTGTTGGAATCCCATGGGAGGCTGCCTGCAGGGTGAAAGGATACAGGAAACCTGCCTGATCTTCCTGGACAGACTCCTCAGAGCAAAAAAAGAGACATTCTGATATGCAGAAATTGAGCAGGAGCAGCAGAAGGTGGGCTGAACAGGGAAGTCCTGTCTGAGCTCAGATGTGAAAAAGGAATATGTAGTAGGTGGAATCTGGGAGGCGCCACCAGAAAGGAACACAGAGACTTCACTTAGGTAAGCAGGGATGGAGTTAGCTGTGGTACGGAATGTGAGAGACTGCAGGAAGGGCATCTGTAAATACATTGGCAGAAAAGGAAGACTAAAATAACTAGGACAGAGCTCAGTAGATTTGGCAACCCAGTGATAAAGGATACAGAAAATTACTATTTTCATAGAACCATACAAAAGTCTAGGGAAGTACTAGTCTAGAAGGGACCTATGGAAATCTTACAATACGGATCTTGACTGGACAAGGCCTTGAGTAACCTGATCTAACACTGAATTTAACTGTGTTCCAAACAAAGTTGACCAGATGACCTGCAGAGGTTCTTTACAGTCAATAACCCCATTATATTTTTACTCCCTAAATCATGTTCTCTTGTGTTTTTTCCACTAATGGTCAGGGACTTTTTGTTAAGTAAAAAAAGTTTCCAGAGAGGCTGCGTCTGCACTTGACATCACACAGATTGACACAGAAAAAGACTTGATGTTTTTTTCAGACTCTTCTTTATTAGGATCCATACAAGTTTCTTTTTTTACTATTTCTGGATGTAATGTAAGTAACTGTGAGATATCTTTCCTTTTAACATTCTAATAAGAAATTAGTTTCTTATTGCACAGTCTTAAGGTATTGAATGAAAAGCTTGCTATAGTCCAATAGAAATTCATTTTCTGAGAAAATAAATTAGCACATCTGTTGGCTCACAATTATAAAACAGGGTGTATCTTTGTTGTCTTTTCTCAGATAGTTCTTTAATAACATTAATAGCAGGTCCTTAACAAAGCAAGGTCAGATCTTTTTAAATAAAATGTGGTAGTGAAAGCAGCTATATTCCCCAAGCTATTTGAATAGTCTCTCTTCTGTGCATGGTGTTTTGAAAGCAAAAGCAATTTATAAATTAATGCCAAGGTTACTGAACCATTCAATGGTCTAAGTGCTCCCGTGAATTCCAATTACTTTTCTTTCACAAACTTACTCCATAGCTGTTAGTATGGGGTTAGTACAGTGAAGTTCAGTGCAATCACAGTAGGACAAGGTTTACCTTTCTTTATCTTCATCCTTCATGAGTTGTATAGATTCATTTGACTGTAATCTAATATGTGGGAAGTGAGTTCTGCTAAATGACTTGAAATATGAGCCAACTCTCAGGCTAAGACTGAGATACATCTCAATGGATGGAGAAAGGAGCCTTACTTATAGACCAAAGCCTTCTAAGGCAAATGGATTTGGAAATGTTTTATTTGATAATACTTTAATTTTTAAATTGCAGATAAATAGATATTTTATTGTAAATGACCCCAACCCCCTTTCAGCAACATGATCTTGGTTGTTGTGAGAAGATATACTGTCCTTTTTTTTCATACTATTTGTGTTTCTATTCTAAGGTCTCAGAAGGGGCATGGAGTGGGGTTGGCTGGGCTGGGGTGGGCTGGTCTGGGAAATAACCAAAACCAAAACTAAAACCAAAACAAATCCACCCTTTATAGTTCATTTGTGCTAAGGAGTCCTGTTTGGAATAATTTCATTGTGAAGAACCTCACCTGGAAGGCCGTGCCTGGGTGTACAACTTAAAGGATAGATAAATTGAAGTCAATCTTTTTGATTGTGTTTCATGGGAGTCAGACAATGGACCTCTGAGCAGAGGTCTTTGAGAGATTAAATAGATCTTCCCTGGAAAAGCATAGGACTAGCAAGTAAAGAAGGAAGGCATTAAGTTTCACCTAAAGGCTGCAATAGTTGTTCAGTTCTCACAGTATGTGTGTGAAATGTGTAAGAAGCTTGCTGTTCCACAAGAGGGGAGAATGTTTTGCCCTGAGCTATCCATATCTCTTTTTCATATTTTTCATATACTAATGAGCTTAATGAGAAGAGTAAGTCATTAAATTTAATGTTAACTTATTGGGAACTTCAAAATAAAAGTGCTGTGCTGCTGAGAACAATACAACATACCACTCACAGAGCACAAGTCCTACAATTAAAATGCTAATTAACACTTTTATTTATAAGGAACAAGGTTATTTGATTATAATCCCATTTCCCTGCTCCCTTTAGCAATATGGATTGATCAGAGTAACAACAACCCTTCCCAGTTGCCTGAGGAATGATTTTATTTTGCTCTCTCCTTACAAATCTGATATACACCACAAGGAAGACATTAGCCAAATTAGGCAGAAACAACTTAGAAGTTTCTTTCTTTCATTGCTTTGTCTCCACAGAGAAACTGCAGTTTAATTTGGCTTTGGCTTATCACAGCCTGGGGAGAGCTTAGTTGGAGTCAGACCCCTTGGTTAGTTACTGAAACAGAGTATATCCTTCCAGACCAAGAGTAAGTAAATAGTAATTAATAATGTTCAGTTGTATGGCAACCAAATATTACATGTATGTTTCTTCAGCTGCTTAAAGAGGTAAAAAGGAGAAAATGGGAGAAAGAGTCAAAATGTTTATTATGTGCATACATATAAATATATATGCATTATATATACATTATAAACACACACACGTGTGTGTGTGGGTGTATAAAGGTGCCAGTGTAATATATTTATTCTAAAATTTGTGACTCAGGTGCGTATAAACTGTAAAAATATTTCTATGTCAATTTATACTTGAAGTTAGAAACATATGGGATGGAATTCTTCACAGATTTTTCTCATTCCTGTTTCAAGATATAGTAAGAAAAATAAAAAATATGTATTTTTATGTATACGCATATGCATTTTAGCCACAGTGGAGTATATCTTGCATGCAGATACTTGAAAACATATGATAACATTATTCTTCAGGAGTTTCCAACAATCAGGGACTTGTTCTAGCCATTTAGAATACAAGGTATGTTTATATAGAGCAAAAAAAAAGTATTACAGACAGAGGAGACATGAGGTGTCCACACAGCCAAGTTTGTAAGTGTTTTTTGAGTAGTTTGTGAAGCACTGAACCAGAAAACATTGAAAAGACAATTCTTGGGTTTTTTTCTAATCCAAGATGATTTGTGCATTACCAGCTCTTCTATCATTATATCATTCCTTATTTAAGGTTTAAAGTAAATGGACCCAACATCTGTGTGTCTGTACCAATACATGTTTGTAAAAAACCTCTTTATACTGAGCTACTGAGAACAGGAAACCATGATGTTTTTCTGCATTCTTATCTTTCATAGATGATTAAGGTCTCTCGTAGAGGTCTATGAAGTCTGCATGTTATTAATATAATGGTATTTTTTATACTCTTTTCTCATGTCCTGTGGACAACTGTCTTATTAAATACAGTTTTTTCCTCTTCAGGACATGATTCCTAGTGTGATGAATACAACTGATATCAGTGGATTTTGTTACTGAAATCATGAGATTAATATCCCTGTAATAGGTGGCAGCAGAAAGAAACCTCTGTTTAAACAAGAATACACAGCGATCATATGGGGACACCAATTAAAATACATGTAGAAAAATATATCATATATAGTGGACACTGTGAAATGCTGCATGTAAGTTCCCATTCCTAAAAGCAGTTCTCACCTTCTTGGGACTTATGACTGAAGTCCTTTAGAGGAGAGGAAAAAGAAAATGAGAAGAAAAAACTTTTGCTTTGTCAAACTATTTAGCTGAATAGTCATGAAATACTCAACATTCACAATCATTTTTCTTTTACATCACTGTTTTACTTAGCTTGTGTATGCAAAAATAAGTTCTGTATTCATGGAATGGCAGGCTGGGATTTCCTTCTTTATTTAGTTCCATCAGAGTAGGTGAAAACTTCCACTGGAAAAACAGAAAGGTGGGAGAAAAGTGTGGCTGATTTACAAGTTTTGCACTAACATCATTAACCAACAGTAGCCTTTTTGTTCACATGAGCTCTTAGGAACAGTTGACTTCAGTGGTTGGGAATAGATGAAAAGACTAGACCACTGAAAAAGAAAAAAAAAAAAAAAAAAAGCAAACAAAAAACCCAACAACAATAACAAAAACCTTCAGCAGATATTTGCGGCGAATGAAGAGACGGGACGCAGCCTGATGCAAGCAAATGTCAATTTATTGTACAGAAGCACGCGTTTTTATACACTTTCAGAAGCTGCGCTTTTTAAACTGATTGGTTCTTGAAGCTAAGCATTGCATACTAGGCAATCCCTGATTGGTGGTTAACTACCAGCAATTAACTACAAGGTGTTACCTTTCCTTGGCGCCAAGGATGGCGCCATCCGTCTCCCACTCCCCTGTGCTCTGCAAACATGCCTCATCATGTTAATTGTTGTCTAGACAAGCTCGAGCAAATTCCCCTCAGCTAACTGATTGCCATGCATGGTCCTAGTTTCCAGACCGCTCCTGCAGATATTAGCTCCTGTCCCTTCTCATAAATTTCTTGATAAATTTCTATAGCAAGGAGGGGAAACTCACACTTTCCAATAGGAATAACAAACACCAGTGTTTTTTAAAATCTAAATATTTTTTGTGTTTTTTTAAAAACAGGTTAATAATCCTGTGAATTAAAAAGACTAATTTCATATGAATTTAGCATTTTTAGCAATGCTAAAGCTTAGATTTGTATAAACATAATTTAGAATACTTATGCATAACAACTTTGGGAATTTAAAATTATATTGTTAACTATTCTCCGTTGTTGGCCAGTACTATACATGGATGAGAAATATACGGGGGTAGAAAACCTAAGATATATTTACAAACATTTTTGGTTGAAAAAATTATTCCAGATATAATCTGTGTATTTTTCTTAAAAAGGTTCATGAATATTTGACATATATAATATCACGCTAAAATGTTTGTGCCTCTCTTATTCACAAAGCTGTCTGTTCTAATAGCCTTTCATCCATGCCTCTTCTCATTCCCTTTGTAAAAAATATTATTTACTTGGAATGAAAATAGGAAGTAAATTCCATTAAAATATAAATTAAATAAATGGAGATTAATTCATAAAGCTGTCTAAAAGCACAGATATATCTGGCTATGTAAGTTTTATCTCCTTTTGAAATCACCTGCAGAACTTCATTGATTTCAGTGCTGTGGGAATGTACTTTTTATGGTTGAGTTGTGGATATCAAAGAAGATAAATAGTTTTAGTGGTTACTACTTTGTCCCATTTAATACCTCCAGTTTCTCCTAAATTTTCCTCAGTAAATGATCTCCAGATGTAGTTTAGATGGCCACAAGTAAATAAAATACGGACAGTAATTCTCAGAAACCTCAGAACGATCTCTAGTGAAATGTTCTTCACTTCTTGATTGAAATGTCAAGAAAGCATAGTGGTGAACAATTAAACACAAGCAACTGAATTAATTTCCTGGAGAATAGTATATACATACGGGTATACCAAATAGAATGAACTTGAAGATGCAGAGACAGCTGGCTGCTACCACTGAAAGTTTTGTTTTGTTTTTATGTATGTATATACATCTCTCTCTCTCTCTCTATATATATATATATATATAAATATATATATCTGTCTTTGAAAGGTCACAGCTGCACAGCTGTCAGGGTAGATTCCTGGTGACTGCACATAGACAAATGTTTTACTCACCTTCAAAAAAGGACAAGGTCAGTCTGGGGAACTACAAGCTTTTTAGCCTCACTTTGGTCCCTGAGAAAGTTATAGAGAGAATCCTCTTAGAGCACATTTCTGAGCACATCAAGGAGAAGGTGACTGGGAAGAGCTAATATGGAGGTACCAAGGCTAAATCACACCTAATCAGTCTGACTGCCTTCCATGATGAAATGACTGGACCTGTGAATAAAGAGAGCACCATGGATGTCATTTACCTTGACTTTAGCAACACTTGAAAGTCTCTAGTTACAAGTGGAGTTCCTCTAGAAGTTTATCCTGTGATGACTTCTGTTATCTTTATCAATGATCTAGAAGAAGAAATTTAGTACATGCTTATTAAGTCTGTGGATAACACAAAAATTTGGAGAAACAGCTTACCCACTGAAAGTCAGGGCTGATTTTCAGAGACACCCAACCAAATTAAAAGAATGAGACAACAGAAACTTTAGAAAATTTGATGTGAACATATGTGAAATGGTGAACTGAGGGTGGACTAACTTCTTATAGTGGAGCAGTATGAGGAGTGACTTACTGGGGAGAAGCTTTCCTGAAAAGAACCATGAGGTCAAGGTATCAGCAGTGTTGCCTGGCAGTAAAGAAAGCCAACAGCATCCTAGGTGTTATCAACAGGAACACAGTACAGCAATGGAAGTTGTTTTGCCCCTTAACATATCACGTTAGACTGCATCTGAAATGCAGTATCCAGTTCCAAGCCCATCAATGCAAGATGAATGCTAATAAATTTTAGTTAGCTTAGCTGGGAACAATTGAGCAGCTCCAGCTTCTGCCTCATGAGAAGAGGCTAAGGCAGCTGGGCTTGTTCAGCCTGGAGGAGAGAGCGCTTTGGGACCTCCAAACAGCAGCTCCTCAGCATCTATAAAGGGGTCATTAAGATGGATTTGGCTTTTAACTTAGATTTATGGTGGAAGAATGAGAGACATTCATACATTAAAACATGTATTATTTGTCTAGATATAAGGGGGGAAAAAGCATCACTGTGAAGATAATGGAGCACTGCAATATCCCAGTCTTCAAAAGGTTGTGTATTCTCTGTCCTCAGAGGTTTTCAAGACTCAGCTGGGCAAAGCCCTGAGCAACTTGTTCTGACCCTAGACCTGGCCCCGCTTTGGGTGGACTAGAGGCTATCTGAGATCACTTCCTAACTGAATTATCCTATGCTACTACGTGAAAGAAAAGATGTCATATATTGTGAATATTTTTCACAGTATCTGGGTTACAATAGACTTGTCTAGGAAAAATAAGTTTTTCTATTAAACAATTTATGCTGTGTCCATTATGAACAAAGGTCCATTAGAACTCCCTCTAAAGCATTCAGTTTATTTCAACTGTCATGCTTGGCTTCATAGTGGAGAATTTACACTACAGTTAAGACATATTAACAAAAAAAAAAAAAAAAAAAAAAAAAAAAGAAAAAAGAGACAGAGATTGCTTGTACTGTCTTAGACAAGTTTTCAGAATTTGTAGTCACTACTTACAGAGAATGTGAAACTTTTTAGTTCTGGATTAATAGTCTCCAGCTGTGTGAGATGAATGCTGGATGATAATTCATTTTGACACCTGGACAACAAAACCAAAGGGATTTCTCTTGGCTGTAAAAAATACAGATGGACCATAAATGTAGCATCTGGAGAGGTGCTACAAAGTATGTGCACAGCTGAAAAAACAAATTGCTGCTCCTCATGGGAGAAGCACTCCTCACCTAAGAAACAGAGCCTGGGGTCAGGTGTCCCGTTATTCCTCTGGAAGAGCATGCAGGTCATCTCTTGACATTGTATTCAAATAAATATTTATTTTTTTTTCTTCTCCTACTCTTATAGGTATCCATCCCTTAGCAATCCCAGGGGCTGTCTGAAAATACAGGGAAGAAGAGCCAAGGATACTTGGTAGTGATTTTTAGGCATCTAGGAAAATTCTGTGTTATGGTACCTGAACACTTTGTGTACATTTGGTTCAGGGAAGTGTAATTTAGTTGAGAGGTTAAATTATGGCATTTTGTGTTATATACAATATTTGTGCAAAACAGATTGCTTTGAATGTGTTTTGAACTTTATTGTTATCTTAGGTGTGTAGTTTCAACAAACACAGAAAAGGAAATATCTTTCCTTTTACATTATTTTAAGTGTAAAAGTAACTCTGGCATATTCTTTACTATAAGATCCAAATAACTATATTTTTAAAAGCCTTTATAAGTATTAATTGATGTTAAATTGCCGATGTTACATGTGACTATAGCACTACTAATATCCTTGTGTCTCATGTGAATTTATTTGGTTTTATTTGGTTTCCCTGAAGATACGAATCACAAGTGGAGACTTGTCTTCCTGCCAGGAGTTTTCCTGCAAATAGCTTTCCTCTTTCTGCAGTCTTTTATCAATGTATTCTAGCATGGCTCAGGAACTTTGTTTCTATTGTGGAGAAAAGTAGTTCATGTTTTGCAGCTTCTCTCTGTAAAAATATATTTAAAATAACTTTGAAAGCACACGGTTCCTTGCTTCAAGTTTAATATCTCTGCCCCTAAAGAAGATGCCATAAATCTAATGAGATGTAAGAGGTGACAAACAATGAGGAAGAGTGAAAGGATGGTGGTGGTGTCAAAAAAGAAAAAAAAAAAAAAAAAAGACAGCATTATCTCAATGACAAGTAAAATAAATTACCAACTGCTGACAAAACCCTAAAATATTGAGTATAAATGATCACTTCAGAGAAGTTGAGATGCTGAGGAGAATGGTTTAAATCTTGCAGGCTTTCTGTTGACAGTAATTAGATTATTTTACCTCCAGCAACAAAAGAATGATATCTCAACATATGTATGAACTGTACCAATATTAGGTGCTATAAGCGATTTAAAACTTTGGGTGCAATTCAGTCTTTACTAGTAGTAAATTTAGGATTGAGAGGAGGCTTAAGTGACTGCTGGCTGGTTTTATAGGAAAAACGTGTGTATTGATAGATTATATTCATTTTCTCAGTATGAACTGATTATAAAACTCTGAGATAAGGCCATATTATAACAGCAATGTTAGCATATCTGAATTTAAAGACTGAGCTTAGCCGAACATCTGTATCACTGTTATAACTGTGGTGCAGAGTTATTATCCCTCCACTGTCTTCAACATGGCAGATGTGGAAGTCTTTCTTGAACAAATTTTCTAATGATTTGCTGGGAAACCTTAATTTGTGAGTTGCTTCATAATTTATCCATGACAATGCTTTAGGACACACCTTTGTAAATAGTACCTCATTTACTGAATATATTCTAACATATATCAACTACATTTCATACTTACTACTCTTCTTTAGAAAATTGTTGGTACTTATTTTGAAAATAAAACTCACTGGATCCCCTTAACCTCCATCTGCCAAATACTGTATATTCTTACAGAATATTGATTAAAACAAAAACAACAACAAACCAAACCTGGGCAAGACCTTTCCCTGTTATGAATCTTTTTTAGTCAGTGGAAGTCTGCTGTTTTTTGTCAGTTTGTGGCACTGTTGCATGCTGGTCAAAGACTAGATCAAGATTTTGCCCATATTCTCAGGAACAGAATTAAGACTCAAAACGGAGTAAAGAGCCAAGGAACTTTATTTGCCTGACAAGCGATTTGCAAATGCAAAGGTGAGAGACAGAGAGATAAAGAGAGAAAGGAAGGAAATAAAGAAGGAAAAAATGAAATAGCTACCACCCCAGAGCTGCAGCATCCCAACATTCCAATTAATTTTCAAGTCTGCTGGGGGAATGTTCCGTACGATATTGGTTGGTTCCGTTCCTTTATCCTGAGCTGTTCTACTTAACCACACCTTCCACCCAGCGGTGGTGCAGCCCAATACTGTCACTAGGGGGTCTCCAGAAGATTTAGATGGTCCTCAGGGGTCTCCAAGGCCCTTAATCTCCCCAGCCACGGGTCTGGATGCATGCAGGGATTTGGTTAATTTTCTCTGAATTAGCTCTCCCCATTGCTCCATGGTGTTAGTTGGTGGTTTTCCTGCCATAGCAATGTTGAGACAAATATCTGCTGTGGCAGTGGTGTCAGTTGGTGGGTTTTCACCAAAGCTCTTACAGGCACAGACCTGGAAGTTTTCTCCACGATTATGACAATCTTTTAAAAGAAATAATTTTCTCTTAAGCAATTCACCTGTTTGTGACCAGCTTCACAGGAAAAGTAATAGTTCATGAACAGGTAAATATTAGGCTGCTGACGAACAGAGCATGATAATAACTGACATAAAATTTAAATCATTCAAGAATGTGATTACTAGAATTTTGTTGTTTTCTTTCTTTTTCTTTAAAGGCCGAATTGATTTTGCAATGAATGGTTAAACATCTTAATATATTTATTCTACTGTAGGCTACAAGTAATGTAACTAGAATCTTTCTCAGAATGTTGATTGAAGGAAATACAAGATTTGCTCTGCTTTGACATGTGTTGGATAGCTACATGGTGTGCATGATAAATCATGATTTGGCCCTAGCAAATTAAAGCACTGTGTAATTTTGGCCAGAAAACACAGTCTCCCAGCAAGGATCAAATCTTCTACTTCTTCAAAGCTTAGAACCCCAGATTTTGAGAACAAGTATTGTAGTATATTGCAGAAAATAAAATAAAAGTACAATGTCCATTTAGCACTTGGTGGAATACAAACTAATATTTATACAGTGCTTTGAATATTTAGAGCATTTTACCAAGAGTAACGAGTTGCTACCCTTTTTCTTTGTTTGTTTTACAAGAGCTATAAATGTCTTAGACTTCAAACCTTAAGAACTACCTGCTTCTTTTCCTGCCTAGAGGTAATAATTATATTTTGGTGTTTCAATTGAATTCTTTAAAATATACGAAAGTATTTTCTATAATCTGAATTGATTGAAGGAGCCACTTGGACTGGCTGGAGTCCTCTGTCCAGAGTTCCTGCAGCTTTTCATGACTGGCCTGGCGGCCATGATTGGTGCCAGCATATTTTTTACATGACATGTGTGTGTGTTTGTGGCAGAACAGAAATTGCTATCCACCTGCTATGACCAACCTGCTTAGCAAGTGATTTTCAGATTTTATGTCCTTGGTTGGTATGTTTCTGTCCTTGTGGCTACCTCACCCCCTAACTCCTCTGTGACAGAGACTGAAAGAAGCTGATCTTTTATTTCATTTTTTATGTATGAATTTATTCTAGAGACTGTAATTATGTAGCACCAGAATTTGCTTTAATTCTTATTCATGTAAAGTTTATGTACTATTAGAGTAAACTCATGCCTGTTGTTAAACTGGTTGAAGTGTTACAGTGGTCAGCTGAATAGACATCCTGTGCTTAAATAATGCTTTTTATTTAAATGCAGGAAAAACAATTATTATGGAGTTAGAAATGGTATTTATGTTTTAGATAGATTGTTATAAATATATATGATTATCACTCTGATTATATATATCAGATCTGCTTATAAATTCATTAAAATTAACATAGAAATAGAATTAATTGCACATTTATACTGACAGTTATCTCTTCTTTTAACTTATCTTACGAACTATGATAATTGAATAAGTGAATAGCTGTCATAACCCGTCACAGCAGCAGTCTTAGTTGTTTTGGTTTTTTTTTCAAAATAAGAAAGCATATATTGAATACAGCAATAGATTTAGGCCTTAGCTATTTTCATCCTGATTCCAGTCCTCATCTTTTACATATCTAACCTATGTACACTCCTGAATTTCCAACACAGTATTTAAGCAGAATTGACTGCCTAAGGTGAATCACTGTCTAATAAACCACAGTTGATGTACTAGCTGGACCTGCAGGTTGACTAATAGAAAAGAACTTGATGGCTCCCAGGGAGGCTTCTTAGGTCTTATAAGGTTTTTTACCAACAAGGTATGTCTCCTTCCTGTCAGGGTATACTGTAGGATGTTAGCTTGCTTCCTGCTTGCCAATATGCAGTGTTTAAATTACTCTTTGAAAAATGTGAGAATTCAGTATAATTTTTTTTCTCTTCCCAGATTTGGGGAGGTCAGAAGGTAGAATTTCATTTCAAGACACTTTTCTTTTGCTCAGATAACATATTCTTGGTTCGTAACCTTTACTGGTTTATGAACTCTCAATAGAATTATGTATGCACAATGATGTATTACCTATTTGAACTCTCTTTTCTTAATCATCTTTCATAAACACTTTAGAATTACTATATGGGTACCTAGAAATCACTAAACCACTGGAAGAAAGCAACTGTAAGGTATGCTATAATATTTTCTGGAACAAGGTATCTTCCACTCTGCTACTAAAGTGTCATGTAGCTTGAAATTAAGTTATCAATAAAAAAAGTGTGGACATGACACTTCACCTTGTGCTTACAGCACTCATCTATGAAGAAAATTAGGATTTCCATTCATTTTAGTGGAATGGTTTCTCTGTAGAAAACATTCTTGAATGCAATATAATCTGAATTACAAAACATTAAAATGCATTAACTATCTTTGGACAAGTAATGTAAATTAAGGTTCCTTCAACCCTTAGTTGGTGCTCCCAGCATGTATCGCAGAGAACCGCTTGCTGTTTTGTGACATGGTGTAAAGTAAAATAACCCTGGGAGGAAGCTGTGAATGCATCCTTTTACACTGTTAGAACGTCAGACTATTTTTTACACTCAGAAATGTCCCAGCTGCATTTCCATTTGGGCACCCTGTACCAACCTTGCTCTTAAAATATATTGCTTTTGTCTGTACACAGAGTTGGGAGAGTTTGACTCTGCAAGTACATGATACTGAGTTGCAGAATAAACTTAATGTATCGCGTATGAGTCCTCCTGAAGATGAATATATGGTCTTTTTCAAACTCCTGCCTGTTGGTTTCTACCTTAGAATGATTCCACTTTCCCTTCTTCTTCCCCCAGGGTGAATGTCATTCACCCGGCATGAAAAGTGTGAATTTAATTACCTTCATTCAGAGGCAAACAAAACTGAACTGAGATATAGATAAACAAGGTACAGTATTAAATAAGTGCAGCAATATTCACAGCTGGCATTGGATGTTGTTAGAAATTGATCCTCTAGACTGGTTGAAAATAGATCAACTTTATCAAGGAAGATAAGATAAATGATTCTGGCAAATGTTGCCAGAACAAAGTAGTTGTTAGCACCCAGATACTTCTTAAAAACTTGTTTAAAACTAAGGAGGCTTTTATGTCCCATCTAGGCAAGGCTTTTAAGGCTTATGGTTCTAAAGATAGCAATTCTTTCCTTAGATCCCACTTTTGGAACACATGCCTTTTAGCTAGTGGCTTTATCTGTCTTTTGCTTCTTGTTGAGTAGTATATTTTAATCAGTGTGGATTATTTAACAGTGTAAATAATATTAAGAATATTCTCTTTACATTACAAATAGTTATTGCTACTTTATGAAAAATACTAAGTTGTCCTACAACCATGAAACTTGCTTTTTGACACTGGTGTATCTTTTAATCCCTCACATCTCTACTTTTATTGTCTCTGAGAAAACTTCAGTTCCTCTTTCACTAGGATATTTCCTTTGTATGAGACAGAATTAGATCAGTAGCTGATCATTATTCATGTGCTTCTATTTCTTAGACTAGAAAGGGAGTTGTGTTATGTTGACTCAGTAAAGATGTATCGCGATTTGGTGAAGAAAATACTTTGGGTTTCTGTCCTCTAATAAGAACCCATATATAAATGGGGAGGTGGGATGGGACAGATGGGAATGTGGTTGAAATGTTTTCCAAAAATGTGACAGATATTTGGAAAATTTTCTTAGGTAAAAAAATTCTAGAGAAAAACTGAAGGAGAGTTAAAATGCAATCCGTTATGAAAACTCGGGTTTTATATATATATATATATATATATATATATATATATATACATACACACACTTAGCCTTTTTGTTGTTAGTTTGGGGGTTTTGTGGGTTGTGTCATGGTTAGTTTTTTGTGTTAAAACCTTCTGAAATATACTCTGATATCAGCAAAAAATCGTTCAATAAATTTATGAGGAGGAAGAGGTCAAAATTTTGGCCAGAAATTAATAACCCCTACAATTTCACATTTCTTGTAGGGAAGGATAAATTCCCAGTGTTGCTCAAACACAAATAGCAATATAGTAGTTGAAATATCTGGGACATACTGTAAATTTAAGTGCTGAAGCCTACTGTTTTGAAGAAATATTACTTTGCTATTCTGCCAGAAATATCCTGATGGTGAATTTTTAGGAACCTAATGCCTTACACAGACATACCAGTGGAAACAACAAGTAGAAAGTTATTTCAGTTTTCAGAAATGGATGTATCTATGGTCTTTTTAAATCCACTGATGATTAAAATTTGAGTAGCCAGCCAGCATAAATGTCAGCGACTTTGCAGATATAGGCAAGGAAAGGAGAAATATTGTCTCACTTCCCTTTTCCTGTAGTTTTCAGTTTCTTTAAACTGTGCATTCCAAATAAACATAGCATGAATGTAGGGCAGGCTCTTCATTGCCTCTTCCAAGTCAATAACAAGTTATGATGTGTTGCTTATACAGTACTCTTTTTTTTTTTTTTTTCCACAGATATGTTAAAAACTGATTGCTGTTTGTGTGACCTGTGAATAAATGATATTTCTTAAAGAAAAATCACCACAGGTTTTGACATCATTATTTTTCTCTGATAAAATGCAGGCAGATCAGAGGGTTGCAGCCAGTCTATTCACTTCAAAAGCTGCTGTGTATGTTTTTTAGTTTGAGAATGATCTGTTGGTTTGATTATGAGTTCATCATAGCCCTTGTACCTTGTGACAAAACCTCCAATTTGACAAGCTAGTCGGGGCAGTACACAGAATAGCACAGAAGTCACAGACACTTCTGTAATTTTCAGAACTCTGCAGAAAAGGCAGTGGGAAAATGTATCAGAAACTTTTATTATTTCTCTATACATCACCTCATCTGCTGGAAAAAGCAGTTACCATGTGGTCATAATCACAATCGACAGTTTCCATGTAGGTGTTGTCTTTATACTGGCTGAACTGGGACTTATCTGTATTTCTTAGGTGTAACAAATGTGGTACAGAATACATGTAGGTACTGCCAGCTAGAGATCATGAAGTTCTCTTGAAAAAGTAATCTTACCTAACTTTAAATGTCTACAACTGATTTCTGTGTATTTGCACCACTGTACAGTTAGCAGAGAAATAGGCACCTCTGTGGAATCTCATGAAGCAGATATCCAAAACAGTTCATACGATTCATGCCCCAAAATGCCCACTTTCTTTCTATTTCCTCTAATGAAATAGTAAGCTAACTTTCTCAAGGTAGATGTAGACTCACTATAGACTTCTGGGCATTAATCTGTTGCCCAAATACAAGAATCTAAGACAATATTTGTAAAATAAATTTCTCTTACATTGCTTCCAGATGACCTCCAAACTCTACCCCCTGACCTGGGATGTCTGTCTTGGATAGGCAGATATTAAATAGAGCCTAGGACCCCTTTTCTTGTTAAGGAACACCTAGAAGCCAGACAGACCCTACAGTGCCTAAAATGCCACTGGTAGCAAAAGTTTAGGCAAGGGAATTTCCCCCATAAAATTAGGTGAGATAAATCCTTGGCAGGATTTATTTAAATGAGGTTTTGCTTATATTTGAATTATTATGGAAGCATAGCAAGTTCCTAGCAGACACATGTTAAAAGTGCTCTGTCATGCTTTATTCCCTTACCGAGGAACAAGGGAAAACATTTTGAAAAGATTTATGATTTCCTCTCTTGTGAATCCTTTTAGGGTTATAAGAAACCTGTAAATACACTTACATAAGAAACATGATTCAGTACTGGTATTTCATTCTCAGCCAGCACCCTTAGTCAGTTCCCTGCTGTGCAGAATACAGCAAGCAGAGAGGTAGTAGACATTTTTGAGTTATACAGACAGTTTTGACAGTGTTTTCTTCACCATGTTTATTTTTCTGACTTGGGAAGGACCAGGGGGAGGAGGGGTGCAGGGGGTAGTAGCTTCTTGAATTTCTTCCCTTGTATTTTGGAAGTATGTATGGGTGGCTGTTTTTAGGGGGGTCTTTCTTTTTTTAAATTTCCTTTTTTTATTTTCCTCCTTTTCTGTGGGTTGTTTTAAGAAGTAGTGGCAATCTTATTTTTGGCAATTTGTTATTGAGTTTGTATAGGGGTTTTAATGTATGTATGTATTTATTTATTTGTATAGGAGTGAAGTTTTTATTTTTCAGTAGGTTTTCTTTTTTCCCATAGCACTACTTTGTTCAGGTGGGTTTGGTTTAGGTTTGTTTTGTTTTGTTTTAAGTTGTGGTTTGTTTGTTTTTTAAAAAAAATTGGTTTTGCTGGGGTTGTTTTGTTGTTGTTTTTTAATGTTTTCTGTATTTATTTAGACAGGGACTTTTTGTTGCTGGAGGTTGCTGAGTGTGGTTTTCTTTTCCTCCCTCTAGCAGTTACTTGTGGGGTGCTATGCATTTACCTACTTATTTCAGGTTTTATGTGGGGTTTGTTTAGATATTGGGTTAGAGAGGCTATAGACATAGGGAAAGCTTCTAGCAGCTTCTTACAGAAGCCCCACATGTAACACCACCAGCTACCAAAACCTTCCTACTCAAATGCAGTGCAACATTCTTTTGTTTTTCCAGTAGCTTAACACTTTTTTACATGTAGCAATGGAGTGCTGTTTATTCCTTCCCCACCCCAAACCTCGACCCCCCAATTATGATTTAAGCAAGTCCTGGGGGAGCTGGGTGATGGAGTTGGCTTATTTTTAATCCCTTTTTCTCCCCAAGACACACACACACACGCACACACACCCAACCAACCACACCCACACACACCCACACACACACCAGTTTGTGGGGTTTGTTTTGTTTATTTACTTTTTCTGTTCCTTTTCTTTTTTTTCCTTCAAAAATCATGATTTATGTTTGTAGTTACCTCTGGAAGCCCCTTAAGACTTGTGAAGTGCAGTTTTCTGTTAGCTGTTCCCTGTTAGGAGGATGGCTCTTGACTGAAAAGGGTGGGCACTCATGAATATGGCTGACTGCTGCACAGGGTCTGTCAGGCTCCTGCCCACCTCCAGGGGTGACACCAGCTGAACAAGACTGCATCTAGCACAAGCTTTAGCAAGCTAGTGGTGGCTATGAAAGGGCCCAGAACGTCCCCTCCAGGAAGCTGGAGAAGGCCCTGGCCTGTAAAAGTCCTTGAGTCACACTGTGCTTGAGAGGGCAGGTGGTGCCACTCAGGAGACGTGCTCTGCACCAGGCACAGAGTCCTCCTGTAAAGAAGGGATAGGTGACCTTGTGGCAGTGGATGCAGATAAGGCTAAGGTCCTTTTTGCCTTTTTTGCCTCAGCCTTTATTAGGAAGGCCTTTGAAGTCTCTGTGCCTAGAGACAGGGTTCAAGAAGAACTTTTCAATGGTAGTAGAAGATTGATTAAGGTTTATCTTGTGAAGTCTTGATCCTTACAAGCACCTGGGACTTCATGGGATGCATCCAGTCCAAAAGGGTAAACTCATCTGAGTCGAACCAAGGTCTCCTGATTTGGTTGGAAATGGAGAACTTGCCCTGCAAGGAAAGGCTGGGGGAGCTGAACTGGAGAATAGGTGGTTTGGGGTTGAGAGAACCTCACAGTCATCCCACACTGCCTAGAAGAGGTCATCAATGAGGTGGATCCAGGACAATGGTGCCTGGTTAAGGAAAGAGAAACAATACATTGGTGTTCCAACTGGTTATAAAGAGGGATGTGGTGTTGGAATGCTCAGCATGAGTTTTATTAACCATTGGACCAGGCAGCATAAACAGCTTGCGGAGTATCTCTCCTCAGACATTTTCCCAGACTCAGCTGGACAAAGGCCTTGTCTGAATTCATTGTTAGCCCTGTTTTGCGTAAAAGGTTGGACATTGCTTCCCAGGTGAATATTTCTAGATGTTGTGACACTTTGTGGGGATTTAGCTTTCTACTTAATAGTTTGTGCTGCTATGCAGGATTCATTAAAATATGAAATATGTATTTTGGAGTATTTGAAAATAAAACATATCTTCAAACATTTCTGGACCTTGCTAATTTAGGAGTTCACTGGGGCTGGTAGGATCACATCACGAGGAGAACAAAACAGATATGGTTCAAATTCTTTTTGCACATTATTGTTGTGAAAGCTGAATGAAAGAAACGGAAATGACATTTTTCTAACTGTGCTGTTGGTTGGCTCCTTCACAAACACTGCTTGGTTCTTCAGTAATAACAAATTGGTATTTCTTCACTGGTTCCTTTTTATCATCTTAATTGCACACTGGATTTAATGAATGTGGTCTCTACCAATCCAGACTAATAAAGGGAAAGCAGAACTGCACAGTTTGTTCAGCCCAAACAATAATGATCTTTTTATTGCAGTGATGATACAAGTGAGGAACAAGCAAATATCTTACGAATTTTGGGTTTTCTGTTTGTTTGGTTGGTTTGGTTTATACCTCCCACCACCAACTAACTTGCATCATAACTGCAGACAGTTATTATCAAGCTGTCAAATTTTTCAGAAATGTAAATTTTGCAAGATTCCCCTATCTATATTTCTTTATTCCAAGACCATTTCTGTCAGCACTTTTAAATCCAGGAGTTACCTCTGTGTGCAGTATGTACCACAAAATTTAGAACTGCCCATAAGCAATGGACAATTTACACAGATGACTGCACCTTGATGTTGTTACTTGCAGTGAAGGAAAAGTTGCTTATTCTATTCAGTATTCATTTTGCTCTAGTTTATTTTGTTTGTTTTGCTTTTCTGAATGCATATGAAATGTTAGGCAATTTTTTTTGCCCCTAAACATTTTCCAGCTAACGATCAAAAAGTTCATAGCAGATTTTAATGTTCTGTTTATTTGCTTTTTGGAGACAATATAATGTATATAATTTTGTTTGTTATAATTTTATTACTTTTTCCTGACATATTTCACGTGCTCATTAGCTTAAACACACTTGCATTTTCCAAATGTGTCTATTTTAACTGGAGCACAGTCCCTTGCTGCTGTATTCATGTCTACAGTACTCTTCCTAAATAACAAGGTATGGTGGTGTGATTGCACCTGTTCACATAGCCTAAAATTGCATTAAAATGTTTCAAATGAATGTTATCATTGAAACTGAATATATACTTTGGTGACAGTGATCTTCACTCCTTTCCAGGACTGCTAAATGCATATCAGTTATCACAAAACAGTGGTTTCTACCAGTCAGAAGGAGAAGGAGGAGGACAATCCTACCTATTCTACTGAAACAGATACTAAGGAGACACCACCTGAAAGGATGGGAGAAAGAATGAGTGGAAGAAGCTTTTTATGTGAAATTATTTAAGTTCAAAGACAGTTGATTTTCTGCTTTGTTCCTCCCCTCCCCCATGAGTTTTTGTTTTATCTTGCAATTTTGTGTTTTATTTCCTTCTTCTTTTTTTCTTCTTTTTTTTTTTTTTTTCAGATTTAGACTAAGGGTACAGGAGAAAAAAAAAAAACAAACCTCAGATAATTTTACTTATTTTACTAAATGTTTTTAAAAACAGTTCTATCTCTGCCTACATCTTGATCCTACACTGGGTTTTACTGTCTTTTAGTACTCATTGGTATAACAAACACAGTCTTTTCAGGCATTTAATTTTCTGTGTAATAAAATCAATTTTTCATTTTTTCATGGGCTAAGAAATTTTGAAAATAATTTGATATCCTGATTCATTTTCACATTTTATGTACTGATTGTGCCATCTGCACCTGGCAATGAGGGATCTGTTCAAGTAAATAATTTAAGAGGACTTATGGCATTGATGCAAATGACAGGAGGTGTGAAGTATTTTGTCATCAGAACATATCCTTTCCTCAATTGTTAAACAAAATATAAGCATTGTTTTTACCAAAACTTCATTACAAAACTGCTAAAGTCTGCTTATTATTAGTAGTGTGATTTTGGGGCAATGTTTTGGAACTGTTCAGAAAATTATATTTCAGGTATGTGAATACATGTTGTGGTTTTACCCTGGCCAACAACCAGGCACCACGCAGCCGCTCACTCACTCCCCCTCACCCAGAGGGATGGGGAGAAGAATCTGAAAGGAATGTAAAACTTGAGGGCTGAGATAAGATCAATATAATAGGTAAAGCAAAAGCCATGCAAGCAAGCAAAGCAAAAAAAGGAATTCAATCACCACTTCCCATGGGCAGGCAGGTGTTCAGTCACCCCTAGGAAAGCCGGGCTCCATCAGACGTAACAGTTACTCAGGAAGACAAACCATAATGCCGGATGTCCCCTGCTTCCTTCTTCTTCCCTCAGTTTATATACTCAGCAAGACGTCGTATGGTATGGAATACCTCTTTGGCTAGTTCCAGCACTCTCGCTGGCAGGGCCCAAGAAAGTGAAAGGTCCTTGACTTAATAAAAACATTACTCAGCAACAACTAAAACTATCAGTGTGTTATCAACATTGTTCTCACATCAGAGCCAAAACACAGCACTGTACTGTCTACTAAGAAGAAAAACAACTCTATCCCTGCTGAAACCAAGACGTAGATTTATAAAGATTATGAATTTCAGAGTAATAGTCAAAACTGTAAGAAGACAAAAGCACTTTAGAACATGATTAGTTAAATAATTCATTAATCAGAAGGTTTTACAAGATCTTTTAATGCAGACAGAAAAGTATATGGAGCAGAAAGAGTAACATGTATCTAGAAACAAAACTGTGTAATGTATACAGACATGCAGAGACACATTCTAACAGTTTCATGGTACCATAACTACAATGGAAATATTTACTGATTACAAACTAAAAAGAATATCAGGTAATTTATTTTGGATGTTTCTTCCTCATGACATCTTTTTGCTATTATTTTATGAATCTTGAGAGTTATATCATTACAGGTTAATGAGAAAAAAAGATTTTGTTGTATTTCTAACTTACGTTGATTATAAATATTAGCACAAGAGTTGAAAATGTTTCTGTAATTGAATTAATAGATAAGATATTAGATCTCAAAGCTACCCTTTGTCAGAGATAAATGGTATAACTACAGATGCTGAAAAACTTTCTTTCTCTAAGAATTTTAGGAATGTTTGAGTGGAATGGATTCTATAACACACAAAAGAATTAATGATCTTCTTCATATCTTTTTCACACTCTATTGCTTTTCAACACTAGTGCCTGTAATCCTTGATCACTGAAGCACATTAAAAAGAAAGAAAGAAAGAAAGAAAGAAGGAAAGAAAGAAAGAAAGAAAGAAAGAAAGAAGGAAAGAAAGAAAAGAAAGAAAAGAAAGAAAAGAAAGAAAGAAAGAAAGAAAAGAAAGAAAGAAAGAAAGAAAAGAAAGAAAAGAAAGAAAGAAAGAAAGAAAAGAAAGAAAGAAAGAAAGAAAGAAAGAAAGAAAGAAAGAAAGAAAGAAAGAAAGAAAGAAAGAAAGAAAGAAAGAAAGAAAGAAAGAAAGAAAGAAAGAAAGAAAGAAAGAAAGAAAGAAAGAAAGAAAGAAAGAAAGAAAGAAAGGAAAGAAAGAAAGGAAAGAAAGGAAGGAAGGAAGGAAGGAAGGAAGGAAGGAAGGAAGAAAGAAAGAAAGAAAGAAAGAAAGAAAGAAAGAAAGAAAGAAAGAAAGAAAGAAAGAAAGAAAGAAAGAAAGAAAGAAAGAAATATAAAAAAATTCCTAAGAAGGAAATTTTAGACAAACAGCTATATTGGGGACAGATATTTTGATGTGTGGGTAGCTGATTTTAAAGATAGACAAAAAATAATTTACAAAATGTATGAATATATGTGTTCTTTTACTTCCTAAGGGATCACTGTAGTTTTTAGATGGCCAAAAGAATTAATGGAAAGATATACTAGCAGGAAAATGTCTTGCACACTAAACGGTAATAAATTAAAACCATTTTGTTCAGTGAGATAGAGGTGTGGTTCTGTAGTCTGGAAGTTTTATGAGAGTGTGAAAGAGGTTTGTTTCATAAATCTAGATTGTAAACAAATACGGGTAGGACTAGAGTACTTCTCTTCAAACAACAGATGGATTCATAGTCAGTCAATGTTTACCCACTTATGAAGATGTAGACCTGAGGTAAAAAGAAAATTCATAGCCATATTATTGGAAAGAGAGCTGTTCCAGTCCACCTTGTTACTAGTTAAATTAGTAAAAATGTCCTACTGTTTAAAGAATTATGTTTAGGATCATATAATCCAGAATCTTATTTTAGTATATAACATATCTTTTCTTGCAAAATTTTTGAAGTGTATTTCTTAATTGATTTTATAGTTACGTTTATACTGAATTGTTAAGAGTTCTAACTAGACTGATTTTACAACACTGAGTATAATTAAACAAATAAAGACACAGAAGTAATATGGTCAGTCTGAAATATTGCATATAACACTGATCTGTTTATATTTTAAGGTTTTTGTAATTTTATTCTAGAACACACTGGTCTTCATGGTAATGAAACAATGGTGAGAGCAAATGCATGCTCAGATAGAAGCCCATTCATTATTTTTTTTAATTATTTAGTTATTTTTATTGTGAGCTTTAACTGGGAAGTATACTAATGTATGTAAAAAAGCCAACAGACAAACAAACAAAAAAAACAACTCCCAAACAAAATAACCCACTAAACAAAACAAAACAAAAAAAATAAACCAAGCATGCAAGCAGTTTAGAATTCCATAAAGATAAGATTGACATAGAACACAATGAATCTTACTTTTAATGTAGAGATAACTGTGGTAGAAGTTAAAATGTCATCACTTCAGAGCATTCAAAAAATTAATATTACTTTAAGAATCAGATTTGGAGATCATTGCAACAGAAATCACAATTCTCTGCTGGGAAATGAGGGAACTGCAGAAAGAAGAAAGCAAAGAAACCATATGGCATTTTGCGATAATGGGTGTGTGGAAAATTAAGAGGCATTCATTTCAGCTAGAAGTTGATATTTTCATTGTACCGTCATCATGCCTGCTACCAAGCAATCTGCTTTTTGGAAGTATGGGATAGAAAACCATATGAGACAAATCTGGCAGGCCTTCTCACAATATGAGAAAAAAGTAGGTGTTAACTGGAGTGGATCACTGGACATCATTGGTATCACTGAACATTTAATAAAATCAGTCAAGATGAACCTGGGAAATACAAGAAGGATTCAATGATTAATACTCTCATTCCCATACCACACAGCAGTCATCCTCTTCTGCACGCGTCTTGATGCTTGTAATTAGGAAAGATTTAAGTGTTCACCTGTGCAAGTTTTCTGCTTCCGTCTTTCATTCAGTTTTGTTGGACAGATAAATAGCTGAATGAACATTGTAGATTTTTTTTTTCCCTTAGAAGAGTGTTTCTGGCAATATAAAGCATCTAAGAATATAATATATTTTCCTAAGTTCAAATATCCTAAACTGAAGTCTACAGAAAAAAATCACTGGATTTAATAAGGTTGTACCAAATCCAGAGTGATACTTCTCTTCTAATTTCCCTGCAAGCACAAAAAACCTAATTCATACTATAAGTGAATATTTTCCTGCCTTCCTTTAAAACACTGAAAACTGACCACAGATGCAGATGGGACACATTCAGGTTTCCCTGGAATTATTAAAAAAAATAAAATAAAAATCTTGTCATTATTGTATACATAACAATAATATTCTGTGGTTCCTTTATGTCAATTTGTTTGTTTGGTTGTTTTTTTAATAGATCACATTATATATACATTTTTTTTTGTATCATTTGATTCTTGTATTTCTTATGAAGTGTGGAGAATTATTTTATATTCATAGATCCTGTGTTTGTAAATACTCTATGGGGCTTCCTAATATATAATTATGTTTTTGTTGTCTGCTGTTGCAGAAGATAGGGACTAGACTGGATGAGGGAATCCAGTATCTCATTCATTTAGTCCTGTGTGGCTTCATTCCTAAAAAGTTGTCTGGATGAATACGAAAAATACATCTGATACATCATGATAACAAATTCTCACAAAGGCTTGTAAGAATACAAAAGTTTTTCATGGCAATAATGTAAAAGTTGCAAGTGACATTTTCTTCAACTTTCTTTCCTGCCTGCTTAATTTTAGTGGTTAAGACAATGATAATAAAAATTCTTTATGTCCTATTACATAGCCAAGCTATATATCCTCAAAGACTTATTCAGGAAAAATAAAATCAAGTTCTTTAAATTATGAGTATTCCTAGTGAATAAACAACCAAAGAGAACCACAACTACTTTCAGCAGAAAAGTGGGGGGAAAAAATATAATAAATCATAATCAGGCTTATTTATCATGAGCAGCAACCATGATTTCTATGAAAATGCAACAGATTTGAGCAGGCAATGGTGCAAATCAGTATTTTGGCTATAAAGAGCTCAGTGAATTTGCTGAAATGTTACATATATTTCTTAGATCTATATAGTGGGAAGATAAAATAAATATAATGGCATACAACTAAGCTATTTTAATTTTTGATTATAATCATAAAGCAAGTTGTTAAAGCAAAGGATACTGTTCAGATCTTGGATAAAAGAGGACACAACTTACTAACTTTTTTTAGGGGCAAGAGATTTTAAAATTCCTATTGTATTCCACATAATTTTTAGTTATATATGAACTTTGCCAAGTTTTTAATAGTGTGTTGGAAGCTTCTTATTTATTTTTTATATATATACAAAGAAAGTCGGGCATAAACATGAATGAAATTTAGTGCTGAATTACATCGTTCTGTTGATGCTTTGCTGCATTCAGAGTTTTATCTTCTTTTGCTGACACCTAATTAGAAGTACTGTGATTTACCTGATCATTCATAAAGTGTGTGACGAAGGAAATGGGAATTTAGTTTTTTTTCTGAAGATGCCATTAAGGTCTTTACTTAGCTTGAAGCTTAGTTAGTAGTTAACTTCTGCTGACTACCAATGCTTGGAAGGGTCTTTTCTGAAAATGAGCAGTGATGTCATGTTTATAACTCTGCAACACTACAAATTTAGGTACCCAGTTTCAGAGGGAATTTTTCACACCTTTTACGTGAATTGCAAGATATAATCAATTTATTAGCTTTCAGAAGAAAACAGTAATGGAGAAAAAGCAGCAGAAAACATTATTTAACTTTCATTTGAAGGTGAGGTATTGCACCTAGGAATGTGAAAGTCAGAAAGGTAGTAATCAAGGACAATCCTGCTTTTACCATTCTGGTTAGGCCATGTATGCATGGGGACTTTCTGTTTTAAACCATGCTTCATGAAATCTGTCTGTGTTTTATTTTATACCATCTTTCTGCTTTAACTGGCTTCAGTGGTTCTCAAATCCATAGCCTCAGAAGCCTTATTTACAGGAGCAGGTTTAAAGAAGAGTAACTTCCCCATGGCACTGTCTGAAAGATGTGGTCCTCTTAAGCTGGCCAGAACTTGAAAGCAAAGACTCCCACTGGAGGCTCACTCGGTGCATTATCTTTTATTGTGCAGAAATGTGTACCATTAGATTCCCAGGTGTAGGATGCCTGTAGGCATTTAAATATTTTCCTAGTGGTTCTCTGTGCTGCAAAATTAAAATAGAGGTAGCTCACTCCAATGTCTGTGAAAACCGTAATAAGTCCTATCTCTAAAGAGCCAGGGATAAGAAATAACATAATTTAGATGAACAGTCTCCTATTTTTTAGGGATCTTATAGGTGGCTAACAAAACAATAAATTAAATTCCCACCATGTGTTTATTGTCTGAGGTAGGCTACATGAAAGCCCTACTTTCTATAAAGCCAGATACCTAAAATTTCAGTAGGTCAGGCATATGACTTAAGGAAACAATCTTCTACCCCAGATTTAGACAAAATATTCAAAACCATCTTGCTTTTCCTTTAAAAATAAGTGTATGTTAGTAATTTTACTCAGAAAAACTATTCAGTCCCTCCATAAACCTGGCAGTAATCAATATGTGGATCAAAAGAAATGGCATGGTAGAAGCTTGGGAATCTGGGTTCAGTGTCATACAGTCACAAGGAGTTGGATGACAGACTTTTAGACTAGAAAGTCTTATAAAAGAATTTTCAAACATACTATAAGCAGCAAGACACAAAATACTTCTTATCAACTTGAAGTATGTGTAAGATCTGTGGATCACAAAAATCAAACAAGCAGCCCTTTGGTCTCCCATCTCTGAAAAAACTCTAGAAGTTTCTAAAAGGAGGAAAGCAAGAAAGAAAAGATCAAGAGCAAAGCTGTTTTCAAAATACCTAGTCATTTAATTAATCAAAATTACTGGACAAACCTGTAAAGTGAGCCACATCCTCCCACACTGAAAGGAAAACCAAGTAGTGGCAAACAGTTAATCTGGCTTGTAATCTACTCCTCTTTGAAGCTGGAGTTTGGCTAATTAGTAGCATATAACATTAATCTATATATGAGGGTTTCAGCTACTTCTGGAGAGGCAAAACAGTCAGCCAAACATTCAGCTGGACCATGTAGCTTTGAATAAGATCATTCACTATGTTTTGTACATAAGACCATTCACTAGGTTGTACATTTATTTTTTTTTTGAATGGGAAAATCATGCCAGTTTTTACTTATGTAAATCTGACCCTGTAGATTTCTTTCATCACATTACCGTCATCCCTCAATATTTATATAGCAAAAACTAAACAGATTTGTATTAGTCACTAAATTCAGAAAATATTCAGTAATCCTTCAGAATATTATGAGCAGGATCTGTATCAAAAGGAGAGTTTCTCATTTTTTGTGGTCAAAGGATGATAAAATATTACTAACTGCTGATGATGAAAGTGTACATCTTCACTTAGTAGCTTGTTTCCATTCAAATAATGAAGAGTAATGAAGATAAATCGTATGTCTAGCTACTAAATTGAAAAATAGTTATGAACTTAGAGGTGTACACATGTTCTGTGCAAGGAATATGTAATAAAATTATCATAGATGTCCTTCATAAAAACAAGTAAAAATAAAAAATGGGAAATTTTGTCTTTTATTAAGTAGAAATGAAATATCAGGTGGTTTACATTAATGCCTTAGTTTTCATGAAAAAGAACACTTGTTCTAGGAGATGCTTTTCTAGGACAGACTCTGATGATACTGGCAGGCTTTTGGTGATTCATACAACTGTGCGATATATGTATACACTTGATATGTTAATGGTAATACCTCTTTACATTTTAATAAGTTAAGTGACTAACATGTAGCAGCAGGGTGATGCTTGAAAAAAATCCTGTGAAAACTAGCTCAAGTATAAATATACACATAATAAATTACTGAAAGCAGCAAAGAATGCAATGTCATGTCCTTGACATGTCCTTGAAATAAGAGGAAATGTGAAATTATTGTGTCTTACCTCTGTATAGAAAATAAACCACGATGTTTTCTGTTCATTTGTAGGTGCATCCTTAGCCAGACTATTCAGAATATGAGACCAAGAGAAAACCATGAAGGTATTCCTCTGGTTTTCCAATAAATTAATCAGATGTCTCAAAAATCCAGTAAGACAATTTTGTGATAATCAGACCAGGACATTAAAAAAAAATATGTATATGTACATATACAAACACTTATATATGCTTACATGTGTTTATAGACACACATTTTTCAGCTGGAAATAATGTTCCTAAAGTTGCACATATTTTCTGCTTAGGTCATGAAACTGCTATTCAATAGTTATTTTGTATGCTTTATTATTTCTGGAAGTCCTTTTAGAAAACATCTTTAATTTAAACTGTGTCTTTGAACCTACTTTTTCAATGTCTTGTCAGTGGTATGAAATTGGTTCAGTGTTCCTCTTAACCCATAAATTCCAGTTCTTTCTGTGGAATAAACAGAAGAGCTATCCTTAGCAAAACTACCAGAGGTTATCTCATTCAGCATAAAACCACCGCGCCTTTCTTTCCTGGCTCTTCTTTCAGACACAAGCTGCTCACTAGTCATTGTTGTAGAGGTCACAGTTTGAAAGTTAGGAGGTATACATAAAGCTAAAGTTCCCTTACAAAAATGGAAATCACATTGGAACACAACTTGTCCTTGACAATTTAAGTCACTAAGAGGCCAAGAGCAGCCCTTACCTTCAGCTCTGCTGTTGAATGCAGTTTCATCACATTCAGTTATCAAGTTTACTGTGTTTTCATGAAAGTCATGAGGATTGATAAATAAAATCTTTATTCTGGGTTTGGCTTAAATATCTGAGTTCTGTATTGTACTGTATTTCAAACAGTCTGAATTACTTGAAATCTGGAAAAGAACCCACCAGAAACAAACCAAAAAATTACAGAACCCAGGTCTTGGCACATGTACAGGGGTTTGGTTAAGTATTGCAGGATCAACCTCCCCCGTTGCTCCATGGTGTCAGTCGGTTTCCTCCTTTAACTGCGGTGGCAGTGGTGTTATCTCCCTGCCTTAACAAGGTATTCACTGTGGTGATGGCATAAGTTTCCTGCCATAGCAATGTTGAGACAACACATCTGCTGTGGCAATGGTGGGTCTCACTGAAGCAGTCTCTTACACCATGATACTATTTTCATATTATTTATTCCTTTCTTAGTATACATTTTGTTCTATACATTTTTTATTTTCATCTAGAAAAAATGCACACACACACACTTATTTTTGTATATTATCTTGTTCATAGTTATTGCTGTAATATGCAAACCTGTGATGATTACAAAATTGTTCTATTTATGACAGTCTCCTGCAAGCACATATACACATACACACACACACGTGCTATCAAGTGAATATGTTCCTTGTACTTCTTGAATATACTGAATATATTTGACTTGAACTCTAAAAATCAAATGCTTAGGGCCCCACAATTTCAGAAGGATGTTAAGGTACCCAAATGCATCCAGAGGAGGACAATAAAGCTGACGAAAGGTCTGGAAGGCATGTCCTCTGAGAGGCAGCTAAGGATTAATGGTTTGTCTAATTTGGAGAAAAGGAGGATGAGAGGCAACCTCACTGCTCCCTACAGCTTCTTGAGGACGGGAAGTGGAGAGGGAAGTGCTGAGCTCTTCTCCCTGGGATCCAGTAGTAGGACACATAGGGATGGTTGAAAACTGAACCAGGGAAGCTTCAAACTGGATGTTAGGACTCATTTCTTCACCAAGAGGGCAGTGAAACACTGGAACAGGCTTCACAGAGAGTTGGTTGATGCCCCAAGCCTGTCAGTGCTTTAGAGTTATTTGGACAATGCCCTTGATAATATGCTTTAACTTTTGGTCAGCCCTGAATTGGTCAGGCAGTTGGAGTAGATGATCACTGTAGGTCCCTTCCAACTGAAGTCTCCTCTCTTCTTTTTTGTTTTAAGATCTAATACTAATTTTTACCTGTCCTTTCTTTTGTTTGGTTTTGGTTTGTTGTTTGTATTGAGGTGGTTTGTTGGGTTTTTTTCCTCTAAGTATCCATATCTTTGAGGATTTCTGAGGAAATGACATTAGTTATGGATCATTAGTCTCTAACTTTCTTTGTTTCCTTTAAACGAATTAACTTATCAGAATAAATAAAGGATCCCATGACGAATCAGCACAGTTTAGTTGTTTTCCTGCCCCTCTCATATGGAAGTCTTTTTTGTACCTTCTTCAATATAGGATTCAGGGATCAGAAATATTCACAGGAAGAAAGGGTGGGATTCAACTAATACCTGCACTTAGACCTGTCATACTGGACTCTGATTATACAAAATGGGGAAAATATGGACTTGAACAGAGAATTAATCTTATCTACTTTATGCGTCTACTTCCAGATCAGAAGATCCAATATCTGCAGTGTGTGCATCTCAAGATAAACAATATGGATTCTTTTAAAAGTAACATGATGATTATGTAATCCAGGAGTAAAAATGTGTTAGAATTACAGGAGTTTTGTCATGAGCCATAATGTGTACTAAAATGGTGCTAGTATAACAGAAACAAATGCACATTTTTTTGCTTAGAAAACTAAATAGTTTGGGGAGCAAAAGAAAAAAGTATCAAAGGAATTAACTGGGGGAGTAGGGAGGGGGGGGCGAGGGTTGGCAGGGAAATGTTAAGGTAAAGGCTGTCAAACCATTAGAAGAAGGTATGCTAGTAAAGCTAACATTCCTTGAAACTATTCATGCCAAACTGATTTGTCATTAGAAAATGAATGGGTTTCAGGCACAGAAATCCAAGTATAGTGAGGCAAACGTTAAATGAGCTGACTTTTCCTGCTATTATTGGTCGTGGTAATGACTCTGAATATTGCTCTTCAGGCTGATGCAGGATGGTAAGTCTTAGTGCACCCAGCAGATGAGCCATCCCCCATTCCTTGAAGTGTGTATGTACTTTCTGATTCTACAGTAAAATTCAGCTTTCACAATATTTTAATGTTGGTATCCACTTTTATGTCATTGTCTCATAGATTAAATCAAACCTGTTACTTACTGAATAAGGTCATTTTTTTTGCCAGTGTAGTGCCATGTTACAATTAAGTCAACAAACATGTTACCAGCAATTTTATGCAGTAGTACTCACTGTGTCAGGGTTCCATAGCTAAACCCCCACTTTCAAGGACTAGTTCAAAGGCTATTGGTCAAATTTGCTTCTAGTCTTAACTTGGCACATGAAAGACACAACTCTGGAGCATTTTATCCTGGGCATCCAAATAATAATTTGTATGGTTACAGATATTACCCTAACAAAGACTAAAAGTTGTTGCTTCTTCTCAATCTATTAATGGTAAACTATGTGAACATCTAGACAGTTAGACACTCTAGTCATTTTTTAGTTGCAGTCTCTTTAGTCATAGATTATAAAATTGCTAAATGGAAAACCTCTTGTCAGAAACACAGAAACAGGAACCTTTCTTTTACTTTTACCATTCAAAGAGACTTTTATATTGTAAATATTCTTCAGCCTTACTATGGAATCCACCTTTTTATGTAGAAAATATTAAGGCTTTAACAAGAGTTTCAAAATGGTCTCCCAAAACATTATTAGTGAGAAACTGAGGAAATCTGACCTTAGTAAATGCACAGTCAGACAGAATGAAAACTGTCTGAACTGCCAGCCTACAAGCGTCACAAAAGCCAGCCTGAGGCCAGTAACTAGTAATGTATTGCAGGGGCTGATACTGGGTTCAATACAATGTAAAAATCTTCATTAGTGACCTGGGTAAGAAGAGACAGTGCAACTCCAGCAAAATTCCATAGGACACAAAACCGAGGGGAGTGGCTGGTCAGCCAGAGGATCATGCTGTCATCCAGAGGGACCTCTATAGGCTCGAGAAATGGGCTGACAGGAAACTAATTTTCACTTTCCAAGTTCAGGAAGGGGAAGTGAAAAGTCCTGCACCTAGGGTGGAACAACCTAAGGCATCAGTGCATGCTTAAAGCTCACCATCTGGAAAGCAGCTGCTCTGGAAAGTCCTTGAGAGTCCTGATGGATAACATGCTGATCATGAGCCAGCAATGCACCCTCATGACAAAGATGGCCAACAGCCTCCTAAGCTGCAGTAGGCAGGGCATGGCCAGAAAGTTGAGGCAAGTGATCCTTTGTTTCTGTTCAGCCTTGGTGTGAAAAATCTGTAGTGCTGGGTCCAGTGTTAGGGTTCATGGACATCTGGAGTCCAGAAAATAGTAACAAGGATGATTAAGGGACTGGAGCATCTGACATAGGAGGGGAGGATGAGAGAGGTAGGGTTGTTCAAAAGAAGGCTCAAGGGGAGATCCTGTCCATATGTATAAATACCTGATGGAAAGGAGCAAAGAAAATGGAGTCAGACTCTTCTCAGTAGAGTCCAGTGACAGGACAAGAAGGCAAAAACTGAAACACGAGAAATTCAGTAAGGAAAATCTCTGTTACTGTAAGTGTGGACAAAGACTGGAATGGACTGCCCAGAGACGTTATGGAGTCTCCATCCTTGGAAATGTGCAAGATCTGGCTGGACATAATCTTAGAGCAACCTGCTTTTTACTGACCCTACTCAGCCAGGAAGGTTGGACTACATGAGCTCCAGAAGTGTCCTCCAACCTCAACCACAGCATTTCTGTGAGAATATTTTCCCCTTAAATATGTTTACCATTTTATTCATTTACATGAATTTAGTAATTTGAATTCTTTGTGGTCATATATATGGTTCATAAAGGATTTTTTTTCATCCTGTTTTTTTCTCCAGCTGATAGCTCCCAGTGAAATCTTACCTGGTTATTTTTCTACATAGTGCATATATACGGTGCTGTAAAGCAATAAAAAAAAAAAAATAAAAAAAAATAAAAATCATGTATTCTAACGACATTTTGATCCTTCACAATATTATGGCCATAAGTATTTGGTTCATTATCAAACATCTAAGCTTTTAGTAGTAATCTAGAGTTTGCCATTACTTTGTGTTAAACAGTTATTGCATCATGGTTGCACATACTATGAAAAAGATTCTGCTGTATAAGAACATAATGAAGCTTAGCAATTTGGAAAAGCAGAATGAAATGAGAAAGGAAATTGGTTTTTATCCCATACAGAAATAAATGTTTTAATTGCAAAGATCCACTGTTAGGGATGGCTCCCATAGGCATCTAGTAGACAATTTGCTATGAATTTTTCTTAAATGATTCCTATACAGAGCAAAAGAAAAATGTTTTTAATGACTTAAAGGGAAAAGAAAGAATTAAGAAGAGAAAATGTAATGAGTCAGCACAGATGCTATACTTCTGTGTCCGTCAGTCCACTTTGATGAGAAACGCTGAAGAACTTGCTAATTTAATGTGAAATGAATGTGAGTCAACATCTAGAGATCATTCTTGGTGGTGGGAGCAAAGTATCATCACACATTAATGCTTTCAAGAGGAAATGGAAGTTATGAACTTTGATAAAGGATGCCTTAATTATCTCTCTTTCTGTATTATGATCACCACAAGATATCTTACAGCTATGCCCTGGTTTCAACTGGGATAATTTTCTTCTTAGTAGCTGTTACAGTGTCATTTCTTTGATGTAGTATGAGAATAATGTTGATAACATCCTGATATTTTAGTTGTTGCTAAGTAGCGCTTACTATAAATCAAGGACTTTTCAGTTTCCCATGCTCTGCCAGTGAACAGGTGAACATGAAGCCAGGAAGGAGCATAGCTAGGACAGCTGACACAAACTAGCAAAAGGGATATTCTATACCATAGAATGTAATGTTGAGTAGATAAACCAGGGGAAGATGGCCAGGAGCTGCCAATCACTGCTTGGGAACTGGCGGGGCATCAGTCAGCAGGTAGTGAGCAATTGTATCCAGCCAGGGGGATGGAGGTGTGAGTGACCAGCTGCGTGGTACTTAGTTGCTGGATGGGGTTAAACTACAACAAACTAATAAATAATACTCCGTGTTTTTTTTCTTCCTCATCTGTAGATTTGAACATAGACAGCTTGAACTCTAGTTACAGCTAGAAAAATGTAAAAAGTAAATAGTGTTTACCTGATCTCACAAATCCATTCCTTTAGCCATTTTTACTTTCATTGATAGCTTTGTAAGTCTATGGATTTCAGTGAAGACTTTTCCTATTTTTAATCGTGTGCATGTGTGTGTATAAACAAACGCACATACATGTATTCCTATGTATGTCAGTTTATACAGTATGTTACATATAAATACTTATGCAGGTATACATACTATTTATACGTGACAATATATCTATAGAGACATTTTTAATTAATTTAATGACTGAGTAAAAAAGTTATTAATAGCATCTGTTATTCCAATACAAATGGAAAATGCAATGCAAAAACATAATTTCCTGTAAGTAGGGTAGAAGATTTTTTTGAAATAAAATTAATCAGAATAATGAACCTTGCAGTTGTTTTTTGACTGTTGTGCCATTGTTTACTTTTTGATCTTGTCAATTTGTATGTGTGAGTATAACATGATGGAGTATAAGAAAAATAAATACATATTTTTATTTTACTTAGTTTTATTTTATTGTTAAATAAGAGATTATTGTTTATTTGCTCCTCTATCTTATTTTGGGAAGAGAAATGTGATGACGTATAAGCATTTTGTTCATGATCAGTGAAAAAGATACGGCGGTTCCAAATGTAAATGAGTAAAGGAGAAAAAAAAGAATTAAATAAAAAAAATTGCTAGTATTTTGCAAATTATTATAACCAGTAAACACAGGGCTAAATAGTTTGTTCTATCAAACTGTAGTAATGTCAGAGAAATGCATCCTTAGGAACACATGGTCTAAACAAAATGAGAATTCAATCCCAGAAGCTGAGTTTTGTCATAGTACTGTGGTTTGAAGTGGATATCATGCTGAATCAACTTCATCTTATTTAAACCCACATGAAACAAAACTGTGCTTCTATTAGCTATTTGAGATTCTATTAGCTCCCTTGACTTCAGTTGGAACTGACAGTATCCCAGTGAAGTAATTATCCTCACTCTGCTGAAAGAACAGAAGCAACTGACTGGGGAGAGACGCTGCTTCCGAGGCGCAGCATTGCTCACACAGCAGGAGTGGGGATGAAAGGCACCAAGCAACATCACAGAAGCCACTCAGCCACCAGGTCAAGATAAGAAAAGAAAAATTATTGCTAGCAATTCCACCTTTCCCTAAGGAATAAAAGAGCAGCCCTAGACAGCTCTCAGGAAAGATGACAAAAACTGGGGGAAATGAAGACTGTAGAACATCTGCACTCAAACTACAAAGAAAAGGAAAAGCTGGATATGTGTTCAAGCCAAGTGATAATCTACTGCCTCAGGGTGCCAGCCTTGTAAACTGCACAATAAAACTCTTAGGTATGTATATATGTTATTTTAAAGACTGTATGAAAGAAAGGTTAAAAATGAGTAAGTCATGCTGTATATTTTAAAGAATAGCCATAATCCTAGGAAATATACTCTAGAAAGTGTGTAAAAAATAGAGTATAATCTATAAAAGTTTCTACAGAGAAAAAAGGATGTACTTCTTTTTTAATACCCAAAGGATTTATTTATCCACATTCCATAAAAGTGTTGTGGTATTGCCATATAAAGACCTTACAGTTAAACCAGTAAATATTGATAATTTGTCTTTAGGAAACATTGAACTGAAAACATATATTGAATAATCAGTACAGTAAGCTTTATTATTTGCAGGATCAGGAATGAATGAAAACCCTGTAATCTAATAAAGAGGAAAATAAAGCAAGGAAACTTAAGACTAACTGGTATAAAAATATTCTAAACCATCACTAGTTACATGGAATTTTACACAGAAACTAATAATGATGCAGTAACAATTGTGAAAGTAAATGCCATGTCCTGCCCCTGGGGAGGAATAAACTTGTGTTCCAGCACAGGCTGGAGATTGACTGGTTGGAAAGGAGCTCTGCAGAGAATGACCTGGGGTCCTGGTGGACAGGCTGAACACGAGCCAGCAGTGTGTCTTCCTGGCAAAGGCAGACAACAGCCTCCTGGGCTAAAGCAGGCAAAGCATTCCCAGCAGGCTGAAGGAAGTGATCCTTCCCCTCTGCTCACTCCCAGTGAGACACATCTGGGTTGCTGGGTCTAGTGCTGGGCTCCCCAGTACAAAAGGGATGTGTAAAAACTGAAGTGAGTCCAGCTATATGCTAAAAAGATGATTAATGGACTGGAGCATCTGACATAGGAGGAGAGGCTGAGGGAGGTGGGGCTTTTCAGCCTGGAGAAGACTCAGGAGTATCTTATCAATGTGTACAAATACCAGACAGGAGGCAATAAAAATATTTATGTCCTTCTTAGGGGTTAGAACACCTTTGAGATGCAGCTGGAAAAGAATCACATTTAGTTTTCTCTAGAAAGGAATATACTTAGCTTTCACCAAAACAGCTCTGCAAATTGGGACTATGGAAATCACAAATGAATTTATGCCAAAACCAAACTACAGTTCCAAATTAAAATAATAACGTAGATGCAGCTTTATGTTCAATTTATACTGTGGTCCAGGGTGAATGTCAACGTTTAATAGTCATTGAAAAACACAGAACACTCATTTGTCACAGAAAATTTGTCACTGCCAGAAAATTACATCAGTATAGAACAATCCAAAATTGTATGAACTTCTTGAGAGAAATCTTAGTTCAAAACAGCAAATGTGACACTTTCATGAAAGAAAATCAGACAGAATTTCACTCCTCATATAGGAAGACAGAACTGGAGCATATGTATACCCTGTGTGATGAAGTGTCATACAAAGACAAGTAAGCTGTCAGCAAGGTATGGCTAAATACCCAAAGTGTAGCATCATGCTGAGAATGAGCTAACTTTGGTTCAAAACCCTCCCAGCAATCACTGCAACATTACCGATTATTAATTAAGTGGCAAATTAACTGAGAGACCATGTGGCTTGCAGAATTAAAGTTAGCCCACAGTCAAACAACAGGAAGCCCTGTCCTTCCTCACATTCAGCCCTTAGTCAATAGCTGTGCCTGACAGCAGTAGCATATTCCGTGACTCCACAAAGGAAAAAGGATAGAAGGTCCACCTGCTGCTCCCACATACCATGTACCTACCAGTCTACCCCACTCTACACAATTCCAGATTGCACACATTTACCCAGGAGATGAGGGCGATGTCAGATACAAAGGTGGGCAGAGGATATTGGTCTGATAAAACACAGAGAAGCAATTCTGCTACCACAGGGAGTTCACTACCATCATCAATCTGCTACCAAAAGCAAGGCAGTATAGACAGGCCAGTGATGATGTTGAACTCCTGGAATTGGTAGTGCAGAGTGTGCTGACCACTGCTGATGTTTCATTACACCCAGACACTGTGCACAAAGCAACTTACCGTAAAATGAGTTCATATGCGTTTGCTCATTCCCTGCCTGTTGTGTCTTGTAGTTGACACTATAAATGTCTTTGAGGTAGCAACAGTCTTTTATTATACTTCTACATAATGCTAAGCACAGTGGGCTCCTGGCCACACAGAAGCTCCAATAATGCCAATTAGAAGTTAACACACACTTCTTTATTCCATCCTTTTCTTCCAGCAGGACTGAATTTGTTCTTAATATTAAAGACAAAATAGAATGAAAGCAACAGGGAACAAGCAGCATCTACTTTTTGTTCCACTGCCAATTTCAGTAGTGGACCTGTTAGATGTTACTTTATTCCTCCCATCCTTATATCAGAATCCCGAGCAGGAAGCATCAAGAGCTGCAGAGGGCATAAAGAATTTAATAACAACAGAGTCAAAGGTCATTATTATTCCTTCATCTCCATTATGTCGTCCAGAAGTAACAACATCAGAAAAGAGTAGAATTATATTTTTCTTTTCTTATGCTTCTATTTTCACCTTTCCCTCCTCTCTTTTTCATTCCTAAGACTGGCCTTTTCAATGAGTTTTTCAACCTTTTGAAGGATTAAAATTGTGTTGAACACACTAAGCCTAACACACGGAAAATCCCTGTAGCAGCACAGGAGAATTATTATGCAAAATTGCTGAGGACTGTAGCAAGAAAAGAAAGTACCAGGGGAGTGTGACAAGCCAAAGCATGATAAGATACAGGACCTGACAATGAAGACAGTAATTATCAACCTTCATTTAAAAGGGCAGAAACGTGGTTTCAATGTCCTTCTTTGACAATTCCAAGATCCATCCACTGGAAAAAAAAATAATTTGCAGAGATAAGTGTTTTGAAATTAGGAAAACCACTGGTCTAATAAAAAATCTTCATGAAATTCACAGTACTCAGCTGAATTGCTTAATGAACAGGTCTGTAAAAGTGGCAGTGAGGGGTTACTGACAGAAATACATGTGAAAAAAATGTAAAAATTAATTTACAAAACACATCTCATGAGAAATTATTTAAAAAAAAAGAAACCTCTTAGAAAAAGAGGGAAGGTGGTGTCATTAGTTTTCTGATCTTTTCAGAGGAAGGAGGAGCGGGGCAGGGGGGAATAAAAAGGAAAATCAGGCTAACTGGTGAAAATAGGCTGAATTCAAGTTGAATCTAGAACCAACAGAAACTATGCTTTTAAGAAGTACTTGGTAAGAAAATATTTTCTAAAAGTATTTAGTATAAAAGTCTCATAGGTTTTTGAAAGTATAGTAAGATTAAAATCTATAAAAAGAAAGATTCGTCAAGTACTTAACCATATGTGACTAAAGGTGAAACAACACTTTGATACTAAAGGCCTTGAAGGTGCTTTTGCAGGGTCATTGCAATAGCACATGCTTTCTGACTGCTGCCCCTTCTGTCTCCCTGTCACAGCCTCCCCTGCAGCCTCCCGAACAACAGAAGCTGCAGTGGCAACCACAGTTAGAGAGGCTGGAAGATGATTATGATGTTTCATTTACTCTCTTATTACTTTTCTTACAAAGCACTGCTGTGGCGGGTTGATCTTGGCTGGATGCCAGGTGCCCACCAAGTTGCTCTGTCACTCCCCTCCTCAGCAGAATGGGGTGGGGTAAGGAGAAAATAAGATGGGAAAAAATCATGGGCAAAGATAAAGGCAGTTTAATACAGCAAAAGCAAAGGTCATGTGCAGAAGCAATGGAAAACAAAAGGTTTATTCTTTGCTTCCCATGAGCAGGCGAAGTCTGGCCACTGCTTGGGAAGCAGGTCTTCAGTACATGTAGAGATTGATCTGGAAGACAAACCTAAGTACCTAGCTTCCTCCTCTTTTCTCTTAGCTTAATGGCTGAGCAGGTGCCATATGGTATGGAATATCCCTCTGGTCACTTTGGGTCAGCTGTCCTGGCTATGCCCCCTCCCAATATCTTGCTTACCCCCAGCCTACTGGTGAGGGGAGAATGCTGGAGAGACAGCCTTGATGCTGTGTGAGTGCTGCTCAGCAGTAATCAAAACACTGGTGTGGTACCACTTTTCTAGCTAAAAATACAAAGCACAGCATTGTGAGGGCTGCTATGGGGAACATTAACTCCATCTCAGCTAGACCCAATACAACTGCTTATTCAACTTTCTCCCTTGATCAACTCCAGTTTAAGCTAAAACAGTTTCAAGGCACTACCAAGCATAGGTCAATGACCCCACAAGACCTTCTGATCACACTTAGGAGGAGCTCAAGTTACTACAAAGCCCAGCTTATCATGTGAGTGGTTTTGTGGTTCATATGAAGTACAGTGTGCTGGAAAGGTTAAATCATTGACAAATTTGTATTAATGAACATGTTCATAGTAGGAAAAATACGGTTAAAATTACATTTAGTTTACAGGGGTTCATGAAGTGTGTCTTGTCTTTTGAAAGCAGATGCTCTGAAAATAGTTTCATTCAGATATGTTAATAAACAACTTGTTCGCCATTCACAAAAGAAAACACATCTGCATGAAGGGACATATGTCTATCCAGAGTGTCGCAGTGCTTGAATGATCTGAACATTTTACATTTTGGTTTACGTTTTTGTTTTGGGGAGTTTTGGGATGTGTTTAGTTGGTTGTTTGGTTGGGGTTTTTTTGGTGTGTTTTGTTTGGTTTTCTAAGAGAAAGAATTAGAAGACTGGAAACCACACAGCCTTGAATACAAATTCATGTACAGTTTGACTGATTTGAATAGGTAAATGAAGAGGGAGAGGGGGAAGAAGTTGTATTGGGGTTTTTTGGGTTTGGTTTTTTTTTTCCTAGCTTTTCTCCCCGAGGGAGAATTCTGGTCAGAACATAGTATCCCGGCCAGCAAGCAGTTGCAGGTACACTGTCAGTATTAAATAACAACAGTGATCTAATCTAGTCTGATCCCAGGAACCCACAAATTTCAAGCACTTGAACTACTTCCAGAAGCCAAGAAAGTCAAGTGCCAATATTTTCTTGTGCCTTTCTCTGCAGAGAACAAGGTATCCAACATAACTGAAATATCAGCCCACGGCAAAGACATATCTGGTTTCTTCTGCTAGTCCAGGGAACTACAGTGCCAACATTGCTTTTGACACAAGAAGTCTGTTATCAAAGACAATGTGTTACAGTTGTGTACAGCCCCAAGGAACTTAAAGAAATATTTCAATACCACTGAGAAAATGTTAAAGTGAGCCGATGGGGAACAATTATTCCTACACTTCGGTTTTGTCAGTCTGACCCTTCAGGTAATCCAAAAATTTATTGCAATTTATTTAAACCAAACAAAATTAGCTGCATACATTTGTATACTGATTCTTTTCCTATAGTTATTTCATATTCCTCATTATTCTGACACAATGAATATTTATTTCTTAAAGGCTATTTTCCTTACACAGAGTATTCATTTCACAGAATGACAGTGCTCAAGGTATTCCTGATGTGTGTCAGATGCTACAAAATCGAGATGATGCTGTGGATTTTTTGACTATTCTGTATTCTAGACAGCAGCTGATCTTTATCTTAATAACTTCCCAGGATTTCTGCTAAGCCCCAAATCCCTTCTCAATATGGGTGCTTATAGAAAACCTCAGCAGTCACTTTGGTGTTTCATCTTACGAGTGTACAAAACCTTCTGTGCAAATCCATGTACAATTCTTAATGCCATTCATTGACTTTCTTTCCCTGGTACCATTATCACTAAAAGAAAACATCTGAACTTTTTTCTGGTTCCACCTCCCAGACTGAAACAATCTGTTTCAAACACAAAGCTAACTGAATACCACAGGAGTCATTTAGCAGGAGCAGAATGGCCTGATTTGGATCCCTGCCTGCCTCAAGACACTTAATTTGATCTCACTGTTTGCATTTACTAGACAGTATTTTAAGGAATGGCCTTTCAACAGGAATGTTATTGTGCTGAAATTAGAGACCCCGAATTCCATCTTAAAGTTGCTTTTTTTTTTTTTTTTAAATACAGATGTAAGGATTAGCACAGAATGCATATTGTAGATAAACTTAACACCTGTCATATACTTAAAAAAAGAAAATGAGATGTTATTGTGTTCTTCATCTTATTTATATACATATGTAAACTACTTTGTTTTCATATAATATTGACATTTTTTTTGTTTCTGTCTTTATGTAGCTATTGTTACAGCTATACTTTAATTTATAGCAACCTTTTATAGTTTAGCTCTTCTGAAATGCTCATTAATAATAAGAAATATCCTTAAAGAATATTCTGTGCTGTTTTGGAAGATACCATGCTGAAAGTATTTGTGTTTTGACCTATAGTTAAAGTTAGAATTGAAAACTGTGGTTTAGGTTTGTTGATTTATTTCCCTCTACTCCATAAACCTGACAGCTGTATTTAGAGGTTGATGTGAGTTCCCATCAATGCTATGTGGAGCACCAAAGGTCTTACAGTTTTCAAATTTTTCACTCTATGGGACTCGGAATTTGGTAGGGGATCTTCAGAAAAGTCAGATTGCAAGGTAAGTAGTGTCTCCTTTCCTAAGTGGCTTCAGTATCTTAAAACATCTTTTTGCTTAGTAGGACCATTGTGAAAACCTATTATTCTTTCTGCAGAAGTGTGTTCCCTCTCACTGTGTGCATTCAACCTAAACTGCTCTTACAAGTTTTACTTTACATTGTGTTATCTCTTTTCCTTTCACCCGTGTTGTGCATAAAATTATCACCCACCCTGATATTACCTATATCCTTTAAGCATTTTATGTTTCCATTAAAGCACAGCATCTTGCATTTTGTCCCTTGGGCAGTATCAGAAATTATCCTTGACACCTCAAAGAACACAGAATAAGAAAATGCTTTGCCCCCACAGCTCAGTGTTGTAAGAGGGTGGTCTAGTCATCAAATTGTGTTCTACTTGTTTGTTTTTCTTGTTGATTTTCCTTTAGAATAAAAATTTTGTGTCATCCTCACTTACCTTGTTCTTCCACAGGTATTTTCTCCACGTGACTGCCACCTTCAACAGTCAAAGCTACCACTGTACCAAATCAACTCTTGTTTATTGTTCCACGCATTCAGTTGTGCTGGTGCAAGTATTTGTTGAACTGTACTGTGGTCTAAATCAGGGAACTGGGGTCAGGGGGTGGGGAATAAAAAAATCCCACTGGGTTATTTTCACCTGGATAAATTCCTTGATTTGGTTCATATTATTCCCCCTCCAAAGTATTCTACAAATACAACAAAGAGGACAACCTGCCAAACAGCAGATATGAGAACAGGTAACCAGTAGAGGAAATAGAAGGAATATGACATAGCAATACATTTTTCTAGTATCCTAAATACTGTGAAATGGAGTGTTTGCTTAAGTTTACTGTGGTGCAGGTCACATAATAGATCGATGTTTTTCAGGGTCCTTTAAAGCATTTAGAAAATTTTGGATAGCGCCTAATTTTGTTAATTGAATTAATAATGACCTCTGCTGTATATTAATTATCCTTAACTTGTTACACTTTAATGGATCAAAACCAGAACCCAACAACTTTCAAACTATAAAAGATAAAAAAGGTAAAACATTAAAACATGTAGCACAGAAGTCAGCTGACAGACTAAGGCAACATTTAAGTGCCTACAATGTAAATGCTGTAAATCAGATAATTGTGTAATCTCTTACTATAGAAGATGGCTAGTTGTTTGTAAAGTCCATAGAGTCTGGTAAACAGCCCACATCTTCTACAAATAGTCATATGGTACTCAATTAATTTAGCAAAGGTGAATGAATGTCCAGTGACACCTGAGATGAAGTAAGATATGTACCAATGTGACCAAGTTTGTGGAAACCTAGTAAAAGACACATATATATTGTAAATTTAAATGGGACTTAAGACTGTCAGTCTTGGCTGTTTAACATGTTCATGATACAGCAGGTGATCTTAAGGGTCCTTAAACATGCAGCTTTGGAAACTTAAAGTTAGATATCTACCAGAATCCCAGGATATTAACAGTATTTCTGAGGATCTGGATGTTGAAAATAAGCATCTAATGTGATAGCTAGGTGCTTTAATGTCACCTAATTATTTTTATTTTTTTTTTATCCTCTGGATCAAAATAATTTCTTCAATTCTTCTAAACTTAGAAATTTTATGATCAGAAGATCTGAACCTGCCAAACTGATTGATGAAGGAGACATCAGATAAGTAACAAAAGCTACTTTATAGATTGCACTGAAGTAATAAAAGAGTTATTGAACAAGGTAAAAAATAGCATCACTACTGTAGAACATAATTTGCACCAGATGAATGAAAATAGAAATTGGGTTTTTTAATGAGTTCTTGTCTGAGTAGAGGAAAAGAAAAGAAAGTTATTTTCCTTGAAAAAGAAAGGCTTTTATTGGACTGATAACTAACTGCCACTGTCAATATTTGCTTAAAATTTCAGAAATCAATTAGCCAGGTCACTGTTTTGATGTAATTTACCTCTTATATGACTTATGATTTGTAAATCAGAGGCAGTAAATGCACTAGATTCAATATAAATAAGAAAACAAAAAGAATTGCAATTGCAATTCTGGTCAATATATTTTATTATGTTTTACTTTCTTCCTCTGCTTATTGCTTAGTCTCAGCATACAAAATTCACTTATGATCATATATTTAAGACAAAATGAGCATCCATAAAATATGTTGAATAAAATAGCAACTAAAATATGTTTTATTTTTAAATAGTATTACCTCAAATGTCTGTTAACATTATATAGTAGAGTAAATAATTGTAAGTACTGTTGTATACTATTTGTACTAAAAATAGCTAAATAATAGAGTACCTAAGAACCAAGCAAAATTGTGCTCACTGTATAGATGGAATAGGATTTTGTTACTGCTGTAAGAAACTTATAGACCAGATAAATGAGGGAAAAGAAGAGAGGGCAACCAGACAAAACCAGACAACAGACAATAATATGTTGGGTTTTCTGAGTCTTCTGTATTGTAGGCTTAATTACAAAGAGAGAAACTAAATAGCAGAGGGCTAGGAAAAAAAAGAAAAAAAGTTGAAGTTGACTTAGTGGCACCAAATGGGAAATGACAATAGGAAGGGAAGAAAACTGCTCATGAAGAAGGAACTAAAGGACAAATTTAGAATTTTTAAAGACTATAGTAAGAGAACAGATTGATATGGGAATGAAACACAACATTTTCTGCAGTTTCAGATATTAATCACACAATAATCACCTTAATAGTGGTTGCATTCACTGATCTGGATTATACTGATTGCTAACACTGCCAGGTTTTGGATTGGTATTTATGTTCAGACTGAGATACATAAATTCAGGTTTATAACACAGGTGCCTGCATATCATGATGTTATTCAATTGTGTAACCACAGATGTCTGGTGCCATTTCACATGCCCAAGGATATCTGAGACTTTCAGTTTAAAACCATTATACCTTTTCCTATCACTACAGACCTTTGTAAAAAGTCTCTCTCCATCTTTCTTATTATGCCCCTTTTATATATTGAAAGTCCACAATTAGGTCTCCCCAGAGCTTTCTCTTCTCCAGGCTGAAAACCCCCAATTCTTTCAACCTTTCTTCATAGGAGAGCTGTTCCAACCCTCTGATCATTTTCATGACCCCTCTCTGAGCCTGCTCTGGCAGACCTATGTCTTTCTTGTGCCAGGGGATCCAAAGCCAGATAAAGTACCTCAGATGGGGTCTTACAAGAGTGGAGTAGAAGAGAAGAATCATGACTGGGGATTGCCCAGATCAAGATGCAGGACCTTGCACTTGATCTTTTTGAGCTTCATGAGGTCCACATGGTCCTGCTCCTGAAGGCTGTCAAGGCCCCTTTGGATAGCATCCCTTTGCTCAAGCAAATGAACTGCACCAATTAGTTTGGTGTCATCTGCAAACTTGCTGGGGGTGTATTTAATCCCTCTATGTCATTCCACTACATGGGCTGAATTCATTGAAAGCATTCAATTATTTTGCAATGCCTCTGTTGCCTGGATATAATACCTTAGTTTACCTATGATCTTTTGTAAGTAATGAAGATTTAAATTAGATGAAAAGTGTTGGATTTTGGTTGTGTTTTTTTAAGTTAAGTGTTGTGGTTTAACCTTAGCTGACAACAAAGTACCATGCAGGTGCTTGTTCGCTCCCCCTCACTGCCCCACAGTGGGATGGGGAGGAGAATCAGGAAAAGGTAAGAGCCATGGGTTAAGAAAATAACTGTTTAGTAATAGAAAAGATGGAGAAAACTATGGAGAAAACTAAAAGAGAAAGAGACATAAAACTCCGGGGGTGGGGGTGGTGGTGGTGGGGGGGTCGGGGAGGGAAAGGCAACCAAGACAAGCAATGCACAAAACAATTGCTCATCTGCTGACTGATGCCCAGCCAGTCCCCAAGCACTGATCTTCCCACCACCTAATTTCCTCCAGCTTATATACTGATCATGACATCATATAATATGGAATATCACTTTGGCATGTTTGGGTCAGCTGTCCTGGCTGTGTCCACTCCCAATTTCTTGTGCCACTCCAACCTGCTCACTGGCAAAGCATGGGAAACTGAAAAGTCCTTGATTTAGTATAAACACTACTTAGCAACAACTAAGAATGTCCATGTGTTATGAACATTATTACCCTTACTAAATCCACAATACAGCACTGTGCCATCTACTAGGAAGAAAATTAATTCTGTCCCAGCTGAAATCAGGACACTAAGAATGAAATGTTGGCAATGATGTGAAGAAGCAGTGAAATATCTTTAACTATTATTTAATCAAACTGTATTGTATTTTGTCCAAACTTGTTATTTTTCAGAGCTCAGCAAAATTTTAATGCTAAATTCTGAATTAAGTAACCACCAACTTCCTATCAGTTATGTATTCATGGCTTTCCTGAATCCTATTTCAGTTTATACTTCTTAAAATGCTTTACATTGCATTCTAGTAAATAACTGAACTGGTCCACAGATAACAGGTCTTATTGATTGCTTTTTGTTTTAATGTCAGCCTCCATTAATTTGCTGATTAGGTTTTGTGAGTTTAGTTTTGTGAGTAACATGATAAAGCCCTGAGATATATCTGCCTAGCTATTCCCATAAATTTCACGATGGAAGGCTTACATATTTTAATTTATATTCTCAGTAAGGACTACTTGGTTCAAAAAGTAAAGAACTTCTAAACATAAGATTTAATATTTAAAAAAAAAAAAAAAAAACTGACCCAAAAAACTAAAACAAAACCCACAAGCCTAAAGCACTTACCTTCTCATTTATGAAAAAAGGAAAACAAGATAAAACCAGAACCCCCACCATTAACAATAGATATGTCAATTACTAACGTGTAATTAGCCTGGTCGTATTGTACTGTAATTAGTATAATGATCTGCACTACTAAACTTGCCAAAAAACCTCCCTCTACCTCCTCTAAAACCTGTTACCTCCAATGATTTCCTAAAAGTTTACATGGAATACTGGCAAGCACATTTTTGATAGCTCAAACGACACTTTCATGGTTTTCTTCTTTGCTTAGTTTTCTAAATGAAGACTATTCAAGACCAGATAAAAATAGAAATTGATTTAAAATGTTTAAGCAACTTATATGATCTGTTGTACACAAAAAGAAGGTTGAGGACTGCTATTCTGTTTTTTAAAAATCTGCTAGCAGTGAGGTTAATGGGATATCTTGGCTAAAACCAGAAAAGAAAGCCATACAGAGATTGCAGGATAACATTGAATTGCTATGTATTTTAAAAGCTTTTGATTGCAGTATATAAAGGCAGTGATGTATCCACAAGCATTTCCCCACATATAGATTAATACTGAACAAATCAATATCATTCATTGCAATCTCATATAATTTACTGCTGAAATCTGAGAGAGTTTTGTATATATTTAACAGCTTAGACATTTCAAATAAATTTATTAAAAGGGGTCTGGCTTTGGTTTTTTTCATTTTATCCTGTGGCATCATCAACACTAACAGAATTCAGGCAACTTTTAGAATCATAGAATCATTTAGGTTGGAAGTGACCTTTAAGATCATCGAGTCCAATTGTAACCCTAACACTGTCAACTCCACCACTAAACCATGTCCTTTAGCACCACATCTACATGTCTCTTAAATATCTCCAGGGATGGTGACTCAACCACTTCCCTGGGCAGCATGTTCCAATGCTTGAAAACCCTTTCAATGCAGAAATTTTTCTAATAACCTCCCATGCTGCAACTTGAGGCTATTTCCTTTTGTCCTATCCCCTGTTACTTGGGAGATCAACACCCACCTTACTACAACCTCCTTTCAGGTAGTTGTAGAGAGCAATAAGGTCTCCTCTGAGTCTCCTTTTCTCCAGGCTAAACAACTCCAGTTGCCTCAGCTGCTCCTCAGAAGACTTGTTCTCTAGACCCTTCACCAGCTTCATTGCCCTTCTTTAGACACACTCCAGCAGCTCAATGTCTTTCTTGTAGTGAGGGGCCCCAAACTGAACACAACATTTGAGGTCCAGCCTCACCAGTGTCAAGTACAGGGGGACAATCACTTCCCTAGTCCTGCTTGTCACGCTATTTTGGGTACAAGCCAGGATTCTGCTGGGCTTCTTGGCCAGCTGAGCACAGTTCCAGCTCATATTCAGCTGGCCATCAACCAGCCACCCCAGGTCCTTTTCCACCAGGCAGCTGTCCAGCAACTCTTCCCCAAGCCTGTAGCGTTGCATGAGGTTGCTGTGACCCAAGTGCAGGACCTGGTGCTGAGCCTTGTTGAACCTCATACAATTGGCCTCAGCCCATCAGTCCAGCCTGTCCAGATCCCTCTGTAGAACTTTTGTACGCTCAAGCAGATCAACACTCCTGTCCAACTTGGTGTCATCTTCAAACTTACTGAAGGTGCACTTGACCCCTCATCCCGATCATTGATAAAGATACTAAACAGAACTGGCCCCAACACTGAACGCTGGGGAGCACCACTGGTGACCAGCCGCCAACTGGATGTATCTCCATTCACCACAACTCTTTGGCCTGGCCATCTAGCTATTTTTTTAGCCGGCAAAGAATATACCTATCCAGGCCGTGAGCAACTAGTTTCTCAAGGAGAGTGCTGTAGGAAATGGTGTTAAAGGATTTACTGAAGTCCAGGTAAACAACATCCGTAGCCTTTCCCTAACGCAGTAAGTGGGCCATCCTGTCACAGAAGATCAGGTTTGTCAAGCAGGACCTGTCTTTCATGAGCCCATGCTGGCTGGGCCTGATTCCCTGCACATGTCACATGATGGCACTCAAGTTGATCTGCTTCATAACCTTTCCTGGTACTGAGGTCAGGCTGACAGGCCTGTAGTTCCCTAGATCCTCCTTCCAGCCCTTCCTTGTAGATGTGTTTCACATTTGCTAACCTGCCATCAACGACGACCTCCCTGGTGAGCCAGGACTGCTGATACATGGTGAAAAGTGTGTCGGTGAGCACTTCCACCAGCTCCCTCAGTACCCTCCAGTGGGTCTCATCTGGCCACATAGACTTGTGTGTGTCTAAGTAGAGCAGCAGGGCACTAACCATTTCTCCTTGTATTATGGAGGTTTCATTCTGCTCCTCTTCCCTGACTTCCAGCTCAGGGGGCTGGGTAACCCAAGAAAAATTGATGTTGCTGGTGAAGACTGACTCAAAGAAGGCATAACCACACCAGTCTTTTCCTGTGCCTTTGTTACTGGGTTTCCCTCCACACTCAGTAAAGGATGGAGATTCTTCCTAGCCCTTCTTTTTTTTAATATATTTATAGAAACATTTATTATTGTCTTTTATGGCAGTAACCAGATTAAGTTCTAGTTGGGCTTTGTCCCTTCTAATTTTCTCCCTGCATAAGTTTACCTTGTAGTCCACCTGAATTGCCTGCTCCTTCTTCCAAAGGTCATAAACTCTTTTTTGTTGTTGTTGTTGTTGGTTTTTTTTTGTTGTTGTTGTTGTTGTTTTTTTTTTTTCTTTTTCCCATAGTTCCAGCCAAAGCTTTCTGTTTACTCTGGCCAGTCTTCTTTCCCACCAACTTATCTTACAGCACATTGGGACATCCTGCTCCTGTACTTAGTAGCATTTTTATCCTGCTTGGTAGATCTAGGAGCAACACGTAGTAATATGGGTTTTTTTAGGAGCTGTTGAGCATGTAATTTTACTTGGGAATAAACACACAGAAGAATGCAGAGGTTATACTACCTTCTGATCTACTTAGTGCTTCCTTACCTTTCCTCAGGTACCTGTCTTAACACTCCAAGTAATCTGGTGCTAGTGGCTATGTTATATTTTGTGTCTTATTATCTCAAACTCTTTGCTTTACAGTAAATGTGATCTGTACATTTACTGAACAGATGAGAAACTAGATTTTTGGTTCATGCACACCGTATATGTGGATTATTAGTAAAAGGAGGAAAACAGTTTTTACCCTGAAGGTACAGTGAAAGAGCAATGGAGATATCTAAACATAATTGACTAGTGCCATTTTAGATGGTGTAAGGCACAGAAGACAAGCCTAGGGCTGGCGGGTGAAACACAGGACTGTGGGGCACTGGCATATTTCTGGAGCAACAGCTCAGGGGCAGGCAGGATACCCCAGAGTATCTTAACTGTTGCTGTGTATGTAGGCCCTGAATTCCTCTCCAAGACTGTTTGCCTGTGGTTTAAAGGCAGTAGGTTTCTTCTGTCATTTGAAGAGTGAGAGTCAAAGGTGACTCAAAAGTTATGGGTGCATTATATTTCTGCTTTCCCAGCTTGTGGGCCTTTGACAGCAGCTAGCTGTAAACAGGTATAAATGAGGTTTTCATGCTCCAGTTAGAAACACCTGACCCTTCAGATGGTTGTATAATATGCTTTCAAATAATCTCTTTAAGGCTATCGTTTGAAAGGAAGGGTTGCCATGGTCTGAGAGCAACTTGTGATTTATGAATTTCTCTGAATGGGATTTGAAAGAAAATTGGCTATCATTAAGAAGCAGATGTTTTTACCAGGTCTATCCTAGGTCAGAGAGGCTTGAGAGTGTTAATGATCATGTTTGCCTGACTCAAGTAAATTGCTTGTGAATGACTATGTGAGGCAAAATTGCTTTCAGGTAGACACTGGTGATAGTATGCTGCAAGTTGTTAGCGTGTTTGGTGGCCACAAAACCATAGAAGGTGTTTAATATAATTCCTGAATGAAAACAAAATCAAGAACAAATAAAAAGATAAAGCTATACAACACACAAATGTGGTTTTTTATATACATTTTATAGGGACCTATAGATTACCTTTTAGTATTAGGCTACTTTATAGTCCAATGTTGAAGTAGAAAAATGTGGTAATATTATCTGATGCAGTAGTCAAAAGAAATATTAAGAGATTTTTCTGCATGTCAAAGCTTTGATTTCAGACAAGTTTTGGTGTTGTGTTGGTTTATATATATATATATATATATATATGTATATTTCCAATTTGTAACTTCTATCAGATACCAACTTAATTATAAAAATTCCAGATTTATCAGAAGAAAAAGGGATTATTTTGGTTTAACGTAAATAAATTTTTGAAAATCTGGAAGTGTATTTTCCATTTTTAAAAAGACATGAGATATATGTTTATGTTTGTGCGTGTGAACGTTTGTACATGTTAGATATATATCAGAACTTCAGGTTTCACATAGATAGGGTGTGGCTCTAAAAACAAATAAATCATTTATTGGGCAGTAAATAGATGTACCACTATGTACTGCTAAAAAAAACCCACCATAAAGCAGTACTAGGTGTTTGGAACATGATTATTGAATGTGATACTTATTGTGAAGGAATATTTGCAAATATGTCTCAACAGTCTTGCAAATATCTTTTCTACCAAAAAGTATTAATTGATGTTATTCTCCATAAAACACAACTTAGATTCTACTCCCTCTTTTTTTCTTTTATCAGTATTAAAGGTCATTGAACAAAAATCCACATCTTATTCTATTTCTTCCACAACAATGTCTAAAATCCTTCTCAATGTTTCATTTTTATACTGCCAGAGAGATATGCACACTTTGTAGATGTCTGTAGAAATTATAAATCTCTAACCTTCAAGTCACTGCTGCTCTTATGAGGGGGGTGGAACTTGAGATCACCAGAGGATCTCAGTACTGACATTGGATTTCCGTGGAGACCCACTGTTCTGCAGCATTATCGTTTCTTCATTTAATTCTGAATTCTTGAACATACATGAAGTTGTATACTGGATGCTTCCTTAAATTAAGACTTGAAACCATAAAATTCCCACAGGATACTATGAAAATGCTGTATTTATATATTATGTAATGTATACTTATACTGCAGCTTGGGTTAAGTCTGGAGTTTCACTTTCGACTGCAGATTTCCCAGCATTTCCTTTCTAAGCCAGAATTTAAATTAAACTGAAACAAGACTGTTGCTTTAATTTAATCTGTTCTCTGTTCTGTTATCTAATCAGAATAAATGCAGCTTTATGTTCTATAGCCACTGACAGATTCTTTGCCAGGAAAAGTTATGGAACTCTTCTGCCTATACTGGGCCAGAGTCTTGTGTGCCTGCTATGACTAACATGTTTTTCACCAATTCCTGCTGAAACCTTATGCCACAAGCAGAATGAGATGAGACTCATCCCCAAAAAAATAGGCTCAAAATTCAACTTAATCTATTTTATTTTTATTCCTGTAAATCATAGCTGGTTGCAATAACTGAATATGTAGTTTTAATTTCTTCAACCCTTGCCTAATAGAAGTGGGTCTGACCTGTATTATATTACATATGTACATACATTTATGTTCCTCCTCACCACATGTGTCATAAAAGTAAAAATGAAAGGCATACAGCAAACAGAGTCACATGCAAACTCACATGCTTACATCCAACAGAGCAGTTATCTTCATTTCCAACAGCTGGTATGAGGCAGTGCTTTGTACTCACTGCTTACTCACTTCTTTCGATCAGGGTCTCCTTTATTCTTTAGTTAGAGATATTTCAAGCCAAAGCATTTTTGTGATTTTAATAACATTTATTCTCTCATGGGGGAAAAAACCATGGGTTTACAAAATTTTGATTTTTATTTTTGTTTTCTCCTCCTTTGCAGCAACTGCAATGAAGCAAGAGAGCTGGTTATTCTATATGTTATGGTTCTTTTCTACCTTTGCTTCAGTAGGAGTTCAGTACAGAGTTTAAAAAGTAACGGAATGAAACTTAGTTTTCAAAATGGTAGGTAAATAAATGTGAGCAGTAAGTTACAAAGGTATGGTACAAAGAGAATGTAAAATAATATTCTTTCTTATCTCTGTGTTTTCCTAAAGAACATTCTGGACCTATCAAACCTCATTTATGTCACAAGGAGATCATGCATTATTAGCCTAACACCACAAATGCACTTTGATTGTATTTTTTCTTTTATTGTTCAAAATGGTAGTGTTTGCAGTGATTTAATCTAAAATAATGCAACATTGAAGAGATATTTTACTATTTTTTTTAGCAATTGCATTTTTTAAATACCATGTATTTTTACAGTTTCTGTGTTATTTCCCATACTACTGGAAAAGGATTGTTCACATTCTGAGTATGTTCTAAACTATCGGGAATAAAAATACGCCACTGTCACAGAAGGCAAATGGACATATTCAAACTTTGTCACTATTGTAAATAAGACTATTTTCAAAAGTTTTTTTTTAAAAAAATATTGTTAGCATTTAGTGATGAAGCATTTTCCCTATACAAGGTAGAAATACCCACTTGCAACAAGCCTCCTTACAGGTCAGTGTAGAACCCTCCACCTAGTGCATCAATGGCCTCCAGCCAAGGTGAATTCACTGATCTATCCATCTCCCATTCACAGGTCTGGTCTGGAGGCACAGCATCAGAAAGTCTTGTCCAGAGGTTAATAAACAAATCTTGTACTGTGTCTATGTCTTTTGCTATTGATAGTTGATTGTGAGTTGTTAGAAATGTATGGAAATGTGCTATTGGTGAATGTGTATTCCAAATAATCTATGCAGAGTTGCTGCCTCATTTTCCTTTTAATTTTTCTGTCTTCAAAGAGTTTTTAAAATGCCTCCAGTTGAATGCTTGTTTGCTTGTTTTCAGTCAAACTGGGAATAGTATAAAATAATCTGTTTAAATAGTGGATATTTTGATTAGTTGTAAATTTTTATACTATATAATTCCCGTGTCATCCATGAAAATATGTGAAATATTCAGTAGCTATGCATAAAATAATTTAATCTATGTATTTTTTAATACTGTTGTAGTTTAACCCTGGCTGGCAACTAAGCACTACACAGCCGCTTATTCAATACACCCACAGAGGGATGTGGGAAAGAATCTGAAAAGTAGAAGTGAGAAAACTCATGGGTTGAGATAAAGACAGTTTAACAGGTCAAGCAAAAGCCATGCATGCAAGCAAAGCATAACAAGAAATTCATTCACCACTTCCCATGGGCAGGCAGGTGTTCAGCCACCTCCAGGAAAGCCGGGCTCCACACGTGTAATAGTTACTTGCAAAGACAAATGCCATCACACCAAACGTCCCCACCTTCCTTCTTCCCAACATGATGTTTAATGGAATGGAATATCTCTTTGGCTAGTTCCACTCAGCTGTCCTGGCTGTGTCCCCTCCCTGTTTCCCGTGCCTCTCCAGCCCTCTGGCTGGCAGGGCCTGAGAAGCTGAAAAGTCCTTGACTTAGTATAAACATCACCCAGCAACAACTAAACCCATGCATGTGCTGTCGACGTTTCTTTCACACCAAATCCAAACACAGCACTGCACCAGCTACTAATAAGAACATTAACTCTATCCCAGCTGAAACCAGGAGAGATACCAATGGAGAATGACATGAGCAATATGATTGCATGACAGTGGATGTCATTATATGTTGCTGAAATTTTCTAAACAGGCATTCAGCTAGTAGATCATGCACATAATAACAGCATATTTGTTAAAAGTAAGGTTATGACTATGACAACCCTCCGAAAGGTAGTCTTGCTACCATTTTATCTAAGTCGGGGCAGTGGGTGGTATGTTGTGCTGGTTTGGTTTTTTTCTCCTCAGGAATTCTAGCTGACAAAAGTATTGCAAGGTGTAGTTTTTACAATGACAATGTTTAAATGTAATTAAATCATTTCATACCAGCCAGATTCACAAGGAAAAAGATGCTTTTAAGGATAAAAAATGGTCTGCTTTTAAAATACAATGGCATTTAACAAGCTCTTTATTACTAAGAAGCAAGTCAGGAACATATACATTCTTTTGCATATGTTTTGCTTTAAACACAAATGATGAACTAAGTTCAACAGAATGAGTAGCACACCAATTATTAGTGTATCGATGTTTGCAAAATCATCATCTTAGAAATACAGTGCTAATCTAAACATTTTATAGTTCAAAACTATATTAAAATTATGTTCAAAACTGTATACTCAAAACTATATATTCAAAACTATTCAAAAAAAATTTGTAATTAACAAAAAAGTTGATTCTGGTCAGAGAGAATCACCTTCCAAACATCCAAACCTTAGGAAGTTTAGATTAAAAAGACATATTATATTTCATCTAAATATTTTCCTTCTGAAACTAATGCAATGGTTTCTTAAAGTAAAAAAAATAATAATAACAAAAAATCCTTAAGTATCCATGCTGAAGAGATCTTAAATAACAAGAAGTAACAAAATGGCATCAGTTTTTCTCAGACTGTTTTATTATTTCTTAATCTTTTTATTTACGTATATATCATGACAATTCAATATCACATAGTATCCTGACTCTCCATTGTTGAAGGCAGATTATTTGATAGCTGACTGTTGCTGTCACATAATTGCAAACAGTTAAGATGTAAATGTATAAAGCAGGTAGTTACAGGGGATTTTGGTTGGATGGTTGGCTTTGGATTTTTAATTAACTGTGCAGAATTTAGTCTTTTTCTGGATCATGGACAATTAAGAGATACCTTCTAAGAACCTACATTTTAGGGACTTAACACTGTCAAGAAAAAGAGTACTGGATGTTTTTTTGATCAAAAGCAGATTTCTGCCTCCTGAGCCAACTTCTCCATCTGCTTGTACCTTGAATTATTTCAAAATCCTTTGTTTATGAAAGCACAAGCTGTTGGTACTGGAAGGGTGGCATTGTCACATATTAATCATTACAACTTTACTGTAGATTCAAGGAGGAGGAAAAGGTGGGTTGGAATGGCAAAATTTCTTTGTCATTACTATCATCATATTTTATAGATTAAAACAGATCTTTATAAGCTGCAAATGTAGTAGGATAAATGATACAGGACAATATAAAGAGTGCATATAAGATTTTGTTTTCAATGGGAATACATTAGGTAAAAATTGGTGGTGATGTAATAGATTAGTTTTTCTATTACCTTTGTATACATTAATATTACATTAAACATTATTTTAAATACAATTTGATCAATGTTCTACAAACAGGAATTACCTCTTGTATGCATATCAAAATCAGGTTTGGGGTTTCAGAACAGGGAGGTTGGTATAATGATATTTTGGATAGAACATACAGTCTTTAATTATTTTTGCTGTCATATTCCTGTCAGTTATGGTGCTTAAGTCTCAGTGTCTCTTCCTACAGACTTTAATACCTTATAGCCATTTACCTGTATCCAGACCTTTTATTCAAAATGTCTTGAGTTTCACAGCTTTAATAAAGGTTGCAAAACAGATTACTTGACTAAGTAGGAAGGAAGGTTGACTGAATATAATGACGGAGATTCAGAAGGGCTGAAGACATTTTCCTTTTTGCATTTCTTAGCTTCAAATACCTTGAGGTGTATTTTAAAGACTTTAACTTATCTTTAGACTTTTCAACATTTTCCACACAGACAGTTGTTTTAATCTAACTGCATATTTGTCGCAATTTTCATTTACTACATCTGAGTTCTATGGCAGTCCTTGCAGCTGCCTCCTCCCTGTTTGCTGTATGATTCATTCTCAACCAGTTTAGGCCAGAGAGTTAAAAAAATAAGGGACAGAGATACCTTATGCATATTATTAATCTTCATTTATTTGTGCTGCTGGCTATATCACTTAATAAAAACTTGATTTTTGCAAGGATCTGCTGCATTTAGACCCAGAGAGCAGTGAATGGTGTCAGCAGTGCCTAATGTCAGTACACTGCAACACAAAACAGGAGCTATTACCCCCAAGGAATATCTTGTGAAAATATGGGCAAAGAATTACAGTAAAAAGAAGGTCCTGGCAAGACTAAAATAAGAAGCTTCAGTTCTGACTTTATCCTCACAAAGACCAGAAAGGGAACAGGTGGAGACACAACCAACATCACTCCATTTTGGAAGGGGACTGGATTAAACAGCTGCCTGTTCTTAAATGCAGGGAAAAATCAGGAACAAAGTTCATCTGACGGAGTTCTAGATGACTAAAAGTCTAGGGTGGAGGTCCAGCTCTCCTGGGCCAGCAGAGAACATAGATGGGTTCTTCCAGACTGTGCCACTTCTTACCTAAAAGGGAGTGTTGCACCCTATTTACCTTGGCTATCTGCCTTAAGGAGAAATCATTTGCCTATGGAAGATTCCTTCCCCTTGTTTACACATGGAGTTTAGATCAGTAAGTCATAAGTAAGTAACAGCCAAAGCTTGGCAACATCCAACAACTGTAACATAAAAACCAGGAAATAGGATAAAAGTCCTTTGTTTTCCATTTTCTTTAATTTTTGTCCCCTTTCCATGTTGTTTTTTTTGTTGTTGTTTTTTGGGGTTTTTTTTTTGGGGGGGTGTTGGGGTTTTTTTTTGGTTTGTTTTTTTTTTTTTATGAGAAGCAAATATTTTTAAGGTATTTATTTAAATATTAAAAACCAAGATAAGACAAACTAATTCATTAATATGTTACTGAATTTATATACATTTCTCTCAAATACTTGTTGGAGTATGCAATTGTCATTTTTGTGTTTTAGCATTAAAGACTGCATTTATAAGATTTTTAATTTTATCTTCAGCTAAAATTTCATTATATGGTAAATATTTTTACTGTGTATATTATATTTGAAAACAAAAAAAAAGCTAAAAAGTGGCTGGAAAAGAGGTAGGTTTAGGATCATGAAGCTGATGGATTATATGTCTACTGTCTATGCAAACTTCATGTTCTTCCAAAACCATGACTAATAACTTGTTGTTTGATTCTCAGTGTCATCATGTAAATTCATAATTTCAAATGTTCTCCCTCATTGACAGATTCTAAAAATAAGCCATATCTTCTATCTGCACCACTTTACATCTTTAGAATCTTTCTAAAATGAACTGTTTCTGATTAAGGAATATGACTTCCATTGATCATCTTGGACACAAAATCATATGCTACCAATTCTCCTCCTTATGTTTTTCTAGATGTTGAAGTGTCTGCCCCTGTGGAGATGCCTATAATTGTCTTGGTGCCACCAGCTTAACTGAATGGTAAGAAAAAAAGTGTTCTCTTGTGTCAAAAACGCAAGCTGAAAAACAGTTTTGAAGGTAGGAAACTGGAAATATAATGCATTTGAGAGTTTGTATTTGGCCTGATACAAAGCTAAAAGAAGTGAAACAAAAGATCTTTTTTGTTGCCTCAGCTACTTTTCTCCGAAGATAAACTAAATCCTCCTCAAGGAAAAACTGAACACTACTTTCTATGCATGTGAGAAGAAAAGAAAAAGAAAAAAAAAAAAAGAAAAAAAAAGAGTGAAGTTTAAAGAGGGACCATCAATGCTTCATAAGTAATCGTGGCATTTTTTGTCACAGTGAATACGTGAAGAGAATAGGTCCTTATTACGACATATAGAAAGGACAGGCTTGGTAATCTAGTTGCCTTCAGGTCTCCAGCTCTGTGACTGTAGGAAAACAGCGTGCTTGATGTATGTACAGCCAAATGTAGTTTTCTGTGCTGGCAATGCGTACATATGTGGTACATAAGTTAGTATAACTCTGTAGTTAATGCAGAGAAATGGGCGTCTTCTTGTCCTAATGTAGACTTTTAACATAGGTCAGATGATGTGCTCCCAACTCTGTGAACTATTACCTCAATTTTAAATGATACAGAAAAGATTAAAACAATGCATAATTTGTCTGAAACCTCTAGGGTAATGAACATTGGTGTGTCAATTCACTTCCTGCTCCCAACTGAAAGACACTTTCAAGACCGTTAGCTTCTCTTTTAGTTTCACAGACCTTTAGACAATTTCTATAAAAACTTTCACAAAGAAAATCTCTATGTCATTTCTTTTTCCTGTAAAAACTTAATACCTCTTTTTTTACTACAGCTATTTTGTAGCTTTAAATGTATCCTGGTTTCAGCTGGGATAGAGTTAATTTTCCTCTTAGTAGCTGGTGCAATGCTGTGTTTTGGATTTGGTGTGAAAATGATGTTAATAATACAGTGATGTTTTTAGTTGTTGCTGGGTGATGTTTATACTGAGTCAAGGATTTTTTCAGTTTCTCAGGCGCTGCCAGTGAGAGTGCTGGAGGGGCACGGGAAACTGGGAGTGGCAGCTATGGCAGCTGATCTGAACTTACCAAAGGATATTCCACACCGTTAAATGTCATGCTGAGTATATAAACTGGGGGAAAGAAGAAGGAAGGGGGGAACATCTAGTGTGATGGTGTTTGTCTTTGCAAGTAACTATTACACGTGAGGAGCCTGGCTTTCCTGGAGATGGCTGAATATCTGCCTGGCAATGTGAAATAGCAAATAAATTCCTTGTTTTGCTTTGCTTATGTGTGCAGCTTGTTCCTTACCTATTTAAACAGTCTATCTGAACTCACGAGTTTTCTCACTTGTACCTTTCTGATTCCCACCAGGAAGCAACCAGCTGTGTGGCACTTAGTTGTCAGTTGGGGTTAAACCATGACAAAATGTTTTGTCATGTAAATTTGTATAATGTCTTTATGTAAATCAGATATCTAGTTAGGTGGGATTTCTCTATGCTTGCCATAAAGAAAGATTAATGGTAACTCAATAGGTACTACATCTGTTACAAGTACAACTCAAACTCAATCCATCCTGACAACACAGAAGTTGTACTGGCACTTCTCAGAGTTCAGTGTCTTACTATTCACTTAGTCTTATCGTATGTTCTTCATAAAAGGATACGTAAGGAGAATTAGGAAGGGATAATTCACTACCACGTCCATTAAAAGAAAGACTTGTGAAGCACTGTCATCACAATATTTTCTGCTCTGTAAATGACAAGTAATTGATCTGAAAATTTTCTGAAAACCGTGGGATGTGAGTATAAGGTACAACACCTGTTTCACATGTTAAGTCTTGGAGGAATAATGAAGAGGCTGCAAGTTCCATGAAGAATGCAGCTAACTAGATAGCTAGGCACTTCCAAAATAAGAAATGAAACTAGCTCTCTTTGCTTTTCTTCCTGCCTTTCCAGATTTTACTTCTTTCCACTTCTATTTTTTTGCCATGGAGATCTGCGTTCTTCATTATGGTATCTCATTGTATGAGGAAATGCAGGTCACTAACCCATAAAAAACTATCTTTCTGGGGTTTTTCTGTCTAGGTCAGTTTTCTAGGTACGTTTTCTGCAATGACTACAACTAAATCACCTCACACTGGTGTCTTGTGAGAGTAAGAAATGACACTAGGGACACAGTGGGATTATGGACCCAAGTTTAAGGAAGGGAAAGATGATGAAGTGGGAGTGGGACCTTCCACTCTGGGCAGTGTCAAGCTCTGTCTTGTGAAGGGATCTCAACAAGACAGATCTCAAGACAGATCTCGATGAACTCCATCTCATGAAGCTATACTTGAAAAACCATACAAGAGCTATAGAAGAGCCTAAACAATATTAGCAAATATTTATTTTATGCACTACATCACTAGCATCACCAGCATAATGGGAGAAATTGCATGTAGAGTTTTGAAATATACGAGTATAAAGTCCTATAAAGAAAATAGTACTATGATTTAAATTCTACAACAGCTTCATGAGCCTGATAAGACTACTTCAAAACTTCAAAAGCTATGCTTTGGCATATAATTGAATCAGTAGTAGTCACTCAGAATTTCACTTTGTATGTAGATTTCTGCCTATTTTTATGCATGCAGATGATTTTGTTTATATTCTTTAAGATTAAAATTATGCATTTAAAAGGTATGAAAAAAGTTATGGCCCTTCTGAAAGGGATGTTGCTGTCATTTTTCTGTCAAAACATGCATTTATGATTATTTATGAATTGCCCACTTACTTGGTGCCAATGAAAATATCCTGAGCTTTTAGAAGTCATGTTTTCCCAAACAAAAAAATTGTAATTTGATATGATTGTAATAATAAATCTGTAATTGTTTTAGCTAGATGCAAACATATATTAACCATTCTTTAGTTCTGAGATTAAGCATGAGAATAGGCTGGTAAATGTTTCAGGCATTAGAAAAGCCTGTGAAATGAACCTTGAATTACATTCTGCAGTTGTCATCTAAGTTGAGGAAGGTTCAACTTGGAAGGACAAACCATTGCTCCAAAGACGGCTTTTTTTATTTTTTGTCTCTTTTTTTTCTCCTTCGTTCTTTTCTTTCTTTCTTTTTTTTTTTTTTTTTTTTTTTTGTTTTTTTGTGTGTGTGTTTTTGGTTGTTTTGTTTGGGGTTTTTTGTTTGTTTTTTGTTTTTTTTTTTTTTTTTAATACAGGCTGCTATTGTAAAGAATCAGACTTCTGATTCTACCTTTATGAAAGTAAAGCAACTAATTTAACACTCTCTAAGGATCTCAGCCTGAGTACATTTTAATGTCAATACTTGTTCTTTTTTCTATTTCCTATTCCTCATTTGAGAAATTAAAAAAAAAAAAAAAAAAAAAAAAAGAAATGTTCGCAGGGTCATGTCATCTTTTACTTGGGTCAGCTCCCAGCAGCATTAAAAATATAGTGCCAAGGATAGTTATATCAGAACCTCAAGATATAGACTTGAACAGCAGTCATGGAAGTTCCTTCAACTAGTTACGATACTAGAGCTCTCAATATTACCTGACTGTAAACTCAGTGGGAATTTCTGTTTTATTTCACCACACTATTCTTCACTGAAGGGATCATAAAAGGCTTTGTTCACACAAAGAAATCAGAAAAATACCAAACTTTACTGACTCTTCTGCTTTTTTTATTTTTTTATTTTCATCCTGTTGAATAATTGATAACTGTGTGTTCAGTATTTACACCTAACAAAATTGATGGAAGACTGTCACATTTGTTGGACTTTGCTGAAAAATTTTGATTTGCCTAACCTACAGATTTCCAGAGAAGGTATCAGGTTTTTTGAATCAGATTGTGAAATACAGTTGAAAACCATTTTAAAACTGTCAAAATATTTAATTTCCACAGATAAAGTACTTTTGCAGAACCTTTTGTTGAAAATAATTCAAAGATAATTATAATGGAAAAAAATGAGATTGCAATATTTCAAACTTAATTAAATTAAACCATTTTGATTGACCTAAACTGACTTTTAAATGTTTTGGGTTTTATAATTCTCATTTGGCAGCAACATTTTTCTTCTGGAAGTCTACAGTATTTACATTATGACAAAACCATCCTTGCTCTACTAACAAGAGATTTGCAGACGTCTTTGCTATATAAACACCTGTATGCACCATATGTACATTCTTTTAACAAATAAAAATATGTCCCTCTAAATGTTTGTGTTCATTTAGTATTTTACAGGTACTCCTCATCTATTACTACTCCTGTAAGACTGAACTTGACCCTTGCAACTTAAGCAGTATAAGATGCAATGCATAACTATGTTTCCTAGGACAGAAGGAATGTAAAACATCGTTTATATGGTGTATGTGTATATTTGGTGGAGACAGGTGTTTTTCTCCGTATTCCTTAAGCAGGATAGTTCTTGATTTGTTTTGTTTTGAAATATCAGCCTTTATACTTCCTTTTTACCTGTGTTGGTAGGGGATGTTTCACCATTTCCATGCCCTGTGTTTCACGATTTCCATGCCTTATTACACCCCTTCCCACTTAGTAGGACTGGTTGTGCCTCTGCTGTGGCTAAGGAAACTCTTAATCTGGCCATTATGGTGTGAATTGCATTGTGATTCTTTAAAACATAAATTATGGTGATTAAAAAAACCAGAAATTCAGACATAATCTTACAAGCTTGTCTTTCCTGAAAGATTCAGAAAAGCCCTTGATGTTCTGGGTTTTTTTGGTTGGTTGGTTGGTTGGTTTGGTTTGTATGCTTGCTTAGTTTTTTTGGGATGGGGTGGGGTTTTGTTTGTTTTGTTTTTTAGTCATGATTGTGATAAGAATCAATATTAAAACAATTAGATTTTATGTGATTACTGACAATGTAAGTAGACAGCTCAAAGAGCTTTTTATGCTAAAAAAATCAGATGTTGACTGTAAATATATGAACTATAGGTAAAGTATTTAATTACAATCTTTTGGAAACAAGAAAGATATGGGGATGATGGCATCATTTGCTCTTGTGATGTTGTATAATTTCCTTCCAAGTAACTTCTTATGATCTACTTGTTAATTATAACTGCATCTTACCATATGCCATACAAATGTAAAATACATATTTACAGAAAGTTGGTTTCAGAATTATTGATGTAAACATGTACAGGTAATGACACACCGATTTTAGATCCTAGTATTTTCATTTGGTCTTATTTCCATTTACTGACAATGCCAGTATTCCTCTTCAAGGTATGGGATTACTTACTGTACACAAGATGATTGTAGCTATGTTACTATGTTTGTCAAGACATACATAGAAAATATCTTGTGTATTTGCAAATGCCACTTATATAGAATGCCTGCAAATTTTATTCATATATAATTGTAAGAGACTGCATCGGTGAGAACCACCATCACCACAGCAGATGTTTGTCTCAGCATTGCTATGGCAGGAAACTCACACCGTCACCACACCAGAGGTTTATCTCAGCATTGTTAAGGCAGGAGGCCAACACCACTGCCACAGCGGAGGTTTGTCTCAACATTGTTAAAGCAGGAAACCCACCAACAGGCACCATGGAGCAACAGGGGGAGCTAATCCTGAGAAACTTAACCAAACCCCTGTGCATGCACCCAGGTCTGGGGGACTGAGGAGCCTGGAGACCTCTGAGGACCACCTGACGGCATTGAGCACGCACACCATCACCGGGTGGAGAGTGTGATTAAGCAGAACAGCTTGTGACAACCCTATAAAAGAACAGAACCAACCAACATCAAACAGAACATTCTGCACTGGATTGGGAAGTCAATTGGACTGCTGGGACACCGCAGCTTCAGGGTGGTAGCTATCGCTGTGAACTCTCATTCTTTTTTTCTTTCTTTCCTTCCTTTCTCTCTTTCTCTCTCTCTCTCTCCTTTGCATTTGTAAATCCCTTGTTGGGCAAATAAAGTTCCTTGGATCTTATCCCTTGTTGGGCAAATAAAGTTCCTTGGATCTTGATTCCATTTTGGGTCTTAATTCTGTTCCCAAAAATACAAACAGAACCATGCTCTGGTCTTGGACTGGCATGCAACATTAGTAAGACTAAATTTTGCCATGTTATTTATCAGAGTGTTGAGTCTAAACATTTTTGTCAAGAAATAAAAATCTTTGTATTTCAGTTCTTTGGTGCTTTCTCAGTTTTAACTGAACCAGTCTGGAACTGAATGGATCTGAATCTCTAAAAATTAGGATGTTTTGTTTTGCAATATATTTTTGAGTGTATTCCTTGATTAAAAGCAGCTTGTGTATACTCTCTACATTACTTAACATGTTTCACAATGAAGAAAAGGGAGGAAATGTATTTGAAAACATTTTTCAAAGTGTTTATTTTCCAGATTATCAAACCAAGTACTGATTTTTCTTTTGGATTACTAACGTAATTTTTAGTTGCATGAGATTTTATATCTCCACATAAATTACTGATGCTCAAGTGGTGTAAACAGCAGATGGGGGAAACAATTAAGAGACATCACAAAAGAATTGACCAGCTGGAGCAGAAAAAAGTTTGTTTTCATAAACCACACATGCATAGAGGCACACACACATATACAGATGTTTTAAAGAAACACATTTGCTGCCTCATATCATCATCGCTCAGGGATTCAAGTGAATTAGAGCCAGTATAGATTACAAGTACACGTCCCTGAGACAGTCTAAATTCACAAATAATGAGTAAGTGTTTCTCTTGGTTTTCTAAGCATAAATTACAGATTAAGCTGTCGTGATTTGTACAGATAATCAATCTCTGTGTATGAAAAAGCTTTGAAAAAAAATTAACAAATACCATCAAAAGCTGAAACAAGGTAGTGCAAAAAATAGCTAGTGACCAGGAAAATAACAATTTGAGAAATATGCTAAGAAATCAGATTTATAGAAATCTTAAATTCATGTTTTAGACAGCATATTACCTATTGGGATATCAGTTATTTTTATTTTCTCCTTTGCTGGAAATGAACAAAATAAATCTCTATGCTAAGAAAAATAGACTATGAAAAAAGGAATGGGACACAGATAAAAAATACTGCCAATTTTAGTATGACTTGATAGTCACACTCCTGGCTCACCCTCTGAGTTAAATTTTATTTTTCATGGTTTTCATATTCATGATTTGTATGTGCAGGTAATGCACCTGAGGATGAATAACCTAGATTCCTGTATTTGAGACATTTAATTTTACTATATTCTTCAGTGTAATTTGGTTCAGCTGTTTTCTGATTATAGCTCAGCACAGAGAGTCACCTCTTCCTCCTTTTCTGACCTTTCAGGTGGTGTTACTGGATGTTGTGCTCTCCAGAAAATAGGGGAAAGACACTGGCAGTTGTACTTGGATATTCTTTTTCAAACTTCTAGCAAAATATTAATTTACTTTTTTTCCAGACGATCAAACTGTTTTTTCCAGCTTTAGTGGTGTGAAACAAAGGCAGATTTGTATATGGAAGGAAACCCCAAGGCATTGCCATTTTCTCAGTTGCATCTGGGCTTTTAGAGTAATATTTCCAATTTTATCTCACTTGTCAGGGACAAATTTAAGATGATGCAGCTGCAAGGTGATGCAGCTGCAAGGACGGAACCATGCCAGTCAGTCACATAGCATCTTTTTTTTTTTTTTTTTTTTTTTTTAAGCAGGATGGATATAGTGGCTAAAGAGCAATTTCTCTTCAAAGGTTTCTGTTCTACCACATACTCCTTGCAGAGCTCACACACACACACTCTCTCACCATCTGAAGCTCCAGCCCCTCAATGTACTTTAGATGGGCATCACAGGCCCAAGGAAACCAGGGTTACTTTTGACTGCTTGCTGTGCCAGGTCCCAGCTGGTGCTCAGCTGCGGCGAATGAAGAGACGGGACGCAGCTTGATGCAAGCAAGTTGTCCCTTTATTAGTGATTTTCTTACAAATATATATGTTTCTACCTTCTACATATTACACACTGATTGGTTAAATCTTAAGCGTAAAAAACACTGATTGGTTGATATTTAAGGCACACCGTTAGAACAATAGGTACTTACTAGTTTATCTTGACCTAGCAATAATTTCTATTCCAAGGTTAGGGAGTTTCTTTCTACGCGGCTTTCTTGATTACATATTGGTGCCATCCGTTCCCTTATCTGGCTACTTGTTTCTCTGTCCGTCTGGTTGCCTCCTCAACTGTGACGGCTCAGGGGCCTGCAGTTAGCTTGTTCCTTTGCTCCCAGGGCTTGTGCCCTACAAGTTCTAACAAGTCTCTATTCATCAGGCTATCAGTACTTGGACTCTTGTCCTCGAGGCCTTGTTCTACACTCAGCCTTTATGTGCAGCAGTTCCTCTGTGGGCTCCACTGGCATCACCACCTTGGTCCTTTCTGCAAGACGCTCCCCATAAGGGGCTGTTGTATTCACATCACTGTTGTCTCCTGAGAAAGTGATCATAAGCCACTCAAGACTTCATTGGTCACATCATTACAGGACAATCTTTTTGACCTTTTTTTTTCTCTTTTTAAAGCTAATAAGCAGCTGCCACTTGCATTGCTATTACCTTCTGATCTACAAATGTGTTAAAAGTATGAAAAAACTTCCCAGAGGTCTTCTGTACCTCTTTGTTTCTTCCTTGCCCATGTCTAAAGCACTTTTGGGCAACTCCAATTACCTACACGTTGTCTGTTTCCCAGCAGATGCCAGAACCATCTAATGGATTAGAGCTGGGCAGGCATAGTCATGGTGTCACTTGTCTAAGAGGTGCTTTCAAGTAAGCTTGACACCACAATATCACCATATAATTCCAAATTAAGAAAAAAGTTGTCCTACTTTCTCTGATTATCCAGACTTAAATTCCTTTGTCTCTTGGGCTTTTTGATGATCTTCCAAAAATAACTAAGACCGAAACACTCTTTGCAGCTGCAAACTATGTTTATTGCTTTCTTTTCTGGCTTCTGATTTATGTTATTTCACTTGTAAAAGAGGTTTTAAAGATTATTTAAAACTATATACATCATAAATGTACCTGCTCTAACTAAGTGTGGTTGCACACTTTCACATACTTAAATAACACAGTTGTAGTGACAAGTGCCATTAGCAACAAGTTGTTTTTTTTTTTTAAATTATGTAGAAGCTTTTGGAGGAAACTCAAGAATACATATTTAGCTACACCTTGTTAGTGTAGTTACTAGTATCTAGATTTGATAGTAGCACATTTTAATACTGTAATCTCTGATACCAATACTGCAAAAGATAAAAGATTCCTTAAAGAACAGCATTATTTTTTTTGAGATAGGTGTATTAACAGGTGTGTTTAGATAACTCATCAAAAATAAATAAATAAAACAAAAATAGATACACCTGTATGTTTACAAGGCTAAATTTAAAGGGCATATCAGCCACATGTGTACTCACATGTCTGCCTACAGCAAGAGACTGCAATATAGTGAAAAAACACCTGAGGCAGTTATAAATAGATTAACTTAGATCCCATTTCCTTAGCATAGTGAAGGCAGGACAGACATTGGTACAGGCCACTTTGCTCTTTTTGTGGAAGAATTATGTGCTGTTGAGGCTAGGTTGTGAAGAGAACCAAAATTCAGTGAATAGCCCAGCATTTATCCACCTGGGAGACTAATGACTAATGTGTTTTCCACAGATAATTCTGAATTGCATGAATGCTAATTCTGAATGTTAGCCAGTGCACCCACTAAAGCGGTGATGCTGAAAATGAGGTAATGTAATTAAAGAGCATATTTTACTTCACACATTCACATAGTGTGCTTCATCTATTGTCATATTCAAGTGCTCGATTTTGCCTCTTAAATATCAAGGGGGTTTGTAGGCATTTTATTGTTATATTGATTCTGTCCCTACTACTACTTTATATGTTTATAAGACAGCCTGCACTGCAGAATGTCTTACTTCAGAAAACAAGCAATTATAAGATTTGCCCATTTTACAGAATTCTCCCTTTGAGCTGATATAAATAATCAAAATTTAGGCAAATTAAATAGAAACATATTAGGACAGTAGCATGTGTGACAACAGAAAATTTCATCAGATCGTCTCTTTGCTTACTTAAGAGGAAAAGTAAATCATTAAGAACATCAACATGTCAATTTTTTTAGAATTTTTTGAAATAGAATGAATTACAATCAAATGTAATTCTAAAATGCAGCTCCTGTATGTCTACTTACATATTAAATATACCTGTATTCTAAAAACAAACAAAAAAAAGGAATTAAATGTTTGATTTAATTACACATTATAATTATTTATGTTATATGATAATTATAATGATGTATGACATGTTATTGGCATATTTTATGAAGGGAGGGACTTTGCAAGTTGTTGCACTTGATTTCTTGGTTTTGTTTTTCTTTGGTGTTTTCTGGTATGGGGTCGTTTTTCCTTGTTTGTTTGTTTTTGCTTTTATTTAACTGTCTTTATATAAACCCATGACTTTTAACAGTTTCACCCTTCTGATTCTCTTCCCCATCTCAGTAGGTTGGGAATGAGCAAGCAGCTGTGTGGTCCTTAACTGCTGACTGAGGTTAAATCATAACACCAACATATCCTTAAGGCACCTTCTTTTAAAAAACATTACCAAAAAGAAGTGACAAAGTAAATTTTGTACACTTAAAAAAAAGAAAACTTTTTTTTTTTCCTTAGGGGGAAAAATCAAAGTAATCAGCACCATTACCACTTCTGCTAGCTCATGTTTGCCACAAGACATTGTTTAAGGGGCTGCATATCTCAGGTTGCTATACCTTTTTATAATATTTTCCCTCAAGATTACTGACTCAAATGCAGGCCAAAATGGTACTGAATAGAAGCTTTCACCATCTGACACCTGTTCACTATCATACATGAAACAAAGTAAGATTAATCACCATCATCTCTGTCCTAGATTGCATTCTCTTTATATTTCCATTGCACACTTCATGAACTGGAAAAATGTTCACCTTGCCTTCCTTATTGAAGTATTTGGGATATTTCATTCTGATTTTTAGATGGAACAGCAACAGCAAACTTAGCAAACTTCAGCTTAGAGGTTACAGTGATTTTGCTTTAATGGTAGAGGGGGAAAACACTGAAAGTCAAATAAGAAAATGTCACTGAGTCCGAAATAATTTTGCTTTAGTAAAAATATTTATTTATTTGTACATAAAATTGTGGATTTAATGATTAAAATTTCTGATTCCTCATCCCTTCTCAAGAAATGTTAACGTTGCAGAATTAATTTTTTGTTTTATACAGAAAATAAAATAATTTTTAGTTTTCTATTAGAATATTACATTTTTCTACTTAGGGGTAGAACATTTGTAGACCATTATACTTCTCCACTTGCCTATATATCCAACTTGTTGCACATACTAAAGAGCACACATCCTTTATATACTGTATAAATACCATGAGGTCTTCACTGTAGACAGGATGGATACAAATGCTAAATACACGGACAAGTAATCCCTTCACTGAGCTATGTTGCCTCAAGTCTGTCCAGAAACACATGTATGTTAGGTTGTCAAAGACATTCTTTGCCAGGTAAGACATAAAATGCACATCATCTGTACTAAACACCTATTTTCAGGCAAATGAACTGATCTTCATATATCTGAGTTCCCATATGGTTAGTGGAGATTTACTTAACAGAGTTGAAGGAAAGCAGAGAGAAATGCCTATCGGTAGTTTGAGCCAGCACAGGTGCCACCCACAGGTCATCTGTCAGGACTGGGGCAAGGTAGTGTGATTTCTGCAGTGTAGCCATGGCCTACGCTGTAGATAGCACCCAACTGCAATGGACCTTTTGTGAGTGACGAATATGACTTGTGAGTGTTATTGTTAAGTATTGTTTTCTTTAGTATTATTGTTTTATTAATTTAAAAAATAAAATATGTCTGTTTTGTTTTTTTTTTTTTTAATTAAGGGCTCATTAACTGCTTAACATAAGCTTACCATTCTATACCTACACTAACTGATCAACTGCCACAAAATGTCATGATAAAATTTAAATTGTGTTGTATGAGCAGAAGGCATTAAAGCACTTTAGAGCCATGAATCAACTCTTCATGTTTCACTGCCACAGCTGCTTCTGTGACAAATTGGTGGAGTGTAAGGCTGTCCCTGCAGTAGGGTTCTCCTTCACTTTTTGGTCCATAAGGATTAAATGTTTAATAGTTGTTAACTATGTGGAGATTTTGACATGCACATTATCAAAAGACTAGTCAAATAATCAGATTATTAGACATATCCCTAATATTAATTTAGGACACTGAGGACTATTTTTTAACAAAACATAAGAATCTAGCATGATTTGGGATGCCACAACGTATCTGAAGCATGCTGTGGGCCTCACAGGTATGACACAGAACTTGAAAGAGACTTGCAGAGCTATGGAGTAGCAGCTGAAGGTCTACTACAATATCACAGATTCATAGAAATGTTAATTGGAGGGAACCTCTGGAGGTCATCAACCCCAACATTAAGCTCAAACCACAGCTATTGCCAAAACTGGATGACAGCAGACACAGCTTCTCTAGGTATCCTATATTAGTCTTTTTTTTTTTTTTTTTTTTTTTTTTTCCCCCACTCATGTCCAATTTGAACCTCTCAAGACAGTTTGTCACTGTGATCTTTTATATTGTGTCTGGCTGGGAAGGTAGACAATTCTTTCTCTTGCAAGAAGGAGTCAACAGTTACCAACACTCATTGCTCAGTCTTCATAGCTCCAGCTCCATTTACTAGACACCAAAGTTCTTTTCCAAGTTAACAGCTGCAGGTGTTATAGTCTTTCTCCTACTGCCAGCAGCTTCTAGTTTCTCTTCTCCAGGGAGCTTTTGTCTTCTTACTTCTTTGTCCATCCTGATCATAGGCACTCACTATGCCAGATACAAGTCTGCACCTACCCTCTGCAAGTTTCCCTGCTAGCTGTAGGTCCCTTGCTCTCCTAGTGGCTTTCCAGCTGCAGCTCACTAGCCTTGGGAATGCTAAATATTTTAGGGTATCTCGAGTCATAGTAGCTGTGTGACTAGAAACTGAACAGAACCACAGATGTCCCTATACAGGTTGTAATGCAGGCTGACTTACAGAGCTCACATATACATATCTGCATAAGACAGGTGTGTAGCTACATATGCATATGATCTGAATCCCATCTCAAATGAAGCCATCACACACAGAAAATATTTGCCTATTTTGACATGAAACTCCATCTGATGAAAAAGAAAAAAGAAAAAGCAGAATTTTTACTTCAGAAGTTTTTTTCAATTATGAATGCAATTTGTTAATGTAAATTACAAATGTATTTTTGTTTCATCACTTTGTTCTTTTAAATTTTCTATTATTTTAGATATTTTTTTTTTCTGGAAAGCAATCATTTATGGTTTTATGGTTTTAATTGTTAAGTGTCTCCAGATTAAAATGCCTCAAAGAAGAAGCAGAATAATGGCAGAAGGGTGAAATTTCTTTCTACTAGACAGCTTTGTGAGCACAGTTTGAATCTGAAAACCAAGCTTTGTTCTGTCAGCCAAACACATTATTATAAGCAATTAAGATTTAGGAGGGCCACTTTTCCCCTCAGGAGAGCCATTGCCTCTTTGTTGCCCTCAGATTATGTTCTCAGTAATACATGGCCATATTTGCTGTCAACTGATTTCTCTCTCTGTCTTCCTAGAAATGAAGATGGGTTTGCCTTTTGGCAGTTGGTAGTATCTAGCTTTGTTTCTAAACCACGTTGTCTTCAAAAGGCTGAAAAGAATAAATAACAATAATCAAAGCAGTAATACTTCATAGCAAATATGCCATTGTCAGTGATAGTTAAGATAAATAATGATGTTTCTGATGAAGCAGATGTCAAATTTACTCAAACAATGAACAAGGATGTAGAGGAATGAAGCTGGGTTAATTAGCATTGATAATATACAACTGTGGGCTGGCTTCAGGGGTGTCGGGTTGGCTGATGTAGATAAGGTGCAGCTGTGGCTGGTGCTGTTAAGTGGTTGAGAGCCAATGAAGAGAGAGCAGCCGAGGACGAAGCAAGAGAAGAAAGGGTAGGCCCTGGATGAGGAGAGACTAGGAGAAGGCAGCAGAGGGACTAGCATGAAGAGTATGTTGGTATGTGATGGTAAAAGACCTTATTGCAACTGGCTAGTTTGGAGAGTGCTGTGACAGAAGGAAACCTGTAGAGGATGACAGTTCTAGCGGTCTATATTGTCTTCCTTACAGTCTGGTCACTTCCATGAGTATTTTAAACAGCTGTTTGAATTTTTACCTTGAAAAGTGATTCTATTAAAAGAAAAATAATATAAAATTAGATTCATCTAAAAGGAGCTATATGTTCTGTACTAGCAAGAAAAAAAAAAAAAATTGCTACTGAAGACCTGCCTGTGCAGCTTTAATTTAGATCTATAGGCTTATTTCTTGTGTTCCTCTCACAGCCTTCATGAAGTGTTTTGTTTTCCTTTTTGACCATCTCACTACACTTCTATACCTCCATTTTTTTAATCAAACCTTAATAGTCTTTTTTTGACATTCAGACCATATCATGCTAGCAAGCTTTCAAGATCGCTTTTTTGTCTGTTTTCAAAACCAGCACAGTTACTCCTAAAAACATTTTGTGATAACATTTTTATAGTAAAAAAATTTACAAGTTTCACAGCTTTCAATTTGTCTGATTTACATTTTAAGCATACTTTCAAGTCGGAGCAAACCATGACTTATTAGTTTCAGAAGCTGTGTCTAGCTTTGACCTGGTGTGTTACCATATAATTGAATTTAAAGGATTTAATACTATGTGTTCTATATGCCTGGAAATAAACATCTCTGTGTTCCACATCTATAAAAACATTTAGAATCGGTAGATATGAATCTTTATATATAAATATAAGTAATAACTCTAGCAAGTTCAAAAGTTCTGAAGACAGCATTCTAAATTTTATGATCCTGTACATTTGCAATCCCCTTCTCTCTTTCATCTGTTTCATAGAATCATCAATGATAGGACATCTTTAAATTGAAAAAATATTATAATAACATAGAAGATTGTATTGCAGACTTGCACTTTGACTATTTCCTAGGGCAGTAGTACAAACTAATACTCTCAAGTGTGAGAGGAGACAAGAGGGGCCTAAAAATTCTTAGAATTTATTGTGTTTAAAAGCATATTCTAATCCACGTTCAGTACCTAAAGCCTTATGTTGTATATATTGCAGTCAGGTTCTCTGAACAGCTGAGGATTAATTATTTTCCAAAAATTTGATTTTTAGAAAACACTAAGCTAAAACTTCAACATGATATTCAGGTCAGCATACCACACTTCTTCAAAGATCTTCAGTGGTTTTTTTCTCTTGAGATTCTCAAATGCAAATATTTCCTTGAATCACACACCAAAATCAGATGACACCTTGGGCAGATCTTTTTCCTCTGAAAATGAAGATGTTTACGGTTAGTAATGAAAGCACTATGCTGAGGCCTGGGCTTAAAATTAAGAAAAATAACCTGAGACTCATTTGCAAAATCCATGAGAGTGTTGCAAATGCAATTATAATCCACAAGATCGCTTTGGTTATTTCTGTGTATGTGACAGCACTTTGTACCATTGATCAATACTTTCATCTCTGCCTGTCTTTTCTGGGTAACAGCATATACTGAGTAAGGCTTTCCATGAACAAGGCAAAGCATTGCAATTACTATCCTGAAACTTGAAATTGCTGGTCTGATGCCTCAGGGACTTCATGTTGAGCTAGTTCTCATTAGTTGTGGGTCTGTGCCAGCAATCCAGTAGCTTTGTGAATGCTAACAGCAGTGGCAAAATCTGCCAGGTGTAAGTGACAAGTCAAGCTGTATTTTTTAAGTAGCCCTGGTTGCTAACTAATGGACATAGGAACTCAACAGTTCCCCATCAATCTAAACAAAAAAACTATGTAAATTTGTGACCTTGGTCCAAAGTAATCTGAAACATGAGAGATTTTTATTTTGTTTTTGGTTTATGTTCCATCTTTGGTTTATTATAGTGATTACCTGAAAAACAAAACCAAATGAAAGTCCCTATGTTGTTCCTATACTGTCCTGCTTACATTGTTGTAGATGGTCATCATGATTCTTTCCAACTTCCAGGGATAAAGAAGGGTACGGGGTACTCCTGTATTCTGAAGAAGAATTGGTGCTATTTCTAATTAATGTTCATGATGAAATAAGTCAACGGTTGAGAAATTTCTTTTTTAAAAGCATTGAGCTACAAAGTATGATATCCTAACACAGTAATATCTTTGGTTGTTTCTAGACAGCTGTTTGCAGGGAACATTAAGTCCTTGTATATGCCTTTGTCTAATTAAAAGACATCATAGCTAGGTTACTGATATGGAAATGGACACACCCTGCAGTACTGATGAATTACTTTGTGTTGTTATTCCCCTTGGCACATCAGTGAAGGCTTTTGTAGACATATGACTGTCTTGTGCCACTGTTTTACTGTGGCAAGGTAAAAAATTGCTTTTGCTATATTGGGTTTCACGCCTGACGGATTGGGCTTCTCTAAAAGTTGTATCTGGCTTTGACCTTCGCAAGGTAAAAGAGTCAGACTTTTTGTCCTTGAAAATTATTTTCAGCATAACAAAACCTTTTTATAATAACTAGCAAGAGAAGTAGAGCTTTGGCAGAAATTACTCAAACCATATATTAGTTGATGCAAAGGTGAAGAAGAGGAATACTACAATGAGCAGACAATAAATATGGATTCAGGTGTCAAGGCTGCATTTTCAGAATAGCAGAATGATACTAAATGAAAATAATTGTCAAAATTAAAAATAAATGAGAAATAAAAACAGAATAAAAAGACATTTTGAAACCAGCACCAAAGAAATACAACCAGCAAAGCCAAAGGTAGAGGCAGTAGAAAAGAGGATTTCCCCTACAAAAATACTGCATATATAAATTTGAAAAATGCAACTTGAAAAATAAATGCAAATTCAAAGTCAAGCACATTTATTTGCAAATAAATGAAAAAGTGGCTCATTTGTTCCCATTTCAAAGCAATTTACAAATAATATTACAAAAGGAAGTAACTAGAGAGCTTAGGGAAATACAGATTAGATAATTTTGCTGTTGTGCTAATTACTCTTTTCTATTTAAATGGATGAATGACTAAGCAGAATGATGGGACATCTTTTTAAAATTTTCCTTTTGTACTGTGTCTGTTACAGTTTAGAATGCATTCTCTGATTCATATCTAATCGGTAAAGTAGCAGACCATATGTAGTTTGTTTCCTTTTCTTTTATATCCTGACATTCAGTTGAGTCCCTGATGAAAGAGCAAGGAAGAAAAATGAGTATCCAAAGAGAAAGAAGTTTACTAAACTAGCTGATAAATAAACCCCAAAATACTATTAACCACAGCAATGATTGGAAAAGCCTTGTGAGAAATGAATTATGTTCATCTATAGAGATGTGATAACACCATCACAGTGCCCTAATAAAATAAATGAATTAGAAAAGGTGTGAATCTGTTTCATGCAAGATTTCTAACAATGAAAATGAGCAATACTGTTATCACAGATAAAAAGATTAAGATTAGGAAAATACAAAACTTATTTTGTTTGTTTTCATAGAAAAATTGATTCTAAAATAAACATTATTATTTTGGTTTTATGTTTTTCAAAAGGCAGCAAAAATTTGACTGAAATCAAGTGTCAGAATGGATGACTGGAATGCAGTGATCCTGTAGAGTGATCCTGTGTCTTGTTGATATCAGTCAGTTGTAGTGCTGTGTTATGAGCAGAAATGAGGTCTCTCTATTGCAGTTCATCCTGATTTATAATAACCCTGAAGTGCTACTTTAATCTTCCTGTTGTTAATTGTGCAGCTACTATCTGTTGAGAAAGCGTTGTCTGTGTAATCCCAGACTTTTTTCTTTCAATGTTGCCTACTGCTTACTCTGAGAATATCAATTCTTATTTCTTAAGTTTAACAATAATTTTCTTTTCTTTGTATTAGGGAGAACATTTTCACATTTCTGATGCCTAAAATAATGAATTATTTTAAGTCTAACCCTGCTCAGCATGTAAATGTTGATTATTTTGAGCCTGATCTGCACTTAAGTACCATGCCATTTTGTTTTGGGTTTTGTTTGGTTTGGTTGGTTTGTACGTTTCTTTCGGGTTTTGTGTTTGGTTTTTTTCCCTTTTTCCCCTATTTTGTAATAGGCTATATACTTTTCCTTTAAATTTATATGCTTTTGTAATTGCAATGAAATCATGACAGTGGTGTGACATGTACAAAAAAGTTTACTTAAATCATAATAATTTAAAGTTGGAAATGCCTATATTAAGTAATAGGTAGCTGAACTTTTGGGATTATTACAAAAGGAAAAAAAATATTTTTTAAAACATAACTTTTTAAAATCTTTATTTTAAGACTTTTTTTTCTGTTTTTACTTAAACTGGTCCCACAGATCTTCATGATATTTTTATGTTTTTAATTCAAAAGTATGTAAAATACAGAAATGGATATTCAATAAAATACCTGATCTATTCAATAAGAAGTAAAATGCTAGAGAAGAATTCAAAGAAGCTCTTGTTTCTTTTTTTTCTTGCTATTGAATTGTCTCTGAAGATGTTGAATTTTCTATTTTGGCTTCGTCAAAGTATCATTCTTCTGTATACGAGAAACTCCCAGTCACATGATATCGTCCATAATACCTACATTTATAGACAGCAGAGATATATAATATTTTGTGCAGGGAAAAATACTGTAATACTTCATCAGATAATTGTTTAACTCAGTATTCTGATCCAAAGGGTAGAATAAATGGTACAGAACAATCAGAACTGTAACTGTGATGAAGTAACATAGAGTGCAGACAAATGCAAGTCAGTAGTGGACTGAACTGAAACCGCCTAATTAAATTCAGGGAAAAAAATGTTATTTTTTATATTAATCTGAGCAGGAATGAAAATATTGTTTTAGTAATCCCGGTGTATATTCCTTCCGTTATTATTATTGTTGCTAAAATTGTTAAGGGTCAAAACATGAGTATTCCAGAGATTGTGAATTTGTTAAAAAACTAATTTTCTCTAAAAGGAGAAAAAAAAAGTGTAAATACAAATGCAAAGTTCTTACAACATCTGTCTACAACTAGTAATGTTCTTTAAAATAGGATACATTGTAGAGTTCCTTCAGTCATGAATTGTGTGTCAGAATCTAACTATTTAATATACATTCCAGCTTTTCTTAATATAAACATATAAATCAGGGACAGGTGCTTACTCTTTGTTCTATTTGCTTAATGCTTCACAATGCAGTCATTAAAAAAGACAAATAGTAGCAAGTTCGGAAGTCCTGTTACGGAGCCAAAAGACAGCCACAAAGGACAGAGAGGGAAATACTGTAGCACTTTAAATAGATACATACTTCACATACACAAAAAAATTAGTAAGCTTTAAGCAGTGTCACACGATACCTTGATGATAGATACATCCAAAAGTGAAATCACCTTTGTTGTAACACAGCCCTACTGGCAGGGTGCTGCCTTTGGTGGCTGAAGTCAATTCTTTCTCTTTCTCCTTTGCTCTTGCACTCCTTCTCTCTCCCAGGAGGGATTTTTATTTTAAGATTGTGGTATACATAGCTGATTACTAATTGTCTTTGGCCGCCTTAGATGCTTCACTTCTTGCACTAATCAGTATGTTGATGTTTTTCTCAATGACAGCGTACATTAATCAATGGCATAAACACTATTTCAGATACACATAGTGAGAAATTACAGTGTTTGTGGTAATGCTTCAGCTGACAATTTCGACTAGTTGCTCTTTTACATAGTAGTCTGAAGCAATGGTAGCATCTAGTTCCTTCTGTAACATTTTCATGCACATATACATGTCACGGTCATAGCAACTGCTGCTTTATTTATTTAGTTACTTAATTGTTTCATACACACATGATCACCACAATTAATGTGACTACTAGTAATTCCTGGAGAAGGGCTGTGGCACAGAAAGAAGAAAGCAGTAGGAGAAAGGTGTTTTAGTATCAGATCATGCGAGAGCATTGCATCCTTGGTCCTTCATTAGGTAACCATTCACTGTCTTTGCTATAATGGAATAACACCATGAGTAGCTGAATCTTACCCCTGTAGTTTCTTTCACTTGTTCTGTAACAAATAATGCTTCCTTAAGATAAGACTGTAACTCGCCTCTTATGTCAGTTTGGGTTTTTTGTGGGGTTGTTTTTTGAGTGGTGGGGTGGCTTTTTTTTTTTTTTTTTTGCATGCTATGTGTGTTTCTGTCTATATTAGCATGTAGTTAGGATTAGGAGTACACATTCTCAGTCCACTGTGTTCTTCTTTATTAGACTCTTCAACAGTATAAATAACAATATATATATGGCTTAATGTAGCAACCAAGGATACCAAAAAGTTCTTTCTGTAAAATATGGAAATGTGACTTTTTCCTAATCTCTGTAAGGATTACATTTTTGTTGAGATTTGTTTTGATTTTTACTACAGGTAGGACTTTTGACTGCAGAGAGGACATAGAAGCCAAAATTGGCTTCCTCCATATAAAGCCTGAATAAAGACATTACAGGTATTAAGCTATGGTATTGTACTTTGATCCCCTTTCTGATGAATAAAGGATTGGAGATTTGATACATCATAACTCCTACCAATTCATGCCATGATCTAGTTTAATTTTTAAAAACATTAGTGTTTCCAAACAGGCAGAGGTCTCTACTGGGTTTTGTGCCATTATAGTTAGCTCAACATCAGTTTGAAATTTCAGATAGCCCTAGATACCGAAATTTAAGCTGAATAAAGACCCACTGACAGTATCGACAAAATTTCTGTTTACCATTATGGGAACTGATGTGAACAGCTGGGTATCCATTTGATTGCCTAAAAATAATCACCTGGTGCCATTTAAAATGCCCTGATGCAATCCAGCCAGACACAGCTGAGTGTCATACCTCTCATCCTCTCTCACTTATCACTGGATGCCTCAAATGATGCAGCAGCCAGGCCCTCTGTTGTCTGTGACTCTATTTGAATTTTACCCTTATTACTAAAACTTTTCACACCATGGGTTTTCTGGATGTTAAGGCACAACTTTCACAGTGCTGCTTTTCAGTTTTTGCTCCTTTGCAGTATCATATATGGAATACATAGGGGCTTTCATAAGGAACTGTACCACATCGGATGTAAACCCTAGTCTGTCTGGACCCCAAAGGAAGGGTATGGTGGCATCATGCTGCTGTCATCTTCTCAGTTATACCTTCCTGTGAAGGAGAATCTAATGTCCAGCATTTCATTTTGCTGGAGGATCGTATATACAGTACCTAATTGGAGTTTGTATATTTCTCCATATTTTGAAATAATAAAAGCTGTAGGTGTGTGCTGACTGAATAAATGTATGCTTTTCTGAACATACATGCTAACCTGCACGTTGATGCCTGCATACATATGTGTGGTTTTCATAGGCATTATTATTCAGATTGCTTTTCTGAAAACTAAATAATTATATAAATAAATCTTTCTTTCCTGATCAACCGAAAAAGCGCTGTGACATTAGATATGCACTTTTAATACGAAAAAATATCTGTCACTGAGTTTTTGCTAGCACAGTACTACAGTCTTCTGCTTCTTCTTGAATCCCACAAAATGCAAAGTGACAAAACCTTTGTTTCAGAGCTGTAAAAACATCCCAAAATGATGAACTCTCTGGGTAAAGCATCCATCATTCTATGAATGTTTTTGTATAATTTTTTTTTTATTAAAACTTGTCTAGGTACTCTTAAAATTTCTGTGCTCAAAGACTCTCTCTTTTACAGGTAACAAACATAAGGTGGATGATTAGTCACAGTAACAATAGAAACTATCTAAATATAGATATTTTCTTATTTTCCTTGTTTGTTTGTTTTCTGATGTTGTAAATGTCATGTCAAAAATGAATTACTGCTGACAAGAATTGCACATTGAATTACTGCCGCACCACATGCCACTCACACAATAACAAAGCATCACAGTCACCTTTGTTTAGAATGTTTTTTGGCATATAGGGTAAGATGAGTTATTTCTGCAAAAAAATAATTTTTGTAGATATTAATGAATTTAATATTTTTTTATTATTTCAAGATATGAAAAATAGCACTCGTGTACTATTTCAATTTACTGACCTGCTATTCTCCATCTCAATGTGTTTTCTTTAAATTCATGCGAAGTAGTCAATCATAACTTTAATGGGACCTTATACGAGAATAGACACAAAGCCCCCACATAATGGAAGCCAGAGAATATGTGCATTTATGTTTCTCTGCCCATTCTATTAACCTCAGGCTTAGATGAGGATAACATTCTCTCATTTCCCATTAAAAAAAAACCTGTCCCTTCCAAAATTTAAAATTCTTAATAGTAATGTGAAAATTAAATGTCTCCAGTTTCCTGGAGGCTGAGGTTCATGACAAATACAGTTGGTATGATCTTGTTGAAATGAAAACCTTGTGGCTTTTTAATGTATTCTAATTGACTTCAGATTACATGCTCTTTCACCAGAGAAACTTATTTATAGTAAAATTGTTTAAATTATTTAAATAATGCTAAGCTGCTTTCAGGTTCCAGTCTACTCAGGATGTAAATAAAATTCATGTAAGTAATGACAGAAAGGTTTTAATAACTTAAAAAGCGCTGTTTCAAAACCTGAACACTGAGAACACATAACACTTTGATTCTTTCTAGGTGAAGTCCTGCTCCCACAGACAACTTCCAAAGCACTGACCTTCCTGATATCAGCCTAGCTGCTAGTTCAGGTAAGGCACCACAGAAGCTGTCCTTGGCTGTTAGTTTGCTACTGGTGCTAGGAGAGGCCCTTTTCCTACATCAGCACACAGAATATTGACCACTTTATACTCCTGAGCTCCTGAGCACTCCACAGCCCCTATACATACTGTCTGTTCAAGGTCACTATTAGCCAAGATGTTGCCAGGTAAATGAGTCCAAGGAAGCATTGCTGAAATCACTTTAAGTAGGAGTTTGTATATCTGGGCTACTCCTTATCTCATTATAATTATTCTTTCAGCCTTCAGAGATTTCACTGTTTGATAGGGAATTAAGTAGGATGCTGTGGAGAGAGAATGATTCTTGGTGATTCATAGAAGCTTATCAGGGTGCTGAAGGAAGTAAAGAAGGAAAATGTCTTTGAGAAATTTGGGAAGATTGAACAGCTAAAGTGAATGGGTTAGCAGTCAGAAAATAGAGTAGACAGCACAAGTCATAAAATATGATTGGAATCGTGTTTCTGGAATTTTTGTCATTGTTTTCAGAACTGCAGCTAAAGTAAATAAATGGGAAGAATTTATATGGAATGTTTATGTGAAAACTGTGGTGCACCATCTCAAGATACACAATATCACTTCTGTCTCTTACACAGCTATTGAATGAGACTACAGGCTGAACAGCTTTCCTTGTTCCGTTGACATCACTTGCTAAAATCACTCAGTATGTGATTGGTCTTTGCCACAATGGCATGCTCCTGCCCCACAAAGTTCAACTTGTGCACCTGGACCCTGAGGTCCTTTTCTTCAAAGCTGCTTTCTGGAGAGTCAACTCCAATTCACACTGGCATATTGGCTTCCATATCAAACCCAAGGAATACAGTAGTAAGTAACTGTCCATCAGTAGGACTTTGTCATGCTGATCTCAAACCTTGGAGCCCAGCAGTTCACCAGTTTTCCAGGCACCTTAGAATCTGCTGTTTGGCTGTAAGGATCTATGACAGATTATGATGAAGGTCTTGCTATGCACAAGGTAAACAGTGTTTCTTGCACTTACCTTATCCATGGAGCCAGTCCTCTTATCATAGAGGCCCATTCACTGGTTATAAATCCGTACTGGCTCATGCCAATCATCTTCTTGCCCTCAATGACCCTGAAAGTCTTCTACTCTTTGTTGGAAGATACTTTCTTTAAACCTAAAAACCTATCTTCCTACTTACCTTAAAATATACATGTGTCAAAATATGTATAAATATATATACATAAATTAAAAATATAGTTTATTTTTCCTTCTGATTACTATATAATATATGCCCAAAAGAATTGTTGCCATAAAACCATCACTAGAACTTGCATTTTTTTTATGTTTAACACATGACACATTTGAATTATAGTGGTTCCATGATGACTCATTAGTTGCTAAGTTGTATTGGTTTTGCATGGCAAGGTTTTGGTAGCAGGGAGGCTACAGGGGTGGCTTCTGTGAGAAGATGCTAGAACAGGGGTCCTCAAACTATGGCCCACAGGCTGGATATGGCCCCCCAGGGTCCTCAATCCCGCCCCTGGTATTTACAAAACCCCCCCGCCCCCCCTCCCCTGGGGGTTGGCGGGGGAAACCAAGCAGCTGCAGATGACGGCCTGCCACTTCATCCGTGCGCCGGCCCCCTGTTTAAAAAGTTTGAGGACCCCTGTGCTAGAAGCTTCTCCCATGTCTGATAGAGCCAATGCCAGATGGCTCCAAGACAGACCCACTGTTGGCCAAGATAAAGCCCATCAGCAACAGTGGTAGTGCCTCTGGGACAGCGTATTTAAGAAGGAACTAAAAACCCCTGTGCAGCAACAATCAGAAGAAAGGCGTGAGAATATGTGAGAGGAACAGCCCTGCAGCCCCCCAGGTCAGTGCAGAAGGGGCAGGAGGGGCTCCAGGCACTGGAGCAGATTCCCCTGTAGCCTGTGGTAAAGCCCATGGTGAGGCAGGCTGTGCCCCTCAGCCTATGGAGGTTAATGGTGGAGCAGATACCCACCTGCAGCCCAGTGAGGACACCATGACAGATCAGCTGGATACATAAAGGAGTCTGTGACCCCATGGGAAGCCCATGCTGGAGCAGGCTCCTGGCAGGCCCTGTGAAGAGAGGAGCCCAGGCTGGAGCAGGTTTGCTGGCCGGGCTTGTGACCCTGCAGGGGGCCCACACTGGAGCCGGCTGTTCCTGGGGGACTGCACCCCATGGGAAGGACCCACCCTGGAGTGGTTTGTGAAGAACTGAAGCCTGTGGGAAGGACTCTTATTGAAGAAGTCTGTGGACAACTGTCTCCCATGGGAGGGACCCCAGGCTGGAGCAGGGCAGAGTGTGAGGAGCCTCCCTCTGAGGAGGAAGGAGTGGCAGAGACAGCGTGTGATGAACTGACTACAGTCCCCATTCCCTGTCCCCTTCTGCTACTGGTGGAGGGAAGAGCAAAGGTAGGGTAAACTGGGAGCAATGAGCCTGGGAGGAAGGAAGGAGTGGGAGAAAGGTCTTCTGAGATTTAGTTTTTATTTCTCCTTATTCTACTCTGGTTTGATCAGCAATAAATAAAGCTAATTTCTCTGAGTTGAGTTTGTTTTGCCTGTGACGGTAACTGCCGAGTGATCTGATCTCTCCCTGTCCTTGCCTCGACCCGCGAGCCTTTTGTTATATTTTCTTGTCTCTCCCCAGCTAAGGAAGGGAGTGACCGAGCAGCTTTGGTGGGCACTTGGAGTCTAGCCACCACATATGGTCAGTTAGTCTTTTAACTTTTGATACATTTTTAAATGTTTTCCAGATATGTAGGATTTACAGAACTTTCCAACATGTTGCTAACATCAGAATCAATATCAGAACTGCCTGCTTCTGACTAGAAATTATCTCACTTGCATCTATGATTATTTTGGGGGGAAAAGATATGCTGCATCTACAAGTACTGTTAACATTAGCATTTTTTCTTGCCTTGTGGATAGGCAGGTTACTGCTACTGAACTTTCCATTTGCTAGGATGTATCCCCTACCTATCCTGAATTCTTCTGCAGTCTGTTGTTTTTCCTTCCAGTAATGTGCTTGATTTATCTCTATTTATTTTTCTTTTACTTCTGTCATAATTTAAGTCATGTTTGAGGTACCTCTTGCTTTATTTATATGTTTCTTGACTTTTAAATTGTTTCTTGACTATCCAGCTTTGGATTTTATATACATTTCAGCACCAATAATAATAGGAAGCATTTGTAATTAAGAACTACTTTTCATTATTATTGGTTTATCCTGGCTTCTGTACAGTTCTTTGCCCAAATATTGCTGAATGGAGTATGCATTCCAAGTCAGAATGAAATTTGGAAAGATAAAGTAGGAATATTTGGTTTTTTGCTTCATATCTCAGAATTTAGGGCTATAAATATAAACTTTTAATCTATTATTGTCTGAATGTCAGAATAGCTGATTGTTTTTCAGGTTGTATTTGCTAAATTGGAAGATTTAGATTTACTTTAATGGAAGCATTCAGAACCTTAGGATTAATGTATTGAAAGGTGTAGCAAGGGTATTACTCCTTTAAGTCCTTACATTTATTTATCTAGGGTATTATGTAGACTGCAGGATGGAGAAGGGCTTAAACTGACATGTCCAAAGACATTTTCTTTTCAACCATATCGATTCACCATTAGCCTAGCTGCAGCTCACCCTTTACTAAGACCTGAACTATCCATACATTCCAGTGGAGTGGGTCTAGTCTACTAAGAAAGCATAATGAAGATCTTGATTTCATTAATTTCAAATTTGCAGTCTGCAAACTTAACCTTAAAAAAAATGGGCTAAATGTGCAGGTTCAGAATGTAGACATAGGACAACGATTTTTGGAAATACTAATAAACATCTAATTAAAATACCGTTTCTTTAAATATGATTAATTGTATTGTAATTGTACATTTTATGCTGCATTTCTGAGAATTGCTGCAACACTCTGAAGATGGTATCTCTTGCACAAATTACCATCACCATATTATTGCTTTTTCAGTTTTTTTTGCATGTTTCATGAAAGTGAACATATTGATTATAATTTCTGAGGTTCTGTAAAATAGAATTATTTAAATTAATAGCACTTTGAATAATGCTGTATAAAACACCAAGTTCTCAATCCCCTTGCTTCTGGATATAAACAGATTCTAAAAGAATACACTTATACAAACAACCTTTTACAAATATCATTTTCTTAGAGTCTACTCTTCATATTAAGAATATACTTATGTGAAAACATACAGTATTGCTCATAGTGCAGCAGGGCAAGGGACAAGAGAAAAGCAGGATTTTATGCCTATGTGGTGTGTTGTCATAAATGTATAATACTTACAATTTTGTTCATCTGTGATTCCTACAGCCCTATCCTTGTTTCAGAATAAAAACAAATTTGTCTTTCAAACAACTGGTGCTTCTTTTTTAATACAGTGTTGTGTGGTGGTGGTTTTTTTTCAAGCCCTCCATTGGCAGCAGAATACATCTTACAGTGATGTGACTTTATGCTGATCCCCAAAAGGAAGGAAAAATTCAGATTATATATATTTCTAAATGCTCTACCTTTTTTTCCTTTGCCACTACTTGGACCAAAAATTCTGCCTAGGAGACCACATATGTGAATCTATTTCATGTAGTATGGCTGAAAGGTGAACAAGTCTAAATATTTGGTTTATTGTGCCCAAGGTACAGACATTGAGGTGAAATTCAAGTAAAAGTAGCCTTATTTAATAATCATTTTGTATATTAGAGTCTGACAACAGAATGTGATCTTGTTCTTGAAGGGAATTTAAATACTTTTGTAATCTGACACAGTGGATTGGTTTTATAGGGAGTCTAACCATCTATCTTCAGTATTCTGAAGTCAAGAGCCTAACTTTTAAGTGTTATGATGCCCAAGTGCTCTGGTCTAAATACAACTTTACCAATTAATGACTGATAGTCAAAAGTTTCTATTTTATCAGGGAAAAATTTGAGGACATTGGAATACACCAACCCAAATTCAGGTGTGAGGAAGACATCTCCAGATGTAATTTATATTCAGAATGTACCACCAAAGCCTGCATGTGTAGTTAAGGACTATTTAGACAGTTTTTTAAACATGTTAGAATCTAAATCAATTGGAATAAGAGAAGTTAGTACAGGCCAACAAAACAGTGAAGAGCATTTTTGAGTTATATCATCCTAGTTAAAAAGCAGCACAATTAGAAATCTCTTTCTATTTTACAAAGTAAAAGCATACTTAAGTTGGCTTATTATTATTAAAGTGCTATATACTTACTATAGTTTGTAATGTAATCTATTTAAATAGAAGACTGATGTAGTTAATATTTAGTGATAATTCTTACATCATTTTACTTTAAAATTATTTTATTGTTTGAGTGTACCCTAAGACGTTGTCAAAAGTCTCTAGATAATTGCAACACATTGTCTGCTGTAAATAATTTAATGGTTTCTTTATCTAATTTATTTTGTTAAAAGGTATGGTCTGACCCACAATTATTTTAAAAAGTATTCCTATAATTTAAAATTAAAACCCTTTTAATTCAAGACTCTTATTTGATCTGTTTTAAAATGAGTTCTTATAATCAAATCTTCTTGTCAATGCACGTTTGATTTATGCAGGCAGGATAACTTCAGTTAAGTATTAAATGAGTTTTCTCAGAATGCTAATACCATGGGTCCTTTTGAAGTCAAATTTCTAAGTACTTTAATTCTTATGAATGCAAGATTCCTCCCTTACTGTTTGCATGATAAAATTAAATTCAATTTATTTGAGTAGGAGAATCTCTTTGTTATTACGGAAGATACTACAGAAACATTTTATACTTGTAAACAGACCCTACACTTTTTTGATTTCCCATCTCATTGGATTAGTGTAACAATAGGAATATTACTGTTGCAGTATTTGACATTTGTCCTGCAAACACTAACAGTTTTTTAATTATGCATTTCAAACAGCCCATTGAAACTTCCCCAGCATAGGTGAGTATGTCACACAGAAAATTCATTAGAATGATGCTATTAGGGAAACCTACACATACTGTTTTTCTTTTCTGATTTACTGCATTATACTTACTGAAGAAAGCAAAGAAAGAAAAGGAAAGTATGAAGTACATTATTTAAATACTAAAAGGAAATAATTGATAATATTTTCTTTCTGTGAAATGTTCAACAGGATAATTTGTTATTCATTGACTGCTGGATTTTTTATTAGAAGTCATCTGATTTGAATAGAACTATATAAATGTAAATGAAATAGTTATTTTTAGATTAAATTGACCTTCTCTTGACAAAGCATCAGGTGCTAACCATATAGGAATTTTCAGGATGGCACAGGAGCAGTTGATTTAGCTCAGAAGCAGTACAGAGCAAGATATTAAGGTCTTATTAAGTGTGGATTCCATGAATTCCGTGAAAGAAAAATATGGCCTTGAAGGATCATCAGTATTAATGGAAAGGAAGGCTAGGGAACTTTAGAAGTAGCTATGTAATTTTGAATTCAACATGGTAAACACACTGTCTTTTCAAATGGGACAGAAACACCTTTAATCCTCTGAGTGCTTTGTGGAATCACTGCCTACTTGTATTGAAGTTCAATTTCAGAAGCGGTGTACTTCCCAGCTAAGTGGGTAAGTAGTCATCTGACTACTATATATACAATATACAATATAATTCTCTTCATAGAATTTTCAGATAAAAGATTGGAATCTTCCTGATGTATGATGGCTAAAATTGCATTAATAATATTGTGATATATACAGTAGATACACATTTAGAAAATTTATATTAATATACTTATCATTCTTTCTTTGACACATATCAGGTAAAGAAAAATAGTTATGCTTCTATTAAAAAAAACCCCAAACTTTAGTGTACCTTGGTTTTGCTCCTACAAGTTAGAACTTGAGAATTTTAAAAACACATCAATAGTGTCAATTTCTGTTTTCACAGAGTGGAGAAATTATTCATCATATCTCAAGTTCTCCTTGTCAAACAATAGCCTACAAGAGGGTTTCATGAGTGTTACTGGGTTTCCAGTTGTTGCAGGGGTGGGTCTCAAGCTCCAGTTGCAGGAAGCGGGCAAGACATACGGGAAATTCAGAGCAGCAGGATCAAATAAACGGATTTAATATTTTTTTTAAATTTATTTTATTTTGGTGGGGTTTTTACACAAAGTAACAGTGGGTAGCACTCATCAGACTCAAAGGACTGAGGAAAAAAACACTCAAAACATGGCAGCAAAAGCTATTTTTCATAGCTAAGAACTATGATAATAGAGTAGGAATTGCTTTTGCCTTTGATGTCATTCAGTTTTTCATTCTATTGTATTTTTAGTACCCAGGCATTAAAAAGTTCAGGTAGAATTTCTGTAAAATTATGCTAAAGCATACATAAATAATAATTTAGTGCATGCACATACTTGCAAGCATGATATCTGAAATGAAATATTAAGAAAAAATATGTAACGGTTAAAAAGAATAAAAATGTAAACTTACAGGAACTTATGGGGTACTCGTGAAATCTGTGTTGTTGGACAATGTTTCTACTGGTAAGAATGTAAGAATCATATAATTCAAATGTGTTAAACAACGTTAAATAAAAATCGACTCTAAATAATTTGAGTTTCATCAGTTTTACCACAGACTTTAAAAAAAAAAATAAATCAGCTGGAGGATGAATTCCCAGAAGACAGTACATTCTCTACTGCTTTTTTTTCCCCCTAGTTTTTCAGAATAAAACAATACTTCGAGTAACATTGTGTCTTGGATCTGGCATACATTAATTTGAAACTAGTTTCCTCAGATATTTCAAATAATTAATTGTACTTTCCTTCTTCACACAAAAAATATTGATCAACATGAGCTGTTAAAAAGTGATGCAATAGTGTCAACTATGGTTGCTTTGAAAACTGTGCTTACAGCACATTATGATAGATTTTTTTCAAGTCTTTTTTTCCCCCTGTTATTCGTTATTTATTATCAAAGTTTAATATGCAGTTTCTCTTAATGTTCTGGTTTTTATCTTTTTTGAGCCACAATTTCCTTCATACCCGCCCCCGCCCCTCCATGTATTAATGGATTACAACTTAAACCAGTTACACTCTAGATACATTTTTATGCATTAGTAGATTCATCATCAGAATAAGTGTATTTCTGCTGAAGAAGACTGTAGGATATTTTTAGTTGTCTTTTGAGGTTATCAAAAAAAGCACTCTGATGCAACTTGACAAAACTGCATCTATATGGGTTCAATTTTGGAAAATCACCTCAAATTTATTATGGATATAAACACTAGACATTGGAATCAGCAACTTTGCACCAAAGTTAAGCTATTAAAAATATTTGGAAGAATTTTCTGACAAATACTGAAAAAATTCTCCCCCACTGAAATCAAGAGAACTCTTTCCAAGATTTTGTGCAAAATTGTGTTGACAATCTCACTGCTTTTAGGAGAGGGCATAAGAAATTAATTGTGTTTACAATATTGAGGAGATAATGGAGAACTTTTTCAATTCTAGCCCCAAATTCATATTCATATTTATTGAGGCTTCAACTAGTTCTATGTGGAAAGCACTCATTTATGCACACAGAAAAGTTTGAATGTAAGTCTAGTAACCCTCTTGTGAAATCAATTACTCTGAAACAAGGTTAAGTGGGAAAGATACCGGTAACATCCTTGGTCCCCAAAAGGCAGTTATTTATATTGCTGGTTTACAAAACAATGACAACAACAGCAACATATGCCACTTCCTACAAAAAGCGGCTATTTTCTAGCAGTTGATTTTTTCCAAGACACTTTGTTTATGGGCGTATGAATATTTATGTGGATTTCAGCACATGATGTGAAGAATTAGAACTGTATATTTTGCTTTGACTTGTTGGTTGTAAATGTATCTCACTTCCTATCATGTGTCAAGTCATGAAAAACAATGTTTGCTGTTGTGTTGTCAAAATGTCATTATTGGCAAAAAAACCTGTATATGAAGACACAAGAATTCACTAGTAAAAATTTTTACAGTCTAGTACAATGCACATTTTTTATTATTGCAGCTTTAGTAATAATCATTATCTGAATTAAGTAAATACTGGGGGGTTTAGAAAAATAAAGACATTACAGAACAACCTCAGTGCTGTAAGACTTCATAAAGATGTGGGCAGAGCTCTAAGTGGGTAAGAATTTCTTCTCAAGATCCAAGCTGTCATGAAGATCCAAAGTGGCTGACTACTAGTTAGCCACAGTTCACCACATGAAGACCTTCCTTGACTAAGGAATAGCTTTAATAATCCTTCCTCATACTGAAAAGGAAGTTATCCATGGTATTGCAGAGAGTGCTATACTAAGGGAGAGATATTTTTTGATACACTAGTTTCAGTTGAAAAATGGGCAAACTCTACAGGTATGAAGCCATGAACAGTAACAATGTATAGATACTTAAAACTAAACTGACTGTACTGGTTTTGGCTAAGATGGAGTTAATTTTCTTTGCAGTAGCTTGTATGATGCTATGTTTTGGATTTGTGACCAAAACAGTGTTGATAGCACAGGGACGTTTTAGCTGTTGCTGATCAGCACTGGCACAGTGTCTGGGCCTTTCCTGTTCCTCAGGCTGCCTTGCAAGTGAGCAGGCTGGGGGGGGGGGGCACAAGAAGCAGGGAGAGGACACAGCTGAGACAGCTGACCCCAGCTGACCAAAGAGATATGCCATGCCATATGATGTGCTCAGTAATAAAAGCTAATAAAAATTCATATTTTTATGGAATATTCCCATAAATCAAAGCAAGTCCCAGACTCTCCTTTTTTGGCTCGAGCAAAAACATACTGAGGCTAGAGTAGCACACATTCATATAGAAGTTCATAATAACAATAACAACAGCAAAACCAGTAATAATAACCATTTCCTCTTAAAGTAAAGCCATGGCCTATGTGAAAAATGTCCTTGTGGACCAGGTAATGTTTATACCAAAGGCAGAAAATTTCTGTTCTTGATACAACGGATCTGCAAAAATTTTGTCAGAATTATCTGCACGGGATCAACTGTGCAGCTTAAATAATAAAATGGAGAACATTTTTATCTTTTTGTTTAACCATCCAAATTTGCAGACAGTTAATATTGGTGAACATTTAATTTTCTTTAAAAAGTATGATATCATTCCCTATCTGAGCATTCACACATCTCTCAATTCTTCTCTTACTAATGACATGAGGATATTAAGACTGATGTAATGCTGAAGGTTACTCTTTAAGATAGAATGTCAAAACTGACAGTTCATCTGACTCCTTCTCTGAAAAATGCTAGCTGACTGTCTTCAAATTACCCTTCAGGTTTTTTCTTCTCCATGGTTCAGCAATACCATAGAGACTGACACTCTTTCTGAGCATTCATTTCTAATGGATAAAGTCCCTGAATCCTCTGAGAAGCCAAATTTCAATGCATTTTCTTTGTTTAGTTCATTGGTCACACTTGGACCCTAACATACTGTAACATATTTCTTTGTTTCTTCTTTCTCTTTGCTCTAATTCATTTTGATAGAAGGGTAGCCAGCTGGAAATATAATAAAAAAGACATAAAAATAGTCAGTAAATCCAAATCCACGTTCCTACTTTTACACAAAATCTATGCTATTACATCAGTGTGATTAAAGTCTTGCTAGGTCACTCATAACTCATTTACATCACACTGTACTGGATGCTTGCTTGCTTATAGTAATGGCCTATAGCTCCACCATCTCCCTTTATGAGCTTCTCATCCTCCAAAAATACTCCGTGCACAGCCAGCCTGCATTACTCTCAGGGAAATCTATAAAAAAATGCTTTTCCAATTGCATCATTTATCTACTGCTGTAAATTTACACAGTGCTTTCAAGGGAAACATAATCTTCCATCTTAGTTCCTTATAGGCAAGGGCTTGGTCTGCACTTAGAAGATGTTACCTCTATAACTATGTTGGCTAGTGCAATTTTTTAACCATTACAACTACAGTAATAAAAATCCTTGTATGGTAACATTTATCCTAGTGTAACCAGACCTGAAACAGTATTTGTCTAAACACACAAAATTGAACCCTTGGAATCCAAACTGTTATCAAAATGAATGAACTACGTGTGTAAATACTTTAGAAGATAGGACTTGTGTAGCAATATATTTACACTGACCAGTTGTTCCAAACATCAGGGGATTTTCTGCTAAAGCTCTATCTCTGTAAACATTTGAGAAGAAGCTTCTCAAAGCAAAAATCTAAGATCACAAAGGCCAAACAGGAGAAGGAAATGTACTTTGACAAAAAATGTTAATGAAAGCTGTCGGCTTTCAGTTTTGTATGATGTATTTCCACTCACTTTTTCAACATATTCTTTCCACTGCACTGAAAGTTTGTATCCCATGCCTGTTTTACCCCCACTTCTATTTGCCCACTGTCCTTCAGATATTTTATCAGCTCTCCTGTTTATTGAATTCTGGTTGCCTCATTCAGAAAACTCCTGAGTACTTGGTCATCATCACCTCCCTTTCACAACCCTGGCCCGAACCTACATGCTAAAATGTAGCAAAATTGCACTGAAACTCCACATTGTAAAAGCAGCATTTGAGTTGTTTGTCCATTTGCATTTATGGCTGCAATGACTAACCATTTACCTGCATCTCTACTGTTTGACACTTGTGCATATTACTATCTTTTCCACTGGCATCTAAAGACAGACCACTGCCATTGTGGGAACTGTGAAAACAAGTGGTGGTAAGATGGCTCAGGACAGCAGACGTGTGTTGTCTTTTTTTAGTGTGTTGTACCATTGATTCCTCAGCATGGACTTGTCAGGCTCTGCAGAATGGCTATATCCCACCTCCCAGAGCTGTACAGGATTTGATCAGGAACACAGTGACTTTGTCAGCCTCGTGGCAGCCATTGAAGGATAAAAGCACCTTGCAACGGATGGACATTTGTAGCAATTTCAACTCCTGCAGAGCAGAAGAAAGTTGGAGGGGACATTATGACTTAGGGAAATATACATTTCTCTCAGCATCTCTCCAGGCGTAAATAGGAAAGACCCAAATCTTACTACACCATGCACTAAATGACAGATTGTTCTCTTAACCTCTGAAGTTTAAACATCCAAGGGACGAACCAGGTCTCCTTTTATATTTTGTGTGAAGCAGCTAGATGATCACTATGAAATCATAACAATAATAACTATGATAAAGTACTTTCAGCAGTTGGATAAGAATAGTTATTTCCTATTCGGTGTTGTATGCTATTCGGTCATATGCCAAAATGTAGCATTATTCATCATATGTGTATTTCACATTTGGAAGCTCTTTTTTTGTCCTCTGGGAAAAGAAGTGCAGTTGCCACACTTGAAATGAAAAACCTTTATTTTAGCAAAGATGCTATTTTGCATATTACGTTCTTCTTAAAACATTTTTAAACAGCAGCTGGGACTCACTTGTAGAAGGAAGTGGAAAAACTCTTCACTGTGTATATGAATACACTTGACATGTACCATCCTTTATTTGTAAATTAGCTCTAAAAAGCATTTGGTTTTTTCCATATTCAGAATTGCTAAACTATATCTTAACTCACTGCCTGCTCCTGAATTACTCTTGTAAAATGTTTGTGTATCACTTTCCTTAGTGTACGATGTAATACCGACCCAGATCAGATGGCATTTCTTCTTTTCCTTCAGTGGATAGCTGTAGCAATTTGAAAGAAACATTTCATCTAAATAAGGAAGAAGAGCTCTAGATTCACCAGAGTCATGGAATCACAGTGTTCAGGATGGCTGAGGTTGGAAGGAACCTGTGGAGGTCACCTGATCCAAGCCTCTTGCTCATGCAGGACCACATAGAGTGCAAGGTTGTGAAATACTTATGAAAGTGGTACTTCTTTAGCTGATAGCCTAGGTTCAAATAATTTTTCTTTCCCTTAGGATTAATTATTTGCACTAAGGTTTTCTTAGTAAAAATACTGACAAAGTTACTATTTTTTCTGATTATATTCTTAGCTATGTATTTTTTGTTGGTTTATACTCACTAGTTAACATTTTTTATTAAACAAAACTATATAGTAACAGGATAACTGTTGTTTCATTAATATTGTATAAATTCTACTTGCAAGATTTCCATTGTGATTTAATACATGTGGGATTATTTGTATATTCCTCCCTATACTCAATAGTTTAGCTACTTCAAAGCTAGAACATCATATTTTTTATACAGTGTAAAACAAACTACTCTTTGTTTCATGTCTGTTGGTTTCCTAGCTAAATAAATTGAAACCTTAAGTAAATATTTGGTCAATAAGCTTTGAGAATATTGATAAACTTGGTGTTAAATGGAAAATAAACTCCAAGGTAACAGTAACAAAAATTACTTTCTTTTCAATTTAAAAAACTCAATAAGCATATCTTCAATAATTTCCTCAGTAATATTGTAGTTATCTAGTTATTCTAAATTATTTTTACACAGTTGTTTTCTATATCTGAAGTTATTTGATTAGATGTATATTTAACAGATACAGTATCCCAGTAAGAAGTGTTGTCAACCATACTGCAGAAGCAGAAACAAACGTCTTGGAGCAAAAATTGATGAGTGTGGTTACACAGCTAAAGAAAATATAAATTTCTATAGCTATATCATTACAAGGTCCAGACTTGTATTTCTTTCTTAATCATGGGAGGTTGTAACTTTTTATATTCTGTGAGTGAGTTATTCCCACTTCCCTTTTCCCCCATGTTTAATGAAGAGGTATAAGTGACCTGAAATCATTCTTTTCTTCATGTCTACTAAATAAGGTAATTTATATGGAGAAAAGCATTTACTAAAATCACACATTTCTGCATTAGATGGATGACATTTTTAAAATGTAAAAACAAAAAAACAAACACCAGAATAATTTCTAATATTTTGAATGCTATTCTTTTCCAAGCCCTGAAGACATTCCTTCTCTTCAGCATTAAAGCAGCAAAGGAATGTTAGCTCTCATTCAAATAGTCTTATGGCATTTTGGACCCAACAAGTTACTTTTCCTTGGAAATCATGGGTTAAGAGAGTCAGTTTGATTGAGCTGGTGTGCTTTCTCATTGTACCTTTAAATTAATAAAAATGAAATGTCTCTGACTTACTGTATATTTGCAATGAAGTTATCCTGTAGCAGCAGCTGCTGCCTTTCTGTCTGCCATTTACTCTGCTTTAATGGGTCTTTTTTACGTAGCTGACAGGTTGAGAAATGGCGGGTGGGGTGTATGTGTATTTCTGCTGTTTTCTGTTTCATTTTTCATTTGTGGTTTATACAGTTCTGGAAGAAACAGCATAGTGTTTGTATTACTTCTATAATGATGAGAAGCTATTCATTCTTACTTACTAAGTTTTGAAGAGTGTCCATTAAAAAAAATCAAAGATGGTGGAAAAGGTCAGTCTTTCAAAAGGTAAATGTAGGTGCAAACCTCATGCTGTTAGCCGTCAGTCATATTGATTTCAAAAAGTGTTTAGTTGCAGTGTTGTGCTTTAATAAATTTGACTTTGATGGACAGCTGAGGTTGATTTAATGTAGTTATTCACCACATACAAGGCAGAAAACAAGCATGTTTATTTGCTTTTGCTATAACAGCTTTTTGATATGAGCTGGTGCCACCTACAAGTCTTCTGCTTGTTGCTTTGGCAGCCAAAAAAAGACAGATAAAACCACCTATGATTTCACCTTAAAATTATCAAACATTAGTAGTAAAATCTCTAAGTCTGTAAAAGTGAAAAACTAATTCATTTCATACGTTATCCTTGCTTGCTAAGGGAGTGCAGGCATGTGTAAAGAGAAATCACATATAAAGAGGAAACTCTCTATTGGAAGACAATATGACAGAACACCACCTACTGTCTATTAGGTTGCAATAAAATAGAGTAAAATATATAACTAATATCTCACCTTTTCACCCATGCCCTTGATATTTCTTAGTCTTGTCTTTGGACCATCATCATTCAGAGGATAAACAAGATATGCAAAAGTCTCTTTAACATAGCCCTCTTCTATCTGCCTCAGCTATGTCTAAATCTTTGGTAGCAGAAATACTACATGACCATCAATTGTTAATTTTTCTAACGTTCTGCAACTTTTTTCTGAAATGCAAAATAATGAATTGGCCCTGAAAAATGCACTACCATCATCATTAGAAATTTATAATCATTAGGTGTTGAGAAATTAAATTTTTTTGGAATTGTACATATTTTCTGCTTTTTTTGGTCAGTTTGAAGTTCTACAAAATTAACATGACAGTATTTTCCCACTGTGTAAAGTACAGTTCTTTAAACAACTTAACTTTAGTATTTGAATATTTGTTTCAACTTTAGGGTTTTCTGATGTAGACACTTGGATTTCGGTCAACCACTCAAAGGCTCCCTTTATGGTCAAAGGACAGCATGTACTTGAGAAGCAAAATTCATTTGATTTATGTTAGACATTTACCTTAAGATAAGATGACTCTCAGACACTTCCAAAATATGAGGCAACCCACTTTTACCCAGGAGTTATCTTCCAAGGTGGCTTAATCTGCCTCTCCTGATGAGACTCCCTGAGGAGTTATCTCAGGTAAGTATGTGTTACATGAAGTCCCTTTCTTTTTCCACACCTTTTGTTTTATCTGTGTGTTCTCAGGATGAAAACCTTTGACACTGCATCAAACTCCTAACATTTCAAAAAGTAAACTCGATTTCATTGCTCAGAGAGAGCAGTCTCTGAAATACATCAGTGACAAAACATTTACAATGATTCAGTCTTGAGGTACATGAAGCAAATTAGTGTGCCCCTTATGAAATTATATTTGGCACTTTTACTGGAGAAAATATCCTAAATCTCTTAAGTCATTGTTTTGGGAGTAGTACCTATTAAGTTGTGTTATTTGGAGGAAAATATTGCATCACTATTTCTGTTTTCAAAACCTTTTTTTTCTTATTTCTTTGATTTTCTTAACACAGACAAAGAAAAATCATACTTTAATATGTCTAAGTCTTTAGAGGAAGACCTTCCAGTCATCAGTATGAGACCATCAATCATAATTAATGTATCAATGAAAAATAAGTCTGCCTGATAACAGTAGAGTAACAGAAGGCCAATAGATTTTGAATTAAAGGTGCAAGTAAGAATCTTGCATTTCTCGAGTCTTTCTGTGAAATACTTCTCAGCTTTAGAACAGAGTCTCATTATCATTAATATTAATATTAGCTCATATCCAGGAAATACTTTGTTTTATTTATAAATGAACATCAAAAGCACCAAGATGTACAGATTTTTCCCAGACAGTATAAAAAGTCTTAGCAGAAACTTAACCTAATTCTTTTTTAGAGACCCCTAAAACTCTTTAAATAACTTTTGGTGCCAGAAAATCTTAAATGAGTTTTGTGATTGGACCAGAACCCTAGAAGGCTCTTGAGAGGGATGAGTGTTCTGTGTCTCATGACACCTTCTCCATATGTTGCTTAAACTCCTGAATTATTGAACTGGGATTTAGTGTTTAACTATATGTTAAAAAAATATGAGCACAAAATTTAGGTCAAGCTGACCCAACTTCTAAAGTCATCAAAACTGATGAATGAAAGGACTTCTAATCAAGGGCATCAGCCCTGGGAAACAAAGAACATATGGGAAAAAGAACACCTTTATCTAAAATATGTAGAAAGAAGCCTCCAAATGAGAAAGTTCTGGCTACAAGAGGAGACAAGCTGTTAAGGTGTTGCAGTCCACAGAAAATTATTTGAAATTATGACAAAAGTAATTGTGGTAATAGGAGATTGTGATCTCCAGCTCAACTAGCCCTCCAAAAGAGGGCAAAACCCTGCTTGGGGAGCATTAGTAGTTAGTAGAGAACTTCAGTAGTGCTATTTGGGGATGTGTACTAATTTGCATTAAAATCAAGAAACTTGTAACCAAACCTGTGCATGAATGAAAATGAATATGTAAGGTACTATGAATATGCAAGTATTCTATTGTATATAATATGTACTCTTGAGAAACTTGGTGTGCATGTTAGAAGGAAAAATCCCCCAAAAGCATTGTTTGCTTTCTAAACTATCATTTGGTTTGGAGAGTTTTCCTGGTTACTATTTTCAGTAACACTAATATTTGATCCCAATACTTTTTTCTGGGAAACTCTAGAGCCATACTGTTCATCTCTCTCAGTAGTCAATGGGGAGAGAAGTGGTGTTGAAAAAATTAAATGCAGCTAATATCTAGATTCTCATCTTCCCTCTCATACTCGCCAGTGTCTGCTAAAAACCATAAAACCAACTTCATAACTCAAGATATATCAATCATAATCTCAATTGGCACAAATCAAATTATATGTTACTTTTGCTTCATACATTTTTCTTAGCTCTTAATCATAAACATTCAAATGTTAATGGAGTTCTATTATTATTAAGACTATCCTATTTAGCTGAGGAATAAATGGAAAATGGATTTATTTTATTTTACTGTAGAGTTTTAAAAGGTTAAAAAAAGAAAAAAAGTGCATTCAATATCCCATGATGGGAATGGTGCAAAAATTGTATTTCCCCAACTTAGACACATTAAGCTTCAGACACTTTCCCCCTCTGTTTGTTCTGAGCAGTTGATGACACTAACCAGTGCTTCGTGCAGGATTCTTATCAGGAGCAGTCTCCTAATATCTTGCTATCTTCTGCCAATGGGGAGTAACAGTCTGTTTGCTGTCTGCAGGGAAAGAGACCCCTGCTGAAAAATAAATAAGATTGCAAGAGAAATACACAACAGGAGGAAGCACCTAGAGATTTCACTCAGCAAGAAAATGCTGATGAGAAATAACACCTTGAACTGCATTATCCATCCAAATTTGGGGATACTTTTTGGTGAAAAAATTTGCTTTCAAATATAGTCTTTGGTTCCAAAGTTCAATAAAGATGACACATGCAAACTAATTTAAATTTGTATTACTTATTTTATTAGTTATTGTGGTTTAACACTGGTGGGCAGCTCAGCACCACACAGATGCTTGCACACTCTTCTGCAGTGGGATGGGGAAGAGAATTGGAAGGGTAAAAGTGCAAAACCTCTTGGGTTAAGATAAAGACAGTTTAATTTGCCCAAATAAAGCAAAAAAAAGGAATTCATTCACTGCTTCCTATCCGCAGACTGATGTTCAGCCAAGCCCAGGAAAACCAGGCTCCAACAAAAGCAACAGTTACTTGGGAAGACAAACTCCATAACTCCAACCTCATTCTTTCCGCAGCTTCTCTTGATGAGCACGATGTTATATGGTAAGGGATATCCCTTTGGTTAGTTGAGGCCAGCTGTCTCAGTGTGTGATCAGTCAGCTGTCTCCTCTCCCAGCCTACTTGCCTGCAGGGCAGCTTGAGAAGCAGGAAAGGCCTTGATGCTGTGTAAGAACTGTCCATTGATACCTAAATCATCCCTGCGTTATCAAAAATGTATTCAACACAAATCCAAAACATAGCACCATACAAGGTACTATCAAGAAGTTTAACTCTATCACAGCCCAAACCAGTAGATTAGTATTAAAAAAATAAACCAAAATAAACTATGTCTTCTGGTAACATGGCACATGTAAAGGTGTTTTAAACCATCCAACACTGTGTTGAGCAGTAGGAATTATATTTTTAGTAGTTAGACATTCCATTTTAAAAAACCCCGAACCCTAAACCCACCAAAAACAAAACCAAAAACAAACAAAAACAAACAAACCTGAAAAGAGAAGAAGTAAGAAAAAAAGTAAGAAAAAAAGCTATTATCATTCTCAGTCTTACAGACCTACCCCAGGCTCTTAGGAATTTCTGATATTTTGTTGATTTCAACAAGCTTTGGGTAGCTTGTTTTCAATTAATTCTTAAACAGACTTCTAAACCCAAGCATCAGCCTTTTGTACACCTAATCAACAGAATTATCCTGTGGAAGGTAAAAAAGAAGAAAAGATCATAACAGGAGTCCTGAAAACTGAAGAGGGCAAAACATTGACACTTTCATTCATGATAAGATGAATATTTTTTCCTTCTTATTCCAAAAATACCTACTTAGTTTTCAAAGCAAGTAATAATGGTATTAACATAATGATGGAATGGAAATACTAAGGAAATAAATTGCCACTGTCACATCATTGTTAGATGACACATTGCTAGAGACACAAATGCCATAATATTGTCTATGACATAATGCAATGCATCTATAGAAAGAGTCCTTAAAGATAAATAAACAACCAATGAAACAAATAAAAAACCCCACCAAATCAACAATAACAAAAATTATTTAGCGTCTTATGCGAAGTGCTAGGCACTCACATACACATAGTTTATTTTGTTCGTCTTTTATGAGACAGTGGAGTATAAACTTTCATTTTGGAACTTGTGTCCAAATTCCAGCATAACAGAAATTATATTTGTTATGTAATTATCTGATTTAGATGGAACCGGTGGTTCCATGCTTTCCCTTCCCCCTCCCATGCTGACTTTAGGTTGAGGACAACTTTAATTGCTTATAGTAAAAAGCTGTATTGATAAACAAAAATGTAATATTAAATTCTGTATTAAACAGCAGAATGACCTAACTACCAAAATCAAATATATTCAAAGTGTTCTAGCGGTAGTTATAACAATATGAAAGTAGCAGCATTTCTTTTAACAACTCACTGTACAAGGAGACAAAAGATATATAGCTACAGATGATACAGAAGGAATTTGATGCCACGAAATACACTTTTACATGTTCAGGGTAGATTAGCAAATTTAGCTGCCTTCCTTCAACAAAGCTATCAATACTGAAAACACTTTCTACTATCAGGGAAGGCTGTATTTTGAAGACATTTTTTGCTGACCTGTCTAAGGTGCCTGGTTTAAGAAGAGACAAATCCAGCTTTGGAAATGCATTCTTCCTCTTCCTATCAAGGGAATTTAATTAACCATTTCAGACATATGCATGATAGAAAAACCTCCACTTGGTCAGATGAATCTCATGCTCTTCTTGAAGACCATTGGTGGAAGAGAACAAGTTCTACAAAGGAACAAGTGGAAATTCGTACCAAAGAGTTTTTTTCTTTTGATATCAATACTCTTAAGAAAAAAAAAAAAAAAAAAAGAGTAATTCATAATTTCTGGTATTTGTTTAAGAGTGATTGATACAAAATCTGACTGTTAAATTTGAAGGGAGAAGACATATATGTTTTGGATTGAGATTAAAACCACTATTTCATGGCAGTGTTACTTCAGAACAAATTTAGCGATTCACAGCATTAAGTAGAGAAATATCTGTAGCTAACCAAGCCAATTATTGTGCATTAATCATGATGATGAATTAAGCTTAATGCATCTGGCTTTCATTAAAGGTTTTTATATTGTTACCTCATTAATCAAATAAGTATGTTTTAGAAACTAGGAATCAGGTTAAAAAAAAAAGTATGGAATAGTAGGTAAATAAGTAAAAGGAGGAAAATTACAGATTTAGATGAGAGCTGTCAGTTTAGTTTTCAAACATGAGTTTTGTGGAACACATTATTTAATATTTTCAGTGATGAACAGAAATAACAAAGGGGAAAATTTTAACGAAATGCATTGGTGGTATGAGACTAGAAGTCATCAACACGAAGGAGGAGCAGCATACTCTCAAAGGAGCAACTGGATGGTCATAAGATCTGAAGAACCAGAAATAGGAAGACAAATTAAGGACCAGCCAGTCAGAGATTTATCTATAAAACATGAGGTCATGCTGTGAGATTATAAAAAAGAAAAGAACTAGAGAGTAAGAGAGAGGAAAGTACTAGGTAACTATCAGTGTATTGTTGCCGGGAACTGGCAAAATTTAATCATAGGGTGAACATTCTATACTACATAGAGACAAACTGCAATAATATTAACTATATATACAAGGCAGTGGTAAAATTGCATCTGTAAACCTATGGCTGTTGCAGCTCATGACATATCCAAACCTCAGCGCAGCACCTGAGGGACCATCAGCACTCAGACTCTCATGGAGAAGAAGGCAAAATGGCAGTTTATTGAAAGACACAGGCACTTATATACTAGTAACAGAGCCAGCCCGTTCATGGGCGGTTTTCTACTTAGTTCCTATGTTTCCGTCACAACACGTGATCTTCCGCATCGCCACATCCCTATGCTACTACAATTCCCACCTTCCATGCTACTATATATGGCTACTTTTATTCCCCCATATCCCAGGAAGTCTGAAACTGCTGCAGAAAAATGCAATAAAAGTGGTCTGTGAAGAAAGAGAATAAGAAACACAAAAACAACCCTTCTGTTTACATGTTAGAGAAATGGTAGTGAAGGCGTAACACGATTACTCTTATCTGAAACACTATGAATGAGTATTAATAAATGAAGCTAAATTACAATTGGAATACCTGAGGAAGATTCATTCAGGATTCAGGAATGAATGCAAAAAGATTTGGCTGATGAAAAATTTAAGTTTGAAATTAGACTTCTAACATTTACATCAGTGACTTTCTTTAAGAATGCTCTGTAGAAGCAACATGAAGCCAAAAAGCTAAAGTTTAAAATAAGTTTATGTCAGGCATTTCATCAGACAAGCTCCCTGCAATGAAAGAATTGATGATTTAATGAGCCCCTTCCAATCCCATGTTTCAAGTTCTGTTAAAATCCTTTGGCATTATCTGTGTGGGGTTTTTTGGTTTTGTTTAGAGGTTTTTACATTTTCTCTTTAATGTAGGCCAGGGATGTATCAAAAATCCTAGTATCACACTGGAAACTTGTGTCAGTGTCCTGAGTTACTGTCCCTCCTTAGATTCTTGGTTACTTATTCAAAGATCAAGCAGAAATAATTATTTTTTTTTTGCTGAGATCTCTTTTAACTCCAAAAACCTGCAAGGACACTAAATGTAAACTAAGGAAGACAAAAGCTTAAGGAAAACATATTATAAATAAAAGCATCAAGCATTTAAAGGCAATTGTATTTGAACAAAAAAATACATATATATTAGAAAATCATCAGTAAAAATCAAAATTGCTTAAGCTAAATTTGACATTTTGATGAATTTGTAAGATTTATTTTTTCCTTATCAAAAGACATTCTTCCTTAGCATTTCTAGTTATAGTTTTATAGTTACCCTGATAATTTTTTATCACAAGATTACAATATTTTTGGTGATTTTTTTTCCCCTCTGTTACAATACAGAATACTGTACATAGTATCAAAATGATTTTTTGATTAGGTAAAAAATGAAAGCTCTATAGAATCTCTAAGATTCACTTATGAAAACTCTGGGGTTTTTTTCTGTTGGCTTGCCCTGGCAGTTGCACCATACTTTTCCTTTTTCTCTCCATTAGCTCTAAGTATATGAATGGTGGTTACTCACTGGGATACCAGAAGTGATGCAAGGGGTATGACCACATATATACTAGCTTGGCCATAAAACACAGGGAAGCAGTAAGGCAATGCTTTGAACAGGTAGATAATAGTTTTAAAAAACTAATTTGATAATGTACACTGATCTAGTATTCCTGAGGCTCAAGGCAGCTCCTAGACAGAGAGAGCACAATTACCTTCAAGCTTAATATGTGTTCCACCAACTTTATTTAATTCTGTTTCAGATTATTAGGTTCTAAAGTCCTTCAGTTATCTAGTTCATTTTAAGACTGATTTTGTCTGATAGCAACTTAGCTTTCAAAGTCCAAACCATGTCCAATTATGTTTGTGTATACAAAAGTTCACATTCATCATTATCACATTAAGAGCTCACTTACATTCTATAAGCCTAAAAGCTTTTTCAGAATTTTCTAGTAGCTGCCAGCTAAGGGTGTAAGCAGGTAACATTTTTTCCACTTAGTGCCATAAAAGTTAGGCAACATACTAGATGTATTCCTCAGTTTCCCTTTATACTCCATGTAAAAATTTGTGAGTCATTGGTTATAACATTTTGGACAAAGCATTTGATTATTTTGAGTCATTCCACTCAGGTCATGAGAATCGGTTACAAACCAATTTGTGGTGGCAAAATCCTGAAGGATATAGGAACTGAATTTCATAAAATAAGTGACATATCACTGGGTTTTCATTTGTTGGAGAGTATTTTGGGGTGCAGCATGAGAAATATATAACGGCCTTTCTTCAGTCATTATTGTAGTGATTTCAAATGAACCGCTATAAATAATTGAACTAAAATATTTTTTCTAAAAGTTACACTTCATAAGTAATATATGTTGTTTTTACTATTGGTGCATTCTTATTGCAGTTAATGAAACAGAAGTAATTTATCAGTAGCCCATAAATGAAAAGTGCTTATTATCTTAGAATGTGCCCACATTGCTCAGTGCAGCTCTGAGGAAAGCTGTGTCAGTGGGAAGGGAAGAGTGGTGGGTACGCAGACAGTTTACATGCAAAGTGAGTACCTAAAGGTAAGCCAGGCAGCTAATCAAACATCTTTAAAGCCTGCATTTTATCTGATTGAGTCAACATTCATAGAAAGGAGTTTGGCAGGTGAAAATTAGGGAGAATAGCTAGCTGTCCAAAGAAAATTGCTTTTTCAATTCTCTGTAAATTGTTGTGCTCTAGAACAGTTAGAAGCAGACATTCAAGTGGAATATAAAAAAGGGCAAGAAAGTGAGTACAAAAAGAATCTTCATACACTATTATTGTATACTACTGAACTTTAGATATCTCATGAAAACCACTACAGGAATAAGAGATTGAATATACATTGATTATACCAATTGTACAAAAGTAAGTAGCATAATATGTAGGTCTTTTCTTTAAAATAAATATCTTCTTTTTGCATATTACTATATGCCTACTTGTACCCTTATTTACACAATCCAGGTAGTTAAACATTCTTTGACAACCTTAACTGCACACAGGCATTTCTATAAAGTTTATGAGATAATACATACCTGTCAACATTATCATACCTTCTCTTCAGCTGCATAAATCAGCAAAGATTCAGTAAGTAAAAGGAGCTGTAAGATTTTATATCAAATGACTATTTAACCTCATCACATACCCAGACTAAGAATACTTTTATGGCAAGGGCTTGAGACACTTTTGTTTTGTTTTCTTTTCTTTTCTTTTCTTTTCTTTTCTCTTTTTTCTTTTCTTTTCTTTTCTTTTTTCTTTTCTTTTCTTTCTTTTCTTTTCTTTTCTTTTCTTTTTTCTTTTCTTTTTTCTTTTTTCTTTTCTTTTCTTTTCTTTTCTTTTCTTTTCTTTTCTTTTCTTTTCTTTTCTTTTCTTTTCTTTTCTTTTCTTTTCTTTTCTTTTCTTTTCTTTTCTTTTCTTTTCTTTTCTTTTCTTTTCTTTTCTTTTCTTTTCTTTTCTTTTCTTTCCTTGCTTTGCTTTGCTTTGCTTTGCTTTGCTTTGCTTTTCCTTTGCCTTCTTAGTTCTGGAATACAAGGTAAACGGGTCAAAGACAAAATAAGAAACTGAGCTAACATAGAAACTGCTACACCATGACTATAATCAGTCAGTAGTTCAAAAGTCAGTGATGTAACCAACTGTATATTTGGCAGCCTTTCTTAATCTTCAGCTGAAATCACCATGTAGTTGTTTACCTCTTGGTAGTTCTGGGGAGGACTTCTGGCAGAAAAGCAAGCCATTCCAATTACCTCTTCATCCACCAAGATAACAATACCTTTGGAAACAGTTAAAGAGGTCTTGCTATGCATTTGACTGCATTAGAGTTGAAATGACAAGAAAAAGAAGAAAATTTGAAGTGATTGGCTCCCATCTATAAAACATACATCAAGTCCCTGCACTATCATAAATAAATAAACAAATTTGGACTGATATTTGTTGAAGATGGTCATCTGACTAATAGTGGTGAAGAAAAGTGGAGGCATTCAGTGCTTTTTTTTCCTCAGTCTTTAATAATACTGATAGACCTTGACCTGCCCGGTCCCTCTCAGTCAGAAGAAAATGACTGCAGGACCAGTGACTTTCCATTTGTGGACACTGAAATTGTCAGGGACCAGCTGTATCAGCTGAATATTCACAAGCCTGGGGGGGCTGATGGGATTCATCCCACAGTTCTGAAGGGGCTAGCAGATGCTGTGACAGGACTTCTCTTGACTATCTACCAAAGGTCTTGGGAGCCTGGGGAGGTCCCTGCTGACTGGAAGCTAGCCAATGTTATTCAAATCCACAAAAAGGGTGTTAGGGAAGACCCAGGGAACTAAAGACCTCTTAGTCTAACCTCAGTTCCTGGAAAAAATTAGGGAGAAGATTATATTGCAGCCTATTGAAAGGTATTTCAAGAATAGTTCAGTCATCAGGCACAGTCAATATGGGTTCACAAAAGTAAAGTCCTGTTTGACTAATTTGATATCCTTCTATGATAAGGTCATCCACCTTGTGGATGAAGTGCAGATGGTGGATGTAGTTTTTTCTGGATTTTAGTAAGTCTTTTGATATTGTCCCTCACAGCACCCTTCTGGACAAGTTGTCCAACTGTGGGATGAGTGGTTTCATGGTGCACTGGGTGAAGAAGTGGCTGAACAGCAGGGCTCAAATGATTGTAGTGAATGGGGCTACGTCTGGCTGGTGACCCGCCAGCAGCAGTGCTCCTCAGGGCTGTGTTCTAGGGCCTGCTCAGTATATCTATGAATGCACCATTAGCAATCTTGCTGATGATAGCAAACTGGGAGGTGCTTTTGACTCTCTTCAGGGACAGAAGAGCTTTCAGAGCAATCTAGATAGATTGGAGCACTAGGCAATCATTAATGGCATGAATTCTAACAAGTCTAAATGCCAGATTCAGCACCTGTGACAGAGTAATGCTGGGCACAGAAATAAACTGGGGGAGGAGTGGCTGGAGAGCTGCCCTGCAGAAAGGGATCTGGGGGTGCTGGTCAACAGCAGGATCAATAGGAGTCAGCAGTGGCCCCAGCAGCCAAGAGGGCAACCCACATCCTGGGGGCAATCAAACACAACATAACCAGCTGGTTAGAAGAGATGGTTATCCTGCTGTATTCAGTGTTGGTTTGGGATCACCTTGAGTACTGTGTGCAGTTCTGGGCCCCACAAATTAAGAAGGATGTGGTGGTCCTTGAATGCTTCCAGAGGAGAACAACAAAGTTGGTGTAAGGGCTAGAAGACATGTCCTATAAGGATGGGGACTGTGGGGTTGTCTAGTTTGGAGAAAAGGAGGCTGAGGGGTGATCTCATTGCTCTCTACAGCTTCCTGAGGAGGGGGAGGGGAAGTGGAAAGGGAGGTGCTGAGCTCTTCTTGGTATCCAGTGATAGGATGCATGGGAATGGTTGAAAGCTGCACCAGGGAGCTTCAAACTGTAAGTTAGGAAGCATTTCTTTACCAAGAGGGTGGTCAAATACTGGAACAGTCTTCCTAGAGAGGTGGTTGATGCCCCAGGCCTGTCAGTGTTTAAGAGGCATCTGGACAATGCCTTTAACAACATGCTTTGACTTTTGCTCAGCCCTGAATTGCTCAGGCAGTTGGACTAGATGGTTGTTGTAGGTCCTTTCCAACTGAAATAGTCCTAGTCTAGTCTAGTCTAGTCTAGTCTAGTCTAGTCTATACTATTCTAGTCTAGTCTATCCTATTCTAGTCTAGTCTATACTATTCTATTCTAGATTGATAGATAAATAAAATCTATTGAGAAATATACATGCAATAAGTAGAGAAATAGTGGGGTTTTTTTAGAATATTACTGATATGTCTGTTAGCATACAGAGTTTGTGAGATGTAATCTGATTTGAATTACCTAAAAAAAATTTCTACAATGACAGAACAGAAGTTTGTTCCTGGAGGTTTTTGTCACTCAATGAAGAACCAAGTTGTTTGGATTTCACAACAAACTAGTTATTGTTCAAATTAACACAGTAATAGATACAAAAATTTTCATAAGTTACAAATTAAGTATTGCCCCCATACCTGCTACTTATAACAAGGCATATCTTCCTGCAGAAATATTTTCAATTATTTATTTTTCCTTTGATTTTTACAGAAGTATATATTTTCTGTTTCTTGGGTTTTTTGTTGTGTTTTTTTTCCCCCAAATCCTAAACATCAATGGCCTCTGACTTCATTTAGTACTTCTCTATAATTACTTATTTGGTAATTTTCCCAGGGTTTTTCTCTATTTCTTTGATGATGTCATTAAAATTCCTTTGGTTTTGAGTTCTATTTCGATAAATGTTGCAGCAAAAAGGCTTCTCTGGCATGGAGACAGCTAGAGAAGACTTCCTTTGTTCTCCTTTGTCTTTTGTCTTATTGGGGACATTTACAGATGATCTTCCATACCTTTTTTTCTTTTTTAGATCTTTACCTCTTTCCACTGTCTGAGAACAGAAGCTCACTGGTTACGTTCTTGTTATTAAAGTAGTTGCAACTAGTGTATTCCCCCTGGAGAAAACTTCCTTCCAGAGGGAATGGAAGCCAAGAAGGATGATTTTCATCCTCAATATTAGCACACACATGCAAGATCCACTAGCAAAATGCCTTATTGCTGACTAGTTTTAGACCCTAGAAATGCAGCAATACATTATAAAAAACTGAAGCTCACCTAACTTAAAATGGTAAATAAATAGTGGAGTTAAACATTTCAATAGTTCAGGTCAATGTACATTAAAATGTTAATATAATGTTTTTTGAAATGTAGCATGTATGCTACATGTAGCATGTATGGAAGTAGCATGTATGGAAGTTCAATATCTTCACTAAGTGAATTTTATTGTAATTATTCAAATGTTACAAAATACCATGATTTGTCTATTCAATGCAAGCTTAATTTTCCCTTCATCTCAGAATGGCAGCCTTTTGGTCGTTCCAGCATAATCTGTTGTGTTAGCATAGAAAATTTTGTCAAAAAAGAAAATTTATGCTTGCATAGGGACTTGTCGAGGTAAGTAAATTAGAAACATAGAAAGCTGGTGAACAAACTGAAATGCTAGGATTATTGCCTTATCATGTAGGTTTCTCGCTGCATCTTGCAAGATCTTAAGGGTTTGAACAAGAATAATTTGTTGACAGGGCTGCTAATGCCTCTGGCTTTTAAAGGATAGTTATTACCTATTTTTCATAGCTCTGTTGTGCTGAAAGTGTGTATAAGGATAGGAGGAGTTTAAGACTCAAGTGTCTGTGAATCTTGAGATTCATACACTAGATAGTTCATGATAGTATGAGACCCAGACAATGAAGATAGTGACTGATGCTGGAAAATATATATTTTTGTATGTTTAAGAGAGTATAATCAGAATCAGTGTGCTATTCTCAACCTAAATTTACATTTAGGATTGGGAAGAGAGAGATTAAGATCTAGACTACTAGTGGATCCTAACTATACAACTCTTTAAATGAGGTTTCTTCAGTAATGGGCTTTCTTGAGTAACCTAATACCTCAAAGTTAACCAAGGATTCATGGGGTCTTGGTTGGCTAGGTTTATTATTGGGGATATTATACCAGAAATTATGAGTTAAGTAGTTAAATTCATTCATAGATCATATTCAGTGCTAGAGAAAGAAAATTAGTTATGATGACAAAAAGATAGAATGATTGAGATATTCTTAAAACAGGGCTAGTGCTATGGTTTAGGATCATGAAAGGCAGAAACTGGGCTGCAGCCTGCAAGTTATAGAGAACTAAATTAAGAATTGTAATTGACTGGCACGAGTGGCTTAATTTTAGTAATTTCTGGATTTGCTTGACTGTCCTTAGGAGTTGAGACAATGTTGAAATAGGCTTAAGATTTAGGAAAGTTGTGGATGAAAAGAAAGATTTATGGCTGATTCTAGAAATACTGTAAGCTAAAATGAGGGCACATCTTACCTCTGACTCATGTCAGCTTGGTGACAAATAAGACTACCAGGAGCTACTATATTTTGAAAGACAATAAGTGGGTTCTTCCCTCTAGTCCAAGCAACAATTGTAACCATGGAATATATACTTGCTGAAGAATCAGACTAGTCTGCTGGTGGCAGTTTGAGAGAAAGAATTTATTTTGCCAAGTGTTTGAGCTCCTGCCCAGACAGATAAGATTAGTATTAGAGTAAGGCTGTGATGGATTTCAGGATGGGCTTATTCTTGGGAACAGTTGTAACTGAACAGCAAGGGCTGTTCAAAGATCTGGTAAAACCCAGAAGAGCTTGGCAAAATCTCAGAAGTATCCTAAAATTGTAATATAAAGACACATAGACTGAAGAGCTAGGGGTTTTTTTTCCCCTCTTGTACAGTGCAAATTCAGCAGGCTAGGATAAGGGTTGCTGCCAGAAAGGATTGCTGGCAGTTTATGAGAAATACAGAGATACATTTGATTTCCAGGTTAAATTTCCATCTAGTTCTTTTCAAAGCGAGTTTAGAAAAGTAGGAGCTGAAAATGAGATTAATATTGATTTCTTAAAGATCCACTGTGGATATTAAGGAAAAGGTGTGGGTCATGAGGAGTGGTGTTATCAAGGGCAATGATTTAAGACAGAAGTAGGTAGGGTTCCCTAAATTATGCTAAGCATAATTTAGAAGGCAGAAAATAGGAAGTCAGAATTAAAAAAAAAAAAATAAAAAATCATGAACTAGATGTTATGTGCTTTCCTACACTGTCCAGTCTTGGACACTACTGTCAAAGTGGAAGTCATAGTAATGACATTTACAGTTCTTAATTAGATAATTGACATATCAAAGTGTAGCTGTTATCTGTATGTAGCTAATCCAACTGACTGTTAGGGCACTCCTCTTCCACCACCCTATACATGTGCATTCTTATAAACATGCTTGAGAACAGCAGCCACAGCTATCAGTACTGTAGTTTATTAAGTTTACACAGTGACTGTCTGCTAAAGCACTCACAGAAATATTTCCCCCATTACAACCCTGCTCAGATGTACCAGCATGAGATTCAATACCATTCAATTCTTCACACTGGGTAGGCTCTGAACACAGTCATAAAAACCTGGTATGATGTGACATGAGGGATGGAGTGCTCCTCCAACAACATCACTTAGGGATTTTGGGGATTTCTAGCCCCTAATGAAACACCTAGCCTGCAACCTGCCAGATGTAGAACCTCCAGAAAAAAGATACAGGGAAACTTGTTTTCTTTTCTTTTCTTTCTGCCCCCCACCCCCCAGCTGTCACTGTGCACACCTGAAGCAGGAGAACAGAGTGATCAGAACAGTCTGATTACACATCACACTATTTAACTACTGCATTTGTCTGAGCAGCTGCTCTACAGAAAAGAAATCACTGAGTTTCAAGACAACAAACTTTTTCTTCTTTTTCTTTTAGTTTTCTGTGTTTTTTTCTTGGAGAAAAGTGGTTATGCTCACGTTGAATAGCAAGTAAATGTCAGTAGAGCAAGATGGATTTCTGTTTTCAACACATCTTGCTGCAACACAGAGCCAGGACAAAGGATAGTCCTCTGATACATGTTTCAGCTCTCCTACTGCCTATATTATGCAGGATAGTCTCTGTGGATCTATGTTAAATGATCGTTTCTGGAAGGCAGTGGTCCTTTGCACATACGTTAGATGAGAAAGTTCATAATGAGTGGATTTTAAATAAGTTCTGCCTGTCTTTATATGAATCCAAATTTTCAAAAATAATTTCATTTTTAGCTATTTTTTCCTATGCTCATTTTAGGACTTCTCTGAGGTTTGGTTTGATTGGGTTTGTTTTTTTAATGTTTTTGATACTTTGATGCTGACTTTGCTTTGCATCCTCTGTATTAACACATATAAGCCTTCTACAGTCTTTTTGCCTGCATTGCAATTCCCTTCTTTTGTGTTTTTACTCTGTTTTCAGCAATTAGGAAACTTAAATGACAATTTCCCTTGTTTTTCTCTACCTGTCTTTTTCCTATTTCAGTATCTTAGAGTTTTTGTTAATATCAAAAGAGGCACATGTGCACATACACAGAACAGATCAAATATCTTACTGCAGCACTTAGTTGAATATTAGCTAATTGGAAAAGTTGTCAGCTAAAGTACAGTGTTAGTCAGAAAAATAAATAATAGATGTATGCACTTTATTATTTCAGAAAAACTTAGTGCAGCTCCGTACATGTACTAGAGTCCCTACACCTTTTGTACATCAGAACTGAAGACTGTCAAAGGATTTTACTTCACATTTAATCCCAGAAATACTTAGCGAGTCATCCTGTGAACTCCTTACACTGAAGGGTAGTGAATGAAGTCTAAGATCTCTTCTCAGATATCTCTGTCAAAAGACAATTTATCCTCTGTCTGCTTACAAAGTAGCATTCTTCTCAAGATAAAAGGTATAGAAGTGCAATTAATGAGGTAAATGACATCTTGTGCCAGCCATATGGAAGGGTGAATTCACCCTAACTGAAAACAGCAAATGGGAAGAAAAAATGGTAATGAAAGGCAGTGCTGAAACTATTCAACCACACAGACAATTGAGTTTTCTCCCTTACTATGTCATTAAAACCCTATCATGCACTACCAGAGGAGCAAGTAAGATCAGTACTTACTACTCATTTTTCTTTTTCTATGACTTTCTAAGAATTCAAGGGATGCTTATGCAAATTTACTAAGAAGTTTAGATGATTGGACTATAATTTAAAGCAGTGAATTGGACTTCTGAACTCAGGCAAATTTTGATATATTGTTCTGATAACATGAGAGTTCCTAGAGCTGACACAGCTGGCACAATATGTATATCTAAGTACACATATAACACATGCATTGTGTTCAAAGTCTTCAACACTTCCCATATTGGAAATAATCTAAGGTTATTGTTGAGATTAAAATTAAGGTTCAAGCATGATACAGAGAGCGCTCCAATTGCTATATAATTTTGTGCAGACAATTCCAAATAGTTTTATGCTAATTTTAAGATCCACTACTGGGATATTTATAGGCTAGGCTTACTCTTAAAATTAGTTGATTGTACCTCAAACTAGCTCACTGTCTGACATAAGATTTCAAGTTTTCATACCTTCCAGAATGACCATTAGTAGTGCCAGATATTTTGCATCATCTAGGACACAGAAGTTGAACAATGCTATATTAATGTTATCTTTATAATTCCCAACTAAGAGCCTATTGATGTGCCTAAAGTTCTACAGAGATACCTGAGGCTTCCTCAAGCCTCATTTTTGCTCAAGCTTTCCCACACCTCACTTGCAACATTGAAAGTATTGTCCTTACCACAGGGCAACAGTCTTTGTTCCTGGGTGGGGGAAGGGGAAAAAAACCAAAACAAAACACATCAAACAACTATTTGTCTTTCACTGAACTGTTAGCGCTGCATGTGTAGATGCTTAAATTCGAGCCAATAAGGCCCATTTCATTTATCCATCAGGACACCTGAACCTTCACCTGCCTTGGCTATAGCTTTCATATATGTATTTTCTAACAGACTTGCAGACTGTTTATACCTTCCACCTGATTAAATAGCAAAAACTGACTTTAAGAAGAATTTTAAAAATCCATCTAATCTTCTGAAAATGATGAGATGCCAATTCATGAATTAATAATATCAACAATTAATTATATCAATAGTATAACCTACCTCCTTCTTGCATATAGTAGTGACCTTCCATATAGTAGTGACCTTCCATCTTTTCAAAGAAAACAATTTTCTGTCCTACATTCAACATTTAACTGTTAAAGAAAATAAAAACATGGGGGTGGGGGGTGGGAATCTTTGTTTAGATTTACTCAAAGTTTTAAAATCTGCTGGCTGAAATTATGTGCCTTAAAAAATATATATATATTGCCTGTATTTACATTGCTTGCAAAGAATAGATGGCCTTTGTGATCCTTTGAGTGCCCAGTTTTGTACTAGATGGAAAAGTTATTCTGGAACACTGAAAGAGCCAGAGGGCAAGAGCAGTTATTCTTGTGTTTATTGAAACTGGTTTTGGGCTAGTTTACTGAACTTGTCTAGATATCCATACTAAAATTTAGATTCTGACTTTTTCTAATACAGAGTTAATTAAAATGGGTTGTCATAACTGTTTGTGTTTTGAGACTATTACCCTGAATCTTTGTATGTCCAAATGAGACTAGCCAGAAAAAAAAAAAAAGGAAAAAAAAAAAGAAGGAAAAAAAAGAAAGGGAAAAAAAAAAGATGAAAAGGGGAAAAAAGTGTAGAGGAACAGTTTCAATCGGAAGCTTCGCTTAGTTGCTTGAGAAAAGGCAGTTTATGGAAATAAATAGAATGATCCTGTAATAATCCAGTTTATGGAGAACAGTAAAACTTCATTATGATTTTTCTGAAAAAAACAAAATGTTTCAACTTCAGTACCCCACGTGTCCCCTGCCCTCCCCCCCTACCCCAAGAAAAAAACAAACAAACAAACAAAACAAACCCAAACCAAACAACAAACACAGTTTTTCCATTTTTTACCACACAAATTATCTCGGGATCCAAGTTTGAGTTCCCAGGGAACACTGAGATTAGTCTTGAGGTAGTAAGAAGTTAAACTGAGGCTGTACATTTTTCTGCCCATGAGGGGAAATAAGAAAAGCATAAGGAGGAAAACTTGATGAAGATCTGTATTCCAAGTTGAAGAGAGACACTCATACTAGTTATAATTCCTCATCACAGAGTACTAGAATGATTATCTGGTAGTGGAACAAAATTTGAGAGTATCATTACACCTCATAGACAACCCTATCCATTCAATAGGTGTGACTTTCTGAAAAACATTATGCATCATGCATAAAAAAGGTGTAGCAGTGATGACTGGTTTGTTTATTTGTACAGAATTCCCTTAGGCATTTTCCCCTTATAGAGGTAATTCTTTCAGAATTTTTAGCTAAAGCATGCACTCTGAGAGATAAAATCCACATGGAATCTATTATTCCAGTTCATAAAAAGAGCTCCAGTTTCCAACTAAATGTATGCCTCAGACCTATTAAATAGTAGCCAATTGACCTACAGTAAAACTTTGACAATGCTAAAATTCATGTGGTTATTTATTAATTTCGAAACTAACTGGTTTCTGAGTAAGAAAAATAAATAAATCTGGGCCTAAAATCCATTACTGGGAATATGTTATACAGAAATAGATAAAAGTAACGTGCATGGGTCATTAGATAATTTCTACTAATGGAAACCAGAATTATTCAAGCCTAAGGGCCATAATGACAGAAAGTACATGAAGAAGATTGTGGTTATAGATGTTCAAGCAATTTGCTATCCTGATTTCCCCAGAAGGGTTACGTCCTGGTTTTGCTGCCCAGAAAGACGGCAGAGCTGTTCAGGACAGCATGTAGCCAACATGTAGAAGATGAGCATATTCACTGCATCTCTGGGGCACTTTGCATTGGCAAAGCTCCTGTGAAGCCTTGGCAAAGGATTACATTTTCCCAAATCCAGATGGGATTCAAGGAAAAGAGAGCATTGATATTGCTACTTACCCTTCCCAGCAAATCAGTACCCCTGAGGCATAACTGAACTCAGCCTAGATAGTACCTAAAACCAGAGCTCTTGATTTTATTTTGTGTGTGTATGTGTGAGCCATAAGAAGATACATAAACCAGGATGCCTCTATTGATAAAAACCACTGAAAAAATGTGAAGTCTATTTTATATGGAATTCTATTAGCTTGATCCCAGTTCTTCCATGCTGGGCTTTGTGGACCTCTTATAGAAAATTAGATGTTATTGGCAGCATACTCCAGTAAGTCATGTTCAATTTATCACATGCAAGCAGTACAAAAAAAACCCCTGAACTGGCATGAGTCTGACTCCTGGGAATTATTACACTATGAAGTCACAGAAAGCTATGGGAAGTAGAATAGTAGGTTTTCATGTTAGCCTTTCCTGTGTATTTAGGAGTGAAGTAAGCCAAGGCTGAAGAGCAAAGTTTAAAGTCTGATGTCGCTAGCCTCCACCATCTGGCTCTCTGTGAGCACAAATTTGAGATCACAGAAACAAGGAAAACTAAAATAGATCTAATTTCAATGAATCTACATGGTGAGAAAACGAGAATTCCAAAAAGTGTTTTGTCATCACTTCCAAGCACAATTTAAACATCAGAATTCAAGTCTTCCCACTCTGTGGGAACAGAGATCAACAAACAACAGAACCATATGCATGGTTAAATTCTGCTAGAGAGACTGGAGTTACAGGAGGGCTGCAGGGAGAGCAGTCAGTGTCTATATTCGCAGCTAAGACTAAATATTATGTAAATCAAAGTAGGGATACAACTTTCAGTTAATTGCCTTTCAATTAAATTAATTTGTATTTACCATCTTCAGGTTCTTGTAGACTTATTTTTTTGGTATTGTGTTACTTAGAAAAAGTGATATTTTCAAAGGAAATGTCTTTGTGACATACCTTTTATGTACATACTAATGGGGAAAGAAAGGTTTGGTTGTTGAGGGTTTATTATTATCAATTACTTTATTTGTAATTTTCTAATAATATTTCATTTATTTCTAGTGTTGATCATCCTAAAATTTAGATTTTTTTTTAACTTTACCCTCCCCTCACTTTATATGCTTGTAACACAGCTGCTAAATCTTAAGCTAGAATTCTAGTTCCAGAAAAAAGAATAGGCAAGTTTAAGTGAAAATTTATCACTTTCTAAGGCTAATGGTTGAAACGTACTCTTGAATGTGCTACTGGAGTGTATACTTCTCTCCATTGCTTATAAAGGGAGCACAGGGTTACTGTCTCCAGTTAACACATCTGTAGGCCCAAACAATTTTAGGATCTAAAAAGACCTTTTTAGTAGTGTGTAGAAGACTGAGTGAAGCTATCTAAAGCATAATTAATTATTTTCACTTGGATTTCAGAAGGTCCATTGCATCTGCTTTGAGAGTCTATAGATAGGGTTTTACAAATTGCCCTTCTGTTGCCAATTTGGTTTTTTTACGTGCAAGAAAATAGGTATCTGATCAGAATTAGGAAAAGACTATGCATCACGGTTAGGAATCTTAGACCTAAGCCCACATTTAATCTTACAAAATGCAACTTTTATACCAACTTGATATGTATCAAAACATTGATGAATGAAATTAGTGAGAGCATTACTGATCATGGAGCCAGGATAAATTTCTGGTATAGCTTGGGTAAAAATTATCCTATCCCTTTAAGAACAAAATCAGATTTATTATATTTATCTAATTTTATTCATATACTTACGTGTGTGTTGTATGTATGTATGCGTGCTATGTAATTAAGAGATTTAAAAAAATTATGCTGTTCCTAGGAACAACAAAGTTTGTTTTATAGTATCTTCAGGAAAGAGTGACTTCTGTGAAAATGGAAAGTATAATGATGAAACTTCAAACTGAAAAAGTAATTTAAGAACATATAATAGATGAAAACTAGCTCACATTTTTTCAGTTTTTCCTGTGATGTACCTGTCATATAACTGAAATACAAGTTTCATGTAACTTCAAATAGACATTTCAGGGGATTTGTTTTTTCCACACTTATATTTTAAATACAAAGGAAAGACTTAGAACAAGCTGCAGTTGTTCTAGTTTGAGTCCTACATAGAATCTGCATCAGAAATATAAATTGTATTTCTTTGGGGTTTGGGTGGGGGTTTTTTGGGGGGTGTGTTTGTTTGTTTTGGTTTGATTTAAGTTTTTCAAACCAGTATGCATTGAATTCATGTTACTGGCTGTTCTAAGGTATGACTACACAATCATCCTAATTGCATTGACCCAGTAGATTACTTCAATTCTAAGCAATCAGGGGATGAATATTTTTTAGATGAGATAACACAGTGAAGGAAGGGGCTATTTTATTTACACTTCTTTTTCATGAAATTAACTTATTGTGAAAGAAGACTTTTCAGTTCTATAAAAAAAGCACAGATTTACATCCACACAGCTCATAACAAGAAGACAAATTATGGGATTTTCATACAGCTAGGAATGACAGGAACACAGTACTGAACAGGGGAAAATAATTTATGTCCACAATTATGCATAGTTTGAGAACTCTTAGAAAGAAGCAATATTCTGGCATTAAGCATTCATTTTATTTTTTAAAAATATTCCGGTGTTCATTTAATCTAAACTCATAATAACAGAAGCAGACTTTATTTTTTAGCATAATACAATACCAGATGAGAAATCACACAAATAAAAGAAGGGAACACTGAAAGAGAGAAGTGTAGTATTTGCCACTTCTGCTGAAATTGGAATTTCTTTCTTAAGAGTTCCAGATGGTGTCCAGTAAAAAAAATCCTATCTTTTCTTATTTTGCTTGGGGTTTTTGTGTTTGTTTGTTTGTTTTTTTACTGTTGTTCAGAAAAAGATTGACCTCATTTCATTAGAAATAGTTTTCTCCTTGATTGTTTGTTTGTTCTCAAAGACAGCAGTTTGAAGGGAAGAACAGCATTAATTAATTCATTTTAAGAAATTTTTTTTCTCTAACTTTGTGGGGTTTTTCTATCTATGTATATGGGAGGTTTTCCTAAGTCTCCTGGAACATTCCTAGGGGATGGCTACCCAAGTTCTTTCCCTCTCCCTGCCTACTGGCCATAAAGACAGTTTGGCTGTAGGATCAATGTCGAACCATGGCTTCTTGCAATACCTGACAGAAAAAGAGTAAAACTGACAAGAACCTCCATGATAAGGAAGTGTTGTATCAGGTTTTGAACTAAAAATTTAGAAATTTTGAGCAGGCATTCTGAATATTTTTTTTCCAAAGAAATGGATATTTTCCAAAATTTATCAAAAAATTCTCACAAAAATTACAGATTATTCTAGTTGTTGAAATAAACTTCATTTTTTTTTAAAGTGTATTTATATATCAATGTATTAAGGATATAATTTCATTGATGACACTCAACTGTAAAAAGATCAAAAGAAAATATACAGTGACATTCATCTTCAATAAAAATAGGTAAAATAAAGCAGTATTATAATAAAAAAGACTTTCACGATCAATACACTAAGGCTTTATGTTCATTGTGGCATATACCTAGAAAGTCCTGTTTCAGGCTATTTCTATACTAATGTTACTGCTGGACCTGTATTTTTTGAAGCAATCCATAAGCTGATTTTAAACGACCTGCCTTCAGCTTGGAAAACTATGCAGCACAAGCTTAAAATCTCTCCTGAGAAGTTGGAAATATGTCAGTGGTTTGTCTGCACCGAGTTCTGCTTAGTTGTTGCTGTATTGTTGTATGGATGATTTTCTTTTCAGCAATTTATTTTTCTTTTTATGCCAGAAAGTCAGTGTTCAAGACCCAAACTTTGTTGACTACTCTGTACAATTTATACGTAGTTGTACACAAAGTAGATGTATTTTAATATACCGATTTCAGAGAAACCATTTGTGATTGTTATAAGGTTAAGTGTAACTTTCAGAAAAGAGACCTCAAGGAAAACTAATAAAAATGTTACCAGGGTAAACAAAGGAGAATCTTTATAAAACAAGCATGCAAATTACTAACACAAGTAATTTTCAGGACGTTATTGAATCTACCCTTGGGATTTCCTCAGAAAGAAATGCTTCAGGTTCTAATCTATGCTGAATTGCTGGAATGTGTTGTAGTTAATTAGATATCGATCCTAGTTGTCAATGGATATACCACCTATCATCTATTTCCATGCAATGTGAAATGTATAAAGTCTGAATTGATCTTGGAACTACCTTTAAGTAGTTATATTTTAATTATATATTGGTTACCGCTGAGAAAATTAATCCCATTAAAATTGAAGAGTATAAGAAATTTTTAATAATTAAGTGACTCTAACATTAAAAGCAATAACTGAATTTTGCTTACTTCTGTTTTTCAGATGTACATATATTTGTAATGTTGTCTGATCTGAAAGTATTGATCTTTTTTGTTAACAACCATCTGTAGAAAAAAATGACAGTAATTGCTAAGACCAACTTGAGCTTGACTGTTTTTCTTGAAAATTTATTGCAAGATCGATGTCTATTTCCATCTAGAGTAACTATTGTTTTTAGATTTGTTAATGTAACCTTATAAATCATTCATTATCTTCCAACCACTGAAGTGAGACTGTACATTACCTTTTTCTGTCTTCTTAAATAGGATTTTTCTCTAATTTGGTCCAAGTGAATAAAGTAAAACATCAAAGCCAAACAGAGTTGTTAGAAGAAACATCTAAAGTTCTGCAGAACTAGCTAAATATGATATTAAGTTATACTCGTGTATTGAATATTTTGCTGGTATTAGCATAGGCTGGGTTTTTTTGGTCTTGACTGAATCTTTGTCTGCACATGTTTCTACAGATGAAGAACTGAGTATAAAGAGTTGAAGGTTACCCCTTAAATGGATTTTTATGCAAAGGTATATAACAGTGAATTTAGAGCCAGATATGACCAACTTTCAAGAAACAAGTTTTCATTATTTTATGGTTCTAAAAGGACTGATATAGTCTAAACTTGTTTCCTTGTTTATTGTCACAATTTTTCACTGTCTGAATGGATTAAAGGCTTTATTTTTCCTTTTTTAGTAAGTTAGAACCCTTTAAAATATGTAAATGTCCACAGGAGGAATGACATTATATGGATGAACTAGTGGATCTAGTACCTAATCTATATTACAGAAAATGAAATGAAATAAAATAAAATAAAACTGTGCATTATACAACTTTTCTCCTTTTCTTAATTTTTGTTGTATTTCTGAGTTAAGAAGCCTGCTGATGTGGATTTGGAGTATTAACAGTAGTGTGTTACTTCCTACAAAACATGTGCCTCAAATTTTGCTTTAAAGTAGTTAATTGGGAACTAGTAATTGAGTAATTCACCTTAATTACTAGTACATTTTTGTATATGAAAAATTATTTTCAAGCAAGTATTTTGCTACCAGCTTCCTAGTAATCTAGTAGTACAAGAGGTCCTTGTGACAAATGCACAATTTTATGGACATCCTCTTTTTCCATTAAGGCTTGTCAAGCTGGTGTCAGTAACCAAGAAAGAGGGTTGGGTTGAGCTATTCAGAGGAAAATGTGATATGATGTTGCCACAGTCTTTGAGACCTTAAATCTTTGAGCAAACATTCCAGCTGGAGATCAGATGGAGAAAAAAAAGGGTAATCAAAGAGAATGAATTATCAGCTGCTGTCATCAGAAATTCACACACTGGTCTTCCATCGCTCCTTAACAGCTTGATCGGTTGTCACAGAAGTGCACACACAGATAGTGAAAGTATGTTACAACATTGCTCACAAGAAATAGTCAGCAGTGAATATCATGGAAAACTAGTGCTCCTAAATAAATTTTCAGCCAACTGATGCATCTGAAAAGTGAGAAGAAAGGTATGAAACTGATGTATATTTTAGGCATAAGAAATCAACAGAGGGGTAAAATGAAAGAAAAAAATAAATGTCTTAAATACAAAAAGTCAAATACAATCAAGTCAAATTAATAAACAATATTTACGAACCTTATCTCCTTCTATGACAATGTGACTCACTCAGTTCATGATGGAAAGGCTGGAGGTGTTGTTTACCTGGACTTCAGTAAAGCCTTTGATACCATTTACCACAGCATTCTTCTATAGGAACCGGCTGGTCATGACCTGCACAGCCATACACTTTGCCAGGTAAAAAACTTGCCAGATGGCCAGGACCAAAGAGTTGTGGTGAATGGAGATACATCCAGTTGGCGGCTGGTCACCAGTGGTGTTCCCCAGGGTTCAGTATTGGGGCCAGTTCTGTTTAGTATCTTTATCAATGATCTGGATGAGGGGATCAAGAGCAACTTCAGTAAGTTTGAAGATGACACCAAGTTGGACAGGAGTGTTGATCTGCTTGAGCATACAAAGGTTCTACAGAGGGATCTGGACAGGCTGGACTGATGGGCTGAGGCCAATTGTATGAGGTTCAACAAGGCTCAGTGCCAGGTCCTGCACTTGGGTCACAGCAACCTCATGCAACGCTACAGGCTTGGGGAAGAGTTGCTGGAGAGCTGCCTGGTGAAAAAAGGACTTGGGGTGCTGGTTGACAGCCAGCTGAATGTGAGCCAGCAGTGTGCCCACGTGGACAAGGAGGCCAACAGCATTCTGCCTTTATCGAAAACAGCATGGCCAGCAGGACTAGGAAGTGATTGTCCCCCTGTACTTGGCACTAGTGAGGCTGTGCCTCAAATACTCTGTTCAGTTTGGGGCCCCTCACTACAAGAAAGATATTGAGGTGCTGGAGTGTGTTCAGAGCAGGGCAACAAAGCTGGTGAAGGGTCTAGACAACAAGCCTTCTGAGGAGCAGCTGAGGGAACTGGAGTTGTTCAACCTGGAGAAGAGGAGGCTCAGAGGAGACTTTATTGCTGTCTACAATTGCCCCAAAGGAGTTGTAGGGAGGTGGGTATCAGTCTCTTCTCCCAAGTAACAAGCAATAGGACAAGAGGAAAGGGCTCCAAATTGCAGCATGGGAGGTTTCAATCAGATTTTAAGAACAATTTCTTCACTGAACATGTTGTTAAGCATTGAAACAGGCTGCCCAGGAAAGTGGCTGAATCACCATCCCTGTAGGTACTTAAAAGACATGTAGATGTGGGGCTCAGGGACATGATTTAGTGGTGGAGCTGGCAATGCTAGGGATATGGTTGGACTTCATGATCTTAATGGTCACTTCCAACATAATTCTATGACCATGATTCTATAAGTTTTTGCAAGCAGACCCACATTACAAGGAGTGGTCCCTCACTCATTGCTGATGCATCCTCTGTCGCCTCATTCCCAGCTATTCTAATCCACTTGCTCATATTCTGATTAACAGTATATTCCAAAAGCCTTGTATTTAACACTGACATCAATCCCATCCATCACACATCAATGTCATTTATGTATACCATTCCTTAATTTTAAGCATTCTTTGAGGCTTAACAGTTTGTATTGACAGTTTTGATAAGAAACAGTTCTTGCACTTCTGTATTGTTCTTATTACTTCTGTTTATGAACAGAATTAATGTATAATCCCTTTGTAACAACTAGGTCATACTTTGGTGTCTATCAAATAGAAATATGGGAATAATCATTAATAAGGATTATCAAATATATATGCCTCAAATGTTTTATGCTGGTGACTATTGTTGCCTAAAAGGAGCTGAATTTCAAAGCTATGAAGGGTGTTTCCTGTACTGTAAAAAAACTAGATAAATTGAAGAGGCCGACCATAGATTTAGTTCATGTATTTAGCTTACTCATATATTGGTGTATATTCATAAGTTTTGCATAACATAACTCCTGAGTAACATCAGGAATAGATTGGGAACAAGGAATATTTCCCATTTTTTACTTCTTATCCAGATATGTCAGTCATCTACATCAGTGAAAGATGTAAAGAATAAAATAATGATAAAGATGATTATGATAATAATAATAACAACAACAGCTGACAAACCACCCAGTGTTCCCTTATCAGGGAACACATTGTTTCCACAGTTGAGTGTGTAAACTCAGTCTCAGATTTCCCAAGCTCGTGTTTCATACTAGATACTATTTCTTTTTATGTTTTTTCTTTTGATGAAAAAGAAAATGGGAAAGTGTCTTTTGTTTTTACAAATGGAACTTTGTAGACTTTTTGTTGTAAAAAGAATACAATTTCTCAAAAAACTTCCATTCAATAGAACTCCAAAACCACCAGCTGCTTTTTCTTCTTTTTTTTTTTTTTTTTTTTTTCTTTAAACTATATGTTACTCCTATGCAGTTAGCTGTTGCATTTTAATGATGATGTGTCCTGAATATCATGTTAGGACAAACCTTAAGCAACGGAAAAAGAATTAAAAGAACTAATTTCATTTGTGAATTCATATATTTGATTACAAAATATTAATTAAATACTCAGAAGATATGTTTTTTGTGGTTTTGTTTGTTTGTTTTTTTTTTTACTTTGGGCTGGGAACTGAAAAGTAAGATAAGCTGTTTTTCTGAATGTCCTAAATTCTTACAAATTATTGCTCTTCTCAAAACAATGAAAAATCTCAAGTAACAAATATCTAAATAAATATGAAATCTGTTATACCTGTTATGGCACAGTAAGCTATAGGGGAAAACAGAATATCTGTTCATTTCTAACAACTTTTGAAGCTTTCTCTTTTCATGGCATTAGAAATGCGTGGTCCTATTTGACACAACTAACCCACACATATAGCAGTAGTCAACTGATTGATTTTTCTTATATTATATTTTCCAGATGGTTGAGTATGGATATGAATATTCTGAGAAGCCTAGAATATTTTTTTAAAAAATACTCTTTAGTTGTTACAGAAACCTCTTAAACTTCTCTTGCGTCAAAGAACAGGCTTCCCTCATTCCATCCTTTCTGTGCAACTAGGTATGAATATATGTTTCTGTTAATAGTAGGTCTTTTTCATAATTAGATCTATGATTTCAGAGACATAAAGCTATTTTATATTTCTTTATAACAGTATATTGTTTATTTATCTATTGAACTGCATGTGATTTTCTGTGAAAAGTTTACATAACCTGTTGATACTGTTTCTGTGATTAGACTAAGAAATGCATTCTTGAACAAGAATGTCTCAGATATATTTGTCTCAAAATAATTCTGGTTCAGTTGTACATAAACAGATAGATGTTATTCAAAAGAGGGAACTGAATCCAGACATCTCACACCCATTGCCATAATGACCAGGCTCCTGAGTAATTATCTTGTAGCTGTTCATTCTCCAGCTCCGTGAATGGTACTTTATAGTTTATATTCCCTTACAGCTATGATAGGATTGGTTTGGTTAAGACATAGGTAGTTATGAATGTGCCTTGTCAGAGAAAATTAACAAAGCACTAAAAAGCATCAGAATAGTGAAAGGTGTCTTGGAGCTGATTTTCTCAGAGATATTAGGGATGTTGACAATGACTAAATACGCATTTGGTCCGGCCGTGTAACATATCATGTACTTAAAACCACCGTGGATGTAAATTCATAATATTTTTTAACCCATTTCTCTATCCAAAGGTCTGGTCCTTTGAAGCAGAGTTTCCTGACTCAGGGGGTAAAATGAATAAATATAGAAATAAAATAATTAAAAATTTCAAAATTGGAAAAGATATCTTAAAACCCTGATAACTTGCTAATCATGGCTCACTTTAATTTTCTTTCTCATTTACATTGCAGATCCTGTGATCTGAATGTTGATCTACCTGCAGCATGTTACTTTGTAGGAAATGGTATGTAATTGGTATTCAAGTCATTCTCTATATACTGCTGGTAGTGGGTTGCTTCTAGAAGGGACAAATGTCTTAAGATACATTTAAAAAAAAATCCAATATGTTTTCTTATATGTTATGTTTGGGTTTCTTTTCTGAAAGAATTTAAATTTAAAAGAGGAAAATAAATTCTACATTTAATCAATAACAAGATTGTGTTTAGAAAATAAATGATACTCCGTTAAAATAAAAACAATGCACTCCACAATAATTTACATATATTATCAATCCTTTGAGTACACTTCATTTGGTATTCTGTGAGATGGCTTTGAATAGAACAGGGCAGAACAAAACAGAACAGAATGTCCTCTGTATTGTCATAATTTCATTCCTTTTTTTAGTTTGGGGTTTTTAGATTTAATAGCATGGGAAACTTCAATACTGAAATCAGAACTGTTCTTCCTTCTGTTACTGTGAGTTGATTAAATATATAAAGGTTTAAAATACTGTGTAACACTACCTTCAACTTCAGTACATAAATGATGGGATTTGGAAACCCGTTGTGTGCATTTTTGGAGAAGAGTAATGTTAGGACTGCAAATGACTACTCTGTTGACTAGGCTTTGGCCTGAAGTTAATATAACTGAAGAGGGTGTTTAGAGTGCTGAGGACAGGAAAAACTGCTAATCATGTTTATGTTGAATAACAACTGAATAACAATCTACCAAAAAGCCGTAGATAGCACCATGAGGGAATGCTGAATCTCATAGGTCCAAAGAGGAATTATGTGAGAAGTGCAGAGAACCTTTGCAGAGTATGATCTTGCAGGGACAGCAGTGTCGAAGCAACTATTTCAGTAACATCATACAAGGCTGAGAATGCCTACGTAATGGTATGAGAATTGGTTGCATCACCATTCGGAGGGACTTTGCTAACCTGGAGAAATGGTCAAGCAGGGATCTCAGAAAGTTCATCAAAGGAATATGCCAAGTCCTGCAGCTGAGAAGGAATAACTCCATATGTCCATACATGCTGGGGTCTTACTGTCTGTAAAAAAAGCTTTGCAGAAGATAATCTGGCAGTCCTGCTGTACACCAAGCTGAACATGAGTCAGCAGTGCATCCTTGCAGCAAAAATCCCAACAGTCTCCTGGGTGACATAAGGAAGAGAGTTGTCACCAGGTTGAAGAAGGTGATCCTACCCCTCTGCTCAACCCTGGTGAGACACACCTGGGGTGCTGGGTCCAGTGTGTGGGTCCCCAGTACAAGACAGGCATGAATGTACAGAATGAGTCCAGCAAAAGGAAAAAAAAAAAAAATGTCAGGGGACTGGGGCATTTTTCATAGGAGGAGAGCCTGATAAAGGTAGGACTGTTCTGCTTAGAGAGGAAAAGGCTAAGAGGAGATCTTACCAATGTATTTAAATGCTATCATGAGGTTTCAAGAAGATGAATCCAGACTGCTCAGTGGTGCTTAGTAACAAGACAAGAGTCAATGGACACAAACGGAAATTTAGGAAATTCCAATCAAGCATAAGAAAACACTTCTACTGTAAGGGTGGTCAGCACTGGAACAGGTTTCACAGAGTGGTTGTGGGGCCTACATCCTTGGAGATATTCACAACTTGATTGGATCATCCCTGAGAAATCTGCTCTAGCTGACTAGGTGGGACTAGAGGACCTCCAGAGCAGCCTTCAAAACTTAACTATTCTATGGTGCTCTGACTTTATGAAATACTAAATTTCCATATAGATGTAGCAAAAACTGACAAATAGGGAGAAAATCAATACAGGCTGTTTATCTGGAGAACAGTAGGATGAAGAAAAGTGAAAGTGTCAGAGGGGAGAGGGCTGCAGTTTGATGGCTTGTGCTTCCAGGCTCCCTGAAATCATCATTATAGCCCTGGCCAGGTCACCGTGGCTGGGCCAAGCAATAAAATAAACCCATCACTGTTGGAGCCTCACAGAAGAGAGGCTGGCTTAATAACATGTAGAAGATTTTTTTTAAACAGAATTCTGATAAAAGGCAGCAAGAGAAGTGCTTTTTTCCTAATATGGAGGAACTAAGACCTTTGTATTTCAGAGCCACACAGGAATGTTTTTCCAGAAAATTTCTTTTATTTTAGGATTTTGGTTTAGGAATAACTGCAAACACTTATCTAAACAAACAGATCAGAGCAGCAGAAGAATTGGTGGGCTGTGTGGCATGTACCACTCTGCTTCTGGTGAGAGAGAGGATCCACCAGTAGCAGATGTAAGGTACAGGAGAGTGGTAGCAGCAGCTGGATGTGAATAAGATTCTTTAGCATGCTGCCCTGGAGATGAAAGCATCAGATGGCTTTTGTCTTTTTTTTTTTTTTTGGTTTTTTTCTTTTTGTTTTTTTTTTTTAATTCTCTATCTAAGAAGCATCAAAGTCAAGATGAGTAGTGAATCCATCCTGAAGATGTGTTAATTAGGACTTTAGTCTTTTTGCTTCTCTTTTAGCAGAGCTCCAGTCAACACTAACAATGCAACACAGAACCAGTTGTAGAGTAGTTAGAAGAGGAAAATGATGCATACAAGAACTCTGGACAGCCAGGAGACCTTCCAGGGTCAGATTACCTAATTATGAATTGAACAGCTTTTTGATCTCACTACTCTTTCATGAAAGGGCAATGTCAAATAAATAAATAAATAAATAAATAAAAAACAAACCACCAAAACAGAAGATAGAAGATTTCCCAGTGTTTGTGAAATTGTAGATACTTGAAAACTCCATTTTTTCCAAAGACAGCTGGGCTTTGGGATTTGATGATTTGACAGTTCAAGTTTTAGGAAGCTTCTGGTCTGTTGTGCTCATTCCTCAACTGTAATTCTTGAGTCATGGAATACATGAGGATGAGCTCTGCAGCTCTCTAAGTTGGTTGCACATGTCATTTTGGCTTTTGTGACTTTCTGTATTCATGGAGCCAGGAAAAAATTTCAACTAAGGAGAAGATTATTACTAAGACTAAACAAAGTCCTCGATTATTCAGATTCAGTTTAGGTGACTGGAAGCTTTATTTAATATGTTCATTTGTGGAGGAGAGATGGCTATATTTGAAGAAGACTTTTGTGTGTGTCTGTGTCTACCTGTCACACCACTTTCCATACTAGCTGACTGCAACAAGGTCTTTTTACCACCTCATACCAACATACTCTTCATGCCAGCCCCTCTGCTGCCTTCTCCTCGTCTGCTTCACCCAGGGCCCACACTCTCTCTTCTCTCTCTTCCTTGGCTGCCCAACCTCTTAACAGAACCAGCCACAGCTGCACCTTATCTACATCAGCCAACCCAATACTCCTGAAGCCAGCCACAGCTGTGTATTATCAATGCTAATTAACCCAGCTTCATTCCTCTACATCTACCTACATGGTTTATTGAAGATAAATGAAAGGAATTTAAAAAGTGGCTCAAAGTGCCTATTGGTGTTGATAGATGTGAATTTTAAGCAAGGAGCAATGCTCTTGAAAATTAAGATATTATAATAGATCAAACTGGGAAAAAGGCCTCAGGAAATCTAGGTAAATTTTGATGCAAATGGATAAGCCCAATTAAAACCATCAGACGTCATTATAATTGTGCAGGCAGGGGTTACAGCTTCTCTATCTATACAGAGATACTAGCCATGCAATTAAATTATTTCCTATGTAGATTTAAACAACAATTCTATAAAGGAAACCCACTGACTCTGGAAAACATTAACATTCAAGGCTTCTTTGACATCAGAGGCCTTTAATTACCTAAACTGAATGTAATATGTATAAATAATATACAAGTATATATACTAGTATGCACATTCATTAATATAAGTATAAATATAATTGTAAGTATATGTGTGACTATTAAGACAGTTTGAATCTGAAATTTTTAGAATAGAAAAGTGTAAGGGGTCTTTCTGAAATTTGTGCAGGCTTTTCCTGCTTCCCAAGCCCTGGATGTGGGGATAAAAGAAAAGGTTTTGTTCATTGAGTACCAGGTTGCAGGGTGATTATGCCTTAAAATGTAGTGAGGAAGGAACTAGCACTAAATCTGGCTCTCTGAGCTCACCTGCAAATCAGTTCTGTGCATACCTGTCTGCAAGGAGGGGTGTGCCCAAAGCCTCCCACATCTTAAAACCTGATCTGGGAAGAAGACACCTCCTCAGGTGAGCATGGAGGGAGCAAACAGCTCAGCGGAGTGTGGACTGGCTGCAAAGGTGCTTTGCTACACATAGGTGTGTTCTGCCTCAGAACATGCATGGATAAGTGATTGTATATAACCAGCACTTATGTATGAAATAAAGGAATTCACATGGGGTCTGTGCCACAGAAAAGGATTTTTAGCTAATGAGTAGAGAAGTAAAATCATTACAACTTCCCTGGACCGTGATTTGTACAGAACATCTTGGCTTTTATAGAAAAACACTTGTATTTTCAGGCTTTCCAGATTGGTCACCTGGTTTCAGTAGAAGACTACCAAATCAGAAAGAGGATGAACTTCAAATCTCCATCTTGACACTATCATCGTTCTATTTAATGAGAAAAGACAGTGTCTTGCAAAGTCTATGTCAATGCCTTTGCTCTATTCGGCTAAGGCAAACTGACTTCACAGCCTCCAGTATACTTCAGTAGTTGGTCAAAACCTGTGATTTATCCACGTGTTTTTATGGGATGCCATATGAGCTGACATTTACTTACAGAAGAGGTTTAGTTTAGGTCTTGCATATGGCTGATATGACTAGATCCCAGAGATTAATGAAGACCTGAATAACTTCTACTTTGTATTCATTCTCCAGGAAGAAATCAATCAATTATCTGTTTGAGGCTACATATACTGAGATCTTGTGAAAAATCCCAATATACCTCAGCTGTGTATATTATAATAATTAATTAGGAGATAGCAATCATGGCAAAACTTGGTTATGCATAGTCAGCCATACCAAGATATTTTTGTACTCTTCTAATACTTGGCAGAATTTTTCTTTCAATAGTTCTTCATGTTCCCTAAATCCAACCACTAATTCTTATGAGTGTCAAACACCTCAGTGAGGCTTTATAAAGCAACATGGTAAGTTTTATTATATTTATTTTATTAGCTTCAAAGAAGCAGTGACTGTACAGCACTGGTGGGTGTTTTTCCACACATTTGCAGTATAAAGAATGTGGCTGTACCTGTTTCGTTTAATGGATATATCTGTTTCTTTTTGGCCTATACATTTCAAAGTCATTCTAATGTCAAATTCACATGCAAGCTGTGTTTTAAAGTGATTGTGTGTGACAAGTTCATGCAATTTAACAGCAGATTTCATTCTTTAAAACTGCTTTTGAGAAATGATAGCTGCCATGGTGACACGTCATATATCGTTTAAGTCTTCTGTCATTAACCCTGCTAAGTCTTTACAATTACAGTTTCAAAGATGTCTGTATTTCCTTTTTCAGTATATTGAAAATATTTCATCCAAGAGATCATTTCCCTATAATTTAATAAAAAAAACTTTTGAAGATGTCTGCTAAGGGACATTATCCAATGGCAAGGAATAAATTTTATTTTTCTTATAAATGCTAAGCAAATATTGAAGATTTTATATCACATTCACCCAACTGGTTTTGTCCCTTATGTTTAGGTTCTGCTGATAAGACAACACATTTCTGTTCTTGACACCCCTCTTCAGTTAGAGCTAGAATTTACAGCAGTCAGTGAGAAGCAGCATTGCACTGTAAGAGGAATGTCTCTCCATCTCCACAGCCCAGATAGGGGCTCATCTTTCACCAGGTCAGCCCATAGGCTCACAGTCCAGGCTTGGATTTGGGAGTCTGGAAAAAAATTTTGCCTGTCTCTTTCTATAATTTTATTCATTATACATACCATCAGGATTACCAGTGAACATACAAAAAGACCCCATGCCCTTTCAATTTCCTTTTAGATATATGAAAACTCAGTTGACTCTTTTTTTTTCTTTTTTTTCAGCTTCTGTAATTATAGAATGGATTAATATGGCTATAGGAAGAAAGGGAATCCATGTGTTTGTAAAAAAAAAATAAAGTAAAACATCATGTTCTATATAACACTGCGTAGTGAGAAGTCTGAAGAGCTGGTAAATTGTGTAAGTTATAGGATTTTGATAGTTGAGAAATTTTGAGAAGGTTACCATCAAATGTTTTGGTGCTGTGCTCAGCAGCAGATTGTCAGCCACAAAAAGAACTGGACCATCTGTAGATTTGTAGGAATGGGATTATCAGGGAGAAAAAAAGGGGATATCTTTATGAAGACAGTTGAAATCTGACTTGGAATATTGGATATTACCTTTGCATCTGATATGAAGTTCTTATTGCACGATAGGCAGTTCACTTAAACCAGACATTTTACAAATAGCCATTAATTGCATTTTTCTCAAGTTTTGGATGCCTGTGTTAAGACATGCTGAATGCACACATTTGCAGCCCAGAGAAAGAAAGCTGTGCTGGAATATATAAGGGGATATGCACTCTTAAATCCTATGGGAAATTAGCTACTCGTAGTCTCATTCCAAATATCTAGAATTAATGGGAGTATTTGGCTGCAATCAATCTATGCATCAGTTTTCCACTTATAAAATGAGGATGGTAATTTCTCTTTATTTCACAGGATTCAAATGTTCATTTCGGTACAACAGAGATTAAGGAAATGCTTGAAGAATGTACTAGGACTGGAAAAAATACTGATTTTGCATTAAAAACAATAACCCCCCCCAAAAGTCTTACATTTCAAATTAAACAAAAACTATCTGAAATTAAATGCCTTTTAGAAATGGTCAACTGTATTCTGAAAATGTTGAAACAGATTTTTCTGTATTTGACCTTCTTTAGGGAAAACAATTGAGTTATTTTAATGCATATTATAATAAAATTTGGTTGAATAAAATATTAAAACAATTTTTTCACTGATATCTATATTAGCATTGCCAGATAAAAAAGCCTCAGGTGATATTAACATTTCTTATTTAAATCAATATTTAAGTAGACAATAGTAAATAGTACTTTCATTAACATTCTGAAACTGCAAATAAAGTAATAAAACATTAATGTCCTATTTATTTCTTGGACTTTGTCAGTTTTGTTCACTGTATAAGTAAGGAAACCTAAAAACTCAACTTTACCCTTCCTTAAATAAGTGCATTTATCTTGTCATTATCTTTTGAATTTAGCATAGAAGTGTGTTTGTGTCTATTTGTGTAGTTACAGTAATTCATAAGAGAGGATTAAGTGACCAAAAAAAAAAAAAATTAAAAGTGGCCCTGAGTCAGTTGTTGATGAAATTATATAAGATCAGTGTTCTCCTGTATGCTTTATAATATATTTAGCCCCTATTTTAAGTTTAGCACATTTTACTGGACTACGTGTCTCTTACAGTGATTTTCCTACTCTGAATTTATGTAAAATCTATTTGCATTTAAAGAAAATATTTTCAGCCCATTATGCTTTGTTTATAAACCAATTTTCATTGACCAGTTTCTGTAATGTCATTTATTTCTCTGTATGAATGCAATTCAGATTTTAGTGGCTTCTGAATGCTCGTTATGAGTGGAACAGATACATTCAATGTATAAGAAATGAAACTAAGCATTTTAAGAATCGAGCTACTTATAAAGCACAAAATATTTATGATATTCTGTAACATGCAGTAGTTATTTTATACCAATTTGTAATGGAGTTGTACAATTTCTATACCAAGATATTTAATGTGTAGGAAAAAAACATAGGGATAATAGGACACTAAGAAAGTTTTCCACAGAAAGTGGATTTGGTAGAGTTGGGATTTTTTTGTTTTGGTTTGATTAAAGTTTGTTGTTGGTTTTTTTGTTGTTTGTTTGGGTTTTTTTGGTTTTTTTTTCCTGAAAGCAACCAAATCATTAATTCAATATGTTAATTTTAGAGAGAGAGATTTTCCTGGTATATCTAAGATTGAAAGGTAAAAGAAGTAATTTTTTTTTCTTCCCTGTGCCTTGCAAGGATAAATAAACACTGGAACAACTCATATTTTACACTGTTATATAAAACTAGGTTAACTTGACATGGAACTGGTTATGCTGGGATGAAGGGATTTTATGTAGTTATTTTTCTAGTGAATTCAATGAGCTTCTTGTAGGTGTTTATTTTTAAACTAACTGGGTCCAAGGATTTCTGTAAACTAAAAACATCTCTCTGCAGGGTAGCCTTCAGATTTCTAGCTTCTAAATCCACTTTTGCTGTCTTTGTGCTGAAAGACACAATTAGAATTCCTGTGAAGTAAAATACTTCTCAGTATGCCTGATAGAGAAGGAACCATCTATTTCAGTCACAAAACCATAAATAAATAACTAGGCCCTGCGTTTGCATATGTTTGTAGATATTCAATTTGACTTTTAGATACCTTGGTTGAGATGTTCAATATTAATAGATACTTGATTCAAAGATTAAGTTTTGAGCTGCAGAAAATAGCATCTTATGGAAAGTAATTTGTTGAAGCATTTTATAAACAAGGTGTCAAATAAAGTTGCAGACCATCTAATGTCCTGAATTTACTTACTTTCCAACTCTGAAGAAACCACTTTTATTCCTATTCAAAAGGAATATCCTACAGTTCATTACACCAGGAAGGGTACTTGCAAAAGCAATGAAATGAACAGGGTCATAGTTTCAACTCTCCTTAAAACTCTCCCCCATCTCCCGGGCTGTTCATGCAAAAGGAAGGTATACTTCCCTTGTTCTCTGGTTTCCACTGGGAATTGATGGCTGGATAGTACAAACCCACTTAGCTCCTTTTCTTTGTTCTGAAAAGAAATTCCCTTCTGGGCCGAAAGATACTGAGAATGGCAGCTTGGGAGACTGCTGTTTCCCACCGTAGACCCCTTAGTGAGAATTAAAGCCACACAATAAAATAGCAAAGCTCCTTCTTTCACAACCCTGAGAGATAATTTGGAATACCTCCTTTTTTTCTTTTTTTTTTTTTTTTTTTTTCCTGGTAAAGAGATAAGGCTGTACCAAAACAGAAGGAAAATATTCCTTTGTTATTGAAGTCACAAGTCTTTTAGTTACCCACCTGATATATGAACAATCAACAGAATTATTTCCCAAACAATTCAAAAGGTGAGTTAATAGCTTTGTTTTTTTCAGGCTATGCGTTGTGTTGCAGAGCTAAACGGATATGTTAAAATGATTCTTGTAAGCCTGTCTTTCTTTAAAAACAGTGTTAAATACCTTTGTATTCCACTAAAGAAGTTATTAAGGTTGTAATGAGAAGTGGTGTCACACCTGCCTGAGTGGATACTGATATTAAAAACCATACAAAATACATTCTACATAATTTTATTAAATTCTTCTTTCCCTTCCTTCTCTCCAAAAGATACATAAGGATGTTCAGCAAAGAGTACATACTTTTCTATAAGAAAATTCATGGCCTTTGCATTTTCCTAGCTCAATTTCATGCCCTTGAATACCTTGGAAAATGAATTGATGAATATACTTAAATGGCTCACTCTTCATTAGGCCTGTCAGTTCCTGAAAGAAGCGTCTACAGTGTATAAACTAGTATGACTAGAGAGATTTTCCAATTCACCTTGAATATGTCCTCTTATGTTGATAGTTACATGAATAGCCAACAGTGCTTTTATATGGATGATGAATGACTTACGTATAAAATTGTGCCAGCTATGTATCTTATACCTACTATAAATTAAATATTAAGCAGATCTTCAAGATGATGCCTTTTTTTTTTTCATTTGAACTTTCATAAAACTATTTTACTGACAACTGAATGTGCAGTCACACTCTAAATGCAAACTGCATTTATCACAGAAACAGAGGTTTTATCAGCTCAAGGTCGTATTAAGTGTTAATCTTTTTGTTCATATTTCAGAGTGTATGAGTGCTTATATGATGAAATATTAATGAAGAATTATATTTGGCATTAAAACAGTAGCAGTTATTATATAACACATTTTTATCCAAAATTGGACTGATTTTCAGGTATATTAGAATATGAGGATGTGATCATGAAATTTCTCCCTACTGTTAAAGCTTGAGTTTTTCTCAGAACTGAGCTTCTTTTCAAAATATTCTTTGTGTGAATGAAATACAGTTCAATACATTCCTATTTCATCTCTCAAAGTTCTAATTAATCTAAAATTTCATAGAACTACAGCACCTCAGATGTATAAGATTGTTAAACTAAACGCAAATATTTCCTGAAACTTCTTCATAATTCTAGCTATCATTTATCTCCATGAGGATAAGCAGTCATCTCAAAAATTCATTTTAAACTAAATTCTAAAGCCATGGTAGTATTGCAATATTATCATGTAAAACTTCTTAAGACAAAGCCTTCAAACCTTTTTTACAGTGTAATTTTGGCTCAGTAGAAGTTCCATGTGATGGACTACAGTTACACAAATGGGGAAAAACTGCATTAGGAAAGCAATTAGAGGCAGTAATCTCTTATGAGAAGAAACAGCATGCATCCGTCAGGAGGTATGGCATTTTCCTAGCATCTATGTGAAGGCTTTTGAAATATGAACAATGAGTGGGGTACCATATGTTTCAGAATCTGTCCACTTTGTGCTCAATTGAAGAATAATCTTCTCTACATCAGCAAAACCCAATGAATGAAAAGATGAACATATTGTGAAGGAAATTCTCTATGGAGGATTTTCCTGAAGGAGGAAAAATGCTAGATATTTCACCAAGTACTGCACTACTAACACTAATTTTAACTGTAAGCTCTTTAGTGTGTTAGGACTGATGGCACAGGGAAAGCTTGGCATACAGACAAACAAATTGATAATCAAACTTTTGCTACTGTTTACCAGGTTAAGATCATCATCCTAAATTAAAAGTAATACCATTTATATTCTTACAGATAAGTCATATATATAGATTGCCTTTACATACTGTTGCTGAAATGTCACTGCTACTTGTCCCTAGTGGAGTGGACCTGTAAGGTGTAACATTCTTTCTGGTTAAAAATAAATGAGCAAAGAATAGGTAATACTCACCTCACTAATCTGATAATGCATTTTCCAAATGCTCAGTGAACTGCTCATCCTCGGGCCATAATAATTTCTGAACAGAAACAGAACGGACAATTTTCTTTTTGAAAATATCTCAGCAGTTCAGTAAACAATTCTACTTTTTTCAAGTCAGACGCTTAGGCTGTGCTTCGTGTAGTTAAATAGGTTTCCTTTTCACTCAGAACTGATAAAGTGAGTTTTCCCCTTTCTTTTCCTCTTCTACTGTTTTCATTTTAACATTTTAATTTAAATGTATGTCTTTTCATTCAAAATACCTACTTTGGAAAAGGCTATCTGATTATTTTTTTACATCTAATTTGCAGTGTTTTTCTTATATTTTACCAGAGGACTTCATGTTGCTTTAACTTATTTCTATTTTATATATTCTTTTATGTAATCTTTCAAAGGTATATAATATAATATATTCTTTTAATATATCTTTAATTTCTCTTTTATGTATTCTTTTCACCATATATTAAAACTGACCACAAAAAAAAAAAAAAAAAAAAAAATTGCAAGCCAGAAAATACTTTGCAGTCACAATCAGAAAAATGTATTATGATTTAAATTCTACCTTAACTTTTAATTGGCAGTTACAGAAAAAATGATGAACATATCTGACTACTGTTAAACAACAACAACATCTGATTTGAATTTTACACTATAGTGTTCTGAATGTCTAATGACCTTTAAACATAGCTGAGTATTGAAATGAAGTGACTGCCATTAAAAAAACATCTAAGAAACCCCCTAGATATAGGGTCAGTGTTGGAACTTTATGGGAAGGTCAGTAATGAATGTCCTTGCAACATGCTGGGACAAACTCTCCAGTTTGATTTACATGGACTTTGTCAAAATCTGTAAGGTACAAGCACAATTTTCACTTGTCAGTGGTGGTAACTGATAAGATCTCAGACGATTCACCTGCAAAGGTCTAGCAATGCCCCTGGTGATTTTTATTTTCATAAATTAATGACAACATACAAATTGTTTTTTAATTGAAACATCTACTTGCTTCATTGACACAAGTTAAAGCACTTAACAAAAAAATATGCAAACTTGACATTTTTCTGTCTTTTTTAGAAACTGAATCAGCATACTTTCATCTTTTAATATCTTTTTCTTCCTTTCTCATTTTCTTTTTTCTTTTTCCAGCTAGCTGTATTTCTTTTGCTAAAAGGGCTTAAGAATTATTTTTTTGTCGTCCAGAGTCTGACATCTTTTGACATGCTTAAGATTTTGCAATGAAAATCAATGCATATCTTCCTGAGAAACACACATATTTTTTCTGCTAATATTGCATGCCTGTAATGGAGAGTTTGAGAGATGACTTTTTTTTGTAATATATTCTCTGCTTTATCTTTCCCAAAATTAGAGTGAGGACAGCATCAATTTCATCTTCCAAGCTCTTTAGCATCAGATGCTTCTCTTGAAGCAGCCTTTGACTATGCTTAAGCTCAGTCACATCCAATCATCAGCTTTTATCAAACATCCCAGCTTCAACAAAACTGACACAGACCTTGATTTCCCAGATGATGCTCACGACACTACAAGATTTCAAATAAACAAGAAATATGCTGCAGTGGCATGTGAATGAGAAAGCTGGTTCCCTTGCCAAAACCTCATGAATACTTCAAAGAACAGAAAATGCAGGTTGTTATTATTTCTTTCCTAGAAAATCTCAAGCATAATTCTTTTAATAATATGTCAGTTTCTTATTCCACAATGGTGTAGGAAAATATAAACTGAATTTCCACAGGGCTGGATAATCTAGTTGCAATGCGGTGGGCTGTAATGAAGAAGCTTCATTTTTAATTCATCAGATACCTTCATCCAAGCAAATACCTTCACAAATTCAGTAAATATGCTGATTCGTAATCAGTGCAGGAGTTATTAATATTTTAATATTAGTTCATACAGTTTGTAGTTGTCAACAATGGTAGCATACATTTACCAGAGATGCCCCTGAAAAGAAAGGTAAGCTTGTTGTACAAGTTTGCAAGCACATGGGTTACCTTTCTGGAGACTGCACTCTTTCAGTTATATATTTTCTGAGAGGAGAAAGAGGAAAAGGGGATATGTTCCCCATACTTTACTTTATATAAAGGTTGTCTTTAATGTTGTTCAATGAGCATCATTAGAATTTTCCTTCACAACATTTATTTGGCTTTAGAACTAGCCCGTGGAAGTAGGGGATGGTTTTCCTATAAGAACTGGCTATGTCTGCACTTACAAACATACAAGTAGGCAGCCTGCAAAGCAAAGTACAGCAGGCACTTGTATTTTTAATTTCTTAGTGCAGAAATCCATGTTGGAGTGTTTTACTTTGAATAAAAAAATAGTGATGGAAGTCTATCCTGAGTTTGAAACACTGATGAAGAATTTTAATCCTTCAGGTTCTTAGGTAACCTAACAATATACTAGATAATTCTAGTCTCTCTTAGTCTCACTTCCCTCCCCATTGATTGAAAACTTTCTTTGCAAAATATAAGAAAAATTCTTTAAACTAAAAATTCAACTCCATGTAACTTTCAAGTAAAAAAATAAAAGTAATGAAGGAACTATTAAGAAAATTAAATTGCTAACAAAATTCTCCAAAATGCTTAAATTTGATTTTAAACTCCAGAACACAATGTCCTGAATTGGATTCATAGACCAAAGCTCAACCAAAGAATATCCCAATAGTCTGAAAGTTTGTGCTCCACTTCATTCTCGGTTTTCACATCAAAACTAACTCTGCCAAAGAAAATATACAAGGGTTTTTTTCATCTGTGAAAGTATTGTTACGTAGCTATTAATAATTTAATCTGCAGAGACTGATTAAAATATTATGGAAGTAAGTGTCACATTAAAAGGGGGGTTTTCTCAGACCCATTATATTTGATAAGCCTGTCAGTTTGCCAAGAAAGACAAGACCCTTGTACCCAATCAGCCTGTCCACTACCTGCGTTTTGACGGTCCACTCTATCAGAGGGTGATCTGACTGACCTACACAGGGAGCCCCCCGACAGCAACACTGAGTCAAATCCCTTACAACTACTCAAATCTCCAGAGATTTATACAAAAATGAATTTCAGCTGAAGACTTTTATTATACTAAATGCAAGTTTGTGACAGGATAAAGTCCGAACATTGCTGGTGATAATACACGAACTGCAAAACAAGCTTAAAACAATACACCTAATAATAGCTTGCATGAGTTAGTCACAGAATAAAATTCTTACAGAGCAGGTGTCCCTATGGCAGAGAAGACAGATTCAGCCCATCAGTTGTTCTCAGAAATGACAGGAGTCTTCCCTAACTTCTCCCCTCCTTTATTTACTTTGTATACTTCATAATACATTGCATGCTCATCATCATATACAGGATAGGTTACAAGTTTCTTGCTTCTAGTGCAAATTATTATGCATCCTCACACAGCACTAGTGAAGTTTTTTACTAATTATGCATGCTCCCCAAGTGGAGTTTTGCCCCCCCACTTTTTTTTTTTTTTTTTTGGGGGGGGGGGAGTGGGGGGGTGGGGGGGGGTGGGATGGGAGGAGAGAAGCTATTTGAGTCAGAGGTTACGATCTCCCACTGCCACAATTAACTCTGTCATATTTTCAACTAATTTTCTGCTGCTGTTAGTGGACTGCAACTCCTTATCAGTCTGTTTCCTCTCATAGCCAGAACTTTCCTCACTTGAAGGCTTCTTCCTGCATAACTTAGATAATGGTGCTCTTTTCACTATCTATTCTTTGTTTCTTATCCTCCCCAAGGCTGACTCCCTTAATTAGAAGTCCCTTCGTTCATAGCAATTTTAGAGTCAGCCTGACCTAAACTTTGTGCACAGATCTGTTTAACATATAGTTAAACACTAAATCCAAGTTTGGTAATTTGGGAGTTTAGACAACAATTCTCCCCTTTTGGACTTATTTCAGTCCAAGATCAGTCATTATTATGATTTCTCTAATTCCTCCCCAAAGTAGTATGTATTACTCCCACAGTAAATATGGATCCAGCCTGACTCTGAAAAAATGCAAATAGTCCTGGCACTGCTGAAGAACTGGTCTATAAAATTCAGATGAAATTAAATTAAAAAAATAAAAATAATTCACACAAGATATAATATTCTTAGGTTTATGCATATGATAATAGTTTCTAACCAGAAAATTACTAGCCATGAATGATATCCCGAAGCTATTAAAAAAAACTCTATGAAAAATCATCAGCTTGTCATTTAAATGTTAAAAAAAGAGAGGCAGAAGGAAGAAATGAATGACAGAAACTGTTGAGAAATGGCAGAAATATTGAAACAACACTAAGAAATTGTATGTTGTGGCCTCAGTTTGAGTACTTTGGTTGTCATCCCCTTTGTCATAATGTATAAAACACAACTCGGTCAATATAGAGAGGAAGAGCTAGAACAATTAAAGATAGAGCCACTCTAAGGGAATAACTAAATTGAAAAGCATTCTTCAGCATTCGGAGAGAGAGAAGATATGATAAATGTAAGATCATGTGTGTCATAAAGAAAATGAACACTCATAATCATTCACTTTCTTTTCAGATATCAGAACAAAAGATTCTTCAAATGTATTGTCAGGCTGCAGGTTCAGAAGAGGAACCTCTTCACACAACCCACCATTAAACTGTGAATTGCATGCCAAAGTCATCACAAATTTCTGGAATCTGTATTTTTGGTGTTCAAAAAGCTCCAAACTGCACAATGTAGAATATCAAGCTGCCCAGGGATATTGGATAAAAGTATCAATACAAATATAAACATTGTTGGCTCAAGAGGTTCCAAAGCAGGATCTTGTTGGTAATATCCTGGAATATTATATATAATATATAAAAGAGTTTGGTAATATTCTGGGGGGGGGTGTGTGTGTGTGTGAAGATTTGTTTTTCACCCCATACTTTTTCTTAGGCCTTTACTATTAGACAATGTTGTTTGTATTATATTGTTGGGCTAGATTAGTCTCTGTCTGATCCAGTACTGTCATTCTTACCTCTTGTGGAAATCAAAATCAAGCTTACTTAACTTTTGTGGTTTGCATTTGACGGGAAATAAATCAGCTGCAGTTCTACATTCTGCTTAATTTTTTAAGTGGTTTTTCTTCAGAGGTTGTTTAAGGAAAAAATGTGAACAAACCATAAATAATATAATTTTCCTACTAGGTCTTCCACTCAAATCTTCTGCTATAAACTGTAGAAAACAGTTTATGAAACATGCTAGATTTATCTGTTAAGCTTTGGTTTTGCTTGTCTGAGTAGAGCACCTGGACAAGTACAGAAGTGAAAGGGTAATTTGATCCTTGAAGTTTAGGAAAGTTTGTCAATCATGGATATATTGAGCTGTAGTAGGACAAAAGAACTTGGTAGATTCTTTGTTCTGGTCTGCAAATATCCTCTCTGTCCTATTGGAAAAACAGGGTACTTCCTTAAGCTTTTTAAAATAATTTGCTTTTCGTGCAGAAAGATAAAAAAATGGAACTACAGGTATGCACTATATTCTGTATACATCTGTAGAGATTTCCTGAAATTAGCATTAGACCTAGAGCTTTCTTAATTTTTCGCTTTTTTCTGTTTCTCAATTATCTATTTTAAATTACTTTAGTTATATTTAAAAAATATTTTAGTTATACCTGTAATTAAGAAAACCAGTATTTAAAGTATAAGGTAGTATAAACAGCAGCACAAGTGGTGGTGTTATGTAATTCTAATTTATGCACATCTTGAAATACTGAATTTTAGTATTTCTCTTTAATTATGTCTCTGCTGAAGAGTAATGTACGTCCTGAGACCAGTAGGAGAACTTCTGGAGGATATAATATGGTTACAAATCTAGAAGTAATTTGCTTTATTTTCATATATATAATGGAGGTAATGGATAGAAAAAAAAAATCCTTTTTTCAAATATATCCATCAAAAAATATAATCCTCTTGACAATACAGGCAAGATCATAAATGATGTATTTGATTTAATATTGCTAAATGGTTGATGCTCTTGTAGGTCCAAAATGACCAAAACAGCAACAGGTCTCTGAGGACATGGCTGGGCCTTACTGTCCCTGTCCAGCCCCCTCAGGATTTTCCGCCACCTCTGCTCATGGCCCCGGATGCCATTTCAGCACAGTCTGGGGCCACCAACCCCTGCCCCAGCAATGCTGCAGAACGGCAAGTCTCCAGGCCCGTCTCGTTTTGCCCTTGGCTGACCCAGGCCCTGCCTCATAACTTGCTGTGCCTCAGACCATTGATGACCTTGTTACCAGCATGCAGCTCTGCCTGGTATTAGTTTTATTGTTTAATACATAGTTTTTATTTTATTATTTTTAAGGCAAATTAGTCAAGGATTAGCCACGTTTGCCATTTGCGGAGAACACATACAACTAACTTCTCTTTCAAACAGAATTGCTTGATATATCCTCTATGAAAGAAATATAAAAAAGTTACAAATACCAACATTTGCTTAAGGAAATGGGAGTCTATTTCAGGAAGGGAAAATTGAAGGAAAAGATGTTATGTCAACAAGCCTGAATTATTGACATCGCAATCATAGAGTTTTACAAACTTAGAAGTGTATCTTAATTTCAGGGTGAACAAGTCAAACAAAAAAGTGAGAATTGATGATTCAAGCCATACTTACTGACATACTGTAGAGAGCATCAGATATAGTTCTTAATCTACAGTATTCTAAGCAGGTGTGCCCAAGCTTATCATAACACTGTAAAGCTGTAGCTAAGGCGTACATATTATCCAAAAATACAGAAGCATGAGAGTGTGAAATAAGCAGATTAATATGATGTGAGGAACAGATACAGGGCAATTCTGATTGTAAACCTGTGTCTAGGTCTAGGGAAACAATTCAGAAAACACACTAAAACCTGGAAAGAGCTCTGAAAAGAACTACAAGAATGACTTTCACCTTTAGAAAACAATCTTTAGAAGCTCAGTGTGTGAAATTTATACAAGAAAAGACTATAAGATACCTATATTACATGTAGTAAGTATCTAGAGGAGGAAAAAAAGACATCAGAGAGCTTTAATCTCAATATCTACCAGTGGTGAAAAGCCAAACCAAACAACCTGACTGCTGATACTGTGCACCTTTATTTTCTTTTGGCAGAGACAGCACCATAGAAGTTAAGTAAAGATGTGGCAGGATTCAAGTCAAGAACAGTTATTACTTTTATTACATTAGGCAGCTTGTTGCAGAAGTTAGAAGCTGAGGTTCTATGGAACAGTTACAGAGGCGGAGGTCAGGTAGCTGAAGACAGTAGTTGCCTTTACAATACAAAGGCCAAGAGTCTATAAACTCTCTGTGGCTGATATTACAAAGAATTTAGGAAGCAGAAGTTTACTTTTATTGAGAATTTAAGTTAAGGTTAAGGGAAAAAAAGATTGTTGATCTATGAAAGCACTTTAATTCAACAAATACATATAATCACTTTTGTAAATTCAACTTTATATATATTATTATTAAAGGGCACTGATATTCAATTAGGTTTAAAGTGTCTCTTTGTTCAATTCCCTGTATAAAATATGAAAAAAAATTCATAACATAATTAAATAGCTGATTAATTAAGTAGCTGCAAATTCGGACACAATATACCACATTGTTCCTGATGATTAAATGCAAAACTTCTTAAAATATATATACTAAAAACTATGTCAGAACCAATTGCTCTATTTGCTGCATTCACTGCAAGGCAAAACAATGCAATGTATTACAAAGAAAATTATACAGTGACACAAAAATGCATAAAGATTTACTGTGATTAATGTACACGATAAATCCGTTCAGTTCAGTTGCAATGGATGTCCCAGAAAGGCAAATGTTTCTATTAGTTTTGAAATCTGTATTTAGAAGTGTTCTTTCAAAAACAGCTGATTCAAAAATACTCAGCCACTTCAGTGTAGACCTCATATTTCCTGTGCTTATGTGATATAGTTTTTGGTTCAGACTGAATGCTCTTGTTAAATGCATTAGAAACACTAACCTCATTAATGTATCTTCAGTAAAACCTGGTCTGTCAAGCTAGATAAAACAACAGAAGGCATGACTTGTGAAGAAAGACTGAATTAGATAATTGAGGTGGGGGTTGTTTTGGGTTTTTGGTTTGGAAGAAGGCTGTCCTGAGAGACATAATCTCTAGATACAAACATTCAAATTGTCATCAATAGGCATATTTCAAAATCTCTGACAAATGTGGTTTCAGTTTAGATATTTTCTACAAAATAATTTAATAATGAAAATGTTATTAATCATATGGAAATTCCTGATAAATTTATTTTTTTTCTGTCACTAGATTGTAGTCTATGTCAGACACCTTGCAGGTGAATATTGTAATAACTGTGCCATGGTACAGCAAAATCTGTTTCATTTCACTATAAAAGTAGAAAGACATTGGTTTAGAATTAGTCTAAGCACAATTCTGCAATTTAAGCATTAGAGTATTCATTGAGGGGTGCCATAACTTTACAATCGTGTTACAATGGTTACTTAATATTACACAGTGAATTAAACCAGATGAGGGAGTCATTCTTTCTTTCTGGACCAATGAATATTTAATTGTGCTGTTCAAAGAGGGAAGTATTTTAAACAAGGAGACTGGGAGGTGCACAATTCCTGAGAAACGATGTCTACTATTTCATTTAAATGTATGCTTACTCTCAGAAAAGGATTGAATACAAATCTTCCATAACTTGAGTTAGTGCTCTAAACACATGGAGCTATGTTAACGGGAAACTGGTAGTAAGAGTATCAGATGAACTGTGCCTTACAGTTAGATATGCTCTGGGAATGCTCAGCAGCTCCCATATCTGCTGATGGGAGAGGAAATATATCTAACTGACAGGTAGAGACCAGCCTTCTGTACACAGGAAAGAGTTGAGGAATCCAGGACTGAGTATGGCCATGATTCAGGCAATGTGTAACCTCACCAGTGCTAGCATCCAGATACCAGGCACTTCAAACGCTCTAAAGGTTATTCTGTATCTAAAATTGCATTTTAAGGATCTAGATGTTGGCTTATGAATTTACAGGTTCAACTAGCTGGGATATGAGCCCACAAATTTAGATTTTTTCTTCTAATATACTTGCTGGTTTTCTGAGATCTAAAGCAACCCCTGAATCCTGAAACAAGAAATATAAAGTATTTAGGCAAAATTTTTGGGTTTTTTTCTCTTTCTAATATCTGAGGTTTTCTTGAATTCATCTCTTGCAGCTGTAATCTTGACAGACCTCAAAAAAATGCACAAATGGGCAAAGTTACAGAAACTAAAACATGTATACTCACCAGGGGTTTTACTGTCCATGAACATAGTGTTCAGGAAACAATGTTCTCAAAGTTGTCTTTAGGCCCTTGAGAATCTGTAAAAAATTTATTATTTCTGAACTAATTTGCCTTATGAGGCTACATATTTAAAGCCAAACATATTTTGATTTTACTGAGCGTGGAACTATTCAAAAACACACAGGATTTTTTATTATTTTTTTAAGCTAGGAAACTTATTGACAAAAAAACTCAAAAAAATCAAGATTTTTCGATGCCAGTAAGAATGTTAGATTCCACAGAAAGAAAGAGAGAATGCATTTACTGTCTTACAAGGATGGGTTAAAGTTGAGAAAAGAACTCCAAAAACAGAAATTACACAGGAATTACCGAAACAGTGGCTTGTTGAGGTTGGAAGGGACCTCTGGAAGTCAACAGGTCCACCCCCCCTGCTCAAGCAGGGACACTTAGACCCAGTTGCCCTGGGTCATATCCAGATGCCTTTTTAATATCTCCAAGCAGGGGAAGCTCTACAGCCTCTCTGGACAATCTCTGACAGTGCTTATTCACCCTCCCAGTAAAAAGTGTTTCCTGAGGTTCAGAGGGAACGTCCTGTGTCTAAGGTTGTGCTCATTGCCTCTTACCCTATCACTGGACACCACTGAAAAGAGCCTGGCTCCATCATCTTTACATCCTACCTTCAGATCCTACTTCCTTTACATCCTACCTAGCTTCTCCAGACTGAACTGTCCCAGCTTTCTCAGACTTTGCTCATAGGAGGTATGTTCCAATCCCTTCAGCATCTTTGTGGCCCTTGCTGCTCTCTTTTCTGCATGCCCACATTTTTCTTGTACTGAGGAACCCAGAACTGGACACAGTAGTCAACGCACAATTTATACTTCTAATTTTTCTGGGTTTTATCTGTCCTCTGTCTAAAGTATCATTATATTTAGGAGCAGTGAAAAAAGTGGATACTTAACTAGTTAACATCCAAACACAGGTGGCTTCAGTGCAGTCCACCAGGCTACAGGACCACAAGAGAAAAGCTTTCTATCTATGCCACTCACTGGCAGTCTATGCCATGTCTCTGTCAAGAGAAATGCAATGTTTATTTTTAAACAGCTATTTTGTGTTTAAGGAAGTTTAGTCGTTGCTGGGTTTAGCACTGTTTTGCCTTGGTCTGCATTTTGCTTTTTGTATAACTAATTAATGTGGCATTATAAAAAACTAAAATGAAGCAAGTTTTTTCCTGTGGTAACCTGATACCCATTGTCAGGCCATAAACAACAGAAAAGGAAAATCTGTCATTTACAGTAAAGATTTTATATAGTAAAGTTTCATAAAAAGACAGATTCCTTTTCAGAATTTTGGATAATTAGGTGGCTGAATAGTTAAATGGTTGAAATACCACCCATGCTGGCTTTTGTTAGCATGCTTTTTGGACTATAAAAGTCTCAGAGACATATGTACAATGTATCATTATATACTTACACATTCCCATTTAAGAAAAAAAAACCACAAAATCTTATTCAACATTGTCATACACCTAGCTTTGTAAATACACAGAATTTTTTCAAACATATCTCAATTAATATTTATATATGTAAAGAACAGAGGATCTAACCAAAGCTCATCAAAATTTTTCAGTCAAGGCCTACCAGTCTTTTCAAAGGTATTTTTACCAAACCCAGAATGTACACGCACAAAACAGTTTCCCAGTTTCCATAAGATTTTCTCAAATGGAGTCAAATGGTTTAGAAAAAAATCTGGTGGTGTAAAGTTTATGGCCAAATTTCACGAACCTCGCCTCTAATAGCTATAAAATAGCAAAGTCTAATAGTTGACCAAAATACAATTTATTGTTATAGATTTTTCTTAGGCTAACAAAAATCTGTTAGGATAAAATATCATCTTAACTATACAGGCATAGTGACTGGTTTTCTTAATATTCTATATTATTAGCTTGAAGCTCGCTGATTGAATTGAAAATGTTTCAGCCAAAATTTGTTTTGAAAGACTTAAAAATAAGGCTGATATGGCCCTTTATAATGCCAAGAGAAACACAGGCATTTATTACTTTGAGAGATAATGCTGAACATTACTGATTGCTACTGTCAGAGGACAATTGACTTAATGGAAAATACTAGTTGAAATAACATATTACTTAAATATTTATGAAGATTGGTTATATTCTTCTGTAAGAATTAATCATATTGCAGATATCACTGCTTAATCATGAAAAAGCACTTGTAAAAAACAGCCGTTCATGTCCATCAGGTAAATAGATCATACATCAGTTCCAAACGTGACTACTTCAAAGTCTTGAAAACCATATTTCAGGGAAGGTTTACTTCTTCCTAATTAGTATATAGGAAAAAAAAAAAATTGTACACAGCATCTATCACCTCATTCAGTGCCTGATGAATTATCAATTCATAAACATTACAATAACAAAATATCATGCTTACAGTTTCTAAGATGAGTACTTGCAGTGTTCAATGTATTAAACTGAGACAATACATGAAAGAGCAGAGCTGCATTTTTCAATATAGTACTACAGAATAATATGGATGAGAATTTACAACATGCAAAGTGCTAACCTACATGTAATTCCTATATCCCATCTGTAGTAAAATCTGGTTTGGGTTAAATTTTCACCTCTATGTACCACGTCATTCTAACTTGCCCAAATAATTCAAAGATAGCATAGTATGCTACACTAGAATTCCTGAAATTATTAAAAAAATAAATAAGTAAACAAAATAGGAAAAGGGAAGTTTTGGTGTTTTACTCTGCTGTAGTTATGTACAACCGGAACATCTGTATGCCATATTTATACTTAGCAATCTGTCTTTGTATTCTTTGTTTGATTAATGTTTCTTAAACGATTAGGCTTCTCTCAGGTGCATACTCAGACCCAGTGGATATGAAACGCATGATTATCATGCCATCATTTGGGATATCAGGTTAAGGACAATATCCTGTATCAATTCAAAGCATGGGTGATTTTTCAACTTAAGAAACTTACTTATTTTTCAGCTGTTTGCCAACACAGTTGTCAAAATAATTATGTCTGATATTTTTGCATGCATTAATTAATAATGATAACAATAATAAGAATAATTCCATCATATTATCACATTTATTATGACAGTATCATGGACAGGTTTTGTGTTGCATGAACTAACAAACTTCATGCTTGAATTTAAACCTTAAATACAGAACCTACATAAATCCCAGATCTTTAGAGACTGAAATTTTGCAGAAATGTCCTAAATGCTGAGGACCCTCATCCACAGTTCATAGTGAAACCCAAGTTATTGTTATAGGCAATGTAAGAATTAACTGAAGTGGCATAGGTAGCCATTGACCAAACAATGTCACTTCCCTATGTATTTCAAGAGCTGAAATAGCTCCTTTGGAACCTGGTCTTAGATCAGTTCTCAGCATTACACTGTCTTTTTGAACTTAATCCAAAATTTTAGGTCTTTCTTTAGTCTAAAATTCAAGCTCTTCCCCTTGTCAGCCTGTACCTTATCGGTAATCAACAAGCACAACTACTGTCATCTTGATCGTTGGCACTGATATAATGGTATATTTATCAACTTGTTTGTGGTTCATAAAATAATAATTAAAAAAAGTTTAAACAGAATTTATGTGGAAAATTTGTAGCAAAGAATGAGTTTGTGAAAAAGGATAAATAAAACCATAAAAATTTAAAATCTCAAGTATTATGACAATGTTAAAATAATTTCAAGAAAAAATAAACTTGAATAGAGTATAAACCAACACAGTTACCTGGTGTGAAAGCAGGGTGTAAAGGAAGTCTTCCACTGTACAAGTAAAGTAGAACTGGCAAATCAGCAAACAAAAAACTGTTTTCCTTAGAAAACTAAAGTAGTGTTTTTTTATAATATGGCTGGTAATTATAACATAGATTTTGAACAAAATATGTGTTTCCCAAAATTAAAGAATGAAAATGAAAGAAAGAGTCAAACTTAGGGCTTGAATTAAAATATTTCTTTACTCCTGTGTCCAGCAAACATAATCCCACTGAAATTGGCTGTGTAGGTTCATATAGAGTAATCCATAGCTATTTAAAATATATAGAGAACTACCTAATGAAGGTAGGGACACAGAGGTGATCTGGATGACTTCAGCACTCAAATTCCAGCCAAGATGAGATGTGGCAGACTGTATTTATTTTTTACTGAAAGTTTATTGAAGGTGAAAAAAGCTTGGGGTTTTGTCTTTATAAGATGTTGTTCGGGCAAAAATTTGTGTCTTTTGGTTTTTTTAATTTTGCCTTACAATATTCAAAATATTTGTGTCTATTATTAAGAGAATAAATGCAATTAAATCTGGTTCAGTCTCATATTTGAATGACAGAGCTGTTGTTCTTTCAAAAAGCTTGTATAATTTAAACCTCCTGTTTATAAATAACCTTGTTATTTTTCTGAGACACGTTAGAAGAAAATGGATAATTGCTACAGCTGTACAATGAGTTTGGTTTAGGTTTTCATTTGGAACTGATAGATTTGTCATGTATCACCTTTAAATATCTGTCTAGAATATTAGATTGTCTAAATATGAAATCTAAAATCTATTAAGTCTATATATGAAATCTCAAAAATATTTTGATTGGTGATCTTGTAAAAAAATTAAAAATTAAATTTAGAAATATTGATTTCAAAGTTACTGTTTAGATAAACATAAGACAAAAGATATATATATACATCTATATGAAGTAAATAGATCATCATCTACATGGATTAGCTTCAGAATCTACTTAAATTCCAAGAATAAAAATATTGGGTTAAAGCCAGAATTATTTAATGAATTTACAACATTTATTTATGTATTTATGTATTCTGCTTGTTTCTAAGTAAACTTGATCACCAATCTTCTGTTTTGTTTCAGAACAGTGATTGTCACAAACAGGGATAGCTTGTTAGACATTATTTCCAGAAGATAATAGTTTCACAGCATTTAACTTTATAGAATAGACTGAAACCATAGATCAGACTAGATTAGTCTCTGCTCTGCCTCAGGAAAATAATAGAAATCCTAGGGATAGAAAGAGAGAAAACTACTGTGACATTCTGTGACTTATTAAACACCATCAAACAGACAGCATTTCCCCTAAGACTGCCAGCGTGTTGCAGGATTAAGGACTAAATCCTGATATTTGCATAATTGTTTGTATAAAAGAGACAACGGTGAACCTTGCTTTGTGAATTTAGTAGCTGGTATGACTTTGGGAAGTTATTGACAGGATTCCAAGAGAAGACTGTGTGCTCAAGCTCTTCTCTTGAAGTAGTTTACATGGAATAAGCATTGATTTTGATTTATATGCAGTGGTTACACTACTTTTTAGAGAGAAAAAAAAAATCATAGTTTGCCCAATACACTTTTTTCCTTTTATATGTACCTTTTCATTAGGCAAAAACTTGAAAACATCTCTTACATACCAAACAAGCACCTTAGCCACTGGGCTTTCAAGGTCTTAATCTCACTACTCTCCTGCAGTTTCATTTATGTTTTGCCAATAACAGAGGAGCTATTACATCACTTAATAAGACATTGCTGGATTGGGTAAAATCTAACAATGACCGGAATTTTAAAACTGCATTTTTTTGGTGATACAATTGTAGTTTCTAGGAAGGTCCATAACCTTGTCTATCCCATCCTGAGTAACTAGATAAGCAGCTCCACTTGGAGGTACATCTTAGATGATTGGTCCATAGATAAAGTAAACACATCACTATGTCGAATTTCACACATGGGTTTGTGTGCAGATGCATACAACTGATATGGTTTTATTCTTACAATTGCTTCCAAACTTTATCCTGCAGGCAAGAAAAGTGTAGGAATCACTTTACAGTCATGGCAGAGCTTAAGCAAGGTATGATACTATACAACTTTGAAGTCTGAGTCATGTGAAGAAATTACTTTAATCCCATAAGGAATCACACTGGGAAAATGTAGTGTATTGGGATGTTATTTAGAAGTTGAGCAGAAGTTCTGATAGCTACAATTTTCCTGTATTGTGGAGAAAGAAATTGTTCCTATGAAATGAAAAAGTTACATGTTCCTTTTCAAAAAAATCACAGAAGATGTTACACATCAGGTAATGTAAAGAACAAACATGATAATAAAGATTGCTTGCTTTCTTTACATATTATTGCGATATAACTTTAATATAACTTTTGGGCATTCACCAGGTCAAGATTTTGGGGAAAACATTAACTTCTACCCATCAGAAAAGCTGCCTTTACTGCTACTTCTAAGGTTCTCTTGAAAAATTGTCTATAGAATATTATACATAAAAAATAAGTTTATATTTTTTAAAGTATTAAAATTAACTTTGTTTTGAAAATGTGTAAATATGCACGACATTGCTAGGTGTGGGCATGAAAATATGCTATACAATGTTTAAGTTATATGCTAATGCATGCATTAATATAAAATGTTTAAGCTCTGCATGAATGTTTCTACTCATAGATGAGATGAGACCAAGCATACACATAAATCTTGTGAAGATAAATGACTTAGAAATGGTGAAAACAAATTTCTAACAAGCTTCTGAACATCATTTTTTAAAACCATGTTTTCTGGAATTAAAAAGTTGTTTATAACATAGTTGTTTAAAGATTTCTGTTTTCTGTTTAAATATTTCTAAGTCAAAGGGTTGAAAGTAATATTTAGTTAAGTTTCATCATTATGATTTTTCTTCATTCCTTATTTATTTCTTGCAGAGCAACTCGTTAATTTGCTTATAAAGAGGATAAGTAGTTATATTTTGCAAATAGTATCATATCAGATTTATATAAGACACACAGCTCCAAAGAGATAATTAGAAAGGAAAAATAACTATAATGTGTGCATAACTCATTTGCAGAATGATAATGTTTTCATTAACTCTGTAATGCAGTCAGTCACCTGAAATGTTACTTATGTATACCAGTGGTCATACGATTGCTAGGTAATGACATAAATAATTGATAAAGTCACAACTGTGTGGTGCATGGGTAATGGTTGCTGTATTTCCTATTTAGAAGTCTTGGCAGTAAATTATTGGAAATTGTCATTTAAGTTGAAATTATATTAAGGAACATAACTAGTCTAAAAAGTTGGCAGTTAGACATAGAGAAACATTCCAACTTGAGTTGTATCAACTCATTAGTACGCTAATTGAATAGCTCCATCATTAATATACAGCAAAGAATAGCTGACTTACCTCCTATGTAAAAATGAGTTCTATAAAGTTACAGAATTCATTCTTTAGAGTCAAGTACTGAATCTGAAAATTTTAATTCATTAATTTATATAGATAATTTCTTTTGTTCTTTAGTTTAGTCTACCCACAGGTCATGTTCCTAAGACCGAAACACATACCTTGTGTGTCCTACCCATTTTCCAGACAACTTTATCTTTTTTCTCTGCAGCTACTCAACTTCAACAAACCTAACAGTGATTGAAGCATATCTAAGAAAGAGAAGGAAGTGTCTTTGAATTTTCTCGGGCTAAGGAAAAAAAAACTCAGCAAAAAAATGAATTCAGGTTTTGTTTTGCTTTGGTCCAATATCCTGAGATCCAAGCAGCAGTGAGGCTGACTGTGAGTTCCCAGTAAATAATGTGCACATTGGGAATAGTGTTTCCATCCAGTAAATGTGTGTACACACATGCAAGTGCACACATGTGAAAACCTATACATGCACACACATAGCCACACAGATCGGCACAGATGCAAGGCATGGGCTTCACACAAACATGAACAGCATGGACAACCTGACCTGGTTCTTTCCGTTCCACCTGATCAGGATTGAAGTCCTGTAGTAAACCATGCTCATATTTATACATAATGTGGATTCTTCAGCTCTGAGCATGTGGTCTCCTCAGCAGCTACCCCTGGATCCCAATCTGCCCAGTTGCTGGCACTGGGGACATGTGAACCCATGAAGCTGCATCTCCACTCCAGCTCCTGTATATACCTGTTCTTGTCACACACACACCCCTCTCTCCAGGAGCTGTTCCAGACCTAAGGTCTCCTCTATAGCTGGATCCCAGACCTCTTGCACTACCTGCTGGCTACTCCTGCTTGAAGTTTGTTTATGAATGACACATGCATACATACACACACAGAGGACTGAGGTAAGCCAAGGAAAAATACAGACACACACCTGGTGCAAGGTGACAGCCCCTGGCCTGTGGCCCCAGCCTTGCAGCAGGTCAGGTGCTCAGCCCTCTCATGCGGGCACAAGGGATGGAGAGCCCTTGCCTAGGAAAGCCATCAGAAATAGATTTTAATTAGAAGAGACAGGAGAGGCTGCACTGGCTGGCGCCCACACAGCTGGGCACGAGGGCTGACTGGCCCCTGCTCACACCTGACCATCCGTTTTATGCTCTTTCCCTTTTGTTTTCCAGCTCTTATACACCTCAGTGGACAGGAGACTTTGGTCCCTCACCTAAATCTCTCATGATGAACCTTGCATATTTCCACAATCCCCCTAGAAACATCCCACTATTAAGTTTTACACAGTCCCAAAATACTTCTTCCCAGCCTCCCCTAACATCTCCTGTACCCTGCTAGGCAATAACCTGAAGGCTGCAAGATGTTTTGGTGAGAATTTATTTGGCTGTGTCCTCCAGGTATGTTTTATAGGCAGGCACGGGGCTGGTTGTTGCCCTTTGACAACTGTAGGAGCAGCCAAGCCATGGTGCTCTGTTTGCACAGCTCAGGTTATTTGGGTTCCTCTTCCTGCCTTGGCTTCTTGAGACCTTTGTGTTTATGGTGAATAGCCTTTGAATGCATAGCCTGAGAGCAGCCACTGAAGGAAGTTTTTGAATAACAGTTCTAGGCTTAAGAATCTCAAAATTACTGAAGTCTATTTTCTTGTTCTGGCACCTGTCTGGGGTGTTGTGCATCCTCATGGGGGACCCTGCCTGGCTTGCCATGGCTGGGGCTGGGCAATAAACCAAACCAGTTGCTGGCAGTGGCTGGCAGGAGTACCACCAGCACCGGAGGTGCAGGGAAAATGGAGTGCTTTCCCAGGCCAGTGGGGATTACCTGGATGGACACATCCTAGACCTGCTATATCAATGCCTATATCAAAGTCCTGACAGTGTCAGCATCTGCCTACCACTTCCTAGCAAAGGTCACAGATTGCTCAGCATACCAGAAGAGGATTTTATCTGCCTAATCTAGGCACTCCAGGTCAGCTAAATTGTCATTGTCAGTCCTCCTAGTGCACTGGTTCCCTCCCTGTTGGTGGGAATGGGGCAGGAACACACCTTTATTGGCATCGAGGGAAGGTTCTTCCTCCTAAGTAAGATCCCAGTCACTGAATGCAGTTCAATATTCCAGTGCACAGCAGGAAGGTAACAAGATGCTGCAGACTCATTTGAATAATATTTATGAATGAATGCTTTGCTACCAGTAGATGAAAATCCATGTTTTTCTTATATTATGTAGACCTTGATTATATATCTTTCCTTTGGGTATGTTTTTTTGTTAAATATTTAATTTACTTTGTATTAAATACCTTTCTGCTGTACATAATTTACCATGCTCTTAAATCTTGGGAGAATACACCTATCCTGAATAAATGTATTTGTTAAAATACTGTAAGTATTCCAAGCACTGTAGTAGGATTAGTAATCAGTGAATCAGGAGAAATGAAATCAAAAAATATATTCATTCCAGGGTATTAATTAAAAAAAAAAAAAAATACAGAAGACTTGAAGAACTAGTAATGAATGTTTGCAAAATGCCATTGAAATTGTGCTACACAATGATTTCAGGTCCTAAAATGTGCAGTATGGATCATGATGAAAAAGAGTTTGTATCTAGAAACATATCTACCACATAATGGAAATTTTATTTTTTTTTTTACACCATGTCATTTCTGACTGGACAGTACCTTACATGCAATAACATTTTAAAATATCTGATGAGTTTTTCATCAGTCATGGGATTTGATATGATATTGTGTAATTGGAGTGAGAATGTGATCTAGATCCACAATGGGACATCATTATCCTGTTGTGATTGCATTCAGGAAAGTCAGCTTAATACAGATAATGTCAGACAGCAGAACAGGAGTAATAATCTGGTTTGCCTTCAAGGAAACATAACAAAACCATAATAAATAATCTTTTCTGGAAGACGATAAGAAAATATTCCAAGTGTAACATACAGCTAATCAAATAATCAAAAGGAATTAGAGAAAAGCATCCCATTCCATTTTCCTTGTTCAGATGTGTGAATTATCCCTATGAGATGAAGAATATGCTAATCTCTTGAAATAAGTGGAAGCAGGAAAAATAAATAAAAATTAAATACAAACCCACAAATTCTGCTGTCAGTAATAGAGTTGTAAATGTGCAAACCTTCACAGAAATCAAACGTACTATAGAGGATTTATGCAGGCTAAAGACAGAATGCACATGAAAAATTTGCAAAACCAATAAGCTTTACTTTCAGACTTAAAACGGTTTGAACCTCATGGGAAATTGAACAGTTGAAGCATTATGATCAAACTGAAAGTTGGAAAATAGTGCTTTTCATTTAAAAAATATTTTTCTCTGTGTGTTTTCCTGTACTGCCCTTCTTTTTGCATCTTCTAAATGCAATATGGACCTATTTTAATAAAATGCCAAGGCTTCCTGATTTGATGTACTGGTTATCTCACAGCCAGCTTGGTCAAGCTGCATTAAAAACACAGACGAGTCACATTAGATTTCAACCACAGAATGAAGATAAATGGCTTAGTGCAATTGAGAAGGAAGCTGCTGTGGGATGTGAATGTGAAAAGCAATGGTGATAAGCATAGCTATGGCATGTGGTCAGTATGAAAAATGATGGAAAATAAATCTTCACGCTAGCTTTCTTAAGGATACATAATATGTGTGTGATATCAGACAAACCAGAAATAAAGAATTCTAAGGAAAGTGAGTTGTCTAAAGCTATCCTTTTCAGATGAGACTAGGAATCATAATGCTATACCTGTGTATAAGTGAGTACTACATCAAGCACAAATATATAACAAGTATAATTGGGGAAAAAATGATTATTGTTTCTTGTTTTATCCACAGTCTTGCATAAAACACTAAAAATGTAAGACTTTGCAACAGCTGCCATGTGCCAAAAGACAGGTTCTTTGTTGCAATCAGAGAACGTGCCTATTTAATACTGTCTTTATACCTGTGTCTGTTGCATATTGTAGGGTGCAAGCAGGAAAATAGTGAAGCTGCATTTCTTTTATTAGAATCTTCACACAGTTTTGGTTTTCTTGTTTTGGTTTGTTGTGTTTTGGGGTTTTTAAAGACTATGCTGTGGAATTTAAGATCCTGTAATGAAATGTTATGCAACACAAATTATGGTTGTTTGTATAAAGCAACACTATGCGCTCAACATGCAAGATGCCAGAGCTGTTGGAAACATATTTTAGAAGTTAATACTTCTAATTTCTACCTGTGAAATGTAGAAAGCCTCCTGTAATTTCTAAGTTATGTCTCCTTTATTAATAAAAGTGTATTTCTTTTACATTAGTTTAACTCATAACAGAGTACATGCAGCAGTGCTCAGCAAGTTCTTGTACTTATATTACAATGAATTTACTATTAAATTACATGATTTAAATTAAATTACTTGCTTAAAAAAGGGCTGTATAAATAGAAAAATAACCCCTTTTTTCTATATAGGAGCAAAACCGTTAGTGTGTCTTTGTGAATATAATCTAATGAATTTCAGAATAGCTTTCCTTGAATTGCATTTTTAGTTAAGTGCATACAAATATATATGTACCCTACGCCTTTCACAGTACCACAGGCAATATTGTTTCATAGTGCAGGTAAATTTATGTGTGCTGTGGGGTTCTTTCCCCCATTCAGTCTTTGGTTGTTTTTTGAATTCCAGCCTTTTTTTTTTTTTTTTTTTAATTACTTATTTTTAAAACTTCTGTTTGTTTTGTATTTTATTGTTTTTTTTCCCAGATTTACCAGTGTCACCTGGAAAGATCTGTCAGATAATTGTACAGCTTTTTCTTTCACTGATATATCCAAGTTTCTGCAAATGGAAAGTGTTCGCACAGCTTTCAGAATAGTTATTTTAGGCCATGGTTCACAAAATATATAACTGTCAGAAAAAGACTTGGATTTGATTTAGATTCTAAAATATTTTAAAAGCTGTTTAGAAGAGATGAACCTCCCAGAGATCTACAATGTGTGACTGACCAATATTATTATTGATATATGTGATTTCTTTTTATATATATGAAACTCTTTTCTCACTCCTAACTTCATTATTTTCTATTTCTGCCTTATTTCCTATGCATAAATTATCAACCAATACATTTATTTTCTGCTTTCTTTTCTAAAACACAGAAGAAAAATGCAAAACAGGATGTGCCTGAATCTGGGGTAAAGTGTTCATGAATGTTCTCAAACCCAGAAATCTTTAATGCTATATAAACTGTTTGGCAAAATACATGAATAGTAGAAAATTTGTGACCCCAGTGACTTTTATCAGCCAAGGAAGGTGATGCAACAACATTTATCCAGGGAAAAAGATGAAATTTAACCTTGATTCCAGTCAGCTGTGCTTCTACAGTTTCATTTCCACTCCTATGTTCTTCTGTAATATTTGCCCATTTTGACCGTTTGCCATGAGATTTCTCTGTGTGACTACAAGTTTATTCTGCATAAAAAACAATGTCTTAAATTCTCTAACTCTAATCAGTGTTTTGTTAAACCTGTCTAGGCTAGAATCACACTTCATGAGAGCTAGATTTTGACCATTTGACCTGTCCCATTGTAAACTACATTTCCACATCTCAGCATGTGCAATGCAGAAACTGACATCTGAAATTTCATTTTTCCATATTCTTAACTCCATACTTTGACTTTCAACTTAAGCTGCTATTAATTTACAGTGTGTTTTCCTGAACTTTGGCAGAACACTGATGCACCAAGCTCAACAACGGACCAAACATTTCCAGTTTGCTGATATTCACATTACAATTTGGCAGCATCTCAGGCAGATTAAGAACTGCAGTTAAGCATGACAGTATTACTTCTGTAATCTGCAGCTGACATACTGTATCAAAGAACTGATCTTTTCTTTAATCATTGGAAGTGTCCAGAGAATAAGACTTAGTTCACTTTTCAAACATGCATTCTTCTATATCTCATCCAGATGGTTCAAAGCTGCTGTCTGAGCAATGTTTTTACTAACTCCTGCGTTAGTTATATTTGTTTCCTATGAAAATATAATGACAGGTCTAAAAAGGGACTAAAGTTTTTAAAGGCAGATTTAGAACTTTTGAACCTCTCCTTAGTTATGAATTACGAAATTCTGTCCCCTTGCCTTCTCAGATTCTGACACTGAAGTTTTCCTGGCCTTGCATCTGAAGACCTGTCTCATATTTCTCAGTTCCATGATTCTGTAATATTTAAATTCCATTTGAGATCTAATTACCTATGCTACTTTCTTGCATTTTCCCACATATATACATAATTCTAGCATACATTTGGTACACATTTTCAACATTGACATTCAAATACAATATTTAGCATTTACATATGCTTTAAAAAATCTGGAGAATTTTGCCCTGATTTTAGTGATTCTAATCTCTTGTCATAGCTTCCTTTTCTATACTTTGTTAATTTGTTTCCTCCTTTGTCAGAACTTATCTAAACTTCTGAGGTGTTTTTTCTGGATCTTTTGACTCTCTTGCAATAATCACAGGCAGCACAGATTCCAGCACGAAGCCCAACACCAAAGCACAACAGAACTGGAAGTGGACATCATGACAGAAATCTTACTCGTGTCCTGCTTGAGATCTCTACTCTAACAAAACCAAAAGCTACTGCTCATCATCAATGTGTAACCAGGTCACTTTCTGAAATATTATTACCATGTAAAAATGAATTAAAACTTCTTGTATCTGACAATAATGGAGGAAGTTAAGGTAGACTGGAAAGAATGGAGTTTACGTTCTTGCTCTCAGTGTTATTATGAAATTTATAAGCAGTTCGGGGCTAATCCTTGGTGTCTCCACTGTAGCTTCCGGTCATATAGGCACTAATATTAAATTCGCACAGGAATAATATAAATTAAAAAAATGGTGACTAACTCTTAAAAAGTCTTAGCCATCTGTTCTAAGGCATAGTAAAGGAGAAAAAGCTAATGCTAGGAATTCTTTGAAAAGAAAAAAAAATAGAGAGTATCGTATTATTGTGTAAATTCTTTATGTGCTTCTTTAAGAATGTGTTCAGTTTTGGTTATCCAATCTCAGAAAGGATCCAACAGAATTATAAAAAATGAAAATAAAAGAACAGCAAAGATGAGTAGTATACAATGACTCCTGTATGTAGAAATACTAAAACTTTTCAGATATAGGACTAAAGATAGCTGAGGGAGATTAACAAATACGAGAAGATGAAGAAAGAATGAAATTCACTGTTGCTCAAAATCAAATATCAGTAAGTAATAAAGGAAACTTGCCTTAGACCTAAGTATAAATATGTAGCTTCATATAATTAATTGCATTATATATATGGATTTTGTAAAAATGTGGTGGCATAGCCAGGCACAGTTTTACAGAAGTGAGCACTGTGATCACCAAAGGGGCAAAGCAAGACAGATGTAGCTGCATGTGAAAGTCATTAAATTAACAAAAGTTGCCAGACAAAAAACCAAAGACCAAACCTGATCACCTAGACCTCAGCAACTAACACCCTTCAAGGACCACAGCCATCAGCATCAGCGCTAGCCATAGTCAGTAGGCTGTGACTCAATTGAGGAATTTTCTTACTTTGACCCTTCCAGTTCTCTGTCCCACCCACTGCAGAGGGAGGGAGTGAGCTGCTGGGTGGGGCTGGGCTGCCCACCGGGGTTAAACAGCAATCATCCATTTTACTGTCTGGCAGTTCTTATGGCATCTGCTAGTGACACAGCTGAAAATTTAAAGCTTACTCCTGTTTTTATTTTCTACATAGGGAGCTGAAAAAATTGTTTGAATATGCAAGTATTTAAGGACATGTAGCAATGAGATAATAGACATAATTCTATATCCCGTTAAATCAAATGAAGCACATGCAACTACTTCATGTTTTTATAGTGTAACAATCCTTGCAAAAGAGTTTAGAAAAGTTCTTTTGAATATTTTGGTAAGAGTATGTTGAAAGCCCTGTATTTTGTTTTCCTGACCCTTTCCAGTTGAAGTACTTTTCTGTGTATTTTTTCAGGAAAACACTGAGTAGTATTGTTTGTATCAATCCTTGAGATTCAGGTGAGGGAATGGTACTGTAAAACAACTATTTTATTTGGCCTGCAAAACTCCATTCCCTTTTTCCCTAAGATACAACCTATAACCATTTTATGAATTTGACTTTTGCTCTTTGGGGAAATTTTGGTAGGATAACAATGCAAACAATCTGAAAAAGAGGCTTATGCTACTGCCAAAGCATGGACACACACACACACTGCACCCCCCTGTAATACCTGGCAGATGCAAGGAGTGGTGAAAGAGCTGAACTTGTTCTCCTGCTATAGATCTGTTACCAGAGTCCCACATGGCATATGACCTGGAAGAGATACTTAATGGTTTTCTTCTGCAGGTTAGTGAGACATCATGTCCTAAGAAGGACAGTTGTATCTAGCAGTCCAAATGTATGGGAATGGTGTCTTTTTAACATTTTCCTTTATGTATTTGGGATACAGATGATAAGAAAGTTCCATTGGAGGCTAAGAGTTCAAATTGTGAGAATGTGATGGAAGGTGATCTTTTACATTAGAGGAAAAGAAAAGCTAGCAAACTTTAAGCACAAGAAGAACTGGGAAATTTTATTTCAAATATTATTAAATAAAATTTATTATTTCAGCCTATTTAGGTTGAAAATTCAGAGTTGTGCAGGTTTTGGCCAAGAGGCAGAGTTAATTTTCTTCATAGGAGCTAGTATGAGGCTATGCTTTAAATTTGTGGTGGAAACACTGTAGATAATGCAGGGATGTTTTCATTATTTCTGAGCAGTGCTTACACACAGTCAGGGCCTTTTCTGCTTCTCACACCACCAGCAAGCAGGCTGGGGGGTGCACCAGGAATTGGGAGGGGACAAAGTTGGGACTGCTGACCCCAACTGAGAAAAGGATATGCCATACCATATGATGTTGTGCTTAGCATATAAAGCTGGGGGAAGAAGGAGATGAGGGGGCAGTGGGGTGGGGTGGTGTTTGAAGTGGCTGGGGTTAAACCACAAGAGTAAAGAAAAGGAAGAAAGATCTTTATGTAATAATCTTGGACTTTTGTGTTACAGTACAGTCTCTCAAACACAAGGTGACATATTGTTTTTCCCAAATGAAACTAGCCTCATTCAGTGTAAAGCATCCTATATGCAAAGAAATTAAAATTAAGTTACATGGACAAATGAAGTTCTGAATTTTGCTTGTTTGTATGCATTTTTTTCCCCTGTATGCAAAATAAATAATTAAATAAATAGATAAATAGATAAATAGATGAATGGATAAATAAATAGATAGATAAATATATACATATATATATATATAAACCCACTAGTAGGTTGTTGCCTTTGGGCTCACATACAAGAATTGCTCCCTGCTGTTATGGTACCATACTGCAACATAGAAATCTTTCTAGTCATATCATCGGAAAGAAGGACATAGTGAAAGGCTGCCATGTATGTTTAAGCAAACAAAATTTATGCCAATTATTATTCTATGATGTAGGAAATGTAACAATTAAAATTCCTATTAATCATATGCAACTCAAAAATAGTTCTTAAAAATGAAAGTTACAAGATAAATACGACTTCATTGAAAAGGTCTTTAAAATACTTCAATGATTAATTTTAACTTTTTATAATTAATCACCAAAGTGAACAACTGTTTGGTTTTAAATTGCTGAGAAAACGAAATGTTGTATTTAGGAAAGGTAATTAAGATAAATGCTGCTCATTAGCTCAGCTTTAGGAAAATGAATTACAAAGTTTAAATTCTTATAGGAATTAATGTATTTAAAATGTATGTTTAAAATCAATGAAAAATAGAAAATTGCACTATAACAGGTTAGAAATATCAGGGTTTTTTTAATAATGTATGAAGCAAACATTCAAAAATATTTCAATTTTTTTTGTGCTAATTTAAAATATCATGGAAAAGTATTCAATAATTTAAGTCATTAGCTGAATCACGTCAATACTTTAGGCTGAGATCTAGTGGGAAAAGTATGTTGCTGGAGTCAATAAAAAGATTGACTGAATGAACTGTTTCCCTCTATATTATACTGTTTTTTTCTACATCCATAAACCAGTGTAATACTATCTACTTTGTTTTTTAGAGCTCTTAGAGACTGGTAGGTGAAATGTCTAGAGTGCACTTGTTACATATTGCAATCGTTTCTGATAATGTCTTTATCCAGAGGTGTCAGGCAAAAATGAGATCTGGCTTACAAAGTGTACAGTCAAAATTACCTGCTGCTAGTAATAACGTATTGCAACTAACCACAGTCTGTAATACAGATTTTTTTTTAGTTCTTTTAGTATCTGACAGAATTTTTAAAATACATGTGTATATATCTGTTTATACTCTCATATATGTCCTTATACTCTGCATTTTATCGGTATGGCCAGAATTCTGACATGCTGAAAGGAAAGAACAAATTTGCTGTACAAAGTTCTTTATAATTTTTATTTCAGTCGCCTTTTCCTCAATTGAAGTTCATAACAGATTTTTTCCAGTCCCATTCCGTTCTGTGGTTATGTATTCAAAGAGTAAACATATGAAAAGAAACATGAATGAAAATATGTGTCAATAGTTCCAAACTCCACAATTAAGTCATTTTGTTTCTTCTATACATTGTATTTCCAATGTTTTTGGTGTTTGCTTGGGGTTTTTCTTTTTTTTTTTTTTTTTTTTTTTTTTTTAGTTTTGTTTTTTGGGGGGGTATTTGTTGTCGTTGTTTGTTTGTTTGTTTCTCAATTGGTGCAACCCGGTGTTTACAGTAGTTGTTGAAAATTATTCCTGATCACTAAATAAATTCCTGAATCCATGAGAATGCTAATATGCGAATAATTGGACTTGTATATACAGATTCTTTGCATGCAGAAGCACCAGTTACAAAAGGTGTCCAGAGCTTTAGACTGAGAAAATGTCCAGCTTGTAGTGTCTTCCACCATTAATACATTTCCTATATATCTGACAGTCTGCCTATCTTTCTGATATTTCTTTGTAGCAAATACATATATTTTTAATTTTATTAGATATATCAATCTATATTCAAAATATATAAACGTACTATTTATATTTTTTTCAAGTTGTTACAGGAAATTGCATTGAGATATATCTATAATTACATAGAATACTTATATTAAATATATCTGTAAATGTATATGAATACAATTTTTTAATTTCATATTGTGAAAAATTTCATTCAGACTGAACCGAAACATTTTGTCCTTGCATTGTTTTATTGGAGATAAATTTAGGTAAATAAATTTGTTATCAAAAGAAGTATTTTAAATTAAGAGATCAAATTATTTCATTATTCAGCTATATGAATAAATGTTTTGATTTTCCATTTGTTTTTACTTTGTTCAATATTTAATTTTAAATATATTTTTTTTAAAACTGTTGACATCTGATTTAATTTTTGGAAACATGGTATTTGCCAAAAACAATATCAAGTTCATTTAGCTTTCCTTCTCTTCTGCATTTCATAGTTCCACTGCTTCTTTGTAAATTCCCGGTACAGTGTGTGGGTTTGATATTAGTGACAATATTTTAATGATTAAAATCTCTTTGGCCCACAAAATTAAGCAGGCATTGTGTTATATATCTACAATATAGTCTGACAAATGAGTGATTACAGGGCAAAAAGGCTATTCCCATTTTTTTTAAACCTCAGGGATGTGTTGGAAAAAGATTGAGTTGAGTAATACTTTCTCCAGATTTCTTCATCTTTTTAGATAGGAAACTGTGAACTGGCCAGCAGTTTTTCAAAGGATTGTCAGAAGCCATATTTTAAAGTGACAAGTCTAATTCGTAAATAAACCCTCAGGGTTCTCCTTGACATTCCTGTATTTTGAGGACTCAGCCTACTTTAGAGATTCCCTGTAATCAAATATTTCTCAACAGATTCTCCATTGTAATGAAGCCTATTCTCAGAAATAGGAAGAACACTTGAGGGGGAACTGTAGAGGCTGCCTCGACTGAATGAAGTGCTGAAGTGGAAGCAGGTGTAAAAGGAAGTAATTTTAGTGAGGGCTTCAACCTGGATAGATTTTTGAACCACTGAGTACTGTTAACCTTGAAGATTTCTGGAGTACTTAACCTTTAAACCAGTCCTACTGTATTATCAGAATTTAACCTATATTTACTTTGTTGACTTTGGAAGAATTATTCACTTGACAGACTTGCAGCTGTGAAGGATGCTGTCCCCCTTAAACTCTTTTTTCTGCTTGAGACACAAAGTTTTTTGGGTTGTTTGTTGGGATATTTTTTTTCATGTTCAGATAATTATATACTCAATACGTTTGCACATGTTTTAAACATCATTCCAAGCTGACGGTGTCATCATCTCCCACAGTTCAGGGGAGGTGGGTGGGGGAACAACCAAAAACCAACAAAACCAAAACAAACAGAAAAAAGGAAGGGGAAAAAAAAAAAGAAAAACAAAGAATACTTAGACACTCCAAAAGTTCAGAATAAATAGTTTATATTCTGCTAATTTTGAAAATGTTGAAGTCCCAGTTCTCTTAAACTTCTGTTCTTTTCATCTTTAAGCTCATAAACCAGAACCCTTTGTTGGTTCTACATTGTGTAAATTATTTTAATTTTGTTTAGTTTGAATTTCACTGTACAGCACATCTTTCTGGTTTTTGAAATTGAAGGTCATGATTACTTGTAATTGCTTTTGTAATGTGAAATCCAGATATAATTCAGAAGACTGGGTTCTCCATTCTTCACCTAACCCATCAGGTATTAGAATCCCTCCTGTGTGCTGTTCTTTTAGCAAAAGATTTATACCTCTTACCTACTAATAGTTCTTTTTGCAGAAATATATCTTCTACTTATTGTGTCTTCATCCAGAAATAGTTCATAGGTTTGGGATGATGCTGTCTCTTCAAAAACGAAAAGTATTATTTTAAGTCCCTTCAGACTGAGAGCATCTTGGTCACAAAACCCCTAGCTGTTTTCTAACTACTGTGTAATTCTATGAAGGATGGTCACTATCTCCTCCAGAAATAAAAAATAAACAAACAAAAGAAAACAAATCAAATCAAATCAAAACAAAACAAAACTACCAATGCTCAGTTGTTGGGCACAATTCTGCTGGAGGAGAACTTAGCATTCTTATTTTTTGATCCTAATTTTGCTTGCAAGAAAACTATGCTGGAAGCAGCAGGGTTGGATTCAGGTACAATAACTTTGAAACTGCAGCTCAATTACAAACTGTTTGCTAGAAAAATTCTATCACTTTTTCATTATTATACCTTCTTCCTCCAGACCTTTCTCTTGTATCGTTCCTCTATTTCAATCTCTACTGTCTCTCCAGAGTTTGAAGCACAAGTTATCTACCTTTTTCTGTGTTAGCTTTTTAATCCCTGGTCTGAGCAATTGCCCCCACTTCTTATGTACCCAAACTGGCCTATTTTAAAGGTTTAATAAAACCATTGAGAAGTATTGTGCATCAGTAATTGCTGATGGTCAGAAAATGGTAATGTGGAACAGTGAAATATTAACTGAGCAACACATCTCAGTGTAAGGCAGTCAGTGATGGTCCTTGTTTCTGTTGTTGCTGTTGTTATGGCTTGTAATCACTTTTTCTAGTCAGGCATCTGATGTTCATTATGTCTACATTTAAGGTTCTGATCGCAGACTTTATGTCACAATCTTTTACAATTTATGTGTTCCATAAACATCACCTCACAAGAAGCTTACCCAGAAAGACAGTTTGGAAAGACAGTTTTGGAAAAAACTGCTTTATTATAGTTAACATCAGAAGATTTTTAAGCTATAGCCAAATGTGAATTGTAAATATTATCTTTGTAATTTTTTCAATAATAATGAGCATGTGGATCAAATAAAAATGTATTTTTCAAATAGGAATTCTAACCTAATTTATGTATGATACATTCAGAATGTTATCATTCTGTATTTTATTGAATAGGATTTATGTTATAACATTTATTAAAGAGTATTTACTACTATGGATGGAGTTAACAAAGAACATAGGATAAACTTAAAAGCATTGTCATTTCCAAAGGTATTTGCCAAAGTTTTTACAGAAACTAATGTAAATTATTGCATAACAACTGGAAATTCATTGCCATCTCCAGAGTGACTTTTTCTTATTTTTAATATTGTAATTAATAATGTGGTATGCTTACATTAAAGATTTGTGTTTATTTGGGTTTTTTCCTCTTATTAATATTGGGATCCTGGTCATATTTACATATTTAAAATGCAATTATAATAATGCACACTCGCCGACATGAAGACAGGGCAGTAGATTAGCTTTTTCTCATTTGCACACTTTAGGAGTAGATACAGAATATTTTCTAGGGTGAGTATGGATCCTAGCCTGATCTGCAACAGGTCAGATTCTATTGATGCATGGTTTTATGTCCTGAGGGAGAAGAAGCAAGCTGTACTTCTTAGAGTCCATTTTAACAGATCTCAAGGCAATACTAATATATTTAAAGAATTCACAGACTTGTCTCTTATTTTTAAATATACATCTCAATTACAAAAAGAGTTTGTTTGGTTTTCTTTCTAAGGGAGAAACTAATCATGGACTAAAGATGCATCATTCTGCCTGAAAGAAGTTGTAGACAGCTGCATCTATTGGGTTCCAACTTCTATTTGACTAGCTTTATGTAAGCATATTATTTTAATATATTTTACAATATGTTAAGATATTTTAAAACTTAATTAAGGTGGTTATTATTCCCTTTTGGGGACACAGTAATGCATTCCATGCCATCAGAGCTGCATAATCCCTAAAGAATATGGCATAGAGTATTTTCAGTAATGCTAAAAGACATACGGTTAAGATCCATATCTTGTAAACTGATAAGACTTATCTTTCCCTGCTTCTAAAACAAGTCATGTTTTCTCCAGCTAATAGCTCAAACTTGAAGAAAAATCTTGTTCAACATCTGGAACAAATAAGCTTTCTCTTTGACATAAAATAGCTGTAGCGTATACTCTACTGTCACAAAATGAAACAGAACAGGAAGATTGTAAACACGTTCCTGTAGGCTAAGGAAAAGAATAAAATCATTTATAGTAAAGTATTTTCAGAATGTTTTACGAAGTGCATCATGTGTTATTATTACCTTTTATCTTAAAAATAAAATCCAGGCTTTGTAGAACTATTATTTTTACTAGAAGTCACTTTTTCAAATTCATACTGCAAATTGCTGACATGTAGAATTAAGTGCAGAGTTTGAACCACTGATGACACCAGACTGCTACAGTCCTAGTCACTAATAATCAGATTATTTTATATTCATCTTTGCATTTTAAATAATCTAGAAATTAAAAAAAAAGTGTACTAAACGTGGAGACCATAAATAACCTCTCTGTCTTCTGATCCATCAGGATGCAGTCTCTTCCTTTTTTCATTTAAATGTAACAGATTTTCTCTGTATTTTTCTGGGGGAAAAAATGGAGGTGTTTTTTTTTTTCTTTCTTGCAAATAGATACAAATGATCTAACAATTCTTTCTTGCAAGAGAGTGTGAATAGTGGCTGAATACCCACAAGAAATGTTCTGCAAAAAAGAAATTTAACCTGAATAGCAGGAACATAATGTATCAAGAAAAAAACCCCATAATTTTCACGTTATAAAAGTTTTACATATGTAACTGAGTTATGTGAAATTACAGTAAGCTTAGCTAGTCTGGATACTTTAGATATTGAGACTTTGATCTAAACTGTGTGGCAAAAGTCTTCTTTCTTCATTGTTTTACTCGATGACTAGCATAAGCTTCTATTAAAACAGCTTATTCCAATTAATTTATCTTATAGCCTATAAAACTGAATCCCCTGTAGAATTGCTCTCTGCCTCCTCCCACTGTCCAGCTCCCCCAAACCACTTTTACATGAGTTACCTTCTTGTTGCAGTTTCCTGCCTGGAGAACTCATCCTCTTTACACTTTCCCTCTTCCTTGCTGTTTACATGTCTGCTGCTTGGACACAACATAGACAATGTGAAAGTTTACTAAGAATTGCACTGCTTATGTAATTTCCCATATCATTTTGGTAAAAGAGATCATTTCAAGCTTTTGAACACTTTTCTGTGTAGGCTCAAGAAGCTCTGCTGAATTTAACAACTTGTAATCATACAGCAAACAACATAATAACAAACCAGCAAATAGATGTACAACGCCTCTATTGCTGCATGTATCTAACTTGGCAAAATGAGCAACAGCTCACATCCTTCAGTTACAGTCCTTGTTTCTACTTTAAGGATAAGCATGTTTTATAAGCACAAATTGGCAACTATATAAAATGTACTTATTCCTGAAACTTATAAAAAATTACCTTCTGAGGTCCTGAATGATGTATTTTAGTTGTGTTATAATAATATTTGTTTCAGTTGGACATTACCTTCTTCTTCCATGCTAGTAATTAGATCAAGTCCATAGCAAAATGCACTAAGGAAACAATATTTCTTTGAGATTAAAATTAGTTATGACATAATGATGATATAGTGAAACATTTTGGAGGGATCAGCTTTCTAAATCTCAGAATTAAATACAGTATACTTTGTTGTTCAGATATTTTTCTAAAAAGAAATTTGTCCTTAAAACCAGAAATTATTTTTGATCAATTTTATTGACCATGTTTATTAATGTTTTGGGTTAGTTTTTCTCTCTTTATCAGTTGGCATCAAGAATTAGAATCTTAGAGGACTGATATTTATGTTATGTGGTACATCGCAGATAGTTTCTAATTGCAGTTGTCAAACAAAATTTCTTCAAGTACAGTGAAATAAAGGGGTTGCATCTTAGCCTTGATACTTACACTTAATTTTAATCTTCAATGTCCTACTTTCATAAGCATATATTAGAACTTTGACCTTCATAGAGAAAAGCAAACTTTCCTAATATTTCCTACTTGTGAGGTCCCATGACCATATAATATATTACTCTATTTTTTTAAACAACCCTCTAAAAACATTTGAATCTTGAAGACTGTGGGAATGACAACAGATTATTAGTTTTGACACTGATTAACTGTATTTGGTTTGCATGGCAAAATTTTGGTAGCGGGGGCTACAGATGTGCCTTCTGTGAGAAGCTGCCAGAAGCTTTCCCCATGTCCCACAAAGCCAATGCCAGCTGGCTCTGAAACAGACCACCACACCACAAACAGTGTTAATGCCTCTGTGATAGCATATTTAAGAGGGCAGAAAAAACTACTGCACAACAGCAACCAGGAGGAGGAATGAGAATATACGAGAATATATATAAGAATATAAATCTGCAGGCAACAAGGTCAGTGAAAGAGGAGAGTGAGGAGGGGCTCCAGGAGCTGGAGCAGAGATTTCCCTGCAGCCCGTGGTGAAGCCCATGGTGAGGTTGGCTGTGGAGGTCTATGGTGGAACAAATATCCACCCACAGCCCATGAAGGACCCCACACCAGAGCACGTGGATGCCCAAAAGAGTCTGGGACCTCACGAGAAGCCCATATTGGAGCAGGCTCCTGTCAGGACCTGTGGAGAGAGGAGCCCAGGCTGGGGCAGGTTTGCTGGCCAGGCTTGTGGCCCCACAAGGGACACATGGTGGAGCAGTCTGTTCCTGAAGGATTGCACCCCATGGGAGGGACCCAAACTGGAAAAGTTCGTGGAGGACTGTCTCCCATTGGGAGGATCCCACAATGGAGCAGGAGAATAGTGTGAGGAAGAAGGAGCAGCAGGGCCAATGTATGATGAACTGACCAAAACTCCCATATCCCATCTGCCTGTGCTGCTCAGGGGGGAGAGGCAGACATTTTAGGAGTGAAGTTGAGCCTAGGAAGAAGGAAGGGGTGGGGGGGAAGGTGTTTTAAGATTTGGTTTTATTTCTCATTACCCTACTGTGATTTGACTGACAATAAATTAAACTAATTTCCCCAAGTTAAGTCTGTTTTGCCCATGACAGTAATTGCTGAGTGATCTCCCTGTCCTTTGTTTTGCTAAGGAAGGGAGTGACCGAGCAGCTTTGGTGGGCACATGGAGTCCAGCAAGATCGACCCACCACATTAATTAAGAGCTGGATCATCAGTATCTGACCTCCATATCCTCACCTGCCTAGAATCTGTATGTTTCTTTCATGGTATATGGGCACAGCTAGCAACCAAATAAAGGAATCCACAGGAAGAAGAAAAAAAAAAAAAAAAAAAAAAAAAAAAAAAGAAAAAAAAAAAAAGGGGGGAGGGGATAGAACAATGAAGTACACAAAAGAAGCTGGGAATTATTTACTGAAATGGAAGAGCTGGTGAGAGAAAGCCTACTCATAAGTAGTCTTGAGATGTTGAACAACAAACTACGTTGGGACTGAGTTCTTGCACTCATTTAACCTGCTACAAAAATCAAGGAAGACAGATCACTACAGGAGAGTTAACAACCTGATGTTCCAAGTACTCTGTGGGATTAGATTAATAGTTTCAAACTCACATATCTTGGGAAAGTATAGTAGCTACTAAAACATTGGGATAAGACCTCCTCTGACTGAATTCTATTTTGCATAACAAGAACATTGATTAGCTCATTGATTAAGCCATCAATTGATATATCCATATCTCATTGATAAATGTAGGCATTTAAACCTAAATGTCCTGTTGAAAGAATACCAAGTTCCCTCTAGCTGTATGAGTGGCAAGTGTCCTGGTGGCAAGGGTGCATATTCTCCAGGCATGATTCAAGGATCAGACACTTTTGCCTGAGGGGTGCCTGGTTTTGAGCAATTTATTATCACCATTAGTGCTTTATTAACTTCATGCTTGTATCCAGAAGAGATGTCAGGAACAACTAAATGACATACATAGGCACAAACCTACTTTTAGTAGTGTCTGAGTGTCTGAGCAAGAACAACTTTTATAGGATGACAGTATAGGAATGTGCAGCAGTGCAACTTAATCAGTTTTTCTTGGTTCCTGACTAACATTTGAGGAAGTGGATCATCCTTCCTTGTTTCAGGTCTGCCTTCCATATCATTATCTGCTGGTGATTTTCTGTTTATCCCAAAAGTGCCAGAGGAATTAGCTGATTAATATTGTAGAGAGGAGGAGCCTGGTCTCCTAAGGATAGTGAGATAATGATAGCCAAAGAATAAGTATTTTCAATTTTTTTAAGAAAACACAATGTTCAGTAAAAACACTAAAGTGTTACCTCCATCTAGAAAATCCTCTTATTGTTTTTTACTCTCAATAAATCAAGCTTGCTAAGAAAATAATGTTTCTCAATTTTATTTTGCTTTATATGTCATGTTATTGATTTTTTCATTCAAAATACTTATTCTAGACATTTTGTCATAAATGTTCTGTTTTCACATCTGTTACACATCTTTAAAGTAACTTCATTTCTCTAAGTGGGCAGAAACAAAATGCACGTACATATTTTTATACCCAAATTTTATTGATAAAAGGTTAGTTTGCAACCTCATATGGAATGTCTGCATTACTACTATTTTTGTTATGAAAGAATAATGAAATAGAAATTGCTTACAATGAGGTGTAACTTCATAGGACAAATTTTGTGTCTCCAAACCAAAGTTCTGATGAATTGTATGTCCCCCAAATCCAAAACTGTATGGGGTAATGCCCAAGCATGTAAATACGTGTGGTGTCAGACTTACAATTTCAGTGGCTTCTGGAAAAAGTAATAATCCTACAGTACATTAAGAAGAGAGGTAATATTTTAAGATACAGTAACTATGTTCATGTGAACTGGGGAAACAGTGTACATTATACAACACTAGATTACCCCAAATGATAAAGCTTCTCTGTTTTGTATCTTACATGATGATCTCCAAAATATCTCTTATGTAAGAATTACTGCCAATCAAAAAGGCAGATTCTTGAACATGAAAGGAATAACTCACCATGCATAATTTAAAGATAGATATATAACACCTTCCATCACCATTTACTTGTTCCATCATCCCAAAAAATAACCTTCAATGTTATTCTTCATTATTGTAAGCTGTGCCCTGTCTGAGCTAAAATTCAGAGCAGAGGACAGTGGATTAGCCATTGGTAGATGAGCAAAAGGGCTTTACTTGCATATAACATTGCAGTGCTTTTTGTATGATGGAAAACTAATTGAATTATTATAGAGTGCAACTGCTAAGGGCAAATTTCCTTGCATATTAGTTTCTGAAATGCAAATTATGGTTTAATTGACAACAGCATAACCCTTCATGTATTGAAACCGTTCTTCCTCTAACATTGATTCAGTGTATACCTTCCCACCCACCCCCGAAAGAAAGAAAGAAAGAAAGAAAGAAAGAAAGGAAAGAAAGAAAGAAAGAAAGAAAGAAAGAAAGAAAGAAAGAAAGAAAGAAAAAATTCTTCTTCCTTCATTACATATGCTGCACGGATTCCTGGCACTAAGAGTAATGAGTGGTTTGTAATGTCAGTTGGAGATGAGAGGCTACAAAGTCAAGTGGAATCCTGTGAACACAAATCTCATGACAACCTGGCAACACTTAGAAGTCCTGTCTCTCTTGAATCCTGACAGGAAGATTAATGATTAAAAGCTCAGTTGTGGCATTCATTTATTACAAAGCTCTTATGTACACACACATACATGCACACTTAACTTGTACTGAGAAATATCAAACTGTGCTTTTCTGTTTCAGCTTTCAAATTTATTTCTTAGCAAAGTTCTATAAACTGCACAAATATTTACTCCTTTTGTATTAAGACAAATTCTGGAAAATAGAAATTTTATACACAGTCTTTTTCCCTTTAACTTCTATTGCTGTTTTACCTAGCAAATATTGAAACAATTATGGTAACAGAACAACCTTTTGGTATATTCATATGCATTCAAAATGCTTTAAAAAAAGACACACAGACCACATTATAAACTTTGTCAAATTTCTTACCTTTGGATTTCATTGTGTATGTCATGTAAACATTTACAAAACATTAAGGGATTTAAATAAAAAACCCAATATTTTCCTTATAATATTTCTGAATCAATAAGGGAAGAATAGAGAAGTTTTAATTTTCTGTTCTATTTCTACATTGAAAACACCTTCTAGAGAATTTTCTTTTTTTTTTTTTTTTTTTTTTTTTTCTTTCATTATATATCTTTTCTGGATATGTTTCTGTTTCTATTTTACCCTAAAATCATAGTTATAGGATACTGGCAAAATAAAAACTTCGAATTAAACAAGTCCCAGGATCTTATAGGTGAACAAATTATACTGAAAGCACATTGTTCTATCTGCAGGATAGTGTCTCAAGATCACATTGCTGTTTTTCTTGTAAAATGTCCCCCACAGAAGAAAGAGATATGTGATTCTGACTCAATTTTATATTCAAGGGATAGGAATGACCTCACTTTTAGCCACAGTAATGCAGTCTTTGAGTATTCATTAGAACTAAGTGTAAGTAACCAGCAGGTTTCTAAGTTGATATCAGGAAAATGTTTTGCAGCTATAAAATGTACATACTTTGTCTGTAATTAGGTCAGCACTCATAGATCTATCTCTTACATTTCTCTCTTTATGTTATTATTACATTCTTTATTTTAAGATTTTTCTAGCAGTCCCCAGACAGTGCTCTGGGTCCCTGTGATTTTACCTACATTTAGATGATACAACTAGACAAACAAAATATTACTGCAGTAATTCAGATAAAATTAATAAAATTAATAAAGTAGTTGCACCAAAGATTTTGCTGGTGTTGAAGAAATTACAAAAATAAAGATGATTATTTCTTTCTTTTTCTTCTGAATACTTTCATTTCCCCCAAGTGCTCTGAGTAGGAAAAACTCCCAAAGGTTTAAACCTTATTTCTGAACAAACAAACAAACAAAAAAAAAAAAAAAAAAAAAAAAAAAAGGATATTCTCTTTGGTTCTAGCTAGAAATACTTATCCAGATATCTCTCTTTTCTCTCCCTCTTCTCTCCCTACCCTTAACCCCATGCCCTCATCTTGTCTTTTCTTTAAAGCTTTCAGTTGTTTATTAGTTTGTTAGCAGTAGTTCAGGTTTGTCTTTTGTCAGTATGTCAATAAGTTACCTTAATCAATATGCTTTACAGAAATCCTACTTCATTCATTTTCCTCTGATTATTGGCTGTTGCCTATTGCCAAAGCTAAGAAAATTATCCTTTCTGACAGTCTTTATAGATTTAGGTCTTGTCATGGCTTTGGTTAGCAACTCTCTCTCCTTCATCCTCAAAAAAGTGTCAGCAATTCTAAGACAGTATTAAGAGATACTAGAGTGGAAATCTGTTGTCAATATTGTTTTATGTACAATTTTTCAAAAGTTCTTCCAGGACTGCAATGAACAGACAGTATTTCATCTTCTTCTCTCAACAGATAGAAGTGGAAGCAGTGTTGATTATTTCCTACAGTTCTAGCAAGTTTGCTAGTGACATGTATACCCAGCATTTGTTATATGCCTTGCTATTATCCCAGCTGCACAACTATCAGGGATTCCATTCTGCTTCTAGTCACTTTTTCTTCACTTTTCTACATTGCAAACATCTTCTAGGTAGAGAAGTGAAAAGCTTAGCACAAAGGAATCTGACTTTAGCACACAAGGATCCAATTTTAGTTTTTAGTTCAGCTTGGAACCCTGAATACAAAAGAAAAAAATCTCACTCCACTGCAAGTTTTTATCTAAGTTATATGCTGAGCACTGTGGCATTACTGATTAAGAGAAAAGTATTGTATGCATACAGTTTAATGAACTATATGATCCTTTTTGTTCTCTGAGTTTGTCCACGGCCCCAGTATTAGCCAAAAAATGATACCATCCAGACAGTATTACTTTCTGAGATTTTTTGCCTCTGTGCTGTTGCCTGCCAAGGCACTCATTTCCAGTTAATAAAAGTAGGTTAGTGAGAAATAAAACCAAAACCAAAACTACCTTCTCCCCCTACCTACCTTTTTCCTAGGCTCAACTTTACCTTTGACTCTTTTACCTCCTCCCTCCAAGTAGCACAGGAACACAGTGAATGGGGCTCACGGTCAGTTCATAACCATCTCTGCTGCTCCTTCCTCCTCACACTCTTCCCCTGCTCCAGCATGGGGTCCCTCCCATGCGATAAAGCCCTTCACAAACTGCTCCAGTGTGGGTCCATTCCTTAGGGAATAGTCCTGCAGGAGCTGACTGCTCCAGTGTGGGTGCCACACAGGTCACAGTTCCTACCAGAAAATGTGCTTCTGTATGGCCTCCTCTCCATGGGCTACAGCACTTGCCAAGAGCCTGCTCCATCGTGAGGTTCATGAATGATCCATTCATTCAGAACACATCCACCTGCTCCAGTGTGGGATCCTCCATGGGCTGCAATGTTAATGTCTACTCTGATGTGGTCCTCTATAGGCTGCAGGGGAGCGGCATGCATCACCATGGTCTTCTCTTCAGACGGCAAAGGAATCTGTGTTCTGGCAACCACAGCACCTCCTCCGATCCTTCTTTACTGACCTGGGTTTCTGCAAAGCTGTTTTTCTCATATTTTTCTCACTTCTCTCTCCCAGCTACTGCACAGCATTTTTTACCCTTTCTTAAATATGTCATTACAGAGGTGCCACCAGCATTGCTGATGGGTTTAACTCTGGTCAGTAGTGGGTCCTCCTTGGAGCTCGCTGAAACTGGCTCTTTCTGACATGGTGACAGCTCCTAGTCTAGTCTCACCAAAGTCACACCCACACCACCAGCCATACCACTATCAAAATATTACTATGTAAACCTAATACGGCTCTATGTCCAACAGAGTTTTGGTACTGCTGCATTGCAGGCCTAGAGCTTCATATGTGTTATCTTTTTCAGAATGTCCTATTTTAATTTTCTACCAATAAGTTAAATAATAATAATAAAAAACAAAAACCACAAAACCAAAACCAAAACACACCTTAGAATGAAGTTGATAAATTCATTTGACATCTTTTTTTCTGTTATTTTTGGGTTGTTGGGGATTGGTTTTTTTGGGGGTTTTGGTTGTTTGGCTTTTTTGTTTGTTTGTTTGTTTGTTTGTTTGTTTGTTTGTTTGTTTTTTAATATGTACTGAAGTTCCAAGCTGAACACATGTTTTGGCATTAGCAAGTCACAACTTTCCTATTGATTTTCTGGTCTTCTGTCTTTCCTGCAGCCTTAACTAAAATGAACTAAAATATCACTTTCCACCTTGATGTCTTGGTTGCAAGTTTTCAGTTATCCTTTACTAGAGATACTTAATATGTATGGACCTTCGTTATCTTTGTTAAAGTGTTGATCATTTTTACTTCCCATACTTGGTTATTCAGGCATCTTTAGCCACTCACAAATAAAGTCTATTAGCAGAATACGCACAGTATACAGTATAACTCTGGTTGACATGAAGGATATGTAGGCTTCAGCAAGTTATGAAGCTAAGCATTAAGATGCCACACCTGGAAAGGGCATTTTACTTTTACTGGTGAAGCATCAGTTCATGCGGAAGGTTCAGCCATTGAGACCCTTGGGATCTACCCTTCCACTGTGCTGCACAGCTGTCATCTGCCACTAGCTCCATTGACATGGACACTGGTAAACTGATCCAACAGTGCCTAAATAAAATATTTTGTTCTTTTCCTGTTAAAGATTTTATACCTTTCCATGCTAGCGTTTTTCCTCTTGAATACCTGATCTACTAATGACATCATCTCAATGGAGTCCCTCTGCAATTTTACCTTTTTTAACCTTTCTACAGACCTTCTGATGCATATTTCTCATAACTGAAATTTTCTTAGCTGTCCGAGCCAAAGTTACATAGTTGTGTGTATCACATCTCAGACTTGGACCCTTGGTATGCAAGCAACTGAATGCCTGGGACAGGCAGGGAAAGCAGCAGAAAGGTTTCCAGCATGCACTAGTACAACTTATTCTACTGGCATCCAAGCTTCCATAGCATGTCCTTGAGGAGGTACACAAGCCAAAAATATCCCTAGTGCTGGTAGAAGGTTAGAAGCATAGCATCATAGAATCATTTAGTTTGGAAAAGAACTTTAAGATCATCAAGTCCAACCATTAAGCTAGCACTGACCACTGTACCACTAAACCACGCCTCTAAGCACCATATCTACAGGTGTTTTAAACACTTCCAGGGATGGTGATTCCACCACCTCCCTCAGCAGCCTCTTCCAATACTTGACCACCCTCCCAGTGAAGAAATTTTTCTAATATCCAATCTAAACTTCCCATGCTGCAACTTGAGGCTCTTTCCTCAAGGTCTTATCACTTGTTACCTGGGAGAAGAGACTTACACCCAGTTGCCTACAGCCTCGTTTCAGGTACTTCTAGAAAGCAATAAGGTCTCTTTGAGCATCCTCTTGTCCAGGCTAAACAACTTCAAGTCCCTCAGCTGCTCCTAAGACTAGCTCCACCAGCTTCAATGCCCTTCTTTGTATGCACTCCAGCACCACAATGTCTTTCTTGTAGTGAGGGGCCCAAAACTGAACACAACATTTGAGGTCCAGCCTCACCAGTGTCAAGTACAGGGGGACAATCACTTCCCTAGTCCTGCTGGTCACACTGTTTTGGGTACAAACCAGGATTCTATTGGCCTTCTTGGCCAGCTGAGCACAGTTCCAGCTCATATTCAGCTGGCCATCAACCAGCCACCCCAGGTCCTTTTCCACCAGGCAGCTCTCCAGCAACTCTTCCCCAAGCTTGTAGTGTTGCATGGGGTTGCTGTGACCCAAGTGCAGGACCTGGCACTGAGCCTTGTCGAACCCCATACAACTGGCCTCAGCCCATCAGTCCAGCCTGTCCAGATCCCTCTGTAGAACTTTTGTACGCTCAAGCAGATCAACACTCCTGTCCAACTTGGTGTCATCTTCAAACTTACTGAAGGTGCATTCGATCCCCTCATCCAGATCATTAATAAAGATATTAAACAGAACTGGCCCCAACACTGAACGCTGGGGAGCACCACTGGTGACCAGCCGCCAACTGGATGTAACTCCATTCACCACCACTCTTTGGGCTCGACCATCCAGCCAGCTTTTTACCCAGCACAGAGTACACCCATGCAAGCCATGAGCAGCCAGTTTCTCCCAGACAATGCTGTGGGAGATAGTGCCAAAGGCTTTACTAAGGTCCAGGCAGACAACATCCACAATATTTCCTTCATCTACTAGGCAGTTTATTTTGCCATAGAAGAGGATCGGGTTTGTGAAGCCAGGACCTGCCTTTCCTAAACTTATGCTGGCTAGGCCTGATTCCCCAGTTGTCCTACATGTGTTGTGTGATCTCACTCAGGATCTGTTCCATAACTTAGCCCATTCATCTTCAATACATAGCAGGCAAGTAAAGAATTTGAGACAGAACCATTAAAGAAAAAATATTCAAAAAACTCTCTGCTTTTTCGCAAATAACATGAAGAAGTATTTATATTTAGTATGTAAAATTAAGCAATTTACTTTGTGATTAAAAATAGACATTTCTATGGTAACTAATTACTACCCTCTAGTTGATTGATAACCGGTTCACTGTCATAGATATTTTTATTTTTCTTTTAACTAATATTCTGAAGTATAATTATTCCATGCAGACCTCTAATGACTTATTATGAATTTTTAGAGATATAATTTGAAAACAAGCCTCTAAGAATTTTCTCCTCATTTTAAATCCGGTTAATATAGCAGATCTGAAAAACTATTTTTTCTGCATTTGTACTCTTGATTACAGTAATAACAGAACTAATTGCCTGTAATCCAGTGAAGTATAATTATACCTGGCTTGATTTAGACAAAGATGTAGATATTTCAGAATTAGATAGCATAAAGTATTGTATGAATAATTAATAAGAAAAAATAATTACTGAGACCATTTTGTAGACTTAGTTTGAACAAATATTCCAACTGAGTTATGGGCAAATTATGTGGGATTTATGTTATCTTACCTTACTTTAGCTGTCTAACAAATAGTAATTTAAGTCTAAATTGGTGTCTTAAGAGTGTCTCCATCACTAATGAAGAGCAACCAACAGCACAAACAGGCAAGGGAAAATACTGCTCAGGTCTCTTGCTCAGCCTGACTAGTACAGCATTAACTGTCATCTGGAAACATCTAGACTACAAAAGCATTCTATCAATACCTGGCAGCAAACATTAATTAGCACTTTCCTAAGGCTTTCAAATATTCTTCAAGAACTTAAAAGTGTCACTTGACTGATCTATACAGATCATAAGAGTTTTTAGATTCATCAGTTCTGTATTTGGTAAGTGCTTACTATCACAAATACAATTAACTTAAAGCATCATCAGTTAGATCCTACATTTGAATCTGGTAACTGATATTGTGATAATAATTCAGATTCAAAAGAAGCAGTTACTGTAAAAGGAGCCATTGCTTTGAAATAAAGATGCTGTATATGGGATATACTGTATAGGATTATTAGGTATAAAACTTGTAAAACTCAATTGTTTAAGCACATTTTAATTTTAATACTCTCATTTTTTCCCCTGTTTAGGTTTAAAGAAATAATGGATTTGCTTAAGTCTTTTCAACTTCTAAAGGAAAAGAGCTGAAAAATTTAAGGTTTCTTAATTTTTCTTCATAAAGTAGAATGCCAATAAAGTTATTTGAAAAATAATTAATTTTATAATTTTTCATCCATAGATTACATACTGAATTCATTTCTAAGGATGTTAAAATTATGGCAGAAGACATGTAAATATGCCAAGACCATGGAAGTGTAATAAACATAATATCAGGTGCAGATAAAGTAGCAACAACATATGTAAACAAATAGGTCAGCTGCAGTGTTTTGTCTGGAAGTTTTGCTTTTAAACATATACATTTTTATTGTTTCTTTTCTCTGTGGATGTAAGACTTAAATCCCTCACTTAACGCTACAGTACATTGCAAATTAATTTACTCGACTCAGCTTTTTTGAATAATTTATTTTTTTATGCTGTGCTTCAGTAAAAAATGTAAAATAATTGCAGTGGAAAGAAAATATTTTGTTTCAAATGTTGATGAAAACGTCTGGGGTGGTAATTTGCACCTCTTATATGAAAAAAATATAAAGTTTTCTGGTTTTATAGTTACATATAGCTAATAATAAATTCATTTTGTTTTGAAATTTTCCTGATTTACCTTACATAAACGATCAGCTGTTTAGAATGTCTGAGCAGAAGTAGGTCTGTAAATTTCGAAGGCAGGGAAAGTGAAGAAAAGATGCTATTACCATTACAGAGCAGGAGGGGGAGGGAAGAAGCCTGTAACCTTTTTATGAACAGCCCTAGAGCTGAAATGGATGAGAATTGCAAGCTGAAATTCGGCATGGAAATAGCTTTCATTTAGAAGAAGTACCTTTGCTTTCAGAGAAAATTGGTTTTGACTTTACCAAGGTATGAGCTTTGAATATTGAGTACTGACTACAGCAATAAGGTTTTAAACCTGACTTTCACTTTCTCTCTTCTCTTCAGTCCTTCAGTTTCTAAAATTTTCCTTCCATATGAACATTAGAAGTATACAATATCTTTACAGTAAATAGTGAAGTATTGTATATTGCTGTGGATTGGTAGTATCTCTTATTTATTTCATAAATATGAAACTGTTGAAACTGCTTTTAACCTTTCTGCTTTTTGTTGTTTGCTTTATTATAGCACTTATGAATTATACTCTTTCCACTGCCTTCTCCCTCATCGAGGAATTACTGTCCTTTATCTGAAATGGCTTTTCAGATCAAAAATTTGTCAGTTCTATATCACATATACCTAATTTGCAGGAGTGTGAACATTCACAAAATTGAAACTCACATCAGTATTATATAGTCCTGGCTGCAAGACCTCTTTCCACAAGAGGCTTTTATTTCTCTCATACAATCTTAGATTGGATTCCAATTATCCTTCTGAATCAATACAGCTATTGCAGCAAACACTAGCAGCCTTGGTTAACTCTCAGTCATTAAGAATAAAGCACTCCTATTAAGTGATTTCATAACTGATAACAGTCTTGCCGTGCTAGAGTGAGATAGACTGGATTCAAATTACAGTTTCAAATGGTTGGAAAAGTGACCTTTCCTGTTCATTCTTTATTCTATCAGGACGACTCTATCTGAACAGGGTAGGAGAAGATAGCATTTACTTTGTTTCCCTGGCATGATGAACTTAATACTAAAACTGTGAATGCCTTTCCATCTTGAGAATCCAAGATTACCTTATATTGACTGGACATATTGGTTTTCTCCTCGACAGATTTACCACTTCTCAGGAACTTTCAGAGCTTTTGCCTTCATTAATTACTTCATTTGAAAGCTTCTAGCATAGCTTTTTTGGAAATGCAGCATTTTTCTAGCTGCTGCAGCCACCAATGTATACATATTTTACACATTTCTTAGAGTATTTGTTCCTTTTCTTATAATCTGCATTTTCCTTTGAATAAACACATACTTCAATTGATTTTTATTAGTTCAGGCTAATATGCAGAAGTATTCAAATGAAGATTTTCAAAGAGAGAGAAACTAAATTAAGTGGACTAGATCAGAGTCTGGAAGTTAGACCCAGAATTTCTGTCAGTACATGGGACTTTTTAACTGAAATTCATAATATCAAGCAAAGTAACACTTTTATTTTTTTCTTCGAAAAAAATTAAAAACTTAAATTTAAGCAAGTTGGTAGGAAAAGGTAATATTTTTTATAAGACTATCATAGCTAGAAAGAAACAAATTTACTGTTAGAGAAGTTAATGGGCATGTTTTGGCTCTGAAAATAAACACATTTAAGGTATAATACTGCTGTGCACTCTCATTAGTCATTACTTTCACAAAATATCCTAGTTAATACCACATCTCTCATAATCATCAAAGATCTGAAGTTGACTTGCTCACAGACTTCTGAAAAAACTCTCTGTAACTATTTTCATAAATATCCCTCTTTGCTAAGAGGAAAGTACAGACAGGAAGGCTGTAAAAATAACTGATAGATTTGTGCTGCTACTGCATTAACTTGAGAGTTGAGTACAGCAAAAAGTCATTCTGGATACAGCCTTATTTAGAAATTTTAAATTTTTCCTGCCAGCGTCTAACACAAAGATATTCCTATGTCTCAGGACAGTACCAACAGGTGTGCCTAAAAAGCTCTGGCTAAAGCTAGCTTTCTGTTCTATTTGAGCCCAAACCACATGTAAGAGTACACACCCTCTAGTCACTTACACTTTTAGCATAAGTGAAGTAAATTAAAGGTTGTTGTCATTAAATTTTTATACAAGAGGGAGAGAGTGTTTTTATTTCTGTCTGTGATATTTGAGAAGTTAAAACATACTCTCTCACAATAAAAACTGGTGGTCAGTTATTTCTTTTCTGTAAGAAACATCATCCTTTAAGAAAGTTCACTAGCAGCAGTCTGGGACAATATACTTTGAATCTCTGCTGCTGATGAATTTCATGTTACATTAAAGCACTTAATGACATAAAAATAAAAACAAATACAAAACAAAACAAAAAAAAAAAAGGAATAATAATAATAAAAATTCCTACTTTTTTATGTAATTATCCTAGATAGTAAAACTTCCTTTGTAAATGGCAATACAAGTGTTCTAGACAAAGTGAAGTAACTGTGTCCTGGTTTAACCCCAGTGGGCAACCAAGCACCACGCAGCTGCTGGCTCACTCCTCCCCAGTAGGGTAGGGGAGAGGGCTGGAAGAATAAAAGTGAGAAAACTCATGGGTTGGGATAAAGACAGTTTAATAGGCAAAGCAAAAGCCACACATGCAGGCAAAGCAAAACAAGGAATTCATTCACCACTTCCCATGGGCAGGCAGGTTTCTGGCCATCCCCAGGAAAGCTGGGCTCCAGCACATGTAATGGTTACTCAGGAAGACAAACGCCATAATGCCAGATGTGTCCTCCTTCTTTCTTCTTCCTCCAGCTTAGACACTCAGCATGATACCCCATGGTATGGAATATCCCTTTGGCTAGTTTGAGCCAGCTGTCCTGGCTGTGTTCCCTTCCAGTCTCCTGTGTCCCTCCAGCCCTCTCGCTGGCAGGGCTTGAGAAACTAAGTCCTTGACTTAGTATAAACATCAGCCAACATCAACCAAAATCATCCATGTGCTATCAACATTGTTCTCACACCAAATCCAAAGCACAGCGCTGCACCAGCTACTAAGAAAAAAAATAACTGTATCCCAGCTGAAACCAGGACACTCAGTCTGGTGGAATTCACAAATGTCTCTTCCATATATAAACATCTGGTTTAGGCTATAAGTATAGAAGACAGTATTGAGGACAAATGTTTTGTATGCCTTGTGGACAACAGAGTGTAGAGTGGTCTTTGGTTCCCCCAAGGGAAAAAGTTGTGAAGGCTGCTTCTTGCTGTGAATGGAATTTTTTACCTCTGTGAGTTCTCTGCTGCCTTGTACAATTATATCATCTGAGTTTTCCATACAATCTTCTGTTACATAAGAAGAAAAGACAGGCAAGACTTTCTGAAAGAAATATAAAACAGGAGCCATAAAGAGAAGCAAAAGTGGGGGTTTTGAAAGAGGGAAAAACCTTACAGGATGAGAGGGAGCTATCTTTTGAAGTATAAAGTTGTGGCATGATCAAAAACTCACTGTAGGTAATGGAAAGATTTCTGTTGAGTTCATTGGCCTTTGAATTCAGCACAGTCTAAAGGAAACAGCAAACCTTCCTCCCCTTTCCCATCAGCTCTTTAGTGGTGGGTTTTTTTCAGAGTCAGTCATACTAAATAGGCAATATAGAAAGTCAGGAATGAAGTTAGAAAACATTGGTTTTATTTGAAAAAATGAGCAAAACTCATTAATTTATTTTTAAACTGTAAAGCGCCACCTCTGATCCAGGAATTTTATGGAGTTAAATATTCTGGGTACTATTTCAGATGTCTAAATGTCAATAATTTATCATAATTTTTCTAGGAAAAAACCAGAACTATTCACGCATGTCTATGTCAATACAGCTTATGTTTACTATATATTGGCTCCTTTTTCTAAGGCACTTCTATAAGACACTTCTATCAAGATACAAAGTATACTCATTGACTTTAATGTCCTAGTGAAATCACATGTTTTAGCTTAACTTCAATGACAGAGTCTGAGTCTCAGATAACGACCCTCATTTGTTTCTCTGACCACTTTTCTGAATGACTTCTTTTAAAAATAACTGAGAGACATAATGTCATTGTACTCTTTCTGTATCTGTAGTATCTCATTATCTTTTTAAGCTTTTAAAAGAATGTTAGTTCAAATAATATTTTTATAAAAATAACGAAGAGCTGGAAGATTGCAGAGTAACTTGGTACCACAACGGAACCATCAGATAACTTTGGTCATATTAGTTCAGAAGCAGATCAGACTCATTGGCTGTGCATTTCCACTAGTCCTACTCACACTGAAACAGAACAAGGTCTGAAAAAAGATTAGTCAGGATGAGTTTGGTATAACGCTCTGGGTGATGCTCTGTTTGTGTTGAGAAAGGAATGTACTCGGAATAATTAGAAAAGAGAAGGTGGGCACCTGAAGGAGATAAGGAGACCATCAAGTCCAGAAATCACTGAACAAAGAAAATTGAAAGGTCTACTCCACCTAGATCCCACCTATTGTGAATGGAACGATTAGGTGTCAAAATCGAATGAGTATGTATGTAAAGATGTTGTAACCTCTCAGGAAAACTGTATAAATTACCTAACTTTTTACTAAAAACTTTGGAGCTAGTTTGTCCAGTGGGAATCGGCTAGCTCCCCAATGTTGCATGAAATAAATACCTTTGCTGCTTAAAGACAAAATTCATCTCTGAGCAGTTACTCTGTGCCATTTTGGCATCATACAGCCTTAAAAATCTGAGTTGTACAGTACTCAAATCATGTCCACAATTGAGCTTCTGAAACTTTAAAATCTCAAGTCCAAGTATTCATTTTTAAAGAATTGAAATAGTAGTTGTGTTCGCTTCTTTCCCCTTCCAAGCAGCTGTGTGTCTTTGGGTTTTTTTGTTTGTCTGTTTGTTTTTTAAATTTGTTTTGGTTGGTTTGTTTGTTTGCTTGTGTTATAAATTCCAAGTAAATTTTTAGTTTTATATGATTTAATAAAAGGCAAACAGCTTTGCGTGCGCGGGGAGTCCAGGCTCCTCTAACACGTGCATGTGTTACTTCAGAGGGCTGTTTTTTTTATGTTCCTAAGCTAATACATATTCATCACGACTTCTAAGAAAGGCAGGGTTATTACAGTTGGTTTCCGGAATTCGACCCCTTCCACTGAGGTATGCGTATTAGTTTTCGGTGGTCTCTCTGGGGGTTGTTTGGGCTGAAAGGTCGCAGTCTTCCTCCCAGGCTTTGTACTCCAGTAGTCCTTCAGTTTCCTTTTCTTCCTTATTTGGTATTCTCTTGGCTGGATGTCAGAGACTTGTGCGGCATCCCCTGCAATAATTAACAGTCATTTTGAAACTCCTTTGTTCTCCTGTCCCCTAGATCCAGGTCCCAATGTTTACTTTTTAAACACTCTATTGACATGTATTACTGGAGCATTGACACGAATTGCTGGACCATTTCTTACATTTGTTTATTTGTTTTTAGTAGATTTTAATAGTATGAGAGCTCTCTACCCATTGACATGATCTCATTACCATGAAACAGCTATGGGTGGCAGTATTTCAAAATTATCCAACTCTTAATTGTACCTGTGTACCTCAGCAAGGACTTGGAGAAAACAGTACAGTAAAAGGATTACTTCATATATGCATTAAAGATAAGGGAAAGACACATTATAGTTCACCATAGTAGTACCTCCCCTCACAGCATACCTGTTACAGATCCCACAATTGCAGCAGGACACTGCATGGTCTTTCTCTTCGGCCTTATGATTACATCAAGCAATTGAATGAGGCCCTAGACTTGTTCAGTTTTTAAAGATGGTAATTATTTCTAGTACTGATATTTAAACAAGAAGTACCTAGAGTTAATTCTGGTTTATTATGTCCCATTTTGGATAGGCTCACTTGAATGTGCCCTTAAAATGACTTTGTTGCTCTCAAGGGGATACTTGTGCATCTGCGCATCTACTGAAGGTAACCACAGTTCCCATGTGTGACTTGTTCCCGAGTTCTCCTTTCATGGAAACCATGGTGTTTTATAAGCAATCTTTTTTAGTCTCCAAAAAGCAGCAAACTTTGTTCTTGCTCTTTTAGCAAAGATTATACAGGTGTGAAAAAAACATCTGAGATGAAACAAGGATTTTAACCTGCACGTTATAAAAGAAGAAATGTCACCAAGCTAGGCATCTATGGTTCATCCCAGGAAAAAGTAATCTTTAGTTTAGACTTAGCAACACTCAGTCTCACAGTATGTCGTCCTGTTAAACTATACTTTTACTCTAGCCATGCCTGAGATAATTGATAGAATGGGTTAATAACTGCTAGCTACAAGTGATCTTATTTATAAAGCTACAAGCTTTACCTAAAAGTAATTTATTTCTCCATTTTAAAGACAATGAAACTTGATTTTGGAATTTGTTACTGGTGACAAAACATTTTCTTAATATATCAGAATCCTCGATACCAAAAGAAAGCCCGTACCTAGAATTATTTTCTGATTTATTGGGATTGTTTGTCTTTCATTTCTTTTCCTTTCTTTCTCTTCTCAATAAGCTTCCAATTCTGAAGCTATTACACAGTAACATGATGTATAGATACAAATTTTCTAATATGTTAGTTTTCCAAAGCTTCAAGTTTGAAAATGGTTGCTTTTTTATATGCTATTTATTCATAACTAAATACAAGGCAAATGGTCCCCCCTCTGTCCCCCCTGCCTCACCTTCTTTATCTTGTATCCTGTGGAAATATGACTCTGTGATCAAGTGGCTTTCAGCTGATGAGTTTCCTCTGTGCCCTCAGTACTTCATTAGTTCATTGATTATTTCAACTAAATACAGCAGCTGCCTGAGCCTTCCTCTCTCTGTGTTTGTTTCTCAAGATATTTTGTAAAAATTGTATGTATGTAGTGGGAGGGGGGAAGACAGAAACTGATTCAACAGAATTAAAATCCTAGTCCTGAACTCATACCCTGGTAGGCACCAGGTAATTCACATGGAACAAAGATTTTTTAAGTGGCTCAGTCATGCAAAAAAAAAAATCTTCACTCAGAGCTTATATATATTCTACAGCAGGGTATACAAAGGAAAGTAAAATAAAAATGTGTTGCAAGTGTCACTTGGGCTTCAGATGCATGAGGCATCAAACATGGCAGCTGTCAGTCCATGTCAGGTCTGGCCAATTGAGCTACAGTTAGCTGCCTGACAAGAGTCAATCAGGAGACCAAGAACCAGCCTGGTAGCCTGACTGCTCATTTATTCCTTGTATAAACCATCACTTGTGTTATTTTTGTGTGTGTCACTTGATGGCAGTTGGACTTCTAGATATCTCACTCATGTTGCTGTCTTAGTTTTTATTTATTTTACCTCATCATTGCAAACCTCACCCATAGTTTCTGACTCCTGCCTCTGCTCTTTGTCCTTGCCCTGGTCATCATTGCTCCTCATTTTGGTTAGTACTTTCTTATTCCTTGTTCCAGGAATGTTAACAGTTATTCCAACAAGATTGTCTTTTCCTTCAGTTCAGTAAGTTTTCGTTTCTAGGATCTTGCACCTTTTCCCATACATTTTGCATAACTGTTGGCTTGACATAACTCTTGGTCTCTTTGGGTCATTACCTTATCTTATGTAATACACCTGGCTTGCATTCCCTCAATTCTAGTTTGGCCATAACAGCTTGGAAGGGTGCCCCACATTCCATCTGTTTCTGCTTAACAGAAATGCTTCTCTTTTTCTGCAGACGTAATGATGTCAGAAGGTTGTCAGGGTAAGAAAAACAAGACACAAAAGTGAACCATTTGTAGCTTGGTGCTTGAGGTGTTTGACTTACATGAAGGCCATATCCTGAGGAAGTGGCCTACTAAGGTACAGGAGATAACATCACACAGATATTAATGACTAAATAGTTTGCTCACAGAATAAATTTAATATAGATTACATATATTTAATGATGTAGCAGATTATTTGGTTACAACAATATGAAATTAATGTCATTACAAAGCTAAAAAATTCATTAAAACCATAAAACTAGGCTTCAGAAATTCAAGTTAGTGTAGTGGGTTGTTGGGTTTTTTTTCTCTTTTCATTTATCAGGATCTTTATAATCTACTCTTGAATGGGGAGAAACTGTCTCTCAGGTACACATAGCCTGGGCAGCTGCTATGAGTGAAGAGTTTCCTTTTTTCCTTTTAAGATACAGGATCCCCTGTGTTCAGACTAAACTGGAGAGTCATAGAATAATTTACTTTGGAAAAGACCTTTTAAGATCATCAAGTTCAACCATTAACCCAGGACTGCCAAGTCCATCACTAAACTATGTCCCTAAGTGCTGTATTTATGCGGCTTTTAATTATTTTTTAAAAATATCAAGATATTCTTTGTCCTGATACTGACCCCTTTCTTTTCCATAAATGAAGAATGTCACAGGTTAGAAAATACGTTTTATAAGGAAATTCCCATTTTTTTGTTTGCTTATTTTATCTACTTAAATTAGTACTTTGTATAATTATATATTTTTAATTAAAAATGGTATTACTTTAGTAATATGGTTGTTAAGCATAATTAATAATAAGCCAACACTGATGAACTGATCCAATAATTTGATAACTTTTCCCTATACTTCTTGTCCTGTTCTGGTTTTGGGGTTTTTTCCCCCATGAGGATTTTATATATTGTCATGTTGGTATTTTTCTTCTTGAATCCCTGAATTATTAACAATCACATGTCAACAATTCCTATGCTGCCTGTAATTTTATTTTCTTTGTCTTCAAGGGATTTTCTCACAGCTCTTTCTCAATAGTCTCAGGCAAAACTGTGCACTTTTGCCATATTAGAGGCAGGCCTTGGCTGCTAGGTACACAGGTGACCAGGTGCTTCAGAGACAAGGGTTTGTGGTAGGATTATGGAGAAAAAGAGGGCTATGGTCCTTGTGGGTCCTAAGGTCAACGATACCCAATCTTCTTCAACCAGAGGTAAAGTAGATTGTTTCAGCAAGATTTAAACATCTGGAATTTGCAGGGAGCGGTTTGGTGCTCATAGTAACAGTCTTTTCCTACTCATTCTGGGGTCTTAAAATTTTCTTGAAACATTCTTCATATTGGCTCCCAGTTAGAGTTGCACACTAGCACACCCAACATCAGTTAGTTGTTCTTTGTCATGCAGTAACTCCCTAGATTTATTAGACTTTTAACTACATATGGTTTTCTGACCTTAAGCTAAATAGGTTGGGCAATAGCCATTTGACCCCTAGACCATTGCTAGGTAAAAACTGTTTCAGGCCAATGTAAGTCCGCATAAATTCTGAACTCTTGCACTGTCAGTTCTGTATAACAGATGGGTTTTGAATACCTCCAGAGAAGGAGACTCCACAACATCTCTGGGCAGCCTGTTCCAGTGCTCTGTCATCTTCAAAGTAAACTTTTCCCCATTTCCAGATGGAACTTGCTGTGTTAAATGTTTGTGCCCATTGTCCCTTGTCATGTTACTGAGCACCACTAAAAATATTCTGACTCCATCCTCTTAACACTCATTCTTAAGAGATTTGTAGACATTGATGACATCCCCTCTCAGTCTTCTCTTCTCCAGGCTAAAGAGGCCCAGCTCTCTCAGCCTTTCTTCATAACAGAGATGCTCCAGTCCCTTAATCATCTTCGTAGCCTTCTGCTGGACCTTCTCCCATCTCTCTTGAACTTGGGAGCGCAGGACTGGACACAGTACTACAGATGTGGCTTCATCAGGCCTACAGCCTTTTACCAATAATGGCAAAAAAATGTTTTTACTGGGCTACAAGGTTTTGGACAGGGTTAAGAACAAGATATTTAGCAGGTTGGTCATTTCCTCTCCCTTATATTTCTTTTCTCTCTGTTGGCAACTGAATTTATCAAATATTTTCTTTTACCTTCTTTTCTCCTTCTAAAAAAAACCCAAACCACTCCAAAACTTCCAAATTTTTTAGAGCAGTAGGAAAAAAATAATAAAAATACAAGGATAAATGAAAGACTTAAAAGAATGTAAAGAAGAAGTGATACTACTAAACTTTATTCGTACTGTGTTCTTACTTTATGCAATTAAAAAAAAATACATGGAGGATTAGACAGGTGGAGTTACTTACAGTAAAGCAAAAATACTTTAAAATAAAATTTAAAAACTATTTTAAATATTAAGTGTATAATACATAAATGTATAATATATAGTTTATTTTTAGTTCCATTTAATTAATATAATATTTATTATATATATATACATACATACTCTACAATATATGGATATAATACACACATTTCCTCAAAGATGGAAAATTTTGCCCTGCAGAGTCAAACATGAACATGTCTTAATTTAGACAGGCTGTGATTACATGATAATCAATCATGGCCAGACAAAGACCTAGTACCTGCTTAACATTTACCCTTCATACATATAAAGGTCACTGTATGATATTTTCTCCTACAGATCTGAATTCCAGTCAGATATTTTAGTAACATTATTACGGCTAAATATTTAATAGCAAATTTAGAGTGACCATAGCAAGCAAAGGCAGAGCTAATAGCACATATGGAACCAATCAAGGTCTGGAAAAAAGCAACTGGTTGTGGACCATTTCAAATCTGAAATGGTGGTATCAGGCCAATTGTTCATAGAATCATAGAGTGGTTTGAGTTGGAAGGGACCTGAAAAATCATCTAGTTCCAACCCCACTGCCATGGGCAGGGACATCTTCCACTAGAGCAGGTTGCTCAAAGCCCCATCCAGCCTGGCCTTGGACGCTTCCGGGGATGGGGCATCCATAACTTTGCTGTGCAACCTATTCCAGCGACTGATCACAGAAAGGAACTTTTTCCTAATATCTAATCCAATCTAATAATTAATATAAACTCTTTCAGCCCTTTACCACTTGTAATGTCACTTGTGAAAAATACCTCTCCAGGTTTCTTGTAGGCCCCCTTTAGGTACTGAAAGGTATCTAAATCATACTGATGATTATAGATTATCTCTGGGTGTTTTTTAAGGGTAACTAGTTCATAATTTAGGGAAATCAGATTTTAAGCAAGTTGTTCTGTGGAATAAGATGTTGAAGTGAATGGTTTTATTTCAAATGTAAAAATATCTGTCATTAGAATAGATGCAGAGCAAATCCACTGATTACAATACATAACAAATTTGCTTATGTAACAAACGTTTGTGCAGCATGCAAGGGAATCTTTATTTATTTATATGATTAGGTATGCCTTAGCGTATTTATTCAACATAACTTTATATTAGATTTTAATGAAGGGGTAACCAAGAAAATATGTGAGAAAATTAGAAAGATTTCCCACATAAGAAAAGCACAACAGCCAAAAGCCAAACAAAAACCTGATATTCATCACTACAAAGAACAGTGTTGGACTAGGCTTACCTGGTATTTCCAGTTGGTTTTTGCTGGCAAAGCCAAGGAATTGGAAATTAACTTCCCTCCCATTAGGTAGATGCAACTAGCCATGACAGATAACCAGCTATGAAATTATTGAGATACAGACTAAAATTCACTGAATCTTCTTTAATCTCCTTCAGTTGTATACATTAGGAATATTGTCTTTATTGACTCAAATCACATTCTCTGAAACCATTTCATTTTCCTTTTTATGACATACGGACCTTGAATGACTATACATTTTACAAGGACAGCTCTGTTCTGAGGGACAGGCAAGAGTGACTCATCTGTGGACAGCCTTCCCACCTTGTCCTCCACCAGACCACGAAGTAGTTCTCTTTCTTTTTCTGCCTGGATTTCAATAGATTTTTCCAATAGACTTATTCTGACACACTCCAGCATAAGATATAGTAGTAACCATCTGGTCAAAAGAGGTGATTATCCTGCTGTGCTCACCATTGGTGCAACCTCACCTTGAGTACTGGGTGCAGTCAGTTCTGGGCCCCACAATGTAAAAAGGGTCTTCAGGTCCTTCAAATATGTCCACCACAAAGCTGGTGAAAAGGCTGGAAGATATGTCCTATGAGGAGTGGCTAAGGACTTTGGGCTTGTCTAGTTTGGAGAAAATGAGGCTGAGGGGTGATCTCGTTGCTCTCTACAACTTCCTGAGGAGGGAAAAGTGGGGAAGATGATGTCATTCTCTTCTCCCTGGGATCCAGTGATAGGATGCATGGTAAGTTTCATCAAAGGTGGTTCAGATTTGATATTAGGAAGTATTTCTTTACTGAGGGAGTGGTCTAACACTGTAACAGTCTTCCTAGAGAGGTGGTTGATGCCCCAGGCCTCTCAGTGTTCAAGAAGCACCTGGACAATGCCCTTAACAACATGCTTTAACTTTTGGTCAGCCCTGAATTGTTCAGGCAGTTGGACTAGTGGTTGTTGTAGGTCCTTTCCAACTGAAATAGTCCTATTCCATTCCATTCCATTCCATTCCATTCCATTCCATTCCGTTCCATTCCATTCCATTCCATTCTATTCTACTCTAATGTTCTCTGTCCAAAGACAGAATCTTTTTCATCCATATTAACTACAAATTTATAATGCTTTTCATTCCTCCATGCTTTTGTGTTTCATTTCCCAATCTGAAGAAATAAGTTAATGTTTTAATTTGTAACAATCCCCAATATTAATACTGAACTGTTTTAGGTTTTTTCTCTGAGGTTGAATTAATATTACAAATGCCTGATTAAGAAAATAGTACTGTCAAAATTGAAATCCATATATACTGTTCAGTTATCCTTTGACAGACCTCAGTGTTGACTTTCTAGACTTTTACAATGTTAGAATTCTTGGAGAATTCCATCAGTAAAATATTTGTCACACAATTTGCAGTATTTATTTATTCAACTTTGTTTATATTAGTTTAACTTAAAGATAAATTCTATCTTGCAAGAAGATCATGCCTAAAACATTCTTACCCTTCTTTTTCTGATCCACCAAAAGCTTGCACGGAACTTGCCCAGATTAATCTTATCCAGGAAAAAGGAAAAATCAATTATGTTTCTTCATTATTATTTGATTGTTCCCATAGGTTTCTTCTCTTTTATTCCATAGCCATTCTGTTTTCTTAGCTAAAATGGCTGTTAGGAAGGAACAAAAAGAGTGTTATGATTCCAGCTTACTTGAAATACGCCAGTTTAACCAAATTTAATTGCTTCAGTAACAAGTTTTCCAACTTACACAGGCACTGAGACCCACACACTAAGGGCTTCAGAAGACAATCCACTCGAAACACTGGTAGATTCAACTACAGCAGAGAGTGAGAAACAGAAAGAAAGCAATTTCTGTGCTCATCTTTAGAAAAGGTCACCTTAAAATACTTCAACATTTAAGAATAATTTCAGTTTGTTTCTCACAAAAATCTTGCTTCATTCATTACTTCACCCTTTTTACATTTTTTCTCCTAGTAAAGGATAGTTTACAGAGTTTATTTCCTTCTCAGGAATCTCATGTAACCAGTTTTTACAGTCCTATTTTTTAGCTAGCATAACCTGGGGAAAAATGAATTCCTTTAATCGCATTGTACTCATACCATTTAGTCTCAAAAATGATGTATTTATATGTATTTAGTAGGATAGCCATTCTGCAATACAGCAGTGGTGGAGACACATGCTACAGAGAATGTAAGCTTTGCAAATACAACACTATCAGTGCAAGTGACAGATCTAGACACAGTGCAAAAGCCCCTGGGGTTTGTGATGCCACAGCTCATTTCCTTTCCCTTTTTGCTTTACTTTCCACAGTAGCTTCCCTTTCTATCCTTTTCACTGCTTTCACTAATTCAACCCACATACCTACAAAATTTAATTTACATGCTAGTTTTAGACATTGTGTTAATAAAAGACAGTATTTTTCTAATAAATATACATAATTTTAAGTGACACTTAAATAAGTGTTGTCCTATCAAGTGACCATACAACTGAATTGTTACTTTTAGAGAGTTTTGTAAATGAAAAGTTTTACAGGTAGAAAACCAGTTTTGAATATGTGTTGTCAAAACCAAATAAACACACATTACATTTGTAGTATACACTTTACAGCTTCAGAAGTGAATGCTGAAGTTTGATTATGTTGGCTAATTTCTCTTCTTATGCAAAAATAATGTTTTTTATTTATTTGCTTTGTTATATTAAAATAATTGCAGCTGGACTGATATTTGGTTCTTTTCATTAACCACACTTTAACTATTAACACTGCCTGATTTTGTCCCTCATAGACGCAATCATGAGGTCTATCTGGCAATTACAGAGTTTAAGACGTTATAAAAATTCTGCATTGTTCTCAGTCAAGATGATCAGCTATTTATCATTATTCTTGATTCAATAAATAGGTTAAGAATGATGTAGCATCAAGAGATAAGTTAATCAAATAAGAGAGCTACCCCATCACAGGGAAAAAAAGGGAAACCGGCCCACTCTGCTTCCAGTAATCAGGCTAAAGAGATCCAAAGGTAATAAGCTGCCAAAGACTACTCTTCTAGTCTTTCATCCATTCACAGTAAAATACTGAGGAAGGGTAGAATGATGTTGCAGTGTTATATAACTACTTGATGTACTGCAATTACATATTATTGACATACTAATGTAAAATTATGAAATTAATACCTTAAATAAATTTACGATATGTTATATGTAATTTTTTTGTGATGCTCAGTGAGAACAATTTTATCTTATTTTAGTCCCTCTGAAAACTTGCCACCTTAAAGTAGGATAGTTATTTACTTTTCTTATCTTTTCACATAATAGAAATAAGCTCCTTCAGAAAGCAATATATCTTAACCTAAATGATATTTCTGATCAGTGCAATAAAGATCCTCTTCAGTGTCTGTGGAGGCAACCTAGCTGAGGTGAGACCTTTAGTTTTTAGATAACATATGTTAAGTGAAATGAATCTTATCCTCAAATATCATGTTCATACTTCTAATGTTGTTTTAGTGTTTCTAATGTAATGTCACTAGCCCAAGACAAATACATATGAATTAAAACCTACAAGAATCTATTCCACCTTCTGAAACAATATGAAGAAGTTCAGGTATTATCCAGTGCAACTTTGAAACTGGAAAAAAAATTATTTTTTTTTTTTATAAATACTTTTAAATTTTATGTATTTTTATCTTCTGGTGTCAGTCAAGACCATCAACTGAATACAACAATCTGTTCCCTTCTTCTAAGCCATTATACAGCAGTAAAATAAGTTCCATGACGTACTTTCACAAGAAATTAAAATTTTCTTTGCTATGAAGTTTTATAATTTTATTTAATTGCAGGTATACATGAATAGACAGTGCTATTGCACTTCCTATATGTTCTTACTGATGATTAAGGATAAATATTGATATTTATCATGTTTCGTCTTTGAAATATTATGTTTGTGTCAGAACTGTGGAAGAGGCATCCAGAAAAGTTCTCAAATTTCAATACATAATCAGTTGCACTTTACTGTAGGTGCTCAATTCAATTATTTTGTTCCAATAACAGCAGCAAATCTTTATACTTTAGTGAAGTAAAAATGAGCTGCAGACACTGAAAATCTGAAGAATCCAATATATCATGCTAAGAACAGATCTGAAGCTTTAAAAGGTGCTTTAAAGGCTGTGGATCATGCTGATAGTTAGACCATCTGAGTCACAAAAAAGAGTAATAGAGAAGGTTTTGGAATAGGTCCAGTTCTAAAGAAACAAGGGTGTCTGAATATGAGGTGATAAATAAACACTAGGAAAGCTTGTCTGGAAAAATATATTTTTCCATACAGGAAAGTATGACCCAGAAGAAATTCCTGTTCCTATCATGGATTATCATGAAACAGGGAGATTTATCCAAAAAGGAGTTGGAGACAGGGAAATCATTGTGATGGGATATAACCCTAAATAACCACAAAAGTATTAGAAGATATTGTGTATGTTGGCCTAGTACTCCAGTTACATCAACCTATCAAGCCAATGTGTTATCTGCTAGCAAATTGCCAAGTAATAGAATTACAGTCTGGGAACAGAGGAAAAATGCCTTTCATCAGATACTAGCTATTTGAACACAATGCTGTTACCTTCTCTGCAGAAAACTTTAAGGTCTAAATAATTACAGGTGAAAATAAGTAAATAAAAAAATAAATAGAAACCAGGCTTCTTGTAAAACCTGGGCATTTATAAGAAAGAAAGACAACCTAATATATCTTCAGTTTGAATAAAGCTATGATCAATAAGCAGAAATGATTGCTAGATCATGCCTGCGAAAATGCCTGAGTGATCAGTTATGATTTTAGCAAAACCCATTCAGTGGGGTTTTACTGGCCAAGGCAGGCGGTTATGATTAAAGAAAACAAATCAAGAAACATCTCCTGGATACAATTTAGAAGGTTTCCATTTGTTGCTGGCCTGACTAAGGGGAAAATGAAGCACAATCCCTACCAAGACTGGTAACAAAATCTTAATAAGAATTATCTGCACTGAAAAATAATATCCATTACAGAAAAAGGAGTATTACATTAAAAAATGGCCATTACATTAGAGTCACCAATGACCTATACAATTGTAAAGACAGAAGGAAAGGAAACACAGCATATTGTCATTTTCAGTGAAGAAGTCTGGACCCAAATGCAGTATTTGTTTTAGATTATATTGCAGCCAAACTGTGAAAGTATAACACAGCCCATAAGCTAAAGCATACACAAAATGTGAGTAGATTCTCATGAAAATGAGCCAATATTAATTTCAAATATTTCTTTTATCTAGAAGAAGGGTATTCCAGTTAGAATAGTTGCAGAAACAACAGATACAAAGAAAATAAAATTTAGTGAGTTTGTATTTATTAATCAGGGTACATTTCAGAACCCTTAATTTCTACTCTCTAGATCCTAGCTTTGTTTTCTAAAGTGGCTTGAGTCCTAATACCTTTATATATAACTAATAATTACAATTTATTTATACTTCAGTACTCTACTGACCTATTTAAAGGCATTTTACAATAAATGAGGTTAAAATATTTTGGAGATTTTCTATCAGAACTTAACTACTAAGTAGAATTAAGGAAATTCCACAATTAGAAATATAGATAGGCTTTTCTTAATTGATAGGATTTATAAGAAATTGGAAAAAAATTGTGAAGATTAGTATGGCTGCTCAATATATCTGCTCAATAGGGAAAAGTTTTTCAAAGTTTAAAAAGATAGATGCATTGATTGGATTATAATGTTATACTGATACCATCTCATTCTACTTAGGCAGAAGGGAAGTACAGAAAAACTAAGGAGAGGCATGGAACATGATTGTTGATCTGAAAAGATTCTCTCAGAGAAGAATGAAAATAGTTGAACTATTTGCTTCATAAAAGTGAGAATAGGGACTGACATGAAAATTATATGCAAATTGAAAAAATGGAAAAAATATGTCATGCACTGTTATCTGCTAATATCTATTCAAATGGAAGGACAGAAATAATACTTAGGAGAAAGGCAAGGATTTTGATTAGATTAAGAAGAATTAAAGAGCTTCCTTTACTTATTACTTTATTCTCTTGTAGGCTGCAACTTGCTGGGTTTAATTCTTTCTTGCATTTGCAGTCACTGTTATCCCAAATCTGGGTTCTTCACCTGGTGTAGGAGAGCTGATCCACACACAGAGCCAAGGTATTTGTTTATCACGTGTCTGTGCAGATGGGTGCTAGGTGGCAAATCTACAAAGCTAGCATGCCTCTTAACTCATAGCAAAACATTTTATAGACTTCGAACAATTGCTTACAATTACGTTTAGTCACAATTATCATTGGTTCTTCAGAGCGTCTTTTCCATTTAAAAGTACAGCATTCTTTTTTTTTTTTTCACCAGGCATGTTCTGTGGGAAGGGGGTTGTGCTAGTAGGAGGCTTTCTTTGCTCCAGGGTAGATCTTTTAGTATGCTAATTAGGACAGTTCACACATAGTACAAGGTTTTTTTTCTGTTTGGTCTCATTAACCTTTTAGTTCTCCTTGAGCTTATCTTGTTATTTCTTAGCTTGACCTATTTATGGGTCCTTCTCCCAAGGCCTTGTCTTGTTAACTATTTGTAAGGACTGATTAACATCCTCCTTTTTTCAAATTAATTTTTAATCTTATTAAAGATATTTACATATTTATTTAAAGTAAATAAATCTTGTATAAATTGTATTTCATTTAATATTTCCATATTTGCTTTGTATCTCAGTTATTCTTGCCTCAGTTTAATTTCAGATCTCTCAGAGGCTGTAGTGATACTCGAATCAGGTTTTTCTTTGATTAAACATATAATACATTATATATTTATGTTTATGTCCCAAGTGAGGGATTAGAAATAATAGGAAGAGGTGAAGAAATGCAACCTAAAGCAAAAATACTGATTGAAATCAGAGCTTCCTAGGAGACAGTGATAAGCAGGTGGTAACAAACTAGTGGTTTTTTTCCTTTATTGTCAGAAAACACTATCAGAACCACTACTGACTACCCTACAATTGCACAAAGTAGAAAAGGGGGAATCTTAAAATCCTACTAAATAAATTTCTTGTCAAACAGCACTGTTATTTCTTCAAAATCACATACACATAAACACTTAATTATTGCAAAACAGTTGTAGAGTTATAGAATAATACATGTTGGAATGGCTCTTTAGAACTTATCCAGTCCATCTACCTGTCCAAAGAAGGGCCAAAATAGATCAGGCTGCTCACAGCTGTGCCCAGATGAGTTGTGAGCATCTTCAAGGATGGAGGTTCCACAACTTCTTCAGCAGCCTCTCATGGTGTTTGACCACTCTCATGGTAAAAAAATCTCCAGATCTAATTGGAATTTCCCATATTACAGCCTGGGTGTCCGTTGCCTCTTGTCCTACCACTGTTCACCTTCAAGAGGACTCTGCACCTGCAAGATGAGTCTGCACTTTACCACGGGGTAGCTGAAGCACAATTCGATCTCCTCTTAGCTTAGAAACCATCTCTCAGCATCTCCTCACACATCATGTACCTGTGCTGAGCATTCTGGTGACCCTCCCTTGGATCTGCTCCAGGAGGTGAATATGTGTGTCTGGGGGAGCTCAAGACAACTCTCGCAGGTGCCAAACTGAGAGACGCAATCACCAGCCTGGGTCTGCTGGCATTGCTCTGGCTGGTACAGCCGGTACAGCCCGAGATGCTCACTTTGTTGAGGCAGGCATTCTCCCTTGCAAAAGCATACTGAAGATTCATGTTTAGCTTGCCCCCTGGGATCCCAGGTACTATGTTGCAAGGTTTCTGTCCAGCCAGTCAGCCACCAGCATGTTCCATTTCATGGGCTAATTCCATGCCATGTACAGGACTTTACATTTGTCTGTGCTGATCCATAAGTTGTTAGCTCATCACCCATCACAAGCTAGTGTTCCTTATCTTCCAGCTTTTTATTATTGAAGCTTTTAATGAACTAATAGGACTCAATTTGCCTGACCAACCTGACCCGAGACCTCCATTGGAGCCTGCATGGGCACTTTTAAGTTCAGGCCTGAGTTTGCCATCATCTGTATTCCTAATTGTTGTTTAAAGTTTCTAGTTTGAATTTGGTTTTTAACTCTACCTGATAACCACAGAGCTATCAATAGGACCCATGCTGTTTTCTTCATTTGCCTGGTGTGCTGTGGGGCAGCACGCAGCTGGAGAGGACATTGCCTGGCTTGTGCTGTTCCTGCTCTTGCCTTCCAACTCACCTTTAAGAAACAGCATCACTCTGGCTGCTAGCTGGCATGCTTTTTTAATAGAACCAGTGTCCATCCAGTGTAGCACTCCAGCCGAGTGGAATATCTCAAAAAATCTCTCTAATCCCACTGGGATCATAGCTCTGCACCATTCATAAATTTCGAATTCTTCTTCTGTTTCCCATACTGATACATTTATGCAGTGACACTGGAAATGAACCCCCAGTTTTTCTGCTTTCACACAAGGAGTGTGAGGACTACTTCTTTAATGTGGCCCCATACCTTTTTTTGTCTTCAGTCACCATCCTTTATCAAGTATCCTTAAAAGCCCTGCTGTTAAAATTAGTAAGCTTGCTGTCAAGGATGGTCTCTCCTCCCTTTGTCAGCTGAACTCCTGTTTGTCCAGCAGTCCCCATTTCTTAAGGAGGGTCCCCTGGTTATAAGACCTAAAGACCTGGCTGCAGCACAAGCTTTATAGCCAGGTGCTGCCTGCAGAATGTGCCTGCCTCTTTATGAATATCTTCCATTTGTCAGCAGTCTAGAGTCATGCCACCTATGTTCCTATTCTTTCACCTTTACCTCATCCCAAGAGCCCTGCTCATTTGCTGGTGTAGCAAAATTTTAGAAATAGGATGCTCCTACAGTTTTCAGACTATATCTGGTCACTATGGTCATATTTCCCTACTTCTTTCTGAGTGTGGAGTTCTTTCATCATCTTCCAAAAGTCAGTTTCCACTAGACACAATCTGGGGCTATGTTGGTCTTGATCTAAATCATCAGGGCTATTTCTATATTGCTAAACTTTCTTCTCTTTACTGATTGAAAAAAAAATAGCATAAGATAACAGGAAAGAGATGCATGAAGCTGGACGATATGACACAGGGTATAGGCAATGTGTTCCTAAATAATCATCCCAAATCAATAAGCAACGCTACAGCTGCAACTGAAAGGAGTTAGATTTGTACTAAGGCATTTTACAGCTTTAAAAATTAGTCCATTTTGTTGTATCTCTGATATTATTTTTTTTCAACAAGACCTTAAAAGGTTCTTAACTGCTAGTACAAATGAGCTTTGCATGTAATTGGCATTGAAGACCTAGTTATGCTCATGAGGGCATAATTACTACTAGTAGGAAAAGTGCCGTCTGGAGGTCCCCTTTGAGACAGTCCATCAAGTCGAACTATAAATGGCATTAGAAAGGTATCGACAATGATACCTTAAGAACAAAAAAAATTTCCCTGTAGATACTACCCTGTGATGCTGTGACCAACTTATATTTTTTATTGCTGTAAGTCATAATATCCCCTCAGACCACCAGTTACCAGAAAGCTCCTACCTAGGGATAAATGCATATACCTGAAATGAACCAGAAGTAGCAGTAAAAGGAAACAGCACGATAGAAATACACCTATTGCATTCAATGTTTCAAATGCCTGTTAGGTGCATTAGTTTTACATGGTGAATAATATGGGCATTATTAATATTTCACTGCCTTTTCCTGATGCCAAGTTAAGAGCAAACAAATTAGTATTATGTAAAGAAGATAAAGACAATTTGAATGTTTGTTTTATACTCTCCAAGGTACAGTATATTTTCAGATTGAAGCAATTTGTGACCTGCAGGACTGTAGGCAAACTGAAATGAACAAATAAAACAAATCCACTGAGGGCTGCATGCTGAGAGCATATTTGATTTGTTAGATTGGGGATGATGCTTCAATGTTGTTTGCATTTAAAGGGAGGCATTGTGTCACAGTTAAGGTCAAGATATTTGCTTTAGTAATTTTTTTTTTTTTTTTAGGGGGAGGGAGGGGTGGGACAGACAGATGGACCACCCTTAAATTTCACAGGAACTAATGCATTTCTGATCTAGAAGTGAAATAATTAATAGAATACCATAACTTGTACATAATGTAAAAAGCTCTAAAAATGAATTCTCAACTTATTTCAATTTTCTGTTGGACTTTTCTGGTAAACAGTGTTGGATTAGGTGATGTCTCAGAGTCCCTATGGCCTTCTTTTTCTGTCTTAATTACATTTTATTTCTGTGCCCTATAAAGTGGCAAATCTATATGAATTTACACACTGAATCAAAGATTTTAAAATACTTTAAATTTTAAAATGTGTGAATATATTTATATGCCAGTTTATAAGTAACCGATTTTGTTAAAAAGGAAAGTACATGCTCTTATCATTATCCTTTTTCTAGAAGGCCTATTTCAACAAGAACAGAAGACTAGACTCTTTCTGAAAATTGGAACCTATGGAAATTGTTTCACCTTGCCATAAAATGCTTAAGTTACTTAATATTTACACTCACAAATAATGGTATCTTCACATGAAACATACTGATTATTGGCAATGTTTTCCTTTTTCCTTCTATCAACTTAGTAGGAAATTAGCAAAAAATAAGCAAGGAATTTAAAATCAAATGATAGCCAGGATTTAGTTAGTAGCCCAGAACAAAATGTTTCACTGTAGTCTAATTACACCAAAATGTTTACACAGTACCACTAGACACACATTTTCTTGAATTTGGTTCAGCAATATATAGGTCACTATACATTTGCTATGTTAAAAGAATAGAGTAACAGAGAAAGAGGGACAAAAAGAATTAACCGCAACCCCATACACCTTGACAGACACTACTTTCAATTAGTGTTTCTCTCTGGACTAACTACTCCCTAAATTAGATGGACCCAGGCTTGTAGTAAAATGTTGCTATGCTATTTTAGAACATTTAGTCTCTTTTGCTCATTTGTGACTTGAGGCCTGAATGTCAAGAAAGGTTTGATACAACAGATCACTTCTGTAACTGTACATTTGTATTAGAAATATTTTTCAAATGTGTTACCCTTCACTTAACACTAATGCAGTTGAAACTACACTGTTTACATCAGCTAGACACACAGAGGCATATGCATTTGTTAGTATGGATGTCTCTGTTAAACGACAGGATATAGAAAGATACCTAAGAGCAGTGTGACTTTCAAATTTCTAACGCTTTCTATGAACTACATTTAAGCACTTCATTGTTATAACTCCCTCGTAATATTGCAGTGCACACATTACATGAAGTTATATTACTTCAAGATCTTACTTTAAGGCTAGCTTCAGAACCTGTTAATATTGTTACATGGGTGTTATTTTCTTTCTTCAGCAAGTAAAGGTCCAGGTCTCAGAAAGTTTTACTCCATTTTCAGAAACCTGTAGTTGTTTCATATATAGTTAGTACCACTGAGGAAGCACATCTAAAATCTGTCAAGTCCTTAATATAAGCACTTATTATATACAAGGTGCGATTCCATTTTTATTGCTCTGGAGAACTTTTCCTTTGGAGGGCTTTATGGAAAATGGAAGGGGGAAACAGAAGTCTTTAGGGAGTCTATGAAGAGCCCACCAGGAAAGTCCATTGAGCCTCAACATAGAAGTTAACAAAAAACACAAATCAGAATTTAAAAACAAACAAAAAAACAACAACCCAACCAACTAAGCAAACAAACAAAACCCCCAAACACTAGCAGCTAAGGCAGAAATGAGAAATTGGATAGTATGCTAATGGAGAAAAAAAATAAGTTCATGCTCTCCTGCAGAAAACATTTAATTACTTACAAGCTGGCCTTAGCCATGGTGCTGATTCAGATAACAGTAAGACAATTACTTCTCAGCTTGGTGCCCTGCATATCCTCAAACACGAAGGGTCAAAAATAAACCCAGAATTTTGCTTTAAAATTTTCAACATATGAACATTTCAGCTTGGGAATTTGTTTACAGAGCATGAAAATATATACAACTCTACCTGATAATCTTCAATTAGTACTTAGTTCTAAAAAAAAAAAAAAAAAAATAGTGTTAAATTTTAATTACTACTAGTCTTACTTCTTAATTATTACAGTTCACTTTTTCTTGTAATGTTTGTGATTACCTATGTTATTGAGTATTTGTTCTTTAGAGTGGATTATGATTTTAAGTGACAAACAAAGTGTCAGGCACTGAAACAGGTATTTTTCTTTCTTTTAAATAGAAGTAAATAAGTGTGTATCAACAGACTGTCAAGACTATACCTTACCAGTTATGCAAAAGATTTAATTCCCAGACTGAGCTGCTCTGACCTGTTATCCCAGACTGCTAGTTCACAACCAACAGGTAAAATAAAAAATGATCAAATGCACCTTTCTCAAAGTTCAGTCCGTTGAGATGATACTCGACAAACACCCCATAATCTTACCAACATTTCAAATAAAAATATGTTAGTTTTAAATCAACATTTTCATTTGTGTTTTTATACAAAAGGATGTTACACATGAATATGAGTGTTTTATTAGATACTGCATTGTGTTCATGATTAATTATATATTTAAGTAAAATAATAAGAAAAAAATAAACAAATGAGAATCTTCACTTGTATTTGGAGGCATAAATTATAATGCAATATTATTGTGCATACTCTGATTTCCAGAACCTTCACTGTGCTTCACATTTGGTGTGCAATATCTTTCTGAGACATGGGATATAGAGACTGCTGAATTGTTGAAAAAGATCTCATTAAAATTAGATTTTATTAAAAAATAATGTTTCTAAAATTATGATAAGCTTTTTTTACCATAGTTACATGTAATCATCTCCCTCATTGATCCTTGTGTAGTAGTTGTCTTAGATGAATTCCAAGTTTATAAAAGGAAAATATGTCTAGAACACGACTAAGAAAAAACAGCTGGGAAAGGACATGAAATCTTCCCTTGTATTTGAAATGCAAAAGTTAGAAAAACAACAGAACTGTTAAAATTTCTATATAGCAAATAAAAAAGAAAAAGGTAACCTCTGCCTATAATCTTAGTAGAATCTGCAAGTGCAACACATCACAAAATAAGAAGGTACATGAAGCAATCTATGAACCATGGAGTTTTTAACTCTCCAAATGTAAGGAACACTACAGCAGTTATACAAAGTCAGAATTCATCTCATCTAACTGCATTTTCACAGTATAGATACTATTATCTACCTTATTTAAGGTGTTTTCTCTGAAAAATAGGTGCTGTTACAACAGGTTTTTTTATCTGCCACTTTCCACTCTCACTATACACACAGGATAAGATGCACCACACCTTAGAAACAAATAGCTTGCTTTGTTCTTTATAAGACTGGATGGCTATCTCAGAGGTAGTCAGCCACATTTGGTCAGGTTTTATAATTATAAATTCCGCACCCCCCACCCCATCTGCACCCCCCACCCCCCATTTTAAAGGCTTTTTTAACAATTATTTGATACAAAGGAGCACTATGAAAAATAAAAAAGGTGCTCCAGGCTGACTCTCCAGTTGGAAAGAGATGGTGAAATAAAATGTAACAGTCATGAAATGGTATAGTTCATAAATGAATGGAAAGGAAAGCATAATAAAAACATATTTTTAAGAATGTTGTGTAATCTTTGTTTTGGAAGTGTTAGAAAAAAGCAGGCAAAAATCCACCAGACAACCTAATCCTATTGCAAAACCTACCTCTGAGGCAGAGTAGATGACCCTTTCTAGTCCTATTTGCATGTTTATAGAATTTATGATTTCTGAAAAGTAGCCTCAACTAGTAGTCATATGGATATTGTTACTTCCAAATTATGAGGCTTCACAAATTAGGATCAGTATGACATTAGTCACTGGAGGTGCTCACATACTTTTCCTGTGAGTTATGTTCTAAGAGTACAAGACACACTTGACCATTCCACACAGCCTGATTCTTTATTTTGTTTGTGGTGATTTTGCATAAAGCTTTTTAGACTTAAAAAATCCCTGATTTTTCCTCACTTCTGTATAATTTTTTTAATGACAGTCCAACCTGTTTAAAGGATGCAATAATGTGATCACATTCCAATCATGAATACTAGATGAAAGCTTATTTTTCAGTTACAGTTAGGAAAAGGATATAATGTTTGAATCCATTCTCTGAAATGGAGGCTTACATGTCAAGGTCAAATTGTTAACATTTTTTGCAGTCTGACAAAAATACATTATTATACTTCTGTATGGCTGGTTGTACAAAATAAACTTCTCAGCAGAACAGAAACTGATATGCTTAATCCTGTTTGTAGTGTACGGTTTGCAAAGTATTCCCAAGAGATCCTAGACTTTACTGGTTAATGGCACAGAGTGTACTTACTTTGAGCTGATTACATTCTGGTTTATAGTTACCAATTAGAGAAACCAATTACAACTCAAAACCATGTCAACAGAGTTTGACCTAATTTGATCCTGGTTAATCAGTTACATAAACAAGTTCTGTTTATAGAATAAATTACATTTGAGTTAAAGAATATACAATATAAACTCCAGACCATACTTTAGCTATAAAAATATAATCAAGAGTATTATTTAGAATGACTACTGGAGTGCAAAGACATCCCCTGGAAAGAAAGCATGCTTGGAGAAGCACACAGCTTACTACAGTAACTACTATCTTATCTGCTAAGAATGTTTTGTATTGAGCTGTTTTATAAAAGTTATTAAAGCACCACTTGAGTTCTTTCTTTTTTATCTGAAAATATCTAGGAATATAGATTTAAAATCAGCATTTCAAATGTTCATTGTAGCATTAAAACTAGGAAGTGTATGGGTTCAATCTGCCAAATGTGTGAGCTATTTGGCAAGCTCTTAATTTTCGCATTATAAGAGCATTATGTTGTGATTGGCCTAATTACATTTTGGAATTCTCAGCAGCTGGAGACATTCATAAAGACCTTAATTTTGGAGCAATATATAAAAGATAAATGTCCATGTACTTTTTTCCTCTTTGGTATCAAATGTTAGATATCAACTTACTCACAGTAGAAAAATGAAAAAAAAAGGAAAAGGCAAAAAAATAGTTAAATAACAATTCCAGACAGTGACGGAATCACAGAGTATGAAGATGGAAGCTATGAAATCAGGATTGTTGAATATGGAAAGGAGGGAAATGTGTGCTCTAGAAAGAAAAGAGAAAAGAAGACAGTAGATAAATAATCTTGCTAAAAGCTTTTAGAAGGTAGACATTTTCAAAGGTAGGACTGTGATAAAGTACAGTGACCATAAAAAACAGTGGAAAAAAGAACCAGTAAAAGCCCACAACTAGTAAAAAGGAGCTAGTAGCAGTTTATATGTGAGAAATACCTTGATGTCAGACAAGGATCGTTCCTGAGGTTACCTTTGCTGGAGAGGGGTCTGAACACCAGTTAGAGAGAAGTCTTGTACTTACAGTGGAATCTGACTCAAGTTAGAAGGAATCTATCTGCTTTGCCAATAGGGGTGACTTAAGTTACCTCATTTATCAACCTAAAGACCCTAGATATGACTAGTGGAAATTTTGTTATAGTGGAAAGCATCTTTTGGAAGAAGGCTGAATTAAAAATGTCAATGTTTATCAATAAGAAATTGTTCATAATATCTTAATATATATTTTTCATTAATCCCATCATAATTATTATGTACTTCTGCAGTCCTCAGAATATTTTGCTGCAAGAGAAACATTAAAACTATAACATCCACAAAAATTAGAGAGATCAGGCTATAAATTTTTGATGAGCAGTAAATAGTTGTCAATCAGCATTACTGGGTAAATAAATAGTATGACACATTAGATGTCCATGAATAAACTCTTATGCAGCTGTTACAGTTCTAAGGGAGAGAATGACTTTGCTAAATGCTGCTGTGCACACTTCCATTTTATAATAACATATTCTGAAGGTAGATAATGAACTGAACATTAAGTTGTACTACAACTTGGAATAGATGTACTACAGAGCAATGAACAGCAAGATAAAATCTCAGTGCAGTTTTCAAAGAATTGTTTAAGTCTGAAAATTTATACTTTACTGATGAATCAGTACAGAGCCAAGCACACTACCTTTGCATGGTGTAGGCTTTGTACCGTGGCTTAGAGTGTAATCGCCACATGTATTTCCTGGATTCTAGATATTCAGCCTTTGCTAATCAATATATTCTGTATGTCAGTGTTCTCATAGTAATTTATCCCTTTTTTAAAACTTTTTTTAAAAAATACTTGTGAATTTCTAATAAGATGAAGGATATTCATGTGAGATTGCCGCACACACAAAAACATTAAAAAAAAATATTCAGTCTTTTCCAAAGCCTGAGCTAAACCCCATTGCATTTAATGGAAAACTCATATGAGCCTTAAAGGCTTTGATTCCAGTGTCAAGTGGGATCTTAGCTGCATGACTAACACAAGTACTTTCTGAAACATTTAATAACGTTTCATCATCCTGCTCACCTACTGAGGATAGAATTATTGATCATATTCCCCATGAAGTGACAAAACTATCTTTCTGAACTGACTCTCGAGGTTGAGAAGGCAAGACATTTGAACAAAGAATCTCGTATTGTAGTACCAGTGTATTTCTCTTTAAAGACAACATGAATATTTCCATTTGTTTCAAGGACTTTGCAAAGTGTTCTCCCTTTCTTTATCTTTCTGCAGTTCTACTGTGATATATTACTTTTTATTGCCACCAGTGAGAAGAGTATTGTGAACTTCTTTGCCACAGCCATAACAGTTAGTAAACAAAGGCAAGTTATTAAAGGATGGGTCTAATGGTCGTAGTTTCTTCAAGTCCACCCTGAAGAACACAATGAGATATTTTTGCATTAAAATTTGGGGTGTACATGTGTACTGATAATGCAATTTAAGTCCTGTTTAAATGTAATAAAATTTGGCATGCAAAGCACCTTCTTATTCATCTAGAGTTTTGTGCTGATTTTGGCTGGGATAGAGTAAATTTTCTTCATAGGAGCTGGTATGAGGCTATGCTTTGGATTTGTGCTGGAAACAGTGTTGATAACAGAGATGTTTCAGTTATTGCTAAGCAGTGTTTACACTGAGTGAAGGCCTTTTCTGCTCCTCACACCACCCTACTAGCAAGTAGGCTAGGGGTGCACAAGAAACTGGGAAGGAATACAGACAGGACAGCTGACCCCAAATGACCAAAGGAACATTCAATACCGTATGACATCATGATCAACATGTAAAGCTGAGGGAAGAAGAAGGAAGGGGGGATGTTCAAAGTTATGGTGTTTGTCTTCCCATGTAACCGTTATGCATGATGGGGCCCTGTGAATGAATTCCTTGTTTTGCTCTGCTTGCACATGCAGCTTTTGCTTTACTATTAAACTCTTTATCTCAATGCATGAGTTTTCTCACTTTTACTCTTCCAATTCTCTCCCCCATCCCACCGGGGAAAGTGAGTGGCTGGGTGGGACTTAGTTGCCAGCTGGGGTTAAACCACAACGATTTTAAAATGACTCTGTAAGAAAAAGCAGTGTAACAAAATGATCTGTCATAGGGTGTTAGGCTAATCTCCAAATGAAAACAAATTGCTGAGACAGACAATGTTGGAATAGAGTTCGAACAAGGTGAATGATCCTGACAATCTATACAGGTGGGAAATGGAATACGATGTAACTTCGGGTGAGATATCTTGGCAGTTGTTGCCAATGCTACATTATGCTTTCAAGGTAAAGTTCTGTGATAATGGGAACTTCTCCTACTCCATTTCCCAACTCTCCTGCTCTTATCTTCCCTCTTACCATCGTAACCAGACAATTCACAAGACCCTTTGAGAGTATGTGAGTCATTGTGCCCATGATTAAGCTAGGCTTCAGGATTTTCAAAAGTGTACAAGATACAAAAATACATTGTAATATGCTTGTATTCCTAAAGTATTTGGGTATAATTTATTCAATGTAAATACAGCTAATGAAGGAACTACCCATACAGTGTGTAGATACCCTCCTGAAAAAACACAAAATATTAAAGGACTGTGACTTGATCATAGGTTTTTTTTTTACCCTAAGAGCTTTAACCACCTATGAAATAAAAACAGGTAATCATGGTGTTTATCTGTGTTGTCTCATGGTTCAAGAAAGATGGGTGAACTGCAATTTTCTAATCATTCTATACTCAACTATATACTTATATTCAGCATAGCTGGGGTGTATTTCACCTGTAAAATGTGTTCCTTATCTGGAGAATAACTGTTGTGGCTTCACGCAAACATTCTACATCTTAATGTAATACGTTATATAAACTTTTAGTCCTTTATCTGTCACAGTTCAAGTCATTTTAATATAAGAAAAAAAAAATTCAGAGAGTATACCAAATGTTCATAACCTTCTCCCATTGTAATGTTACTTTCATTCCAATATTTTATTAAGAACATTAAACTATTACAAAGGGTGGCAAAATATGTGTCTTTAGCCATTTTTCCTGGACACATCACAGCAGAGCTTTCACAAGATTCAGTTATTTCCTCTTGTTTTCCTTCTTCTTTACTCTACAGATAAAGTATATCCTGTATTAGGTTTTCCTGGAGCATTAACATTTTGGGGACTTTTATATTGCATTATATATAACATTGTTTTTGTTAATAAAATCAACAAAAGAGCAAAGATTTTATGTGTAGATACGGTTTAATTCTTTGGTGGAAACAGCCTTGATTGCTGGAGTTAGGAACTGAACGCTACCAATAACTATGAACCAACTCTAGCAATAAAGGCTGTGTTCAGCAAAGAATGAAAGCATGTATGCACTTAAAAAGTAAAAAATAAAAATAAAATAATAGTAATTAAAAAAGCAGATTAAAGTTTTCTCTTTTTTTTTGCAAATTCAGATAATTGGAGTATTTAAAATAGGTAATAATTTTCCACTTAAAATGAACATAAAGGGAAGCTCAAAATCTCCTTAAAAACCTTATTTAAAATTGAGTGTAAAAGTAGTACTATTTACTGGATTGTTATATCCTCATGTGTCAATAGGACAACATTTCCTTTTACACCAGTTCTTGACTCAGGTTTTCAGTCTGCTTTCATACCAAGCAATAGAGATGGGTAGGGTTAGGAATAATTTTGTATTAAAGCAGAAATTAAACTTCTACCATTTATCAATCTCCACCTCTCTCTTTCTCTAATATGCAGTCTGGTCACTATTAATTCCTATTTTAAATATGGAAAAAATACTGATATAAATGCATACAAGTAACATATATAAATATATATTCTTCTATGTATAGATATGTATATAGATTTGGTTTTATTAAAGACATATTATTGACTTCCAAATTGTCATTATTCTAATGGGTATTTAACAATTAATAAAGAAATTGTAAAACCACTAGCAGAAAATATTGATGATTTGTGGAATATATTAAAAGTAATCTATTCTACCTCACTTTCAATTTTTATGAGAGTTCTTACAGATAGATATATAGATATAGATATATAGATATAGATATATATATATCAGAGCCTTGAACTTGACCTGTGATGCCACAATAAGAATAAATAAAACATATTCAGTCTGGGAATCAAAATATATATTTGAAAATACATATGTCAAGAAATTATGACTGATTTTTTTTCCATATTTCTTGTTTGACAGCAATCAAAAATAGGTAATAGAATTTCACATTAAATACATAAGTATTCTTAAAGAAACTTGTAAGTAAATGTCCACAGCAGTAAACTATACCTTATGTACTCCTTGGCATTGACAGAAACCAGCAGCACACAACCTGCATCTATGTAGGTAAAACAGCAGATCATTTAGCTCTGTGCTACCTGCTTCCTGGGAATTACTGACCCTGGGAGCAGTATCTCCAGGATCGTGCCAGGGTTTTGATTTCTCAGGTCTGAGAGAGCACAAGCTTGCTTGAGACAGGACCAGGTTGTGGCTGTTCTCAGACATTGCATTCCACCTTGAAATATTTTGGGTCAGTTTATGAGCATAAACACAACTTTAGCATTTCTGTCTGCATAGATACTTCTTAAATGGGTGGATTAATTTTATCTATAAAGAAACTTAAATGAGATCCCAGATACCTACTGAGTACCAATGAGATAATTTCTACAAATTTCCTCAAGTATTGTGTATTATTGTCTTTTTTATTGTATAATTCTTGTTGCTGATAGTTGGAAGAATTTTGCTACAAAGCGAAGGCTGAATTTATCTAACTTGATATATCTAACTATCTTGTGCTGACTACAGGATTGTTACAAATGTGGGTTTTGGTCCTCATAGCAAAGGTGATATTTACAGATCTAAGTTTAACTTAAAGTTAATGGGACAGCATGTCTGTGTTTTCTACGCTTAGTCTATCTGCAGTACAGTGGTTGGATCATATTGTCACACTTGAGTTTCTGAAACTGGATAAAAGCAGAGTAAGGGAAATCACAAAGAATATACAGAGTGACAAGTTTTGCTATAGTCTCAAATGTATTACTACTCTGAGCATCAGCAACATTCACTTTACCATTACTGATCAAATCAGCTCAACTGTGAAGTATCCCTTAAACTAAATAGGGGATTTCAGTGTGTGGACTGAAGTAATAATAAAAAGAAAATATATAGCAAAACCAAATCCTCAATTGCAGTATTTCAGAGGCATTTTTGAAAGAGGCCAGTACAAATTCATGGTAAGAATTATGTAATCTTGATTTATTTGGCTTAGTTTCCTTTAAGTATCTCAAGACAGTAAACCTCAGTTTTCAGAGTATAAAGAAGTTATGAGTAACAGCTTGCAAGTATTAAAGATTTTGTACAGCTTTCTGTCTGCTAGAGAGAATGCTAAGCTTAGTTTCTATGCCAACATATGATTGAATTGCATACTATACACCAGATGATTTATTAACATATTTTTCTGAGACGGGTCATGTAAATGTGTTTCTCAATATATTATAGAATAAAGATTTATCTAGTAGTACATCTGCAACCGTAAGTTTTAGAATTAAATGTTAAATTTTCAGTGATATGAACTCTTTTATATATTGAAGGATTTCAATCAAATGCAAATTTGCATACTTTAAAAAGTATGTAATTCACTTAAGTATGTTTGTAATTTACTTAGTTATGTAACTGATATCTGCAAAGTTTGGTGGAACAGCTAAGCCTGGAAACCACTTCCAGGCACATGAATGACAAGAAAATCATCAGAATAGCCAGCATGAATTCACCAAGAAGTCATGCTTGACCAACTGTTTTGCTGATTGACTGGATACCAAGCAAAAATGAATTCCAAATCAAATATAAGAACAAATGTGGTTTATTATATTACACTATGAAGGAAAAATAGCATGCAATATGCTAAAAGGAAACAGTACTAGTTATTAGACATAATATGATAAAAAAGCAACAGAAGTGAAGCATCAGATCACTACTGCAAAGCGTTACAGAGACTAAGAAAAGTATTCCTCACCATTTACAACCTTACCATCATCCAGGCCCACACTTTGGCTGGGAAGCCTCATTGCAGCTGGTGCCAGGAGTCTCTCTGTAACTGGGAAAATTCCTACATGGTGTGTCTGTTCATAGGTGAGCCTTTTGGCCCAGTCTATGAGCTTGCCTTCTTTCATACTTGGTGAAAAACAAAACCAGTTTACACTCCTGGTGTATGCGAACTTTTAAGTTTAGGCTAAGTGCAAGTGTGCACTATCTCATGATTCATAAGGTTCACAGATGCAAGGAATGTTGGCCAGATGCCCAAGCATGGTGAAGTTACTGTCATGACACAGCTGCACACAATATTTATTGTCTGGATGTTCCTGCTCATATCTTGCTTATTTGGGGGGAAGACAAACACCACCTGATTGTCCTTGTCCAAGTCAAGTGATCCCTGATCCATAATTAAAAACAAAGGCTTTTTCATTAGCAGTAATCAATTTAATATTTTTTTACCACATCAAATTGATAAACTTCTATCATGAAATGACTGGCTTGATAGGCACGGAGAGAGCTGTGGATATTGTCTGCCTTGACTTCAGTAAGCCTTTGGCACTGTTTCCGATATGATACTCATAGAGAAGCTGTTGAAGTATGGAACAGATGAACTGACAGTGAGGTGGATTGAAAACTGGCCGAAAAGCCAGGCTCAACGCGTGATGATCAGTAGCACAAAGTCTAGCTGAGGGCCAGTGGCTAGTGGTGTACTCCAGAGGTCAATACTGGGTCCAGTCCTGTTTAATATCTTCATTAATCATCTGGATGATGAGGCAGAGTATATCCTTAGCAAGTTTGCAGAAGACATAAAATGGAGGAACAGCTGAAAAGCCAGAAGATCACGCTGCTGTCCAGTGGGACCTTGAGAGGTTGGAGAAATGGGCTGACAGTTCAACAAGGGTATGTGCCAAACCCTGCACCCAAGGAGGAGCAGCCCCATGCATCAGTAGGTGCTGGGGAATATCCAGGTGGGAAGCAGCTTGGTAGAAAAAGTGTCCTGGTGGACACCAAGTTGAACATGAGCCAGCAATGTGCCCTTGCTGCAAAGAAGGATAATGGCATCCTGGGCTGCAACCGGCAGGTCAAAGGAAGTGATCTTTTCCCTGTAATCAGCAGGTGAGGCCACACCTGGAGCATTCTATCCAGTTCTGGACTCCTGAAACAGAGCAAGGTCTTAAAAAGATTAGTCAGGATGAGTTTGGTATAATGCTCTGGGTGATGCTTTGTTTGTGTTGAGAAAGGAGTGTACTCTAAATAATTAGAAAAGGTTCCACTGACAACGTTAAAGGAATGTACTCTGAATAATAAAAAGGTTCCACTGACAATGTCAAAGTAAAGGAATGTACTCTGAATAATTAGAAAAGATAAGTGGGCACCTGAAGGAGATAAGGAGACCATCAAGTCAGGAAATCACTGAACAAAGAAAATTGAAAGGTTTACTCCACCTAGATCCTACCTATTATAAACAGAATTATTAGATGTCAAAATCAAATGAATGTGTATGTAAAGATGTTGTAACCTGTCATGAGAACTGTATAAATTACCTGACTTTTCACTGAAAACTTTGGAGCTAGTTTGTCCGGTGCAAATTGGCTAGCTCCCCAACGTTGCACAAAATAAATACCTTTGCTGCTTAAAGACAAACTTCATCTCTGAGCAGTTACTCTGTGCCGTTTTGGCATCACTCCCCAGAGCAAGAGAGATATGGAGCCACTGGAAAGAGTCCAGCAAAAAGCCACAAAGATGACTAAGGGTCTTGGAGCATCTGTCCTATGAGGAAAGGCTGAGAGAGCTGAAATTGTTCAGCCTGGAGAAAAGAAGGCTCAAGGTGTTCTTGTCAACGTATATAAATAACTGAAGGGAAGATGCAAATAAAACAGAGACAAGCTCTTTGCAGTGGTGCCCAGTGGCATGACCAGAGGCAATGGCCACAACCTGAAACATAGTAGGGGTCTGTCTGAACAGTGGGTAACACTTTTATTACTGTAAGGGTGACAGAGCACTTGCACAGATTGCCCAGAGTTATGGTCTCCATCCATGGAGATAGTGAAAAGCTGTCTGGACATGGTCTTGGGCAACTGGTTCTGGGAAGCCCTGCTCTAGCAAGTGGTTTGGACCAGATCATCTCCAGAGGTCTCTTCTAAACTCAACCATTCTGTGATTCTTTGACTTCCTTACTGTCTGCAGTTTTACAGAAAATTGGTGATACGTGCTCACTCTCACAAAGTTGAAGACATAATTACTATTGTGCCTTACCAAAATTAACATGTTAACTATTGCTATGCTCAAAACTTCATCATGGCAAATTTAGGCTGTTTACTTAAATTAATTATAAGAATCTACAGTTTAAAACTTATTTGAACAGAGGCTTGCTGGAATGGAGGCTAATGATTTCTGTAGAGTACTGAAGCATGTAATTTTTTTGAAAATTTTGGCAACTTACTCCTTTTACTATCATACCATTCTGATATCTTACTTATCATACCAAGATAAGAATTACGTTTTTTTGAGACATACACGCTGTAAAACAGGGAATAAAGAGGCACGATTTTAAAATATTCATTTTATGGGGAGTCCAATTATACCAAATGATCTAGAACTGTTCCTAGTTATAAACACAGCGATAACCCACATATTTAAAATATGAGTTTTAATCTTTCTTCTTCTTTGGCATGGACTAAGACTTATAGCTGGGATGCATCATATTTGCCATCTATAATATCCAAGTAGTTCTGCCTAAAAGTAACTATCTAAAATTAGGTTAGGCATTATGAGTGTCTGGTTTGGCCTTTATAATTTAGCCTCCACGATTTTGCCTTTTAAAATTGAGTGAAGATTTCTGACACTGTTGTATCTGCCAGATACAAGTATCCTTGAGCAGCCTAAAGCAGGTCAAATAGCAAAATGTGACTCTGATCAAGTACCTAAATCCAAACCTTGAGATTTTATTCATATGCCCATACAAAGTCATGTAGAGGTTTTTTGTGACATTTCTGACTATGGTCCATGCTTGTCTCCAGGTACTGCTCTGAATGACCACAGGTATCCTTTTCGTCTTCTGTCTTTCCTGACAGATGTATTGGATACTCTAGGCATTTCAAATGGCACTAAACACTTAAAACATGAGCAACTTATTTGAGTACCAGCAGTAAAAATTCCTGGATCTTCGTTCAGTTGTAAACACCAAGGGACTATTTGCAATAACCTGCACAAGACCATTGCATTTTAGTTGCACCTGGAGGTCAAGGGAGGATATCTTAGTGCATCTAGTGGAATATAAAATGGAATGGAATATGTAAAGATAAGAAAATATACCAAGTCCGATGTGGTTAAATTTAGGCTTGTGTCTACTAAGTATCTGACGTACCATTGCAACTAATGGAGATCTAACCAGTATAGTTAAAGAGAACTAGAGAGTTGATTCAGTTCACTTTAATTGAAAAGACACATCAAGTTTGCAAATCAGCACTCAAAACTCTATTCACTGTATTTATTTCATTTACTACCAGTATGAATGTTTTGGTAATTGATTAAAAGTCTAAACTCATCTAAACACCAGTGAGATGACATATCCAATGTCTTTATATATATTGTATTATTTTATTCTCAATTTGTTAATAAGGCTGGGCAGTGCTTAGTTTACATTGATGGTTTAAATGACTTATAACCAAAGATCAAAGATTACTGGCTCACGACTTGCTTTTAGCTTATTATTGCTCAAATAATGAATTATTAGTAATAATAAAAGAAGAAAGGAAGTACTGGAAAAGTGCTGGAATATGATGAAAGTGAAGCAGAAGAAGAAGTAAAATTGTACCTTGTACATGCCAGCATTTTAAAAAGATTTTCAGATACTTCACTTACAGTCCAATGCTGAAAAGCATGTTCAAGCTGTTATTTTGATTTTTCATAACTGTGAACAAAATTTGAAAACACAAAACTGATTTTAGCATACCAACCTTTATATCTAGCCAGAATACACATGTAATATTTTACTATTTTTATTCATCAAGTTTTAAGGACAGAAAATACTTTAAATTATTTACAATTGCCTCATTAAAATACTGTATCACAAAGGAGAATAAGTAGTGCTTAAAAGCAACCTATTAACTCTCAGTGATTTTAGAATACTCATTTACTTTTTTCAAACATAGCCAGAATATAGTAGTGTGCAGTCTTAAAATAAAGTTACAGATTTTTTTTTTCCCCTGGAACAGAATACTTGATTAGTTATTCATTATTATATTCTACCTAAACAGCAAAAACCCTATCAATTTATTAGAAATAATTTCAACTGTTTTGTTTTATTTTTTTTTCTTCCATCATAGTATAAAAGGGATGCATTTTACTAATCCAAACCTGAAACTTTTCATAAAATCATAGTCCTATAATATCTCAGATTAAAGTGGTCAGAGAACATCTGGTCCATCTACCTGTCCAGAGAAGAGCCAAAATAGATCAGGCTGCTCACAGCTGTGCCCAGATGAGTTGTGAGCATCTTCAAGGATGGAGGTTCCACAACTTCTTCAGCAGCCTCTCATGGTGTTTGACCACTCTCATGGTAAAAAAATCTCCAGATCTAATTGGAATTTCCCATATTACAGCCTGGGTGTCCGTTGCCTCTTGTCCTACCACTGTTCACCTTCAAGAGGACTCTGCACCTGCAAGATGAGTCTGTCTCCTCTGCACTTTACCACGGGGTAGCTGAAGCACAATTCGATCTCCTCTTAGCTTAGAAACCATCTCTCAGCATCTCCTCACACATCATGTACCTGTGCTGAGCATTCTGGTGACCCTCCCTTGGATCTGCTCCAGGAGGTGAATATGTGTGTCTGGGGGAGCTCAAGACGACTCTCGCAGGTGCCAAACTGAGAGACGCAATCACCAGCCTGGGTCTGCTGGCATTGCTCTGGCTGGTACAGCCGGTACAGCCCGAGATGCTCACTTTGTTGAGGCAGGCATTCTCCCTTGCAAAAACATACTGAAGATTCATGTTTAGCTTGCCCCCTGGGACCCCAAGTACTTTGCTGCAGAGAACACACCAGGTAATGAACAGTTAACTTGACTTCATAGCACTAATTGCAACCCATTGAGCTCTGCAATCTGTCCAGTATTTCATCCTCACTATATTCCTTTCCAAGCCATGTATCACTAATTGATTTTTAAGGGTAGTATGGGATACAATTTCATTGTGACTTTGCATTTTTAACAAAAGTACTATTAACTTCAGTAGGACTATCTGTATTATTTGGTACTGTTCATTATGAGCAACAAATAGAAATTAGAAACTTCCATTTCTATTGGAGCTATGCAGGGTTATACAGATATTCACCAAGATGTGTGAGTAGTAAGCCCAAAAGAAGAGAGCAAATGTTGCATTCACATCTTCATGATTGTCTACCACCGTGCCCTTCATAGCAATTTAGATGACTGAAGTCGTGGCAGGCTCATCTTCAACCTGAAGTTGCTGAGAATCACCATAATGACCTTCTTTCAGCAGTGAGACTGAGCAATGTATTAAGCTTATATATCTCATTGCACTGCATCTATGCCAGGGCTACAGCAAGAAGTAAAAATATTCCCTGCTGTCTTTATGCATTTGTAAGGTCTGGATAATGCTGTCATCTGAATACCTTTGCACTACTTGAATAATATAATCTATTGTAGCAACCATTAAAGAAAACCCTCAAGGACACATTATCATACTTTTTCTATGGCTGAATCTTTCTTGTCATTATTCCAGAGAAAGAGGAGGAAATGGATCCCCTGACACCTGAATAGTTTCAGATGGCAATACATAGAACAGCAGTCTCAGCATACACTGTGGATAAGAACACTGTGCAAGCATTCCCAGTATTACAATATGGTTTTGTATCCCCATCCCTGAAAAATGCTCTTAAGCCATGGTAAAGGATGTGGAAATTTGCCATATACAAAAAGAATAAATGAACCCTAAATACAGTCTTTTCTCCCTTTGATGGATATGTAGCTCTTTTTGATGCTGATGGCAATTACTTGCATATGTGAAGAGTCTATCCCCATACCTAGGAACACTTTAGCTAGGCTTTGTGAATAGGCATTGTGAATGCAAAAGAGAACTAGAAAACTGAATCTAAGAACAGAGTAATATTGAATAGCCAACAACTTTATGTGTGACTTTATAGTTAAACAGATTTCTGCTTTGAGGTCCCTTCCCTTCCCTTCCCTTCCCTTCCCTTCCCTTCCCTTCCCTTCCCTTCCCTTCCCTTCCCTTCCCTTCCCTTCCCTTCCCTTCCCTTCCCTTCCCTTCCCTTCCCTTCCCTTCCCTTCCCTTCCCTTCCCTTCCCTTCCCTTCCCTTCCCTTCCCTTCCCTTCCCTTCCCTTCCCTTCCCTTCCCTTCCCTTTGTTCTGTTGTGTTAACAATAGTGGCTACAGGATGAAAATCACAATGGAAATATTTGTTTTTACTGCACACCAAACAAAAGAAGCCAGCAATCAAATTTCATTAAATATTGATGTAGGTGATATTTTCAGGGCTTGTATGTCAATTTGGTACTACTGGCAGAGTAAAAAAACGTACTGTAGAGAGAAGTTTCTGTTAAAAGTTTCCACCTAACAGTTTGTTTTGTTTACAATTGTGATAAAAGCAGTCATGATTCATGTCAAAAATAGAATGTAGTGTGATAACACAATGAAGAAGACACATGGAAAAGCTAGGATAATTGTGGGTTAGAGATACAACGTTATTTTAATTACTATATTGACATGTACATATTATTTAAAGGGATTTTATATATGCAAGTAAGGAACTGTTTATGCATTTTTAAAATATGTACCTTATTTATTTGGTAAATTTAACAAATTAACTTTATCAAAGTTATATATTTTTAGGCCTATAAAATGTGTATCATTTTTATTTTACTAAGGAAACTGAAACAAACATGTCACTAGTAAAATTTAGTCTGCTTTGCACACATCTGGCATTATATTAGCAGTGGGATTGTGTAAGCTCAGAAGAGCTTACCTTTTCCCCTTATTAAGACTACTAAATTAATGTACTTAGGACATAAGACTGCAGTGATCCACCTGTCTGCCCAGTTCTGTTTCCAAAACATTGACAAAGTAAGTGGAGCTAAAAGAATTATCAAATTATGAGGATCAGCATTTACATTGTTATAAAATTGTTTTTCTCTGATTCAGGAATGTAGTATGGAGTTTAATAGAAATTTGAGATATGTAGACTTGTCTTGACAAGATAGATGGTGACTATCTTCCACTCCATAACTGTCAAGTAGTGGTGTTCTTGTGAAAGCTGGGAACTTCAAGCAAAGAGTTGTGGTTAATGGAATTAAATTCAGTTGGTGGCCAGTCACAAGTGGTGTTCCTCAGGGCTTATTATTGGGCTAGTTCTGTTTAATATCTTTACCAATGAGCTAGATGAGGGGTTTGAGTGCACCCTCATTAAGTTTGCAGATGACACCAAGCTGGGCAGGAGTGTTGATCTGCTTGAGGGCAGGCAGGCTCTGCAGAGGGATCTGGACAGGCTGGATCAATGGGCTGAGATCAATTGTATGACATTCAACAAGGAGAAGTGCCGGTCCCGCACTTGGGTCACAACAACCCCACACAGTGCTACAGGGTTGGAGAAGAGTGGCTGGGAAGCTGCCTGGTGGAAAAGGACCTGGGGGTGCTGATTGGTGTATTGCTGAACATGAGCCAGCAGTGTGCCCAGGTGGCCAAGAAGGCCAACAGCATCCTGGCTTGTATCAGCAATAGTGTGGCCAGCAGGACTAGGGAAGCGATTGACTCCCTGTACTCAGCACTGGTGAGGCCGCACCTTGAATACTCTGTTCAGAGCTGGGTCCCTCACTGCAAGACAGACATTAAGGTGCTGGAGCACATTCAAAGGACTTCAGTTGGACTTGATGATTTTCAAGGTTTTTTTCCAACCTAAATGACTCTATGATTCCAAGTATTTGTCAATTGCATCAATTACAAGAAATAATTAAATGTGGACAAGTATTGTAAACAGAACTTTTACACAAAAGGAAGAATAATAGGAAGAAACTATTCTTCTAAACTCAAGAGAGGGAAGAATGAAGAAGGGAAGGGAGGGAGGGAGGGAGGGAGGGAGGGAAGGAGGGAAGGAGGGAGAGAGGGAAGGAGGTGGGGAGGGAGGAGGAAGTAAAGGCCTTCTCAATTGCTTTAAGGTATTTGATTATAGATTATGGTTGTATGCTGTGTATTCTGAGTGGAAATGGTACCTTGTAGAACAAGGTCTTGGGATTCTCATTAATGCTATGTTAAAACTTTATCATACATTAACAACCTCTTAAGTCAATGGATATTGAGTTTAGAAAGACTCATTCATTTCTCAAATGAACTCATAATAAACCAAAAGGAATCATCATATTTAATTATAATTATGGTTGAGAATTTCTGCATTAATTTAAAAACCTGCATTTAGAATCTGAAGTGTGTTCACATCATAAATATAGATACCTAAATTAATCATCTCAGTCAGATAGCTTGCTATGCTAAGTTTCTGCTGTAATCAGTGAAGAAACAGACTAGTCTTCTGAACTGATCTCTCTCGGAGATTAATTTAGGTTATTGTTACTTTTGTAGCCTAAACTGCATATTGAAAACACTCATACATTTCTCTTTAAGGTACATATTTCACAAACACATAGCTTGGCTTCGATTTGAAAGACACAGGTATGGAGTGTTGTTCAGATCATACTAAGAGCTTCCAGATTTGTAGTACCTCTCAGGATTCACCCTCCAGGGTAGAAACATATTTCTCAAGATTTCAGGAGACATCCTTATCTAGTAAGAATGCTTTATGGCTAACTATAAAGTGACTGAGAATAACAGGTAAATGATTGGCTATTATAAAATGGCATAATTCTTTTACTTTCTTGGAGGTTACTCAGCTGAGCATGTGATAATAAGAGCGTTATTAGAACACTGAAATATAACATGGCAATTCAGTGGTATTTTTTGATATTTAGTATTGTCAAAATTAAGTGTCTTAATTCTTCAGAGAAAGGAGAAGTTCTCTTTCATGTCATTTTATTAGAAAAATCTTTCTCTAAAATCAGGTTTTAATCTGCTTTACTGCATATCTATGTGAAACATAACTGACTTGTTTTTGAAAATAAATACATATTAAAGCCCTGGAATCTAAGAGGTTTTAGGGCAACATCAGAAGCACATTTCTTCAAAGTAAAATGTAATCACACATTATCACGAATAACACTGAAATTTGAAGAAACAATGATCAGATTATTCCAAAATTCACTTCCGGTTAAGATATCCCCAGATTTACTTATTAAAAACACCCATATACTTCCTCCTCCTAAAAAAAAAAAAAAAAAAAAAAAAAAAATGTATATTGCAATAAAAGAAATCGTTGCAAAATTCCCCTTTGAAACTGACAAAGACTGTGCTGCAGAATACAATGTTGTGATAGAGATATTAATTCTTGTTTGACCAAGCAATCTTTTCTCCATGGTGTGGCATAACACCCTGCATGTATTTATGATTCAGTCCCAGTAACACTATATTCCTGTTAGCATGATTAATCAGCCCAAACCGAATACAGCTTGGATTTAACTATCCTGCTGCTTGCTGCAGAGCTGAATCACTCAGGGCCAGTTAAGGAAGTCTGCACTTCCCTCTGTTGCACAGTATGGGCATGACCTGTGACTCTCTGCTATGATGATATAATATTATTTCCAAGCTACCACCTAATTACCTTTCACACACACCATTTATTTGTTCACAGCAGAGGGCATTGCAATGTAAGAATTGGTCAGGAACGTTGCAGTGTCATAGTTTTTCAGTAAGAAATGCCTGTTTGTTAAAGAATACCTCCCTCCCCAACACCCCCACCCCCACCACACACACCTGAATATTATCTCAAGGACATAACCTTTAATATTTTTTCTTCAATTAAACCATTAAAAAAGAAAGTGCAAAATTCTCAACATGTAATTTTGGAAACTATTGAATGAAAGGTTGCTATTTTCTGCCTAAGTATAATGCATTTCTATCGCTCCAGATCACCAACTGAGATCTCAAAGTTTTTGATAATTGTTTTCTCTTTTAACACGCTGTCAAGATAAGCAACAGAAGTAGATTAGGCAGACCTTTGGGGTCTTATTGGCATTCCATGACACCTGAGAGTAATTGTTTTTGAATGCAATATTTAAATATGTTACTCCAAGTCTAACATAAGAAAGAGCTGGGTTTTTTTGTTTTTAGTTTGTTTGTGGTTTTTTTTCCTTAGGTTAAATCAACAAGGAATAAACATGGGAATGATTCGGGAAAATTGAACTTGATATTCACACTTTCCCCGATGCAAGCATGAAGTTAAGTGATCAAGACTGATCTACCTGTCTCAGTCAACAGAAACAATTAATAATCCCTGGATAATTATACATTTCATCCTAAAATAGGCATACAAGATAAGGCACATGTATCAGCCTCTGTAGGTGCTAAGACTGACTGTGTCAGACTTAACACATCAGCTAAGGGCTGTTAGACTTGTGTTGACTAAACAGAAGGGGGTCTATTCAACCCAGAGTTCTGGGAGCAATGTGAGATGCCCTAGTACACACTGCTGAGTCCTTGTGCTCTGTTAGAGGTGTGGGTGGGAGATTCACAGTTCCTGTGAAAGTCTGCCAGGTTTCTAGATCTGGTGACCTAGGGCACTTTGTGTAACGCTAGAAATCCACAAATAACTGGATCCTTAGTGTCTATTTTAGCATGGGCTAAGCAGCTCTCTGTGTTCTATCAATTGCATTGCTCATGACGATTCAGATGCGTAAATATCAACATGAAATGGCATTCAAGATGCTTGGGGGTATTCAGGGCCAACAATTATGGCACAGGACCTACGGAAAAAACATGGTCTGTTGGAATAAGTTGGGTGTCAGGTGGCAAATACTTGATGCTGTCAAATGTCATTACCCCCCTTACATATTTGCAAGTGAATAAAGATTTAGATTTTCATTAAGTGTCACATGATTTTAGACAGCTAGTTTACATGTAACTATCAACTTTCCCACATTTTGGTTTTTTTGGACTTGGAGATGAAAGTCACCCTTAATTTCTAGAAAGTGAGGATATATAAGTGCCATCCTTGCTATCTTCTAACTCCATCCTAATGTAATTTTTGTTGGCTGTAATATTTTTTTCAGTCCCTTCAGCTAAGGCAGGAATCAAATCAAAATGAGTTTTTCTAAATAGGGTCAATTATTAATACAAGTCATATTAAATATTAAATTCTAGATATAGATATCAATTGTTTTCTTTTTATTATTATTCTGATTGCTGAATTTATGTTAATCTGCTCTCAAAAATAACATTTGAATGTAGAGATAAGATTCTTGCAGCTGTAAAGTTCTCATCTGGTCTGGTCTGGTCTGGTCTGGTCTGGTCTGGTCTGGTCTGGTCTGTAATAGCCTGTAAATTTTTGTGGTCTTTATGCAAGACTTGGTCTAACGTAAGTAAAGAAAATTTGTTTTAATGAAGACATAAATATCTGAATGATTTTCAAGCCTAATGTTAATATGGAAAAGAGTAGGCCTGCTAAAAATACTATTTAAAAATCTGATTCCAACACAGGACGATGGAGGATTTTATGAAGTTTTAGGACTAGGGAAGATTACCAGTGGTTGTTATGAAAATTCTCTGAAAGTTTTCATCTATTCTCTTACAAAGACATATACTGCTGTAAGTTTCTATTGTAGAGGACCTGGAGATATTTGAATATTTATAGGTCACCTACATATGTTTTATTTAAATGGAATAATTTTATTATGAGCACTGTTAATATTTTAGCTTGTTCTGAGTTCCCATATATTGAGTTCTGCTCCATTCTGATGTAACAAATGGGACATCAAAATAACCACCAAGCATGGAATGTAATGCTTCTAGGAAATGACAGGAAAAATTATTCATCAGAGTTTTGACAAACTTCATTTCTCCTGGTTCCCCTTTACTTTCAGCTGCTACAGCAGCTGGTAGTCACACCTGTGTGAGCCTGAACATACTGTCTTCACCATGTTCTTCAGCCTTTAGGTCACAGTGGCTTGTAAAGTCTAACAAGTTCTAGGGTAACTCATGGCAGTACAGAATAGTTTTTTGCTCTTTTTAAAAGAAAGAAACCCAATTTCCTTCACATCTTTTCAGGATGTCTACTTCCTTTTCTTTTTAGTAGTAAAGCAATAGTGGAATTTATTTATTTTTTTTATTTGTTTAGGATTTTTAATGGTGAATGTGGACTTTATTATATGTTTGTATGTTTTCCTACTTTTGGATTACTGATAATTTTTTTTTTTTTTAATAATTTGTTAGGTTTCTATTCTTTGTTTCACACTACAGTACTATACTAGATAATTCATATGTTCAGTATTACTACTACAAAGAAAGCTTTAAAAAACCGTAATTTTATAGTTACTGTATTGGGTGTGTCAAGGTACTAGCAGTGGATGCTGCAGGGTGGCCTTTATGAGAAGAGGCCATGGGCTGCCCCATGCCAGACACAGCTGGTTCCAGCTGACTCCAGCAGACCCACCACAGGGCACAGCTAAGCCCCTCAGTCAGGATGATGATGCTTCTGGGAAAACACGGTTACAAAAGGGTGATAAACACCAGGCACAAAAAACAGACAGGCAGAGGAGGAAGGGAAAAAAAATATTGAGAAACAGCAGATGGAACACCAATGTCAGCTAAGAAGGAGAAGGAAGAGCTTCTCCAGGCACAGAAGGAAGTATTTTCCTGCACCTGGTGGAGGACCATGCCAGAGCAGATATCCATACATCAGCCCATGGAGGACCCCACACACCAAAGCAGATAGATATTGCCTGAAGGAACTGCTGCCAGTGGAGAGCCCATGCTGGAGCAGGTTTATCCTGAAGGACTGCAGCTCAGGGACAGGACCTACATGGGAGCAGGAGAAAAATGTGAGGAGGAAGGAACAGCAGAGACAAAGTGCAGCCTCCTATTCACCTGCCCTGTGCTGGGTGAGGTGGGGGCTAGAGGAGTTGGGAATGGAAGAGTGAAGTTAAACCTGGGAAAAGGGGAAGAGGGAGAAGTTGTTTCAATCTTTTTGGCTTTGTGTCTCACTATCCTACTTTTTTTTCATTTGGCCACATATTAGATTAGTTTTCCCAAAGTTGTTTTGCCCATGATTGTAGTTTGTGGGTGATCTCCTTGTCTTTATCTTAGCTCATGAGCTTTTTCATCTTATTTTTTCCCTGTCTTGTTGAGAAGGTGAAGATAACAGAGCAGCTGGGTGGGAGTCTGGCCCTTAGCCAAGGTCAACCCATCACATCTATACATATGATGACAAATACCAACATTATAAACTCTGTGAGCTTAAGTATCCTCAGTAGACACAGATAGCTTTGTATACATTTTGTGCTATTAATCATTTACAGAGAGAATACAGTAACTGTGGAAGGATTATGGCATCTGATGTGTTCTACCAATCATTATCATGAATAGCCCTTAAAGAAAAAGATCAATAGCATCATTTATTTATTTATTTATTCACTTATTCACTCACTCATTCGTGGTTTTAATTTTTTTGTTTTCTGAACTGAATTTGCATAGGCACAGACAGATTGAAAGCAAATTGTGAAATGGGAAAGAAGTAAATAAATAAATGTGCAAATAACATGTTTTCAATTTCCAAGCTGCAGGCAGACTGCTTAGTGCAGTTTTGTAAAACTGAGCTCTCAGAAGTAAAGACCTGGGGAGTCCTGCCCTGACTGACAAAGAAAGTCAGTCAGGAAGGCCCAGGAAAGTAGAAATAGTCTTGAAGGTTTTAGTGATATAACACTCGTAAAATCCTAATCGTATTCTGGAGGCAAAGAAAAAAGTCTGTCTCTGCTTATGTTGCTAAAGGATAATATGGATCTGTTTGTTAAGACCTAGAGATCTCACTAAGAACATGAAAGATATCACCAAATACCTTGGGGGCTGTTGAGACATCCCCAAACAGTTTGATCCTAAATCACAGAATCAGAATCACAGATTCACAGAATCACAGAATGGTCAGGGACCTCTGAAGATTATCTACTCTAACCCTGGGCTAAAGCAGGTTCACACAGAGCAAGTTACAGAGTCATGACCAGGTGGGATTTGAATATCACCAGAGAAGGAGACTCCACAACCTCTCTGGGCAGCCTGCTCCAGTGCTCTGGAACCCTCAAGGTAAAGAAGCACTTCCTCATATTCAGAAGGAACTGCCTGTGCTGCAGTTTGTGCCCATTGCCCCTTGTCCTGTTGTTTGGCCCTACTGAAAAGAGCCTTGCCCCATCCTCTTGACACTTGCCTTTAAGAGATTGTGTAGACATTAATAAGATCCCCTCTCAGTCTTCCCTTCTCCAGGCTAAACAGGCCCAGCTCTCTCAGCCTTTCCTCATAAGGGAGATGCTCCAGTCCCTCAGTCATCTTTGTAGCCCTCTGCTGGACCCTCTCCAGTAGTTCCCTTTCACTCCTGAACTGGGGAACCCAGAACTGGACACAGCATTCCAGATGCGGCCTCAGCAGGGCAGAGTAAAGGGGGAGGATCACCTCTCTCACCCTGCTGGCCACACTCCTCTTAATGCACCTCAGGATCCCATTGATTTCTTTGCCACCCGGGCACCCTGCTGGCTCATGGGCAACCTGCTGTCTACCAGGACTCCCAGGGCCTTCTCCCCAGAGCTGCTTTCCAGCAGGTCAGCCCCTATGATGTAAATCGTAATGTTGCCTCTAAAGTTTTATGAATAAGTAAAACTATAGAGCATCTAGCTTCTCTAAATGGACTAAACTGAACAAATAAAGAAAAACCTACATAGATGAATTAGTGCTGTTACAGTTTCTTAGCTGAACAATTAGTCGAGAGGCACTGTATAGAAACATAACAATTTTCAGTAGATCCTACTTGAGGACTATATACAAACATATTCATAGAGAAGAAGCATTCTGTTATAGTTACCATTTTCTGACCAGAATTAGAGTGATTTTCACCCTAAAATACATAAATACCCAGATGGTTCTTTGTGGTCATTAAAGAGTAGAATTCTGTCAGTGATAGTACCGTTTGAAATCTATTTTAACTACAGACAACAAATCAATGAACACTGAAATATGTTGGACTCCACCTCTGAAGACATTTTTAGCAGACCTCCATTTTCTACAGATTTTGTACAGAAGTCTTCCCAGTTTCTGTATATCACACAGAGGTATGATTTTATATATATAAACATACATACAAATGTAACATAAAAATCTACAGTTCCAAGAATTCTTTTCTTTACTAAAAGGATCTACTTCTAGTACAGCCAAAAAATTATTCATTAATTCTGCTTTTTGACTTTTAATAGTTTCAGTTGAGCAGCAACTTACTTTTTCTGTTAAAATAGCTCTAGGCTTAATTCAACTCCATTATGGCCTGAACAGTGGCGTGAAGGAGAGGCCTCAATAAAAGCCACAGAACATTAAGGCAGTAAATGCTGGAAGAAAAACTTTTAGTCATTGAGCTTTACAACAAATGGAAGCAGACATGGACAACCATATTGAAAGGCAGGTGTTTGTGGGTTTTGGAGGGGTTGTGTTTTGTTTGGGTTATTTTATATTTTGGAAGAGTATTATTATTATTATTTTTAACAGCAATGTTTTAATTTTGTTGTGTAACGGGCACTTTTCTCTCAGCTTCTGGTCTGCAGGTCATCCACTTTTAGTGATAATGGCTTGATTCAAACTAATGGGATAAAAGCCTTTGGTTCAAGTGCTTTATGTTTCAGTAACTCACCATCTCTGGAGAATAAGTTAATAAATATTTTAATTCCTTAATTTCTGTCATTATGTTGTTTATTTTTATATTAAAGTAAAATTGTACATTATCAGTTCCCTAAAAACATCTATATTGGTATAAAAGAAACTGTATGGATTTTCTTCAAGTATTTTAAATTTAACTAACTAAAAGTATTTTCATCTGGTTGTCTTTCATCTTGAACACTGCATTTGTCATTAGATCTGGCATTTGTGATCAGATCATTTAGATCCTTATTTTAAACTGGTACAAAATGTGCTTTTTTCTAAATTTTCTTAGGACATTATAAATTTATGTTTTACATTATATACATATTAATTACAATATTTTGTTAAAATTCTCAGCTTCTATTATTATCTCATGATTTCCTCTTAAATGTTCCCTCTTCCTTAGAAAGGCAATATTTAAAAGATAGGAGTTCCAATGTCAAGTTGTCATCATTATGAGATCAAACTTATCTTCCCTTCTTTTCTCTTTTGTTTACCATCCTTTGATTTTGTGTCTGAGAGGTCACTAAGGGTTATAAAAAACTATTTTTTTTCTGTCTATTACAATGCATTACATGTGTAACTGCAAGAAATTTTGTATGGGCATAATAGCTAACACAGACATTAAATAACAGTAATTTTAAATTATTTTTTTAAAAGTAAAATCCATTGCATTATTTGCATAGCAGTTTTCTCTTCTAGTGTTAACAGCTAAAGGTCCCCTGATATGTCCTGTAAAAACACTCTTGGGCTCTCTCTTTTACTTTCAGAAATCAATATCAATTCAACCACAACCCAAAAAATCTAAAACACTTGTGAGACAGAAAATAGCCTTGTATTTAAGTGTTTGGAGGGCCAGTATCTGAAGTATCAGAAAGCTAATGTTAAGTTGAAGTCCAGGTTATGCCAGACTTAGTATCTGAGTGTGTCTTAAGGATAGAACAGATAATTTGGTTTCCATCCTCGAGTGAATAACACTCATGCACAAAAGGGTATGCAGTGCACATGAGGTGGCTATTGAGCTCTGCTGACAATCACTTCAGTCATGAAACAAGCTAATAGCCTCCACATCAGTTTTGCCGAATCAGTTTTCCTACCATTTCAGACTGCTAGTTCTGGGGACTTGCCAAGCAAAGTGAATCCTTCCCTCCTACTTCCTTTTCCATGTATGGGATTATTTTTCAGAGAAAACTAATGATACATAAGTGTTTGGATGTACATTATGCCTTTCACAGGCACTCCAGAAAGGTTTTGAAAGCCTCAGCAAATTTATATACCAATGTAATGGTATAATTTGTAAATGATGTATTATGAGACTTCCTGGACCTGTCTGTGAAGAGAAAGATCCTGAAGTGGATAACCTTTGTGATTTTACCTGCTATGAATAGGCAGACAAATATAAAATAGTTGCGAGTATATTAAGGTAGAAGTAGAGAGGCAAAAAATTATCAACAGACTTTTAGTAAATCTTGGAATCAATGTTAGGAGTGCAGGTGTTTTATACAGCTGAGCAAGATGTGTGGATGTGATACAGAGGGGCTTAAAATCAGGGCTTAAGATATAATTTACCTAAATTCTTTTTCTATTTTAAATATTTTTTTTTGGCAGGAACAGACCATTGACTGACATTTTTACTTATATTAAGTTATGACTCAGGATGTTCTTACTATGCAAATATATCCTTGCAACTTGTCTCTACTCATACACATGTGAAACCACATCTCCTGATGTACTTGAATCAAAATATTTTTACCTCTGGAATATCTGTGGAATTTTATAGCCAGGTGATTTACAGAGCACTTACAGATGTTTTCCTGGAAAAAAATATCAATATATCACGTACTCTTGTCATTCTTGTAAACCACTTTATCAACTTCAGGAATTTGTATAAAAGCAGCAGAATATGTATAATGTAAAGGAAACAGACTGTTGCCCCATCTCACAGGCAAGTCTAATTTGGACATGGTTGGAGATGGAAATAGACTGTGCAGTAGAATGGTCTGTAATATAGTCTACAATCAATGTAAAATGATATTAGAACTTTTCTATATCTTCCTAAATAAATTGACTTTCAATAATAGAAATATCAAATAGGAAAAGGCTAGACCAGCCCACTGATCTAATACAGTAAATTTTATGATTTATCATCAGAAAATCCTTCCTTTACAAAGAATACATCTCCATTGAAGCTGCTTCTAAACATGTCTTTTACTGAATTATAATCCCCATGCATATAGATATTAGTATTTATATATCAATATGTAAGTCTTTATAGACCTAAAAATAATTTAATACAAAGCCATAGAAACAGTGACACTTCATTCAAACATTCAGAGGAGAACAAGACACATAGTTTATTAGTTTCTTATAGCTGAACTTGACAAAAATAAAGAACATCATAGTGGTAATGAATTTGGAGCTAATTGATGTTAAATTCACATGCTAGTTTTAAAGAACACTGCACATGTGTTAAAGAGAATATAGGAAAGGAAAAACTAAGCCCACATAGGTAGATATTACATACAGATGTTCTAAAACAAATACCATGAGATCACTCAATTATGCTATTTAGAGGGGAGGGAGTTTCATTGCATGTATTTATCTGCAGAAAAATTTTCTAGTTTCATACTTCCTGATATATCACAGTAAACAAAGAAAAAGCAAACACAGCTTGAAGAAAACTGTGTTTGCCCTACCTTATGGCATACAAAAGCGTATTCTGAGATTAATATGTAGATAGCAAAGATGAAATGCAGGGAGTTTCAGAGAATTTCTCTTGAAGCCCTGATTTTTTACTCTTACCTGGAGATACTCTTCATGTTACTTAGGGCTACAAAAGGTTATACTGACAATATATAACAGCATGTATGACAGCCAGCCAGAGATCTTAGTTGCATTTTTTTGCATGGCCTGTTTGGGGTTTGATTTCTTGCTCATCTTTTTTTAGCAGGATGCAAAGAGACTCTGCAAGCAGGATATACACAGCTTAATATATAAAATGTTTAATTATTGGCTAACACAAACAGAAGGGAGCTAAGATATAAGGAGCTTTAGGCTAACCACTAGTGTTCACCACACTAACAAGACACCTGAGGAGACTTTTTGGCCTGGCAGGTGTCAATCGGAGGAAAAAGGCTGGTTCCTGGAAAAGGAACCTCAGTGCTGCTGAGACTACTGATGCTGATGACAATAGCTTTCTCTTTTTCCATAGACTTTCCAAAATGCAATAAATTACTTTCAGATTATATTTAAGAAAATACATAAAAAGCATAGTACATTAGTCAAAAGCAGAAGTTTTGTGATCTGTTGTTTTCAGTCAGAAGGAAAGATTTCATTTTCTGAAGTGGATTGAATTTTTAAAAAGTGCCACAGCAAACTGAAGAATATACATGTTTCTAAAATGGAAAAATAAACCTTTTTTTTCTTCTTCATATTCTTTTAGCGTATAGCAGAGAAGGGTGGAAGGGAATTTCTCTACAAATGAAAAAGAAAGGAAAGGAGGAAGTACATGTTTCTTCTAGCACTGCCCCAGTCTATTTTATTGTGAGGTAACTAACTGCTGTGGCAACATCTGTTTCAGTACTGAGACATATGTACATGATTATTTTTGTCTTTTATTATTGCATTTTCATAATAACTCTCTCTTAAACCATATAGCATGCTAGTTGGGCATACAAGTGTTTTGATTAAAATTCTTATCATTTAAGCTAAGATTTTATATAAAGCTAAACCCAGGGAAAAAAATTCATTCCAACCTTAAGCAAAACATTAAACGTTGTACTGCATTCAGAAAATAAAGAATTGTTTTTAGCATAATTTACCTAGGTGTTTTATTTAATAGACTCTAAAATAGATGAACAAAGATAAATAATTCAATAAGAAGACCAAAGTACCCTAAAGAAAACACGGAAAAAGTTTATATCTAGTTTTGTGCCTCTATAAGTTCTTGAGTATTTTCAGTATGCTCAAATTAATTCTGAATAGTTTTTATTTCTGTATTTCTGACTGAAATACAAATTTGATACAAATACATATTTTCACGTATTCTTTTTAATGTTTTATGCAGATTATATTTTATGTTTACAGGGTAAGATAAATAGGTATAACTTAAAATGTTGTGGACTTAAAGACTTACATATTTAACTATGATGAAGTTTCAGAATGAATAAGGAGGAGAGGAGTTTGGATGTAAAAAGATGGGGTTTGTGGAAGGGGATCTGGGTCATAACCAGCTAAGATTTTGAGGTCGTGTTTCAAAGTCTATTTACCTCTGAGCTTAGCTGTGATATCACGAGGACTATTAAAAGTACTTGAGAGAGTCTTATCATGTACTTTTTAATGAAACAGGATTCCTGTTTTGCTGCCAGGAAAGCTGAAATTGTCAGCTCAAAATGTTAACAGTTTCTTCTCCTTTTCAGTACTTTGGTTCAATTCATGATACAATTCAAACCTAGAACAGACTGAAAACTGCTCCATGTGTATTCTCATTCTTTTCTGCCCTTTTAAATTAAAATTTACTTTCCTATACTTCAGCAGCTTCCCAGCTCATCACAGAATGATGTTGCACTTTGATGTTCATATGACAATGAGTGAGAATAGAGAGGTTATAAATGCTCAGTGCTGCCCGATCAGAACCAGCCTACAGCTGAGATGATAGTGAATTTTGTACAGTATTAGAGGACTAATATTTAAGGGAACCCTACAGTGAAATGTAGCTGCAAAGAAATCACATTTTCAGCATATTGTGCTCAACATGGATGTGTTTCACAATCTGCCACTGAGCACAGTCACATGTTGTGACTCCAGTTTTTAACGGGTTTTTGTGATGAAGGGAATGTTATGTCAGTTACATATTCTTTCAGTATAGAATAGAACTATTTCAGCTCATGAAAAAGTTTCATCTGCTTGAATATACTGCTCAAACCAAAAGTTTCATTAGTGTAAGCATTCCCAATATTTGCTGTAAAAATGTATTTTTACGTTTATAAAGACTGATTTAAAAAAGAAAATCTGCTTTTGCCTATAATTTTATTCTTGGCTTATTGTTATTCTTATATGAATTAGAGAAGCACACAGCAGTGGTAATGCTAAGTTCTGTGGCTGAGCGCTATATTGAGGTGGACAGGGGTGTTCCTGGGTCAGGGAATCCCAAGCAAGAGCCAAGAACACCACCAGAGTTCAGGGTCCTGCATGGAGGAAGCAGGGCAACAAGTAGGACTGCAATCCTGGACCTCAGGAGAGCTAACTTGGCCTCTTCAGGGACCTGCTTGGAGGAATCCCATGAGTTAAGTCTCTAGAAGGCGTCCAAGAGAGCTGGCTAGTATTCAAGCATCACTTCCTCCAAGCTTAGAATAGGCGCATCCCTATGAGTAAGAAATCAAGCAAAGGCCTGCAGGGATGAACAAGGAGCTTCTGGCAAACCACAAAGAGAAGAAAGAATTTTACAGGATGTGGAAAAAGGGACAGGCCACTTGCGGGGAATGTAAGAACGTTGTCAGAACATGCAGAGAGGTGGCAAGGAAGGCTAAGGTCCATTTTGAATTAAGTCTGGCAAGGGAGTTCAAGAACAACAGGATGTATTGTTCAAGTACATCAGCAGGAAAAGGATGACTAAGGAAAATGTGGGCCCACTGCTGACTGAGGTGGGTGCCCTGGTGACGAAAGACACAGAGAAAACAGAATTACTGAATGTCTTCTTTGCTTCAATCTTCACTGCCAAGGCTCTCTGTCCAGTTTCCCAGACCCTGGAGGCAAGAGAGGAAGTCTGGAGAAAGGAAGACTTTCCCTTGGTTGAGGAGGATCATGTTAGAGATCACTTAAGCAAACCTGACACCCAAAAATCCATGGGCCCTGGGTGGGATACACCTCTGAGTGCTGAAGGAGCTGGCAGATGTTACTGCTAAGCCACTCTCCATCATCTTTGAAAGCTCATGGAGGACAGGACAGATGCCTGAGGGCTGGAGAAAAATTTGAATAATGTGGATGGTTCTACACCTTACATCTCATACTTTCTACTAAAGTAGAGATGTAAAAAGTGTGAAGAAGGGTGACAAGGATGGTCAAAGCATAGATTTAATGAAGGGAACAACTGAAAGAATTAAGTTTCTTCAAACAAGAAAACAGGTGATTTGTTCTGGTGATCACGGATGTCCATGGAGTTGCTCATTACAGAAAACTGATAAAGAGCAATTGCTCAATACTTATATCCATACTGGAAGTGAGGACATCACAAGAAACTAACAGAAGGTAGTTTCAAAACCTGTGAAATAAAGTTACTTTTTGGACCCTTGCTGTGGGAAGCTGTGAATACTAAATATTGGCATACATGCAGAATGAGACAGAAAAAAGTCATGATCATTCACCTTGTTCAGGAAATTATTGAGGCATAAATTGCTAAAGATTAAGAGAATACAGTGGGGGAACTACCTTTACTTGTACTTCTTTTTAAGTTTTCTCCGAGCTTTCACTATTAGCTACTATTGAAGACAAGATATTCATTAGATCCTTGGTCCTTTGAGAACTTTCTTGCCTTACCTTAATTAAAATCAGCATAAATTCACTCCCTAGTTTGGATAAACTTCAGATAAGTTCCATAGTCTGTGAATAATAACTTTGTCTTTTTATTAATGATTAATTTTGTCTACATATGGATACAAAATTAATATTGAATTAATTCTGCATAATGTGATCCCATTGGTAAATGTAAATAGCCTTCAACTGTCTTAAAGTATTGAGGGTTATATAGGATTTAACTGGAAGAAAAAAGGGCAGATGCTATACTATATATATGTATGTATGTATGCATAAATATATATATAAATAAGAGTGGTAGCATTTGAAAACTGACCATTTTGTACCCATATACTGCAGTAAGTCGTTCTAGCAGATACAAAGAGTGGTTTCATGCTGTGGATGTCCTAATAAAGTATGCCAGACATCTGGTGGTAGTCCTTTGACCAGCTTCTCATGGTAGAAGGTTTTATTCCTCTTACATTTGTGAATCAAGGCCATTAAAATTTGCTTTTATGTGTGTATGTTCTAAAGGAAGTTATATATAAATTCCAGGTACACTGAAAAATGTTTCTTAACATATATCATGATAAAGGTGGACTAAGCATGAAAGCTGGGGAGGAAGAGGGGTGAGGAAAGAACTATTCATGAAAACACAAAACTGACTACTTGAACTCAGGTAAGAGAGAACAAATCTTTGGAGATAAAAGGAAAGTTAAATTAAACATAATCTTTCTTTATGAAAGGTAGATCAGGACAGGACAACTCAAATAATTTTATTAGATAACTCCTTTCCTACAAAGAAGAAATACAGTAAATTTTTGATCTTAGATGAACTATTGTGGGTTGACTCCAGCTAGCAGCTAAGCACCCACAGAGTCACTCACTCACTCTCCTTCCTCCCTGAGTGGGAAAAGGGAGAGACTAGGAAGAGCAAAAGTGGAGAAAGAAAACCAAATCCTTCATGATTTAAGATAAGACAGTTTAACAAGTGAAGGAAAGAGAGGGGAAAAAACTGGTGCAAAGACAGCCACTCAACACCTCCCCCAAGAAGATCGATACCCAGCCAGTCTGAGCAATGGTTACCTTGGAAGACAGCCCACTTCCCCCAGTTGTTGTTGCTCATGGCATCATACAACAACATCCCTTTGGCCAGTGTAGGTCAGCTGCCTTGGGTCAGCTGTCTTGGCTGTATTGCCTCCCAACTTCTTGCCTACTTAGTGTGGAGGGAGCAGAGAGAGAGAACCAGAGAAAGCCATGACCCTGTGCAAGCACTGCTTAGCGTTAGATGAAACATTGGTCTTTTATTATCAACACTTAGTCACAAACCCAAATCATAGCAGCCTGTAGGATGCTGTGAAGAAAAGTTAACTCCATCTTAGCCAAATCTCAGACAAACCCAGTATAACTAAGGTTCATAGGAAAATATAATTAAACTAGGAACACATAGGAAATAAAGTTGAAGAAAGACTTTTCTGTGAGGAGATGAAAATTACTAACATTCAAGGTCAGTGTCGTATTGAAAGGAGATGGGCAGGCCTTCAGGGGTAAATATGGTGACTAATCTTGTTGAATAAGCTAGTAATGATCTTAAAACACTAATTAAGATCTGAGAAGCACCTTTGAAGCAGAGAATATGCCCACAGGAAAGGGAAAGCAAAGCAAAGCAAGGCAAAGCAGAGCAAGGCCAAAATATCCAAATTACATTGCAGATTCAGGGTAATAAAAATGGATGGAATGTGGATCTGTTACATTAAAGGACTAGAATACCTCAGTTATTTTAATCTAACACAATGGGTTTCTGTCCCTAAATGTAAACATTAAAGTAAACACAAGGGAAGGCAAAAATCCCTTTGTCTGATTTGCTATTCCTTGGCTATCTATCTATCCTACAAAATTATCACTGGAACATGTATAAAAGGTAATAATAGCCTACCCATAGCCTATTTATCCATTAGGTTCTGGGACAATCTTTCACAAGGATGATTATGAGACACATACACACACAAAAAATATCTAACTACTTTTGAGAAGGTTTCTGTGAATTACAATAAAGACTGCATAATGTGTTAGTTTCAACAGCTGGGAAATAGTAAACATTTGGAAGGCTTCTTCTAGACCCCTATTCTCAGCTATTACAAATAAACATGTTAGGTAACGTATTAACTAACTTGTAAATTGCCGTGTAAATCAAAATAATTACTTTTAGAGCCTACATCATCAATATCTTCTGAAAATAGCTTTTTTTAAATGAAAAGAAGGCTAAGTCATTTTTCTTCCACAAATTTGCATTAGTTTTTGTTCATCCAGGTTGAAACAGTGATTATTTCCTCCTGTCTAGCCTCTCACTGTACTAACATTACTAAATGTTTCACTTTGTTATGTTGAGTAATGTGAACACTCTGGTTGCTGTTTTCAGAGGGAAAAAAATGCATTACAATCAGTTTATTGGATTGTATTGTTCTGACAGCAAGCAGAAATTCTTTCAATGGCACATATAATATTGTAGCCATATAGGAGGACCTTCACATTGTAAACCAACACCTCATTTAAGTCAACTTGTTTTGCATCATTTCTACTCAAGTTTATGTTCTTTAGTTCAGAGAGATAGCTTTCTTATTGTGCTGGTGTAATAATACCATCACTGATAAATGTGATGAAATGGATATGCTGCATCTAATGAATTTGCAATTAAAAACTTATGAAGATGTATTTCTGTTTAAAAAAACAAAAACAAAAACAAAAACAAAGAAAACCAACAAAAAACCACAAACCACTAAATATTGAGATATAAGAAAAAGTGGTTATAACTTTTGATTAAACCTCCTTCTTATTCCCTTGCAAAATATCACAATTTATTTAAAATTAATTCTGTCAGAACTTTTGTTACTATTTTTGATTGGTGAATATTTATCAATCAAATTTAAATAAATGTTTAAAGATTAAGTTGTTTCTTAGCATGATCCAGCATTTCAACTTGTCTCGTCATTTGGTGTTTCACTGTCTGTCAAAGCTGCAAAGGTATTAAGATTGAAGTAAACCTGTTGTGTTTGCTACAGAGCACACTAGCAGCAGCATGGAAATTTTGTTTGATAAATGAAGAGATATTTTCTCTGAGTTAAATCTATTCTACTATTTCTGTTTATTAGGTTATAACATGCAACCACTGCAATCACATATGCATTTCAAAATTGTTCGGTTTTCCTAACAACAAAAAAATGTTTATGAACCAGTGCTTGAATGTATTTTGTACAATTTCATGCAAATAATCTCTGCTATGAATGATGCTAGATAATTTTTTCATTATTAAGTCTTTATTTAAAAATTAGATACACAATACTAGCAACTTTTTAAGTCTTGATCCCTTCAGTTCTGGAGTGTCTATTTATGATAAGGACTGTCCCCAAAAGATAAATGGATTTGTGGTTATTCTAGCTGGATTTATACATGCAGCTATTGACAAGGACCAAGCAACATCCAGGGAACAATAAATTTCTCAAACAGTACTCAGTAATACAAAATGTTAACCTTGTTCTGTATAAATCTGCTGTTGCTATACTTTCATTATTTACTTTATAATTACTTCTGCTGTAAATTCATATATTTGAGCTACTTGTGCTGTTGAGAGTTATGGAAGCAAAACATAATTTTCAGGAAACATATGATCATCATGGGGCTAATAATGAGAAAGCTAATGGATATTTTCTTTGCATTTTTATTTAATATTTATAATGTACATGTTTATAATGTACATCTAATGAAAAAATACGTCATTGTTAGGCAGTAAAGAAAAAAATATGAGTGAGTCAAGATAACTGACTGATCTTTTTGGGTGGTGTGAATTAGCTCAGCAGCTTGAATGCAGTCAGATGCCAATTTACATTAATGGGGAATCTGGAGACTAAAAGAATTATTTAGTTGTTCTTTTAAGAGAAGTGAGGAAGTGCTTCTTGTTCCAACAAGAAAGACTCAGTTAAACAGAATAACATTGTAATAGCAAGGTTCCTGATCTACATAGATATGTTTGAAAAAACAAGATTAATTCTAAATTATCCAATAATTTCTTAGAATGAATTGGCAAAACCCCCTTTTTCTTACGGACAGAAGAAAGCAACAGACTTTTCTACATTTGATTCTGGCAAGGGGGAAGAACTCCACCATGTCAAAGGCAAGGTGTGGGACTGTAATTGTAGAATAAAAGATTTCCTCATTCTCAGGAAGTGAAAGAAGCATCGCAGACATACAGTAGCAGCAGATTTGAAGAACACATTTATCAGTAGAAACAAATAAACAAAGAATTTAATGAAACCTTACAGGAACAAAAATCTAAAGAAAATTATATTTGGTTGAATTATGTATTTTAAAATTATTATTATTAATAAGGGCATAAGTGAAGATTAGTGAAGCTGAGAAGAAAGCAGAGACATTCAGGAAAAGGACAATGTTAAATAATTATAGAATACAGAAATGCCAAGAAAAAACTAGATCCAAATAAGCTAATTTACTTTCATTATTTTCTAAGTTAATTTACTGATTTACAACATATACAGTTGAATATGGTATTCTCACAGGGAAACACAGACTACATACAATTATGGAAGGGATAGTGGAGACCTCATTAAAATATTCACAAAGGGTGTTTACAAAGGTCCACATTCTAACTGGAAGATTGTATTCAGTGGGTACCTTTGGGAGTTCTTTTTTATTTCTTACTGTTTAATATACTCATTAATAATGCAGTACACAGTATCCTTATTTAAAGCTGAGATAATAGCTGAGGAAAGGACTAGGAGAAAGACAAAGGAGAAAGTAAGGACTACAAGTACTTCAGAAAATAATAACATTAAAATGATTTGCTCAGCTAAGTGAAAGATCTAAATAAATATATATTCCACTAAGGATTTGTGCAGTCTGGAGTTATAGTTGACAACAAAAATGCCTCATAGGGAAATGACTGGCTAAATGTCAGGATCACATAAGGTTTTGTGCCTATACTGAAGTGTAGGTTGAATATCCATTACCAGTAACAATCTTCCTAAAAAACCAACCAAACAAACAAAACAAACAAACAAACAAAAAAAACCCCAAACAGACGACATTAAAAAAAGAAAGGAGAAAAAGGAGCTAGATTGTAATAGGTTTTTAAGACTGTCAAAGTAATCTATTCTGCCCCCAAAGTGGATTACTTGCCTAATCTTCTGAACAAGACTTAAGCAAAGATACAGATCAACTAAAAAATTGTGAAGTACTTCAGTAAATGTGATTAGAAATCAAGAAGCAAGCTATGCTAAGCAGAAAGAGTTTGTGTAGTTAGCTTTGAAGATAAAAGGCTGAGGAGAGAAATTAATGACTTCATATAAAATAAAGCTTGCCAGAAAAGAAGGCAACAATTTGTTGGCAGTGTTCTTTTAAAACAAGACAAGAAACAATGAGCTTAAACTGCAGGAAAGGAGGTTGTGGGTAGAATTATGTGGTACATTGCTTAAGAAGCCTTCACTACCTTTATTGCAGGTCTTTAAAGAAGATTTATATGTTGTTGATCTAATTTTAGAACATGAAAACAAATGAGTTTCTGATGTGCTTCCACTCCAATCATCTGTAACATGATAGTGATATGCAGTTTACAAACATAGAAGCGGAGGGAAAAATATCCTTATTTAAAAATCAATAAGTACTTTGTCACTAATAATTTATGTCAAATCAAAATCAGAATGCATGGAGCCCTAACTAAGGTTGGATGGGTTAGAAATCTAGGGAGAGCATGAACTAACTTTTCTATTAACTTGGATTAACTATTAATATACAAGTCAATAAAGAATCTCTTTACTCTCTTTGGACTTCTGATCTGTGCCCCTTCATCCTTTCCTATATGATTTTTACAGTAAAAACAGGTCTTCTGTAAAGACAAGTCTACTTTATTTCTCTCTTCTAAATATGAAATATTTTGGAATAAGTTTTTTTCTTTTTATTTAGAAAATACTGACACAATATTCTTTTGAAATTAATATTTTTTGGAAATACAATTTCAGTGAATCCACTTTACAGCATCCAATCAGATTAGATCCTTAAGCTCCAATTAAGTTTCAACTTTAAAATTCCTGGAACCATAAGTTTTGACAAATGGAATACATTTTTGGGGTTTTTTTGGTTTGCTTTTTTTTTTTTTTTTTTTTTTTTTTTTTAATTTTTGCTATATAGATCAAGTGTTAAGGGGCAATAACTAAAAAAGGAAAGCTATGAAAAGATATCTATCTTTCAAGACAACATCAGAAAATCCTCATGGTATGTTAAAAATTTGAATATAATTAGATGAAATCATGTCCCTTTTTTGTGTCAGAAAGCAGTATCACATGATTAGTTATTCATCAATTCACCTTGCTTCTAAATGCATGGGCTATGTGGAGCTAAGTTTGTTCTACTACTTTAAAAAAATCACTTTGGACCCAAAAGATTTGAAACAAAGTGTTCATTAGCTTACTTCATCATTCATATGTCATTCAGGATATCCCTTTTTTTGCTTACTTTTTTAAAAATGTATGTATATAATGTATGTATGTAAATGTATGTATGTATTTAATTTGTAGAAAACACTTTAAGTACATAATTTATTCTTTTTCAAATCTACATCCTGAAGCCTTTCCTCACCTTTCTTCATCTCTAACTCCCTCTTCCTAATTTCTTGGAAAAACAAGGCAAGGCAAGTTGGAAGGAAGGGAGAAGGAATGCTGAAAGGCAGGCAGGCAGGCAGGCAGGGAAAGAATGTAGTATAGTAGTAGAATAACCTTTCAGCTGGAATTAAACAGATTCCATATTACTGCTACATATAAGAAACAGAATTTATAGAATTTTGCCCATGAAAATGGCTGATCACAAAGGCTGCACACAAAACATGCTTAAACTAAAGCACATATAGTCCTATAGTAATAAACATTAGTAATGACATTTTGGTTAATTGAATGGGACAGATCACTTTTTAAAATAAGATTCAATTATGATGTATATTAAAAAGTTATTTCCAAATTTAAGGATTTTTTGGTTTTGTTTTCTGTAATCCCCAACTATTTCTTTAATGTTACAGGCAAAATACTGTCATCCTACATAATATAGATATGCATACTTACACCTCAACAAACAAAAGAAAGATATGTTTCTTTGATGACAATTTGAATTTAGCCTGGCATGAGAGTTCAGCTTTTACAGTAGCAGAAGGTTGGAAGATAACTTATCCTTTGCTTAAATCTTATATTACACCAAATAAGACATAAAATGAAAGTAGGCTCATACAAATTTTCTTGAGTATTATACTGTTAGATGTTACTTAATCATATAAATAAATAGATGCACATTTATATATATATATATATGCATATATGATGTTTGCATGTATTTTGATCCTATGTCTATATTTTCCTGAATACCTGTTTTATGTATCCCCCACGCTTATATTTCTGCATTACTGTTCCTCTATCTATTAATTGGGTTTGGTTTTTTTGATTCTATTTATTTATTTTTAAATAGCTCATTAAAGAACTGCTATAATTTCCCTGCAATTGCATAAATTGTAAGAAAAATATTCTTTGTCTTTAAAAAATTTTTGAGGCACTGCTAGTGAACCCTTTTCTGTATGCAGTGCAGTTCCTTAAAATGATCCTATCATGAAATCATATCTTTTATCATTGATATATTTTTGTAATAAAACTACTCTTTTGTGCTGTGTATGTTTTGACTTTATCATATTCATTAGCATGAAAAAAATTACTTCGTTTTGATGGCAAAATAGCATACATTGTCCATGGATTCTGAACAAGGTGGGTTGTTTTGGGGGTTTATTTTGGTTTTGTTTTCCACAATTCATTTTATATTTTCTGTTTCTAGCAGGAGCTTGGCATGTTTCAGTATGTCCCTGATCCAGAGTGACAGAAGCAACAATGTGTTTTAGATACTAAATTTAGATGCAGGGAGTATGTCTGCCTTTCTAGCACTGCAGTTGTCTGGACCAATGCTGAAGCCAAGTTTTAGAAACCTAGAACGTACAGCTTCTCCAGAGTACAGCTTGTATTTTTGCATTCATATTTTCACTGTGAGACCATAAAAGACCATAAGAAAAATTCATTTAGCAACTACTTTTCTCCAGTGAACTTCAGCACAAATTCAAGAATTAAGATAATTATTTTATTTAAGATACTTTTCTATTAATTTGTTTAACCCAAAGTTTCTGATATCAAATACCCTGTGATAGTAAATTTACTCATAGAACAGGACTTAACAACAAAATTTAAGATAAATTTCACTAGCCTACAGCACCTCAGTTAAGGTCAGTGTGACATTATCAGTTTTAATTTTTAATTTAAACAGTCTCAGAGCTTTTATATGTTTCAAATTTGTATCTACCTCATAGCTGGAGGTTCCTTATCAAAATCTGAAGGTAGTGAAATTTCAGATATGTCTTATGCAAGTCTTTTTGTCTGTTATACAGATTAGTAATGTTCCAGTATCCAAAAGGAGATGAATAAGCTTTTCCGAGGGAATAGAAGATATTTTATTTTTCACCTGAATCTTTTTATTTCCTATTAAATAAAAGCTAAATCCTAAGAAAATAGGTTGAGTTCAGAACACTTTACAAGGCCTAAGTGTGTTTTCTTCTACTATGTTGTGCCCCTGAAGAGGAAAACATTAAATTCAATTAAATATAACACAGATCTCAATAAAATTTTGCTCAGGTAGTATGCCTACAAGGATTTGCAAGAGTCACTGGACCATGTAATTTTATTAATCAGATAGCTGATGAAGACTCTAAGTTAAGAATAATATGATAGAACTCATAGAAAAGAAAGGGACTTCAACACAGGTGAAGAAGCCACTGAAGTCACTTTGGCTCCACTAACGTCAGGATTGCAGCCTTTCAAGAGAAAATTGTAGAGGTGCTGAAGGCAGCTGCATGAAAGCCAGTATGAAGCAATATGGGTTAATTTCATATTCCCATTCTGCATGAATGTGGCCCTGATCCTTCATAATGACATTTATTTTCCCAATGCTACAAGCAAACAAATAAGCAAAGGAAACATAAAATCCTTCATAATACTCCAATTTTACCTTTTTTTAAGCTCGCTGTAAAATATAACTCTTTTTTACTCTTAATCCCAAAATGCCCTGAGTCAGTAATTTCTATGTGACCATTCTGGCCCTATTGTAGTATAGTATAGTGTAGCATAGGGTAGCTTAGTGTAGTGTAGTATGTAATACTAGAGAATAGGCTTTTGTTTGCTTTTCTAGAATTGTTTATTTTCAAGGTTAAACCCCAGAGATTAGGAAATCAGAAAAGAACTTTCCAGTGGTTTCTCAAGTTTTACTTCAGTATTGTTATGGCAGCAGTTACTGCACTATATATGCTTTCTTTTCTTTTTTTATATCCTACTTTTCATAAAAGAAACAAATTATTAGCAGTGAAAACTCTAAAGGCTTGGAGATTGCATTTAGTAAAGAGGCAGGGGGTGGAGTCTTGCTGGAACCTGCCAGTTTTGTTTTAAGATGTTACCTGCTGTTTCTAAGTTACAGTTGGACAAATGCAATACATTGTGTGCACCCTGGTCAAACAAATTGAAAGGACAACAGGTTGCCATAGAAACAACATCAGAGCAAGCCTGTGATATTGTTAAAAGAAAGCAATGGTTGCAAAATCAGCAGTGCTTGAATCACAAAAACAGATGAAATGCTGAAGAATCCCTTCACTTGAGAAAGGGCAAGTGTTTAAGGATCAGTCAGTGAGCTGCTCATCAGAGATTCACGCTGTGGCAAATAGGTCCCTTCAGACCCTCTTACAAAGCTTCCAAGCACAGGACAAAATTTATTTTTAAAGTACTCAAAGGTCTAGGCTGAAAAGCAAGGAATGCATTTCAAGGCATTGACTCTGTGTGGTGGAGCCAGTTAATCAACAGGGAAAAGAAAGCTCACAATTCCTTGAGTTATGGCTGAAAACACTTAAAAATGGGGCATAAAAAGAGAGAAAAGGAACAGAGAGACTGATGAAATGGAACAGGAGAATAAAACAGTATATACTTACAGGAAATGCTCAGAGAAGAAAATGAAGCAATACTGCTGACCAAGTATTTAATAGCATTCCCGCTTTAGACTTTGTTGGGTAGAAATGATGGAGGTGTCTTCTCCATATAAGTATGTCCTAAGGACAGTATGACCTAAGGAGTCCGGTAAAATGAAGCCTAGCACAGTAAAGCAATGGGAAAAAAAATGGAAGGGGAAAGAGGAAGGAGAAAAGCAAAGAGTAAGAATCACTTTTTCTACCTCTAATAGTCTTTAAAAGGAAGCATCATTAGCATTAACTACTTCTCATCTTTTCTAAGTACAAGCTGATCCGCTTTCACCATATACTGTGCTAATATTATTAAAGACAGAAAAGGGATCAGCACAATGTCGAATGCCTCAGACTGCGTTCTGTAGGGTATTGCTAGTGACTATCAAAATATACTTTAGAAAATATTCATGTCTATTTCATTTGACTACACATGGACACAGATCTTGGATATATTGCTGAGAACTTACATCTAAATTTGTTTGTAGGTCAGTATGTAATCATTAAAGTTTCTCCCATGTTTCAATCTGACTAAATGATTTATTAAAAATAAACTTACTACCTTAAGGCTATCCTCCAACAAACAAATGTTCTGTGATGACAGATGCTGTACAGATATACCAGGCTATGTATGCACCAAGATGTGTGCACTCATGGTGGTAGTCTGACATCCTCATATGTCATTCTTTTTGACTTTGGTGTACCCAGAGTTCACAGTGGTTTCGATGTTCCTTGGTGAGATGTTGTAGTCACTCTTGACATGAAAATGTTTTGTGCATGTTATTTGTAAAAGGAATTACTATTATTTACAAAGGAATTACTAACTGCTGTAGTGAAGATGGTTTGCATAGATTAGATGGCTACATTAATAACAACTCTGCATTGTCCTAAATTTTTGCTTTAAAATAAATAGCCAAATTCTTAATGTCCTTTTAATAACATCAGAATTGCTATTTAGATGGTAGATGACATGTGAAAGAAAACATTTAACTCCTATTTGGATAATGTTATTTATAATCCCCCTATATTTGAAAAGTAATCTATCTTGGCAAATAATTATGAGTTTATCTGAATTTTTTTAAGCTTACAGAATACCTGTAAAGACTGACTGTTGTAAAACATTTTCTGTGAACATTATTTCAGAAATTTAAATGTATTTTCCCACTGCATCTGATAAAAAATAAAGGTGACAAGCAGCAGGACAATCTGGCAAGATCAAAGGACTCAAAGTCATTTCATTTGCACAGGATACTTTTTCAGTTCAGCAATTATATTCTTTCAGCATTAAAACTGTATAATAGTATTTTAATCAGTGTTTCTCAGTGATGAGGTTTCGAAAATCTTCAGTACTGTACATTTAAGTTTTCACTTCATCATTGACAAAACATCCTTCATGAATTTAAGATGCAGGAGAACTATAGATATGGATATTATATATATATACATATATATTTACTGTCAGTAACTTCGTTTTTTCAATAGATCATATAGTGTTTGTTTGTCTGTTTGCTTTTCTCAGAAATGTCTAGCTTTACGGATTCTTTGTCCCATATCATAATTTTGGTGTAACTAAAAGCCATAAGATATATCTGGCACATAATCCACAAAACTTGGAACAAGGCAACCCTCTGAGAGTACTTGAGAGAAGAGGAATAGAGACTAGTTCTTCCTGTTACTGTGCTAAGTGGTACCTTCTTTGGATCTAAACCAGTGAGAAATGGCCTAAATGACTGAAACAGCAAAGAAAGTTTGTTGAAGAAAGTACCACACCAATCTGAAGAAGGAAGTTTTAGAGGAAATGCAATGCTTTTCTGGCTTGTGAACATACTCAAGCAAACTTTTCATCTTAAAGCTTCTGATTTCAAGTAGAAACTTCCATTCTTCTAGGAAAGACAAAATAACTGTAGGCAAGACTTCCACATTGATTTATTATGCTGGTCACTTCTACGTAGGTAATTTTTTTTTTTTTTTTTCCCTATGTAGTCAACTGTTTCCTATTAAATGGAGGAGGAGGAGGAAGCAAGGAAGGTGGCATGGAGAAAGATTCATATGGGATAAATATGTTCTGTATTTCAATGCATTGGAGTCATATGTGTGCCGACTTGCCCTTTCAGACAGTATTTTAGAGTCAATGCTTTCATGCTGTAAGGAAGCAATCTGACCTCTTATGCAGCACCCATCACAGACTTCCAGCCAGGGATGTGTACATTGGAGCCTTCACCTCTGGACAGCTGTGAAGAGGTAGAAAACACTTGGAAGACAGGTGACCTTCCCATTCCAGGCCATGCATGTAGAGTGAAGAGGTAACAACGAAAAAAAAAAAAAAAAAAAAAAAAACAAACAAAAAAAACCAACCCACCAAACCAAAACCAGCAAACTCCACAAAACCCCTCTTGCTTGTAGGGTTGTCTCAGTGGCAATTTTTTAAAGGATTTTACTTCTGTCTTATGTACTGAAGTCAGTAGGTAGAAGTGCTGTCAAATTATCTGTGACAAGGACTGAAAAAACTAACAGCCATAAATAAAATGTTAAAAGTAGAGAACTGGGGAGGCGAACTTCTTAAATGAACAGATTGGTTTCAGATTGTGTGAGTGAAAAAACACGAAGTAAAAAACCAACACAAAACAAATCATCAGGAGGGAGAAACTTCAGCCAGAATAAAGATTTTGCGAAGTGCTAAGCATTGTCAAGTCCCTCTTCAAAGTAGAGGTCACATCTCGTATGTTTGTACCATTCAGGAAAGAATAGAAACTACAGATAACAGACTTAAGACACCTAAACTCAGAGTGTGTTCATCAAAACTATGTGACCTTTTAAATGAGTTATGGGAAACCTGTCAGTGGGGTAACATTGTTAAGTGATTATAATTCTATGCTGACTTTGTGTAACCTAAGCATATCATAGTTGACATTAATTTGGTTCCACTTGATTCTGCTGAAGCCTAGCAGCTCATCTCCAGACTAGATGTGTATTATTACACTAGGTCTCTTTTCCTTTGCTTCATATATGACATGGGACTCGGGAGTGTTTCCTATCACCTCAGTCTAACTGTGAATGCTGGTTGTCCCAGAAGTCATTTGAGGAGAAGAGATTTTTTGTGAAGACCATCTCCTTTTTTGAGATGGAAATACAGGCCAATGAGCTGACACTCCACAGAACTGATTTGTTTTATTATTTTGGTGTAACCTCCAAGAGATATAAAATCACTAGTTGTACACATATTACATTAAATATATCCTGTTTGGATACCAATCCCTGAGTAAAAGACATAAACTATTCAGCACTGAATTTATACATATCTATGTTTCTTAAGCCTAGGGAGACTTCTTTCTAATTCTTGTTACTCTAAAGCTTGTTAAACTATTTTCTTTAGAATAAACATAAGCATATAGCTATAGCTTGACATTTAGAGACTTGAGGAGGATAATCCCAAAGAATATCTGACAGAGACATACATCAATATATTTAGTACCTTTTTACGGTCAACAATATTTTTTATTTGTACTGTCAACAATTATTACTTTGTATTGTCTAGCAATCTGTTTAGAGGTGCAGTCCTTTTTATGTATCATTCTGAGTTCACAGATGTCTGATAATTTGGACAAGGACTTGAACAAACTTCTGAGGTCAGGAGCAAATCACTACAATATCCAAAGTATAACTATGGTGAGGCTGCACCTCAAATCCTGTGTTCAATTCTGGGCCCCTCACTTCAAGAAGGACTTAGAGGTTCTGGAGTGTGTCCAGAGAAGGGCAACGGAGCTGGTGAAGGGTCTAGAGAGCTAGTCTTACAAGAAGCGGCTGAGGGAACTGAGGTTTTTACAAGGAAAATCAGGGAGGATCTTATTGCTCTCTACCTGAAAGGAAGTTGTAAGCATATGGGGGTAGGTCTCTTCCCCCAATTAACAAGGATAAGAGGAAACAGCCTCAAGTTATTCCAGTGAAAATTTTGATTAGGTATTAGGAAAAAGTTCTTCACTGAGAGGGTTGTCAAGCATTGGAACAGGCTTCCCAGGGAGCTGGTGGAATCATCATCCCTGGAGGTGTTTAAAAAATGCATAGATGTGGTGCTTGGTGACATGGTTTAGGGCTGGACTTGGCAGTCATGGGTTAATGGTTGGACCTGATGATCTTAAAGGTCTTTTCCAACTTAAATGATCCTATGATTCTATGCTTCTATGATTCTATTGCAATGTTTCGTAGCATGCTATGAATTCTAGTAAGACTGAATTCATAGAACACATTGTGTTGAATATTTAATGATAAAATATTTCTTGATGTTAAATGTCATAAATAATTCAGATAATATAGGTAGGGATTTCATGCAAATGTACGATGCTTTGACAGTATGTCCTAACAAAATAACACCAATGATAGGCTAGATCCTTAGACCTTACGTCTTGAGTAATCAACTATTTTCTTTTAGTCTTATAAATTTCAATAGTATAACGGACAGAATAGAAATCTCAGTGTAAATAAAACTACCAGCATAAAAGTTTAAATGTCCCATGTGATACCTACAGAAGCTTGTGAGTACGAACATGATTTTGATAAACAAAACTTTTGAGACTTGCTACTACCTCACTAACGTCTAACTGAGAAACAGAAATTACTGTGGAAAAAACTCCAGAAGAGTGCTTACATTTAAAGCCACACTAATAAATTAAGATTAAATATGTAGCTATAGAATCCATTTCATAGTCATATACATACCAGAATAAGTACTTTTACATACAGACATATACTTTTATGTCAATATTACAACGTCCAAGCCTAATTGCTGTAATGTCTTTAAATTGCAAACTTTTAAGATTTCTTAGTGAAAGAATTTGGGGATGCAATGGATTTATGCGCATTTTACAATAATAGCTATAGTGTTCATACGACAGTAATAGTTAGGTTTCTTGGTAGTTTTCACAGCTAAAGTAGGGCTCTGGGATCAGTCTGGTGGTTTGATTCACCCCAGAGAAATCCCACCTTTGAGGAAACCTGTGGAGCAAAAGGCACCTGGTCCCAGGATGGCAGAGACACAGAAAAAAGAATTTTAGACACTGGTTTGAGGTAAAAAATTAGCACTTCTAAGATAATATCCACTGTTCCAGGCTCTCTGTGTGTAAAGGCAACAGTTACCTTTCTGTCATTAATAATCATAGAGCTATTTTCACAAAGATTATTGTAAAATACTTTCACTACTTTTAAAAAAAGTTTGATTTTTAATTACAACTCTGAAACAAAGAACACATCTAAAAATGAAACAAGGAATTTCACTCATACTCACTGCACTAAATTTTGGAGCCCAAATAAGGTCTAGAATCCCCTTTCCTTTTTACAAAAATAAAAAATCTAATTTATTTGAGTCATCAGTGAGCAGATTATTTTTCTTAGTAATATGGAAGATGAAAAGTTCATCTTACAAGTTACTTTCCTTCAGTTATAACTTTCCCAGAAGTGAAGCAGGTGTTTAAAACTTCATGACTAATGCCATTTCCTATATCAGAAAATGAGTTTGGGGAGATAGATCTACAAAACATATCACAGGTGACTAATGCAATCACAGTAAAATCTGACTTCCTACATTCGAGCCTCTGGCCTTTTACAGATTCCTTGAAGGTGTATACAATTCTCCATTGTTTCGCTTCAAAGCTGTAGGTCCTTTTTGTGTGACTACTGGAAAACAACCAAAACAAATGCCTTGGAAAAATTGGTAGACAAACACTACTCGTTTCTACTCTGCTGGTTTTAAAAGATAAGCCTAAAATCTTTTTGGAGTCTCAACAGTAAATTGCCCCACTCTTTTTGCAGCTATGTTCCTTAAACTGCATTATTTTCTTTCATAAATTCATTTTTTATTTCTTTCATTTGTTGGCAAAAAGACTACATTAATTTCTTTCATGGTTGTTATGCTTTGAGAACCTAAAGCCTTCTCTTCTGCATTTAACCTGCAATCGCTGCCATGTTTCTTTCTGGGAGGAATGAAATGGCTGTTGGATCTGGGCTGCATTTGGATCTAAACACTATGTAGGAGTTTAATGAAAGGCTTAAGCTTTTATGTCAATAGCCTGTGCATGGATAGCTTACAGTGTTTACTACATACATTCTATGTTGACATTTATGCTCCTAGCAAACTCCAGCAATAATAATTTGGTTTTGGATTATATCATAGGCTTTGTGAATCTTGGATCATCTGAACTAAAACTGTGTTCTTTATATTTGCTTGAATAAGTAGGTAATTTCTTCTGCTTTATAACTGCATAAATGATTTTTCTTTGGCCCAGATTTCCTTTTTAAATGCTGCAATGAGTTAAAATTCAGTTCCATTAACATTTGTCTTTGTGAAAACATAATTTCCTTTCAACTCATTCAATATAATATCCACTGGAATGTCATTAGAAAAGGTGCATAAACTGAGCCAAGTTAACCACAAATTTAATTCCAGGAACTGTTTGCCTAACTTTTTTGTGTGTTCAAAGCCTTGCTTCTTCTCACAAAGACCAAATATATCCAACCACAAATGTACAAAAGTATCAGTGATGCTCAGTGATTGACTTTGGCTTTTGTAGGTCTGCTTTCTCTTACCCATTCCACAGCTTTCCCAGACCCCCACTATTACACATGGCATTATTCCTTCTTTTTTGCTTTGTTCTCTTTTATCCTCCAGTGAAACTGTGCAGGAGTTAATACAGCTTTAGTTCCTCATGTAGTGAAGTTTAGTCTTTAATCTTTTGAAGGATTTGATTTCCCAGTAGACAAATCAATGATATTGTTTTAAATACATGGGTTTACCAGAGAAGTGAAGAGACTTCAGTAGTCTTCCTCTTACCGCTGGCCTTCTGTCTTTCTGGTCCACTTTGATTTTTTTTACCTTCACAGATGATGTGAGAATGGGGATCAGTTATCAAGGATTTTGGGATTCAGCCTACTTTTGTTGGGACAGGAGCTCCAGCTGTCTGCCTGCTGTCCAGAAGACCCAGGCGAACAGCCAGTAGACAAGTGTACCTCCTGTTCAGTGGCTCTCAGCTATCCAGAAAATAGTCTCCGCACACTGACCATCTGCTCCCTCATTCCATGATCAGATTTGCATTGGACATCAAGGCCAGGCAGCGGGTGCTACAGCTTTGTCCAGGACAATAACAGGGGCCACAGTACTGTGCACAGTATACTCCTGGACTTACTGCAGGTGGATTCATGCAAACCAGCAGCCTCTCCTGTTACTTTTAGGCTGTTCCAAGAACCAAAATGATGCCTATCTGCCATAGGTTGCTCATTTTGTCAAAGTGCCTGTGATTCTGTCTTTAATCTGTTCATCTTTACGACCATTGTGAAGGGCTATAAAACCATTGCCTTTACACAGGGAAAGAACAGTGTTCCAGACAAAAAATGAGTGGGATTTAACAAAATTCAGAAAAATCTATAGTTCTGCTTCTCCAAATATGTCCAGCTAACTGTCTTTTTTGCAAGGGTCTTGGGCTTAATTATGTCTTTGTTAATGTTTCTTGCTTTCTGTCCCTGGAAATATGCAGATTTGTCTCAGACTTTGCAGGGCTGAGAACTTATCAGATATTCCTAAACACAAAAATGGTCTAGAAACTATATGTTTCCTCAGTTGGTATTTTCACAGTACACCTACTGGCTTGCGTTTCTCACCATGTCATCAGTCGGGGCGTGACCCCACCTGCTATGCAGAGCGGGGAATCTGCTTCACCAGTTATGGGCCCAGGCAGTGCAAACACACACTAGGACTCACAGTGTGATTAATATGATTAACACCATCAATCAATGAATGCCCACAAGCGAACCACTATCCCTATTAATATAATGGAGGCAGTGATCATATGTTGATCACCCTGGATAGCATTATAATAAACAACACACATAAATGTAAGGAAAATAGATTACAGTGTTGATTTAAACATTATAATAAACTATAAGCAAAATAAAGTAAATAGACATATGACCTGCTCAGAGGGAAAGTGTAGCATGATGATTGTAGAGAATCTCAGGCCAGCTGGGAGGGAGCTCCACTGAGCGCTTTCTGAGTTGAGATTTTATACCTTTGCAGTCACATAGGCTTTTTGTAAGGATAATTTTGATAAGCAAGCCTTTTTTATCAATTTAGACAGTGTTACAACACTGGATATGTGCTCCTCCTGAGCCAGTAGACAGGTTTTTTTATCTTTTGGGTTTTTTTCCCTTTGAGACAGAGGGTGTGAGCAAGGCTGTGTAGTCACACACACACGCACATCAAGGATCAAGGGCCTCGGAAAGGAAAAACTACCCAGCCTATGCCCAGTCCTGCTCTTCTCCCATGGCTTCAATGGCAGTTTCCCTTCTTCAGGACACATCTTTTTTTGTTTGTTTGTTGTTTTTTTTTTCCAAACAACAGCCTAAACAGTCACACCCCAAAATGCTGATACACCTCCTAATATTTTCTAAATAAAAGAGAGATGGAGAAGAAAGTAGTGAACATGTTATCCAAAAATGTATATAGTAAAACTGTAGTATAATACAATAGAGTAGCAATAAGAACATTTGTGAAGTTTTGTCTGCAGCCCTGTTGTCTGCTTAATGGCATTTAAAATTATCCTTCTCCCTTCCCTGAAGGAATGCTTTATACCCTTCAGTCTATACATGTAGGCTGTACTGAGTGTAGAGGGACGCTCTCCCCCTCTTGTTGAAACCTGTTTCTCTTGGCAAAAAAATGTCCTTGTGGGTGAAAGACTAAGTAAGAAAGCAAGCAAACACAAGCTTCACCATGGTCCTCTAGGTTAGTAATTTTCTCATTTCTTCAGATCAGATGAGCTGAGCTTGGTATACCATGTTGCTTAGAGCTTTCATACATTTTATATGTGTTAACACCTTCAAAAAAAGGTGTTGGAGAAGGAAATGGGATCCAGGAGTCCTTTCTTCAACACAAGTGCTCTCATTACTAGGCTATAGTCCCATTCTTCTGGTGTTTATTTTTTGAGTATTGACATTTTAATTATTTACACAAATGTTAAAACATTGATGGGATATGTTGCGAATGTCAAACTCATCCACTAAAAAGATTGCAATGTACTCATTCCAGGGTGGGGGTTTTGTTTTGTTTTTACAGATGCCTTCATACCTCAAGCCAGGGTTTTAATTACTATATAACAGGAACATTTCCTCCTCCTGCAGTGCCAAGAGAACAAGAGTAGATATACACATGTAACTGCAGGAGACAGCTCTGAACTTGGAGCTCTGAGTCTTCCAGCTAGTCTTGAAACATATTTGAGTATTCTTGAACTGCACCGGAAAATGGTAGCAATGTTTTTGTCTAATTTTTTCTAACTCTGTGTCAACAAATGCTGGAGTAGCTGCATGACTGCTGAAGGTAACCCCAACCAGCTTCGACTGTAAGCCTGCAACAACTCCATCGTGAAACCTGTTGCAGGCTTCCCAGATGTGTCATAAAACTTAAGTGAAAGAGACTTCTTAGATATACATGCTGTAGTTTGAGTAGAACAATATAATCTTGACAAGAAGGATATGACCTTTGATTGCAAAGGAAAACATATTGTCTATTTAAGTATGTGTGTATATGTGTATATATTTACAGTGCCAGAGAAACCAGTATATATCTCTCCCTGATATTTCTCTGAAAAAGACATACTATCATATATTATATATTATACATAACACATTGTCCATAATGCATATGATATATATGAGATAATGTGTTATATAACAATATACACATACTACGTGTATATATCAATACTCAATCAATTACAACTGAACTAATTTTTGTTATGTTAAGAGTTGCAATACTGTAAGAAAGTAAAGGACAACGATTTTACCTTCACAATTCCCCAAACTGGGTACAGTAGGGTGCTTCCATATTTCATCAAGGGTTTGCAAGAATTAATCTTTCTTTTCAACTTAATAAACCTCAGTCTTAGAACACAAACCATTGGGCTTTTTTTACTTTTATTTAAGGAATATTACTCCTATTCCTCAGAGTGCTTCAAAAATATATTTATATATATGTACCCCTTAAAGAAATATATTTCCAACAAGCACAATTTCATCTGATACACAGCTTTCCTGATAATAAAACTCTCATCAGCTAAGATAGTAATTGCATTGATTCAATGATATGGCTTTTGGCTGCTGCCCTGGAAAATTGTGTTTATTTATCAAAATCCATAAGCTTAAACACTTTCTTATGGCCCTGCTATGTTACTTGTAATTTTGATATAATTGGAAAGATAGTCATTCCTTGTTGAATCATTTATTTAAATCTTAATAGAAAGCTACCTTGTGAGCACTGAGATTTTGGAACCAATATTAAACTAAGACAACTGCCTGAGGACTAGTATGAATTATAATTCTTAGTATAATTGAATTGGGGGGAGGATGAGGGGAAAAAAACCCAAAAATAAATAAATAAAAAAGGGACAGAAAGAAACAGAATAGTTTTAGCTGCATCAGTTCAGATCTTACTGGCTACATAAAGGAATCTAACTTGAATTAATTGTTCAGAATTCATTATAACAGCTACATAGGTAGAGTCAGATTTCTTGACCTTTATATTTTGTAGGTCTCCATATTATATGAAAGAACCTTATGAGTCTGACACCCAAGGGGAGTCATAATTTGTTACAGAATGCGAGTGCTAATAGATTTCTGAGAAGTACATAATACTTTAGTATCTGCCAAAACATTAAGGACGTAGTGGTGATACAGTTTGTAGAGATGTAAATAGAAAAAGCTGATTAACCAACCCTGTCTGTATTTGGCTACAGTAGTTAGTTATTCAACAAAGACAGTACCAGAGAAACTTAATTTTAGAAACTCAGGTACTCTCACTATGACATCCAAAGATTTGAGAGATTGTAGATGGCTTCTCATTCAAATCACAAACCACAAAACTACTAATTACTTGACTTCAGATTTGTCATGAGAATAGTACAAGTAATCTTTTATATGACATGCAATTCACAGAGATGGAAGAAAGAAGTTATTTAAAGGAAAATTGAAGTTCACATTTTATATTGCAATAAAAAAAATCAAAATTGACTATCTGATTAAAAGAAACAGGTATAGAATTTAAAAATGAAGGGGTTTGACAGTTCGACATATTTAGGCTCACACCAGTAAGCAAATAATAACCTCTTTATAGTTAATATATTGTCACTAAAGTATGTAACAGAAAATTCCGGAGAACATCTATAAATAAGTGGTACTTCAGTGATATACAGATATTTTTTTGCACTGATTTTGATGCAACAGGGCAAAAAAAGGTATTTTATAATATTTAAGATAGACAAATTCTCACCCAAATTATAAATGTATGTAATAAGTAATAATTTAAAAAAATCTTTCAAGCAAAATACTTTTTTTCCCCTGAGAATTTGTAGCAAGAGATATATTCTGATATTTCACCTCATACAGTATATTATGAGGTCTGACAAGATGAGCAGGGAATAATGAAAGACAGAACAGTTTACTAGGGATCTCCCCTATGTATTTTTCACATATTGTTGTTTTTTTAAATAACTTGTTAGACACACAAATAGAGACATCTCAAAGAGTAAGCTCTACAATAATTGAGCCAATAATGCTGTCATATAAAGCAATAAATGGTAGAGTCAGAGGAAACAAAGATGGGAAGTCCTTAATCGATTCCTACCTCTTTCTTCGCTATGGTGAAGGACTCCCCTTGGAGAAGTTAATGGAGAACTATCTCCTGTGGGAGGGACCCCAGGCTGGAGCAGGGCAGAGTGTGAGCAGCCCTCCCCAGGAGGAGGAAGGAGCAGCAAAGACAGCATGTGATGGACTGGTGGCAGCCCCCATTGCCTGTCCTCCTGCTCTGCTGGTGGGGAGGAGGTAGAGAATTCAGAGGTAAAGTTAAGCTTGGAAGAAGGAAGGTGTGGGGGAAAGGCGTTTTTAAGATTTGGGTTTATTTCCAGTTATCCAACTCTGATTTTATTTGTAATAAATTATTTTTTCTCCCAGTCGAGTCTGTTTTGCCTGTGATGGTAGCTGCTGAGAAATCTCTTCCTGGCCTTATCTCGATCCGTGAACTTTTCATTATATTTTTTCTCCCCTGTCCAGCCAAGGAGGGCAGTGATAGACTGGCTTTGGTGAGCACCTGGTGTCCAAACAAGGTCAACCCACCACAAATAAACAAACAAATGTCTTTAATTTTCCTAGTTAAAATTGTTATTTTATTGTGAGTCCCAAACGGAACTTCCACTCATGCCTTATCTGAGCACCCAATTCTGTCTTACTCTGTCCACATTCATTACAAAGGTTGTGATCCATGTCGTATTTTATTCTGCCCACTTTATATAGCTCAGAAAACGGTAGAATCAAGCTCTTAATGACTTAGAAACTACTGTCCTACCACAGGGGAAACTCTTGTTAGTGTGAGGCTGCAAACTGGCTCCTTTGTTAGCTGCTTGCCAACTATACGTGGAGTATATCAGATGGCTTGTTCTGAATTATTCACTCAGACAAGCCTACTATTCCCTGAGAACATACATTTGGAGAAAGAGAATGAAGTGTTGAGATGTTAGGACAAAAAAAAAATAATAAAAAAAATAAATTAAATTAAATAAAAATAACCCCCACAAAGTTGTTCTCTGAAGGAGAACTGGCCACCCTAACCACAGAGTAATTTTCAGTGCTGAATTCAGACAAACGTAAGGTAGTTTGTTTTCACCACACAAAATCACTGGTGAGTTTTTATGTGTTCTAAAGTGGAGGGTTTGGTTCATTCCTCACTCAGGAATGGCATGGTCTCAGGTTTTTCAAAATTTGAAGATGCAGTGAAGGGAATGTAATATCACATAGCCATTGCAGATCACAATCTTGAATTACCTCATTCATATTTGACTTTATACCTTTTTTTTTTTACATTATCCTTAAATACTGTATCTATAATGTTTCAGAATTTGTCAGAACTGTAGTGCTGATTGACTGTGAAAGCAGTCTGTTGTATGCTTTCTGTGGTGGCTTAACCCTGGCTGAACAACAGGTGCCCACCAAGCCACTCTATCACTCCCCACCTCAGCAGTATGGAGAGGGGAGAGAAATAAGATGGAGAAAAAAAAAAAACAACCAAAACATGAGACAAGATAAAGGTAGTTTAATGAAGCAATAGCAAAAGTCACATGTAAGGAAACATAGGAAAACAAAATATGTTATTCTCTATATCCCATCAGCAGGCAATGTTTGGTCATTTCCTGGGAAGCAGGGCTTCATTATACGTAGTGGTTTCTCTGGAAGACAAACATTGCAAATAACGAATGCCACCCCCACCCCCCCCACCCCCCCTTTTCCTTAGCTTTTCTATCTGAGAAGGCATCATATGCTATGGAATATCCTGCTGGTCACTTTGGGTCAGCTGTTCTGGCCATGCCCCCTCCTAAGACCTTGCCCACCCCCCAGTGTGTTGGTGTTGTTGGTGGTGAGTTTGGAGAGACAGCCTTGATTCTGTGCAAGTGCTGCTCAGCAGTAGTCAAAACACTGGTGTGTTATCACCACCTTTTTAGTTACCAATAAAGCACGCCACTATGAGGGCTGCTATGGGGCTCAGCCAGACCCAATACATTGATACAGAGTGTTTACTGCTAGCACTAAACCAAACCAAAGGTAATATGTCACAGAACTACATAGATCAGCCATGGTTCTTGTGGGTCTTGAATGCTACAGAGCTATTGTTAATAATGCTAGTATCACAGAGCATTACTATCAAAATCTATGAGTTGCTATGACAGTAGAAGAACAATCATGATAATAAACATTACAGAATTAAAATTTCTGAAAATTTAAACCAGATCATTCAAATTTCTAATTTCTGGAAAATTCAATGCATTGATATGTATTCATAAATTAACTACTTAGATCAATTTCTTGTTATTGACAGAATTAAATGAAGCCATATAAATATGGCTTTCAAAATAAAAAAGGTTGTAAGTAATCATAATGAAGATAACAGCTGTTAAATATTCTAGCTGGCAAACCACATTCAGACTTTAGAGCAGATATCTGAACTTCAACTGTTAACAGATTTGAGCAGATATATGAACTTTAACTGTTAAGAGATTTGATAATGCTTACGAATCAGCACTGTATCAAGGCTGCATGCTTATCTTCCATGTAGGTTTTTATGTCCACAGATTTTCTGATGTTAGTTCTCCTCCCCTCCCCTCTCTTCTCTTCCCCTCCCTTTTCTTGCTTTTCTTTTCAGCTTTTGGACATTAACAGCTGACTGGTGTCATTTGGTACCTTAACCTGGTATTTACTTGAGGTAACTGGAAGTTAAATGCTTCTTTCTATATTTATATACAGTTGGATCTCACCAATTTTGTCACTCTGAGATGGCAGTCACGTAATAGGTCTACAAATGAAAAGATTGCTTCTGCTGGTTTCCCATTACCAAATATCTGCACATCTTGAGATGCAATCTTTGTTGAGTAATCAGGAGTTCGAAAACAATGTCTATATTTCAGGAGACATTGATATACAAATCAGCTTTCTTCTAATGCCAGGATTCATCATCAAAGAGAAAAAAAAAAAGGCTACAGCCTTATTCTCACTCATATGATATTAATGGATATGAAAAGTTTTTAACATTTTGTCCTCCATGATGCAATGAATTGAGACCAAACTTATTCCCCTCTTCTTTCCTAACAGAATATAAGTATTTTTGTTTTGTAAGATACATTTACATAGAAATTATGACATTAAATACCCACCACAAGAAACTTTATTTTTCCCTACTCCCTGTATTTCATTCTTACAGTAAACTTTTACTGCTTTCTTTAGGCTTTCACCAAGTAACTTAGGTAGTTCTGCACGAGATGCTTTCTGTGCTCGGTTCTGTAATCTAGGTCCATACAGACAGTATTCTTTGCTCATACAGTGATCTAACAGCTCTAAGGCACTGCTGGAAAAGATAGTGAATAAGCATGAAGCAGATTCATTCCTTCCTGATCTCGTAAGGTTTGCTGCAAAGGACTGTGACAAAGCTTCTTGTATGGCAGCCTGAGCACTAGAGGAAAATGTGCTGCACATTCAACTTCTTCATCAGGCACCTCTTTTTACTTATGAGTTCTCTGTGTTACCTATATTCTGAATCCTACAGGGGAGTAACTTGGTATCTTTATTGTAAGAGGTCAGAGACTAAAACATATCATTAATATTAGTAAACTCTTCTGGTCATCCCACAGATGTAATATGCATTTCAAAATGAGACAAAGTCAAGGGTAGACTCCAAATACTTAGGAATTAGCAAATTTCCATTTTTTTTTTATTTCTGGAAAAAAAGGATAAGCATGTGTAGTATACAAGTATGTATGTACATATTATATGTATATATCTATATAAAAATAATCTGATAGTGAGAAACACTGAAACATATTTGAAAGACATTTAAGTTCCTTTATTCCTTCTTTGCATTCTGTATCAATCAGCATGTTCTGGTCCTCCATTGTAAGTCAAAGTGTACCAAAACTGATTTTGTTTGATCTGCCCATAGGATTCAAATAGTTGCTATGATCTTATATTTGGTCTGGTTGAGATGGAGTTAATGTTCCCCATAGCAGCCCTCATGGTGCTGTGCTCTGTATCAGTAGCTAGAAGGGTGTTGATAACACACCAGTGTTTTGGCTTCTGCTGAGCAGCGCTTGCACAGTGTCAAGGCTGTCTCTCCAACATTCCCACTACCAGCATGCTTGGGAGGCAACATAGCCAGAATAGTTGACCCAAACTGGCCAGAGAGATATTCTATCCCACATGACATCTGCTCAGCCATAAAGCTAAGAGAAAGGAGGAGGGGGGCATTCATTATGACATTTTTTATTCTGGAGCAACTGGAAAACTGAAAGCCTACTTCCTGGGAAGTGGCTGGACATCGCCTGCTGCTGGGAAGTAGAGTATAGCAGCTTTTATTTTCCTGTGCTTCTGAATGTGGCCTTTGCTTTTGCTTTGTTAAACTTTCTTTATTTTGACTCATGAGGTTTTTTCCTATCTTATTTCTCTCCCCTCTCCATCCTGCTGAGAAGGGGAGTGTTGCAGTGCCTTGGTGGGCACTTGCCATCCACTCTATGTCAATCCACCACAGATGTGTGTGTGTGTTATGAACTTCAACTCAATTCATATATGCTAAGAGATTGTTAAGTTTTCAGTGAAATCGAAGCAGGTTTCTATAAATCTCCATCTCCCATGTAGCTGATGCATTTCAGTTTGAACTGAATCTTGCTGGGAGATTTTCTACTGATTTTGATTCAAAGTTTGACGTGAACTCATGAGATGCAAGATAAAGTAATAGAAATTGCTAAATATTGAGAATACCTTTTACACTATTTTTATTAACTGATTTTTTTTATTATATCTCTGTTTAAATATGAAATTGAGGCATTAGCACCGGTCCTGTTCAATAATTAAACTTAAGTAACTGCCTATTTCTAGAAAACCTCTTTTGACAAAACAGTTTTCTGAATACAAACTTTTGGTAACAAACAACAGAATATAAACACATAATCAACAATTAAGAGCATAGTACAGAAATAAACTGCCTAAAACTTACATTCAGGGTCTATGATTGCAGGAAATATGAAATATTCAGCCAGCCAGAAGGCTGTAAAGGTTTTCTACCCATGCTTTTACTTACCTGCCACTGTGCATACTAAACGTTGTAATGTTTGTATGCTGGGAAGGTGCTAGAACTCTATAGTAGCTGTCTACCTTATGAGTAGGTATACTGACAGTTTAGCTCATGCAATACAATAAGGTAATATTGTGCAACAGAGAATTCTGATTACTACAGCTTATGCTATTTTCTACTGTGTAGCTTATCATTAAAATTCTGAATTCTATCAGTAATAATATTGTTAATCAGTGGAACACACACCTGTTATATTCTTGAAAGCATTTTGAACCTAGGAAAACTGATCCCAAAGCAAAAAACAAACAAGTAAGCAAAAATCAACCATAAAAAAACCTAGAAAACCTAAATGCCTTATCACCCTGAAACCACCCCTCCCTGTCATAACCCACATAAAATCAAAGTTCACAGTTCTTGTGGGCTTTATTCCTACATGTCTATTTCTTTGTTCTGTTCTCAGATTCCCCTCAGCCCTGTTCTGTCTAAATCATTGAAAATGCACAAGCAAAATCTGCTGTCAGCCTTCTCTGAAACATTCCTATTTCATACACTGAAGTCTGTTCAGATTTCGTTCAACTTCAGTGGACCTCTGATTTTGTCTTTTTAATGATGTTGCTTCTGTTCCTTCTGTAATAGTATGTAAAATATGAAGAATAGCAACAAAAATATTTTAAATGTTATCAATGTGCTGCAATTCAGCATTGCTCCCTATCACTCTATTATTTGATTTTTTCTTTAAAAGCAAACAAGCAATGATGAAAAGTTATTTTTATCTTGAGATCAAAAGAATAACAGCAGCATCACCACTTGTTATTGAATTAAACCAAAAGAAGAAAAATCATCTAAAATAAGAATGTTCAGAGTAGGAAGCTTTCTTAGACCTTCATTCAAATATATTTAATCAGTGATTCAATTCTCAGAAGACACAATTACATTTCAGATCCTTACTGTGTTAACTGTGAACTTTGCGTAGTTCCTAATACAAAATTTCCTAAGTAGTATGCACTTATAAATTCTCTGATAAATATATTTTTTCATGTATATGTCTGATTTAGGAGACCAGCACTTACATTTTCAACTGTTAATAAACTCAGATATAATTTTGCTTTAACCAAACCTTAAATTTATTTTATCTAGTAGGTATTTAACTACAGATTTTCTTGGTCAGTTCAGAACAAGCATAAAAAACATAAATAAAGATTCTTGACCCTTACCTTTCAATCCTTCTTATATTATAAAGCTACCCAAATGGGATCTTTAAAAAAATATTTTAATTTTTATTTTTGTCTGTTAATTACATAACAAAACTTCTTTCCTTTGTCTTCTTTTTTTCTTTTCATTTTCTGAGTGTTTACCTTTTGGACAAAGTACAGAATTACTGCACAGTACTCATATCACATAATATAAATGTGTCCATACCCGAAGTAAATACAAGAGAAGTAATTTCTTGTACATTTTATAGTCAACTTTTAAATGTGACTTAAAATTCACTTGCAAATGAGTTTTTCAGATTTGCTCTCTGGACATGTCTTACAAGAAAAGCTGAAATCCTGGAACTGGAGACTGTTCCTGTTTCCAAAGAGGTGTTTTCCCTCTGGCAAGTATATGTGTAAATCCAGTTTTGGTCTTGCACTATAGGCATTCAGCATGCCTTACTGAGGCGAAATGTGTGGCAGATGCTCTTGATAGAATGTTAAGTACCTGGCTTGGCTTTTTAAAGTTCATTTTAATACGTAAATAATATGGTTGCAAAATATTTGCATTCAGTCTTAGATTTAATCACTTCCAGCAAAATCAGTGTTTTCTCTCTAAATTTAATAGGAGCTAGTGGAAATAAGCAGGAAACCTCTAATAAAAAGCAGTGTGACATTTTGTTTACAGCTTTGTTCATACCACCTTCAAGCTCACTGCGCTATTCATGACCTCAGGGACTTAAATATATTCACTAGAAACAAAATTCCAATATTTCTGCATTAATCTGTGCCCACGGTGCTGGCTAACAGCTCCTCACACCACCCGCCTCCACATACCCCCTCCCCAAAATTACTCTTTTTAGCAGTGAAAATCTACTTCTGAGGGTAGTGCATTTTTGTACTTTATATGTCATAATAAGCATGATAGGTTATGAACACAGAGCCGAGTTTATTTCACAGACCTTAGAGACTGGCTGGGAAAAGCCCTTTTAACAGCAACATACCAAGATGTGCCAGTTCTCTCTAGAGTGATCTGAAACAGTAATTTCAGGTATGACTGTAATTAGAACATCTTTTGCCTCCCTCTGGCTTCTTAGATGTGTATGGCATTTGTGTGTGGACAGATATCTCTAATTAATAGGGAAAAAATTCTGCATATTTGCGATGCATGAATGTTTGATATTTTGTATGATGATAATTTTAAAGTTGTACTTACTTCTACCTACCAGTGCATCTATTTATCTACCTATGCATGATATGCATTTATTACTTTATACATATGAGGGGGGTTACCCAAAATCTCTTATTTCCAAAGAATGAGTAAATAGTTTTCTGCAGTGCATATTTATAAACATCTCTACTCTCGAAAAAAGAAAACAGATGTTAGGGGTAGGCACACAGAGTACAACAATCCTTTAATTCTTAAAACCAGAATGCTTCTGCAATATTTCCCCCCCTGACAACAAAGACAATACTGTGATAGTCCAAAAACCTATGGGTATTTGTGAATATTTTCCTATTTCCTTCCTCTAAGCCTCAGCTTGCCTTATCATTACCCTATAGATGTTATCGTGTCTAAATTTCTCCTTTTCCATTGCTATTTCTACTTTAGTCCATAATAGTCTCTGTTTTCTGACAGTTATTCTCCCTCTCATCTCCTCTCTCTATACCTAGTTAGCTTTCAGTGCTGTGTTAACCTAAGGATGGTAGTTTGTCAGTTTATAAATTCATCTGAAATTACAGGCTCTTCATGCTTAGTCATGTGATAGGACCAAACCGTGGCTATATTAACTGTTAGTGGTAGGTTTATAACAACACACTCTGTTCTATTTATTATGTCTCTCAAGTTCTGGGAAAATTGTTTCATGTTCCTCTTCTTTAAGAATGTTGTTGTGTGTTGTCTTACAAATATTTGCCAACATATTCTAAAGTTGCGTGTGTGATTCATAGCCAGCCCCAGGGACAGAGCACTTACTGCCATCCTATTATAGCTTGTTCACTTGTTCACATAGAGCTCTCCACTTGTTCCAGAGTTCAGAGAAATCTGATGAACAACTGCACAAGTTGTCAAATGTAACAAATAGTTTGAAGGGAGAAAATAATCTCTATAAATACAAACCCCCAAGTATTTAGTGTTGTTTAAACAGGCTTATATATATTTTACTTACTGTCACTACAGATCTTTAGTGGTATGTAAGCTTTAAGGGATGTATTTCTTTTGGAATACATTACAAATTATACATTAATATCTTACTGGATAAATATGATTTTACCATCAAGTGTTTTCCCTTTTCTTATATTCATGTGAACACAGGATATTGACCTTGAACAAACAACTTTGTTTTCCAGCATCACAACAGCAACAAATGGGGGTTGTGTTGGCATTACTGTCTGTGTATAATTCCCATATATAACTAAGCCTGAGGCATCACTAGTCTAGGGCCTGACACTGTCAAATTCTGTATTTAAACTCCTTAGCCCTGGGCAATATTTTCTTAAAAGCCAAGAAGATACCTCTCTTCTCCCTCTCCAGCCCTGTGAAATAATCCATGTGAATCACCCTTCACACAGAGGTGCTGATGCTGCTCAGGAATTCTCCCTAGCTCCTCTTTGCTCCTTCCATGGATAACGCAAGGAGAACTTCACAGATAGCTGCTTTGTACAGATAATGCTTCTAACAAAATCTTGGCCTTTCAGAGGCATGACACATGGCAATTGTCAGTCTATATGAGTTATCTGGTATCAGATTACTCCTAAATTGAGAACATACTGTTTTCTCATTATCTGTACTACAGTTCAATATTTACCCATCACTGTAATCAGCCGCCTTCTTTAGTGATAAAAATGCAAGACACTGTCACCATGTGGCCCAGTAATACAGTACTATCATTGCAAGCAACATGTGTTGTACTGAATTTGCAAAACCTCAGGACTGAGATTTGTCACTTTCCCTGTCTGAACTTTTCTTGACCTGCCTACAGCCTTGATTTAACTGTAACAGCACTTTCTCTATTTGACCAGGTGTCTATGGCTCATTTGTTTTACTTTAGTTTTCTTTATGTGGTACAACTATAGTGTTACATAGATAGCTGTAATAAGCAGCTTTTCTATGTAGAGTAAGACTTACAACTCTAATGCACTGATGCAGTGCAGAAAAAATCATGCCTAGTATGATAGCAGAGGCACAGCACAGAGCATAGAGAGGTACCTGCATTGGAGGATTAAAGATGAGGCACAGGCTTGGACTTGGGGACCACAGACTGTGAGCAAATCACTGATGATCATCAGCCAAAGAAATGCAGACCTGGAGGTGTGCCAAACCCTGTTTTGGGTAGCAAATGAAATGAAAGAATAGTATCTAACATACATTTAGATGTAAGAAGGAGATGCAGATAAGTGGAAAATGTATGCAAATGTGTGTTAAAAAAACCAACAAAACAAACACAGAAAAAGACTCTGAAAGTGTCTCCTATAATGAGGAAGAAAAAACCATTGACATAAATATCATATTCCTCCCAGTGAAGGACTCCAGATACCAATAATGCTTTGTAAAATGCTCATTGCTCCTACCCCACCACCAGATTGAAACACAAGGAGCCAGAGGAACATGGAAAGGATCAGCATAAAACTAGGAAAAGGGATAGAAATTAAGAGTTGTGTTTGATACATATTTAATTATACTATTAGTATTACTGAGACTTCTGTGTAGAAGTATTCTGTGTTAGATTATTCTTTCTTTGGTTTTCTGTAGAAATAAGGTCTAAACTAGTAATGATTCTTGAACTAGACTGTTGAGATTTCAGTTGTCCTAAAAGTTTGGCTTTGTATATATATGTGCATATATATATACTAACGCATATTCTGTATACATACACATACATGTGCATATAAGGTGTTCTCCCTCTCTGCCTACAAAAAAAAAAAAAAAGGAGTATAACAACACAAATTCACAGAGGAAATGCACATAAAAGATTTTGACTTAGGAAAGGTATTTTGATCAGGTTTTCTTTTGATGCACACGTGACAGTACACATCAATTCTCTTACATTTCTATCAGTATATCCAGGGAATACGCTTAAAAAGAAGGACTTACTCTTTAATGTCCCCACAGCAAAGTGTCAGGTTCACAGCAATTTGATGTAGCACTTAAATTTTGTTCAAGACCCTCCATCTGTTTCATACTTTCCTATGTTGATTGACATTTGACTGCTTACAGAATCTATCTGTCCCATGAGCATGTATAGGTTAGCATATTTTCTTTACCTTTGCCATGGGAGAAAATATCTGAGATATTTTCCTCTTTTTTTTTTTTTTGGTTTTTTTTTGTTTGTTTGTTTTTCATTGATCAAATAACCTTTCTGGCATGAAATATGGCTGGAGAAAAGTGGTCAGTGTACAATGACCAACCTTTATGGCTTTTAGGTTCCTGTACACTGTGCACTTACCTACTTAACAAAGTCAGTTTGCCACATCCTCTTCTCACTGCTGGGGCATCAATTCTTAGATTTTCCTGGAAAAACTTGACTTGAAATATACTAGTACTGTATTTATCCTTTTCACAGAGATACCACATTGGCTGTTTACTTATTAGCAATTAACACTTCCAACATTTTTACACTATTGACATTTCCAGTTTTTTGACTTAGCTTACAGCTAAGCTTTTATGTTCCTCAAGCACTTAATCTAAGTTCTTGACTTAGCTTTCAGTTTACAGATGAAATCTCAGAAAAAAAGTTTCTTATATCTTACCAAGAATAGCTTAGCATAACAAGTATTGTTTTGTGTAAAGCTGGATCTAAAGTGTTCATATATGTCAACATACCAACAGCTGTTCCTTTATTCACTAAAATTCCTTCTAGTTTGAGCTGTTTCCTGAATACCAAGATGCACCTGCCAAGTAAGGTTTAATTACTTTTGACTAATAATTTGCAACCAATACTAATTGCATTTGGGAAAGGGGGTGTGGGTATGTTTCCTTCTTGTGGTTTTTTTTTTTGTGGTTTTTTTTTTCTCCCTGTAATTCTAAAAGGATTGTCCTTATCCCATTTTGTTATTGTTATAGACATAGTGGGTCTTAGTGGAATATTGCAACTCCACTGAAAAATGTGGAATTGAAATGGTGACCAGCCTGTCTTACTGTCTTCTCTAATACTCATTTTTTAATCTCAATTTTCATTTTAAGTTTCCTTAGGTTTGATAAAAGTATATTTGAAAATAAAATAAATCAAAAATACCTTTTTGCTTTCATATAGCTACACTTAATTAGAAAAAATGGTTCACAAAGACAGTACCAATTGTGTAATCTGATTATATAACCATGATCTGCTGGAACACTAAAGAAATTAATAAATCTCTTTTCTTTAGCCAGATCACAGAACATAATGTAATAGGTCACATTTTTGTCAATTATTTCACTTCTTCACAGAGGATAAATTAACGCTGAAGGAATTTACTCACAAGTAGTATTCTATTTGCAACTTAACAAGGACTTTAAAAACACCTGTCTGCACAAGCTATTAATACAACAAAGCAGGATTTTTTAATAAAGTAGGACTGTTAGAGGCATGCTTTTTGCAAATTACATGTGAGTGGCTTCCACTAGTATGAACACATAACTAATCTCAAAATGATGCCTTACTGTTAAAAGAAGATGGATACAATCAAATCTGGTGGTATAAATGTCATATAATAAGCACATACCATTTTTGACAAATGCTGTATATAAAAATAGATTTAAATATGAGCAGGATTGTACCTCTTCAGCATGTATACTGTACATGTATATATACGTGTGTGTAGAAATATTTCCTATGTAAGGCTTTTTTGGTATAAAACACATTGTCGAGTCTGACAATGAGATTATGAACTGGTACTGAAACCTGTACAAGAGAATAATTTACCAGCCATGTTCTTATTCAAGGATTCTTTAATAGAAAGAAGTAATTTCAACAAGGGAGGGTAAACATAACTTGCTATTGAAATTTATTCCCCGCCCGCCCCCCCCCCCCCCTCCCCCCCCCCGATATTCTAATGTATATTTGAAAGATCAGTGACACCCCATAGGCACCTATTCAGTAGATTTCTAGAACAGAAACAGGACAGGTATAATAAAAATTGACATTAACACTGTAAAACCGTGCAAATAACACACTGATTTTAAAAGTCCTATATTAAGGTTGCTATAATATAAAACACTTTTCTAATTATTGCTTTCTGAAAAAAACTGACTTCTGCAGTTGTCGAGGCTGAACTTCGAGAAAAAATAAAAAGGTGATAATAACACATGGGACTGGTGAGTTCTGCTGCTCTTGATTTATAACACAGTACCTATATATAGCTAAATGAATGTGCATGCTGCCTTTGTTCTATTTCTTTCTTCCACTTTGTTAGCCAAATGCTGGGTAGATTTTTAAATTCTTCAGTGGTTTATAAAAGCTTGAATCACAGTTGCATAATTTCTCCAGGTGCTTTCTTCATCCTCGATCTCAATAATGGTAAATTTGATCTAGGTATGCGATGTTACTGAACTGTAAATATCAAGAATCCAAAAATCTCAAAACATGACTTCAAGATTCAAGAAGCTGTCATTTGGGACAGCTGAAATAGGTACATGTGAGTAGCATATTTTCGTTCTGACCATTCTAGAACAAGTTTATCCTGATTTTACTTAAAGCACATACCACATCATATAGCCCTTTGTTTACTTCAGGACAAGTATGTTCAAAAAGGCGATTACTGTGGGGTAGCTAATATATCATAATTTGTTATCTCAGGATAACTTGCTCATGACCATAACCTCACTTAGCTGTTCTACAAATCTAAGTCACGTCTATCTACTTATCATTCTAATGTGAGTAAAGTTCTACAGCCTTTGGGACATATTTAGGTACTCTTGTATAATACTTCATTCTCTGAACAAACCCATTGGTTTCACTTTAAAAGCTCTCAAAGACTTCAATGAGCTGTGAAATTAAGCTCTACCCTTGTACTCTTTTCAATCTGAATTTCATCATGGACATTTGTACGGCTGTTGTGTTGTATGAATGTTTGTAGAAGAGCTTTTAATTCATCTGAATCCCTGATATTCACACATGAATGACCATATTCATAATCCCACCATATAAACATGAAATTACTAGCCGAGTTTGACATGGCAAAGTTGAATGAAGGTTGTGCAGGGTAGACAAACCTTATGATTAATGTGAGCCTTGGGGTTCCCTAAGGTCCCATTTTTTGCTGTATTTTGTTTCATTTTGTTTTGGAGGTTTTTTATCTAGATGAGAATCTTTATGTCCTATGTACAGCAGAGTGTCATGGTTTTGTTTTTAAAAGTACCCAGTATTAATTGTGGAAATATTACTGAAATCAGTAAAATGGTGTTAGTTTACAGTAGTTTAGTATTTTCCCCTTCAGGCTGGGGAGAAGAAAGATATTTGAACAGATTTAACCTGAAGACTACAAAATACAGAAAGAAATAATGAATAGCTATGGTTGTTGAAGAAATATCTTATTATAGGACAGTATTATGATTTTCAGGGAACCCAATTCTGATTTTCAGCAATTCTCAGTAGCAGTTATATGTTTGAAAGCCATGGACTGGCACTGAAGCACTTTGTGATGTTCACCACACCAGCTGAGTATCCTCCTGGGTCCTAGTCAGAAGCTGTGCAGAGAAGAGCAGAAATAACTTCCTTCAAGAAACACTGGAGTCTAACTCAGTGACACTACCAATGGAAATATTTGGGAGAAGGAAGAGAAAAGTGTGTTGTGTTAATGACACATGAAAACACAGGGATAAGAAGCCTGTGTAATAGCACAGCCTTTCCTCTTTGTGTTCTCCAACATCCATTACATACAACTATTCTATGCAGTCTGCTTTGTAGACAGGGAATATGATGAGATACTGGATTACATCCAGGAAGATAGTCTCACCATGTGAATAAACAGCAGCACGCATGAGGTGACCCAGTATGATAATAAATCCTCTCACTCTGTCTTAGGTATATTAGAAACTCTTTGAGCAATTACAGCTAATGAGAAAATTATTACAGATCGCAACTGGTCCATAGGAAGATGAACAAGGAGAAAAAAGGAACACCTATAGTAAGTGTAGTCTTTGATGACCTCAGAGATGGTGTGCTTGTTGAATGACCTGTCCTGGTTAAAATCAGAAGTTCTTCATGATGATGAACAAAAAAAGAACCTAAGAGAAAAGCACTTTCACTTGAAAATCCTGGTAAAGATAGGTTTCAGTAGACAGAAATAGCAATTTTTTACTGTTTCAGATGTAGCTTACTCTTTATACCCTTTTGGTTTATTTGCCTGAACAGAGATTAGGTTAAAGTATGAAGATTAATGAAAAAGGTACTTAAGTTTCTTTCAGAGAATTTTTACCTCATTCGAGCCAGAGTCCCCCAGCCACAAACTGCAAAGCATTTCGCAGCAAGGTTAGTAAAGCTGCTATGAATCCTGACAGAAGCATATGATTCTTATAGCCATACTTAAAAGAGCATTTTCTTACAGGAATTTGATGATCTTCTTCTAGTATCTTCACAGTCTGTGACAAAGTTTAAATATGAACAGAACGTACTTTTACAGTATGTGCACATCATGGCACCTTTTATTTGTCTCAGTTTCAGATTCTTGTACATCCCTCTGATTACTACCCATTACTGGTCTTTCAAGTGGGCAGTGATGATGTCCAAAGGACAACCAGTCTGAGGGCAATCAAGAAAGACCTCAGGGCCTTGGGGTGACTGGTTGAGGGATCAGCACAAGTAATGCTTTTTTTCTATCCTGCCAGTTTCAGGGAATGATGGACTGTGTAATCAGATCACACAGATAAATACCTGGTTCCAGGCCTGGTATGAATAGCTAAATTTTGGGGGTTTTTTGACAATGAGTTAATTTACACAGCACCAGTCTTGCTGGCAACTGATGTTCACCTGTCTCTAAGAAGGAAAGGATTCTAGGTCAGGAGTTAGCAGGGCTTATTGACAAAGCTTTAAACTAGATTTTAAGGGGGGACAGAATAAAACCAAGATCATCTGAGATGAGCCTGGGGGTGGCATGCCACTGTTGGATGCAAGATCAATAGTACAGCTGAAGTGCATCTATGCCAATGCCAGAAGCATGGACGACAAACAGGAGGAGCTGGAAGCCATCATGCAACAGGAAGACTATGACATAATCACCATCATGGAAACATGGTGAGATAACTTGCATGACTGGAGTGCTGCAATGGTTGGCTACAAACTCTTCAGAATGGAGAGACCAAGACGAGGTGGTGGGGCAGCTTTGTGTGCCAGGGAGAATTTCAATTGCCTAGAGCTTAAAGATGGTGACAATACGGTTGAGAGTTTATGGGTAAGAATCAGGGGGAGGGCCAACAAGGTGGATACCCTGGTAGGAGTCTGTTATAGACCACCCAACCAGGATGAGGAGGCAGATGAGACAATCTACAAGCAGCTGGGAGAAGTCTCAGGATTGTACTTGTGGGGGACTTCAATCTACCAGATGTCTTTTGGAAAAACAACACAGCAGAGAGGAAACAGTCCAGGAGGTTCCTGGAGTGTGTGGAAGATAACTGCCTGACACAGCCGGTCAGTGAGCCAACCAGGGGAGATGCCCTGCTGGACCTGCTGTTTACAAACAGGGAAGGACTGATGGGTGATGTGGTGGTCACAGGATGTCTTGGGCATAGTGATCATGAGATGATAGAGGTTTCGATCCTTGGAGAAGTAAGGACTGGGTCAGCAGAACTGCTACGTTGGACCTCTGGAGGGCTGACTTTGGCCAGTTTAAGAGCCTGGTTGACAGAGTCTCTTGGGAGATAGTTCTGAAGGGCCAAGGAGTCCAGAAAGCCTGGACATTCTTCAAGAAGGAAGTCTTAAAGGCACAGGAGCAGGCTGTCCCCATGTGCCAAAAGCTGAGCTGGAAGGGAATAAGGCCAGCCTGACTGAACAGAGAGCTCTGGCTGTGACTCAGGGAATAAAGTAAAGTTTACCATCTTTGGAAGAAGGGGCAGGCAACTCTGGAGAACTACAGGGATGTTGTGAGGTTATGCAGGGTGAAGATTAGAGAGGCAAAAGCCCAGCTAGAACTCAGTCTGGCTGCTGCCATATAAGATAACAAAAATGTTTTTACAAATACATTAGAAATAAAAGGGGTCAAGGATAATCTGCATCCTTTATTGGATGTGGTGGGGAACACTGCTACAAAGGCTGAGGAAAAAGCTGAGGTACTGAAACAGAATAAGGTCTTAAAATAAAAAGATTAGTCAGGATGAGTTTGGTACAATGCTCTGGGTGATGCTCTGTTTGTGTTGAGAAAGGAATGTACTCGGAATAATTAGAAAAGAGAAAGTGGGCACCTGAAGGAGATAAGGAGACCATCAAGTCCAGAAATCACTGAACAAAGAAAATTGAAAGGTCTACTCCACCTAGATCCCACCTATTGTGAATGGAACGATTAGGTGTCAAAATCAAATGAGTATGTATGTAAAGATGTTGTAACCTCTCAGGAAAACTGTATAAATTACCTAACTTTTTACTAAAAACTTTGGAGCTAGTTTGTCCAGTGGGAATCAGCTAGCTCCCCAATGTTGCACGAAATAAATACCTTTGCTGTTTAAAGACAAAATTCGTCTCTGAGCAGTTACTCTGTGCCGTTTTGGCACCAGTACTCAATGTTTTCTTTGCCTCAGTTTTTAATAGTAAGAACAGCTACCCTCTGGGTACTCAGCTAGACCCCTGAGCTGGAAGACAGGGATGAGTAGCAGAATGAAGTCCCAACAGTCCAGGTGGATGTGGTCAGTGACCTGCTGCTCCACTTAGATAAGCACAAGTCTATGGGGCCAGATGGGCTCCCCCCAAAGGTACTGAGGGAGCTGGTGGAGGAGCTTGTGAAGCCACTCTCCAGTATTTATCAACAGTCCTAGAAAACCACAAAGGTCACAGAAGACTGAGAATTAGCCTATGTGATATCCATCTACAATAACTGCAGGAAGGAAGATCCAGGGAACTACAGGCTGGCTAGCCAGACCTTAGTGCTGGGGAAAGTTATGGAGCAGATCAACCTGAGTGCCATAATGCAGCACATGCAGGACAACTGGGGGTCCAGGCCCAGCCAGCATGATTTTATGAAAGGCAGGTCCTCCTTTATTAACCTGACCTTCTATGGCAAAATGACCTGCTTAGTAGATGATAGAAATGTTGTGGATGTTGTCTGCCTGGAACTTAGTAAAGCCTTTGACAGCATTTCCCACAGCATTCTCCTGAAGAAACTGGCCACTCATGGCTTGGATGGGTGTACTCTACGCTGGCTGGATGGCTGAGCCCAAAGAGTGGTGGTAAATGCAGTTAAATCCAGTTGGTGGCCAGTCACAAGTGGTGTTGCCCAGGGCTCAGTATTGGGGCCAGTTCTGTTTAATATATTTATCAATGATCTGGATGACAGGATTGAGTGCACCCAAATTAAGTTTGCAGATGACACCAAGTCGGGCAGGAGTGTTGATCTGTTTAAGGGTAGGAAGGCTCTGAAAAGGGATCTGGACAGGCTGGATCGATGGGCTGAGGCCAATTGTATGACGTTCGACAAGGAGAAGTGCTGGGTCCTACACTTGGATCACAACAACCCCATGCAACTCTGCAGGGTTGGGGAAGAGTGGCTGGAAAGATGCCTGGTGGAAAAGACGTGGGCATGCTTGTTGATGCCCAGCTGAACATGAGCCAGCAGTGTGCCCAGGGGGCCAAAAAGGCCAATAGCTTCCTGACCTGTATCCAAAATAGTGTGAACAGCAGGACTAGGGAAGTCATTGTCCCCCTGTACTTGGCACTGGTGAGGCTGCACCTTGAATACTCTGTTCAGTTTTGGGCCCTTCACTACAAGACACTGAGGTGCTGGAGTGTGTCCAGAGAAGGACATCAGCTGGTATAGGCTCGCAAGCCAAGCGTTATGAGGAACAGCTGAGGGAACTGGGGTTGTTTAGTCTGGAGAAAAGGAGGCTCAGGGGGTATTTTACCAGTCTCTACAACTACCTGAAAGGAGATTATAGGTAAAGCAGGGTAGGTCTTCCAGATTAACAAGTGACAGGACAAGAGGAAATGGCTTCAAGTTATTCTAGAGGAGGTTTAGATTGGATATTTGGAACAATTACTTTGCTGAAGGGGTGATCAAGCATTGGAACAGGCTGCCAAGGGAGCTGGTGGTATCACCATCCCTGGAAATTATTTAAAAACATGTAGATACAGTGCTTAGGGACATAGTTTAGTGATGGATTTGGCATTCCTGCATTAACAATCAGATCTGATGATCTTAAAGTTCTTTTCCAATCTAAATGATTCTAGGATTCTATGATTCAGTGCCTTGTGTTGCAATTTCTCTATCACCTGATATGACACAGGGTGCAAGTATTGGTAAACTCAGTATAATTGTACTAAAACACTAGGTGGCCAGTGTTGGGTGTGGGGTTTTTGTTGTTGTTTTTCTTTTTTTCCTTTTTGAGAAGTGTAGCATATTTGAAAAAGTTAAAGCCAACAGGTTATTTGTATATTAAACTTTTTCACATTTTTTATGTACAAACTATGGATGAGGACATTTAGTGTGGTACGAGATAGAACATTGGAAAGCTTTGTGCTGAACATTCAATTTATTAGTGTTATTTATAAGTTATATTGGTGATTTTTTTTTCATTTCAATGTTAAAAGATACTTGTTATCACTTGAAACATCAATTTATTATAAACTAAAGAAGCATGGTCTGAAATTATGAGAAAGTGACATATCTGTTGCATGCACAGTAGTCCTTGCGTCTGAGGAGACAAATTGTCATCACAATTCTTTGCTGCCTTTCATTCCTGAATACAGATTGGGAGGGGTGATCCCTGAATGTTTGTCCATCTGCCTATGCATACATTAATTTTATGAGATATATGAAGGCATTTTTAACAAATATGAAATTTTAATTAAATGCTCCCAGAACACTGGGAGATAGTACATGCATGTCATTTGTCCTGAAATTTTGGCTGCTTTTCATAGCAGCATGTGTGGCTATAGTAGGTATTAGCAACACTACCAGCCTGACACCTGCACTAAGCAACAGACTCACCCTAATGTAATTTAATAAGATGTCTTTTGTTATTAAACGAAGAACTGTATGTTGCCAGACGAGGTGGAAAATAGGTCCCAGAGGTTGTTCTCCCTTATTCCATCTGCAGTTATTTTTAGGGGGCTTTAATATTTAAATGTCTATTACTAATTTCAGCATTGCCTGCACAAACCTGCTTTGTAGTTCTATTGCCAAATTATCCCTTGAAGGCAAGTGCTGTAAATAATTTCCCAGTTCTGTTCCTAGACACTTTCCAAGGTCATTATCTGGCTTTCCCACAATCCCTCTATTCTGACTTTGATTGTGAGTGGTAACTAAGAAACAGTTATAAGATGCAATCACAGACTGTGGCAGTCTTATCAAAAGCTGACAATGGTCCCTGAGCAGTCTGATGAAGACAGTGGCTCAGCTGCTCTTGCTTCCTCTAATACTTCATTTATCTTTCGATTTGGTCAACCAACAGAGCAGCAACAGGAGCAAACATAAAACAGGCTCTATGAAACAGACATGACAGCCAGAGAGAAAGCAGGCTCCAGAAAACCAGCTGGCTGGAGCTGATTATAGAATTCTAACATTTAAATTCTAACTGGCAATAATTTGTTCTTCTGTTCTTATACTTTGCTTCCTTATCTCTCACATTTTCAAAAATCTAACATAATTTAAAAAAATATAAATAATCATTCAGTGACAAAATTTTCTTGAGTTAAGGCATAAATTTCAGGACCAAAAGAACTACAGTGTAAAGATGTCCTTGTTTTATACAGCCTTATGATGAAAAAACACCAGAACTGTAGTATTGCAGATTGCTCATTTGTGAAAGTCACATGTTTACATGTGTTAAAAATAGGACAAAAAAAAAAAAAAAAAAAAAAGGTGAGGTTGATGTGCAAATAGAGACACCTAATTAATTATACACTGAAAAGTAACCTGAAGTGTTCATGTGCAGTTCAGGTCCTTATAGTTCAGGAATCACGTAAAGAGATATGTCTGCAGTCATTCAAGTTCACATAGTATATAACAGAATCCTCAGCAGATTCCAGATTCCAGCCCCACATCCTGGCATCACTCAACCCCTCTGAGTAATACTGTTTTTTGCTAACTCTAGGCATTTGGCCTTTACAGATTGACAAGCTGAAAATTAAAATGCTTTACAAGCTCCTGGCATTTCAGGATGGAAGCTGGCCTCAGCAGGGAGAAAAAAATCTTACCCCATTTAAATTGTTCACTTCAAGGAAAGATGGGAAAGAAACAAGGGAGTATGGAAAGATGAGGAAAACATAGAGAAAGAGGGAAGGAGCAAAGGAAAGAAAAATGGGGAAAAAAATATTAGGCTTTTGACTTCGAAAACCAGTGCTGACAAGTTCTTTTACCTTTTTAGTGAATAAATTATGCATGTAGTATTTTAGTCTCAGGCTACTTTAACTTCAAAAGCTACATCTCTACTATTAAATTGAGTCAGGCAATATTCCTAGGAGCTGGAACTTGATTGCACATATTGTTAAATTTTTATGGTAGGGTCTCACACCGGTTTTTCTCTGTGCCAGTCAGCATGCTTCTAAACAATTTCTGGGCACAGTCAGCAGTGTACCAAGTTGCAGGGAGTCTTTGGCTTATGAATAATCATTTTGCATAAGACCATTTTCTTTTAGGAGATGAGAGAATGTAACAGTATGAAAGACATTTTTCTATGTTTGTTCATTTGAGTGCTAGAGAATAATTCCAGCATCTTTTAATTTGTTTGGATAGACAAAATCACACTATATTATTTAAAAAGCAGAATGCATTTTCATTGTCTAAAATAAATAAGTGTTCTATAGAGTGAGTTTATGTACAATCCTAATTACTGTATTTTTGAGAATATCACTCTACAATTTTTTTTTTTCATTTTAATCCATACAAAACAAGACAAGAATCTCATAATCACAATTTTTAATTTGCATTCACCCACTCAAATTGGGGGAACACAGTAAATGCTTCTGTATTAAGATCTATTTTTTATTTATGGGTGTGGAACCCAATATAATTTATAGAAGGGAAGAAAAATATTTGGTACTTCTGTGCTTCTTATTGTAGTATTTTGACCTTAATTAAAATTGTTTCGGTGAAAGTATGTACAAGCAGTTTCCTTCTATAGTTGAATAATAAGTTCTTTTTTAAAGTATCACATTTTCCACATGGTGTTTCTCATGGATTTGTCATGGTTTAACCCCAGCCGGCAATTGGGAGGAGAATTACATTAATAAGAGGTGATCCACATTGAGGGATAAGAATAAAAGAGGAAGGGAAGTGCCATTTTAGGAAGGAATAAGACTAAGAGAAGGGACTTGTGGATGAGTGCTCCTACAAGAAACACCCTCTGTTGGCAGGCCCGATGCTGTATCCAGGACTGGTGATCTCTCTGGCATGTTACCCCACCGTCCCATGCCCCCATCCCCATGCCTGTCCCCTCTTTTTTTTCTCTTATTCTTTTACTTTTTTCTAGTAAGTAATGCAAGGCATAAAACTTTATAGACATGGCAAGTGATAAGCATTTCTGTTACCCAGCTATTTACCAATGAGCCTAACTATGGAATAAAAGTCTTTGTTTACCTACAGACCTATGGTATTGCATATACCCTATAGCAACCAAGAGAATCAGCAAATCTGAGTCACTCCTCTTTCCTTCTTGGCAGGACATGACAATACCTCAAAGGAATAAATATTGAACAATATTAATGGTCTATTTTCCCCAAGGATTTACTTCATGAAGAATGTTGAGTTTTCCTTCTGACATGCTGCACACTTAAACAATAATGCCTCCTTGCTCCCAGTTCTGTGCTAGAAGATCCCGTGTCCCATTTTTATACCTCTGTCCAACTCCAGACTGAACAGGAATTTTGCTCAATGATCTAAATCCAAAGCTTCTAGAATAATAGCTTGCTTTTGCTGTTCTATAATGCTGTAAAATTAGTGCCTACAAAAGCCCATAACTTAGCAGCAGTACAACCAGAAAGCTGTTTGACTGCATGGGCTAAATTTTGCCCTGAAGCAAGAAAGAATCATGATTTGGGGATCCACAAAGGCAATATAGAAGAATATGACATATAATGTCATATGCCAGAGAAATTTATGAATAATTCCAAGATCAGCCTGACTGGACATTTCTCTAGGAACAAGACTTAGTGGATGTATGGAAAGGGATAAAATTAGGAATATACACACCTCTGTTTTACGAAGGGCTGGACAGCTTACCCTGGACAGCTCAATGAATGCAAATACCCATATGAAATGCATTGTTACCATTATTTCCAGAACACTTAATTCAATACAAAACTGTCTGAGGATTCAAATCTATCATTTAATTTATTCTAAGAAATAAGTTTATTCTAGAAAGAATGGCTCACATCACAGTATTTCTCTGGTGATTTTCTGCACACTTAATAGGCACAAAGAATAGATATGATGATACTACAAATTTACATAGAAAATAAATATTCCGCCATTCTAAAGGGTTATGAGGATTTCTGCAATAACCCTAAGAAGTTTTACCAGAAAAATGTCCAATAGGTATTGCATGAAACTAACATGTTCCCTCTCCACAGAAAAATGACTACTTGGTCAGAGATCTTTTTATTCTTCCATTTTTCACAAGTAATAAGATTGAGTTTTCATTTCTTAGAAATCCCGAGTAGCCTATGAAATTTCTGTCCAAGGTTGCTCTACATGCATTCCTCCTTAGACACTCTCTACATTCATCTACTAGGCCTTTTCTGATACATGATGCAGAAAGAGCTCTCTTTTGTAGCAAGAAGCTTTTCACCTTTCACAGTAAGGTCAAAGCAAACCCCTCCCTATGCTAGTTTATGATAATGTCATTACCTAAAAACAGCACAGTGCAGTTTAAAAGTAAGTCTCATCACTGTCCTGCTTCTTCAATAGAAGAAGAATATATGGTAACTTAGTGACAATTTAGGGAAGCAGGGAGATTCAAGTAACTCGCCGTGCTTTCCCTAGAAATATTATTGAACTAAGCATAGGATATACGAGAAGTAAAAATTACTCCCTAGAGGGAAGAAAGTATTTTTAAATGTATTAAAATTTTAAAACCAAATTTTATCTAAGCTTACATATAAAGGTCTTGAAACTGTGATGGTATTCAGAACACCAAAAGACAGAACATTTCCTTGTATTTATTAGAGTAATTTACAGACAGTATAGTAGTGAAAGACTGAAAAGAAGGATACTCTGTATTTTTCTCTCTATGGAACTGTGAAACATTGAAGCCAAGTTGTATAGAAAACATTTGTTCACAGTAGATGAATGAGTGGAAGCCTACCTACACAATTAGATAATTAATCTCTTGATTTTAAGGTTTTTATATGGCTACATGGCAAATGTCACATTTGCATCTATATTTGTCATGCTAGAAGTAAAAAAAAAAAAAAAAAAAAAAAAAAGCCCAAACAACTAAACTGTTTATACATTTTCAGTAGCATGCCTCTCTACATTCTCTCTTCTACAGAAATACCTAACATCTTTTCAGAGGTAGCCTGAGTAATAGCTACATACCCTCATCTACATTAATCCCAAAGCAGGCATCTAATATTTGCCTATGATGTCTTCTGACTTTTGCCTGACTGCCATTCATTCTCTCCATACCCTCTCCCCAGGTTTTCAAGAGTGTCATGTTCTAATAGCAATCATGTCACCTCGTTAGTGTCCAACTCCTGCTATATTCATATTAATTGCAACAGGAACAGGCTCCATTACTGTATTGGCTTTTCATCCAGATTGTATTCTTTATTGGATATTCATACCTGTAACAGTGCTCTGGCATGGAAAATTGCTGAATTAATTTTGTCTTTTTGCCATGAATTCATAGGATCATAGAACCACAGAATGGTTTGGGTATGAAAGGAACTTAAAGCTCATCTGGTTTCAAAGCTCCTGCCATGGGCAGGGACACCTTCCACTAGATTGGGTTGCTCAAACCTCCATCCAGCCTGGCACTGAACTCTTTCAAGGATGGAGCAACCACAACTTCTCTTGGCAACCAGTTCCAGGTTCTTACCACCCTCACCGTAAAGAATTTTTTCCCAATATGTAATCTAAGTCTACCATATTTCACTTTAAGAACATTATCTCTCATCCTATCACTACACTCCCTGATAGAGTCCCTCCCTGTCTTTCCTGTAGGTGCTTTTAATTAATTTATTTCATATTTCATCTTCCCATGTCTTAACTACTTTATATACATACAAGGGTACATGTGGATGGACAAACAAATGTGTGCACAGACACACACACAGAAAGCTCATCTTCATTTAGGCCTTTCTCCAAAGTCTGGCTAACATTGCCTGACAGTCTCCTAAACAGATTGCCCTGGAAATTTGTTCAAGGTCCTGCCAAGGCAATACAACTCACTATACTAACAAAGATATATGAAAAGGGTTATAGTCACAAGATCATGACAATACACTCGATGTATTGTCCTTCCCACACATCTGCTCTGGCTCTTTAAGTGCTAGGAAAAGATACAACAGCTTGCTTTCTAGAAAGTATCAATACATTTACCTGGGGCACAAAGGAGCCAGGTATATCCTACAGGTTCCTCCTCACACTAGCTGTATGAATGGACTGTGGGGTAAAAATGCATTGTGAACCAGTTACCTGCCCATTGAAAAGTAGAAAATTAGATGGGAAGAACACAGTTGGCTACTCATTGAAACATTCCTGCAACAGCTGCAAGACTCAGTTCAGCAGATGTAAATGTGTCTGGGCCATGGTGGAACTAGGGAAGTAGAGTTCAGGAAATGGGAAAGACTGTCAGAGGAAAAAATATCACTCTTTCAACAACAGCCCAAAACAAGCATAAGAGAATGTTCTTATCGTGTACAGTCCTTGTGATACTGCTCTACAAACCTTCCCAGGGAGGTTTTGCAATCATCTAGAAGGTATTTCATTACCACAGAATTTGGCACAGCTAAATTTAGCAACCACTGCTCTGTAACACTTACAGTCTGAATAGAGACAGAAACATGCACAAACCCTGGTACTGTCACCTAACAAATTTTTACTGAGGATAAAATGTAAAATGTGAGGAGCTCATATTTAACTACAGCAATTTGTGCAGTGAGTATATACTCTTCTGTTAAATAGAAAAGGAAAAAGAAAAATGTAAGATACTGTTTTCTTCTGATTTTTTTAAAGGAAACTAGATTTTTTTAAAACCAGTGTCCTGAAAACATATTTATTCTCAGTCTTTATCTAGATCATTTTTGTTTCTAGATGTCAGAAGCTAGTGGTCCCCAAAGTCCTTCCTGTCACATATTCTTTCTCTGACACACAGGACAGAACAGGCAAAGTCTCCAAATTGGCAAGCTGAAGAGGGACGATTTGAGCAGCAATCAAAAGCAAGAATTTAAATTTTCAGTCAACACACTAGGAAAGTTCATTTATTAGGAAGTGTGTCCTACTAAATCAAAACATCTGGTAGCCTCAGTCCCAAATTAATTCGTTTAGTAAATCTTCAGAACATTTAAGTTCTCACATAGGAGCAAGAGGAGTGAATCACAATGTCTTAGCCAACATGTGCTGTCTATGTGGAAACTACTACAGATGAGTTGGCGCTGTCAGAGATATTCACAGCTGTGTAAGAAATGTTGCTAGTACAAAGAAAGACATAAGTATGGTATGTTGTCATTGCAAAAAAGTTATAAACTTCTTTACTGAAAAACACTGGTATAACATAAAATAATAAACCCTGAGTTTTTTTCAGCAACTGTCATCATGATAACAAAACAGTTATTGGTTTTTTTCTGTGAATGAAAGGTGAAGGGTGAAAAAAATACTCATCTGTTCTGAAATTGTTCAGGAAAGTATCTTACATTTTCCTCCACAAAAAAAAGAGGGGAGGGAATGCAAATGTAAAGCAATGTCAAACTACACACATTTAAGATTGTTCTTAGACATCAAAGTATTTATATTGCAAAGAGGTAACAACATGCAGATTTTAAGGCAAAAGCTCAGTTATATTCTTAAATATGGTTACAAAGCAAAGTTTTTTGTGCTTTTTATAAGCAAGGAATTCACATATTACATCTTCTAGCTGCTACTGGTCAGGGAATAAGGGGAGGGAAAACCTCCAACCTTGAACTAGTTAAAAGGTTTCAGAAAAAGGTCAAATAACAGAATGTGCACTTCTTGTCTCAAAGCCAATCACTCACACTCCTTAGCACTTTCAAGAAAATTGAGATTTGATTACTCATGTAAAACCTTTCCTAAAAAGTCTTTCAAGGAAGTTACTACTGGTATTATTTTTAAATTGCATAATGGTTGTGTGATCAAGTTGTCTAACCAAAAGAAAATGGAAATAATTGTAAAAGTTTGGAACATACAGCTCACAACAATCTCCTAATGGTACAATAGAAATTTTCAACCTAAGAAATTCACTGATGTTTTCTCTGAAGTGCAGGCTATAAAATCTCTTTTGTAATTATAAAAAAGATATGAATAAATAAATAAAATTAATATTTTAATGAAAAGGAAGCAACTTATGTGCATAAAATTAATGTATGCCTAATAAATTCTGTCTTAAAACCCTTCTTAAGTAAAAACCTTTAATTTTTACTGCATCATTGTAAGAACAAATCCATAAAGAAATATTGCAGGTTTAAACGTTTAAAACTTACCATACTAAATAAGATGATTATTTTTTTCCTTCTGTATACGGCATATAATTTCTTCTTAAATATTTTATAAATAAATTTGTTAAGATTTTTCTTTTTGGTGGAGCTTACCCATGATGGAATTAAAGCAGAGGATGAGGATTTATTTTCAATTAAAATTCAAAATTTATGATTGAAATGCAAAAATCAGGAAAGCAGAAGAAACATAGTTTAAAATGAGACTGATGGGTTTAGTTGCTGCAAGATGGAAGTTTCGTGTCATGTGAGACACTCTACCATATGCTGCCCCTCTGGAAAGTTCTGAAGGGTGAGCGCAGAAAGGTACACATCTCTCCAAGATCCTGTGACAGCTTCATGTGGGTGTATGGGAAAGGCATATTAAACAGTATTGTGGGCAAGAATGTGGAAAAAGAAATTCTGTCCTAGATCCTTGTGGTAATAATGAGAATTTATTTTATTTAACTAGCATTTACTTACAAATGTAAACATATGACTGTAGAAGCTTAAATTTAGATACTAGTATCTATGGATGTCTCCCACAGCAGAGGCTCTATTCAATTTCTAAAGCACAGGCAAGCAGTGTCACTTGGGGTGGCTTAGGACAGCAGTTGATAGGTAAGCCATGGGGTGTATAGGAGTGCTTTTCAGGAGTGGCTAAAGGAAACAGGACAGGATTTGTTTGGACATCTCAAATGACATGAGTGTGCTACTAGATGGACCACTGTGCACCTGCATGTGTGTGCGCTGCTCTGGTAGCATTATAAAATGAAAAACTATTAGTAAGCTCTCAATTACTGTATTCCACATGTAGTTGAACTGGTTCAGTGTGACTATTTGCTGACCAAGTTAAGGGTGAAAAAAAGTCACTGGATGACTGAAAATAACTTCAGAATTTCTAATTGTTAAATGAAGAAAACCCACCTGGGTCTATAAAACAAAAAAAACCCCAACACCATCAAACTAAAAAAATGCATTCTTCCTTACCATTATTAATCATAATTTTCTTAAATATGAGACTAATCCAGTCTTACTTTGCAGATTTTTGTCCTAAATGTCTAGTATTGCTTGGTTTATATTTTGTATTCTTCAGTTCTACATTTAGTTATAGATTCATTACTATAGTCTGCATTTTTTCCAGGTTTATTGCAAACATTTGGAAGATGGCACATAACTTTAATGGATCTAGCTTGTTTGGGTTACTTGTTTATGCTTTGAGTTTAATTTTGTGATTTTCTTCAGCACTGTGAGATTTTTCATACAGCTGTATTTCTAGTTCTGGACAGTGCTAGAAGTGGTTGTATCTGTCTTGGCCTCTTAACAACTTCAATTTACAGTAATCCATAACCAGCAGCTGGCACACCTATGTGTTGCCATTTTTCCTGTACAAGTCTGCAGTAAGCCTGCATCCATTTTTGCTTAGTCAGCCAATTGATCTGAACATAAATGCCCATGTGGAAGGAGACAAATCATTGCTAATAAAAATATTTTCTTTCTAAAGGAAACATTTCTCAATTTGATGTAAGAAATTTTATGGGGTTTTTAGAATTTTATGGCATGTCCAGATTAGAAAATGTATATATTTTCCTTTTTATAAAAGAAAATTTTAGTAGATGTACTTATAAATGTGCATATATATATGATTTTTTAGCTTGTTTTCTTTGTAGATTTTCATAGTCGGCTTTAGTGATTAGTAAATACAACTGAAGGCACAATCTTAACTCAGGCCAGGCTAGATCCCAAAATTTGACATGGTACTGTCCATCTATTTCCTATTCCAAATAAATGTTATTATTTTTGTTCTAAAACTATAATTTTCAAATGCAATCTCTTTCTTAAGCTGATGTAGATTTTTCTGTCTTTAGTTCTCTGCATAATACTGCCATAAACCAGACTGAGAAAGGACTGGTTTCTGGAACCTGACTGAGAAAATAGTATGTATTGATATAGATGTGGAATGATTTTTTTCATCAGTGCACACCAGCCTTTCCCAAGGCAAATGAACGCATTAACTGCTTTTATAAAAAATGTTTTTACAAAAAGACCTAATGTATCTCCAATGCACAAAAATACATCACATAACTTGGAAAGCTGAGGGTGTGAAGAGATTTCTAGCTTCACTGTAACAGTAGCCCCCGAACATGAATGCTTTCACGTTGCATGGTACCCAGCTGCTTGGACTTGTCGCATCTATAGATCCTGGAGTAATAAATGATATTAGGCACTGCTGCTTCCCTTCCTCCCACAGCAGGAGATTTGGGTGGCCCAGAAGTCACCATACCAGCTAAAAGGATGAAATTAAAAATCTTGTGAGCTGCATGTGGCTCAAAAGCCACAGTTTGGCCTCCTTTATCCAGCATGAAAGAACATAGCAGTTATGTAACTGCTTTATGAGATTTCATAGTGAGATCTTCCCAAACTGCGTAGAATAACCAGATATCTTTGTTACTGCTTTCCTGCACAGTCTACGTTTTCAACCTGAACAGCATCCATCAGAGTCACACAAACAGAATACATCATTTATCTATTGTTGGCATCTTTGAAAGCAGTTATAATTCTGAGTCCAAAACTGTTGTAAATTAGAATTTCCTTAATACATTGCATCAGACTTGCCAGACAGAAAACCCAGACATGAAAGCTTTTCTTTCCATTGAAAATGTTGTGCATGTGCTAACTTTATAATGGTTAAAGGCACAAGCTTCCCTGTAATAAAGCTAGCACAATGCATGGAGAAATTGCAGCCTAGAAAAGCTCTTTATACTTGTACCTTGATAGTTTAAAGGAACTCAAATGTGTTATTATTCTTTGTCATATAATAAAATTATATAATTTAATGTACAATAATCCACTTTTTATCAGACTTCCCTCCCTCCCTCAAAAGCTGGTAGAAAAGTGTTTTTAAATTTTTTTCAAGGAGGAAAAGGAACACATGTTCCAATATACCAAATATTTCAAAACAGTATTCAGACTTATGAGTTTTCCTGCAATATGTTTAGTAGGTCTAGATCTGTAGAAATTTGCAAAGATAGGAATTTACGAGACGGTAGTAGGTATGCTTTATTTACAGAAAAAAAGATTAGGATCGTGATGGGAGAAATAATGAATAAAGAGAATAACAGGAAAGATCCCCTATATGTATTTCTTAAGTAACAAAGAACAGCAAAGAAAAAGAGTTTATTTTGTTGTTTTGTTTTTCTTTTTTTTAAAAAAAGTATTTTTCCATAATCCTGTGCAATTAATTTGTGGAACTCATTTATCTGTCTGTGTCTGTCTACCTCTGGCTCAATCTTTATCTCTGCCTTTACCCTTGTCCCATATATTTATGGGTAAAGACAGTAATTTAAAAAATTAAACATTATAATTCTTGTAATGGTCATACAGAAGGATAATCTACAATTTAGATTAATACAAAGGCACAAAAGTTTATTGTTACTTTTTACAGTAAAAATGATCAGTTAGTTATTTGACATTAAATACAATTTATATTTTATTTTTTTCTAATTCTGTAGATTAGGTGACTTATGGGTGAAGAACTGGCTGAAGGTCAAAGCTCAAAGAGTTGTTGTGAATGGGGCTACACCTGGCTGGTGACCAGTCACTAGCAGTGTCAGTTCTAGGGCCAGTTCTCTTCAATATTTCTATCAATGATGTGGACACAGGAGTTGAATTCACCATTAGCAAGTTTGATAATGATACCAAACTGGGAGGTGCTGTTCACTCTCTTGAGGGACAAGATGCCTTGCAGAGGGATCCAGATTGATTGGGCCATTGGACAATGATTAACAAGTCCAAATGCCAATTCAGCACCTGTGACAGAGTAATGCTGGGCACAGACATAAACTGGGGGAGGAGTGGCTGGAGAGCTGCCCTGCAGAAAGGGATCTGGGGGTGCTGGTGGACAGCAGGATCAATAGGGGTCAGCAGTGGCCCCAGCAGCCAAGAGGGCAACCTGCATCCTGGGGGGCATCAAACACAGTATAACCAGCTGGTCAGAAGAGGCAATTATCCTGCTGTATTCAGTGTTGGTTTGGCCTCACCTTTAGTACTGGGGTGCAGTTCTGGCACCACAAATTAAGATGAGTGTTCAGGTCCTTGAATGCATCCAGAGGAGGGCAACAAAGCTGGTGAAAGGGCTTGAAGGCATGTCCTATGAGGAGTGGCTAGGGACTTTTCTGCTTGTCTAGTTTGGAGAAAAGGAGGCTGAGGGTTGACCTTGTTGCTCCCTACAGCTTCTTGTGGAGGTGATGTGGAGACAAAGGTGCTTATCTCTTCTCCCTGGGATCCAGTGATAGGATGCATGGGAATGGCTCAAAGCTGCATCAGAGGAGGTTCAGACTTGACATTAAGAAGCATTTCTTTACTGAGAGGGTGGTCAAACAGTGGAACGGGCTTCCTAGACAGGTGGCTGATGCCCCAGGCCTGTCAGCATTTAAGAGTCATTTGGACAATGCCTTTAACAACACTCTTTGACTTTTGGTCAGCTCTGAAGTGGTCAGACAGTTGGCCTACTGGTCATTGTACGTCCCTTCCAACAGAAATAGTCTAGTCTAGTCTAAATTGGTTTAGAATTACATAAATAGGAGCAAATTTTAAATCAAAATAGACACTTCAATTTTATTACAAGCCCATATATCCCATACAAAAAAGCAGAAAAAACAGGTATTCCTTACAACCTCAGCAAATAGCTTAAAAATACTTTCAAAAATACAACCCTGCTTTTAAACATACAAATGTTTTAATGTTTACATAAATATAAATTTTACGGTTTTCTAAATGCAACTTTCAAGTCTCTGAGCTTTTCTTCAACATGTGATATTATGTGGAAGTAGAGCCAGATCTTTAGTTTAAAGGAAAGCTACACAAATTCAAGAACAGTTTTGCCCAGAGCAATTTATAAATGTGCAAACCAAATTATCCATCTGGTTGCACCTTGTCAACTAATTTTCATCTGATACCATAAACAGAACTAACAAGTTTTTTAAAAAAGATTGTGTTTTCTCATGTCTACCCAAAATACATTAGCTCTACTTTGGGTAACAGTCCTCAGGGAGACAAATAAGGAGTTCCCACATTACTGCTTAGAAATTTTCCACCACCAGCAGTTTACCAATGTAAATATGTTTCAGATAAATATAATTTTAAAAGGTCACTTTGAAAATATTTAAACCAAGTCTCTGATATTTTTTATTTTCACACTCCCCTCCCCCCCCCTCCCCCCCCCCCCGCCCCAGCCATTTTCAGTTATGATCTCCAGAACTGCCTGAAATTCCCACCTGGAGATTCTGTAACAGTGAGGAAAACACTTTGGTCTAAAGATGGTTACTACTTTCATCAATCACTATCACAAATCAACACATTATCTTACCTGCACAATGACTTGCCGTACAGCTCCTCAGACACCCAGGAAAACCACCACCAAACGTGCTGGTTATGCACACAGGTGCAGCCCTGGTCACCAGTTAGACCAAAGCTGTAACTATAGGGCAAACTTGAATTTTATCCTTATATTGGAATTATAATTTAAAAGGTAGACCAAAGCTGTAACTATAGGGCAAACTTGAATTTTATCCTTATATTGGAATTATAATTTAAAAGTCATAGATTACTACAGGGTAATTATGAAGTCGTGTGGTGAGACAAATGATAATGAACTTACTTGAGATTATTAGGGCTTGTATTTGAGACTGGGTCATTCTATTATTTCTGATGAGGTACTCTATGGAAAATTTTCTTTTCTCAATTTATTTACAAAATTTCAAAATATAAATTATTTTGACAACATTATTTACTACTGTATTTTCATATACCAGTAAAATTATAATTAATAAATGGTAGTGCTAATATCTACCATACCTCTATGCAAATAGATGCATGGTATGCAATAAGGTACACTGTCAAATAACAAACTACCTGCTGACCGCAACTGTCTTCTGAAAGGTGACTGAATGAAAAAAGATTGCAAATAAAGCTACTATATTTAAAATATATTTTTTAAAAAAGAAGTCTATCTTTAATTTGGATGGAAGGTAGCTTTTTTAATTATCAGCAAATAATCCAGATGAATATTTGAAATTTAGTAGTTAAACTTCTATATTTTTCAAAAAAAAAAAAAACCAGGAGAGACAAAATATCCTAAATCAGAAATTTTTCACCCAAATACCAGAGCCATTGACTTCAGTGCAATGTGCTGATATAGTAATGACTAAAGAACTTTCTTTCAGAGATGTACTGAATTTTGCTGACTGCATATGCAGCTTTAAAATTGTATTTAATCTCTTAGTTCTTTGAAGAACAGAACAGCATAATAAAATTCAGAATAACTTTCCTTAGATTAAATTTGTTAATTTTTGAAACAACAGAAATATATTTTTTATATCTTTGGTAAGCTATGGTAAGTTGTTGGATAACACCCTTTATTGATCAGCATAACGAAAAAAATCTTTTATAATGTGATATAGTCATTAATGGTACTACATTTAATATTTTATTGAATTTATTATTTACTTTCCTGAAACATTTTAATAAAGCTCATATAATGACAGCTTGATAACATGTTAGCATTTCAAAATACTCACCTGATTAAAAATTGTATGTTAAATGCATATACTTCCCACAACATTAAATTAATCCTTTTATATAAAACACTTTAATAACAAGAGTTTAAACTGATGTTCTGTAGAGGAATGAAGGCAGTGGGTTGATTGGCATTGATGGTATGCAGCTGTGGCCTTGCCTTGAAGGCAGTGGGTTGATTGACATGGATGATGTGCAGCTGTAGCTTGTTCCTGGGAAGTGGTTAAATAGCCCTGAGGCTGGTGGGAGAGGGAGTTGGGTGGAACAGGAGTAGTGTGGTCTGACTTCTGGAGGATGGCTATACAACATGGACAGTAGAATCTGACTGATGCTAAAAACCTTGTTGCAGCCTACTAGTTTGTTGTGCCTGTTTATAGAAGGAAAGGTACTTAAAATCTGTGTTGTGTATTTTAAGTAATTTGAAATCATAATTAATTTTTAAATGTAGCCCTATTTATTATTTGAATGATAGTAAAAAATACAGTAGGTAAGTTTCTTTTGGTTTGTTTGTTTCTTTGCTTTATTGCTATTAAGATAAACATTACACCATTACAATTATTTAGGTAATTCATTTTTCTTATAACAGATGTGTGTTACTATGTAAGAGAGGTATTGATGAATGCATATATGACATGAGTATTCCTTATATTAAATATGTTGAGAAAGATATTCTGATAATCTTTATATTATCAACTGTGGTGATAATTACAGTAAATGAAGGATCACAATTGGTACCTCTTTATTGGATATGGCATTATTTGAGTATTAAAGTTCCTAGCTAGATACTACAGATACTACTGTATCCATGAGAATTAGATATACAGGAGATGCAGACTGAATACTGAGGTATCTCCAAGGTAAATACAATAAATATACTGAAATATGGAGTATATCTTGTCCAGAAATATTTTTGTTTCCTGGGTTTTGGTAGCTTGTTTTTTTCTGAAGATTTGCAGTTAAATTATTTGCAGACTGTACTAAAAACTAATCCAAATACATCCTTCACCATATATAGAACTGACTAGTTTATCCCAATAGGCAATGAAAAATAGGTTTTTTAAATGTTCATCTCTTCCTACATCTGTACAGTATAGCATGGCTATAATACTCTTTTAATCCCCTTGGGCTAAAGGGAGCCTGTGTCAGAGAGCCAACCCTCATGCCTTTTAAGAATACCATTCTAATTGTTGATGCCACTGTCAAATCTTTTGGTATAGTTCAGGTAGGTTCTGAGCATATCTATGCCATCAGGCTTATCTTTGTTTATGCTAGGGATTTTTTATTATTGATCAGCACTGTTATGCTTTCTCGGAGTTCTGTACATAAATTTTATCTACATCTGATTTTAGGCATTGAAGAAAGATCTCTGAATTTTAGACAAAATGGTATGTGACAGTGTTCCCACTGGAACTTCAGAGCTGTAACAAGGAGCTACAGTCAGCCTTTGATATTTCAGATGATAGGATTATGCCTAAGAAAACAAGGTAGCCAGAGAAACTATAATGCCATAACTTTCTCTTCCATACAAGGTACCAAGTCTTGGGAGCAACTGCACTAAAATATTCCCCAGGGTCTACAGATAACAGCTTTCAGTTTTCGTGGTGTATACATTGCACACAGGGTATTCAAAAGTGTGCATGCATGGTGGGTGTGGAAGGAAAGAGACCTCTTGCAAGCATGGATATTTTCCAAGCAATTTTAAAAATGCTCCTGTACAATATTTCCAAACTAAATAATTGAAAGCTATTTTTATCTTGGTTTTCTTTCCAAGAAAAAATATTGGTAATAAGATAAAAGAACATTGTTTTGCTTGTTTGCTGGGCCATTTTTTATTGCTCAGTTTTAATTTGAGGCAGGTGATATGGATTCACATTTCAGAGTGGGCTGGAATGAAAAAAAAAAAAAAACCCATTTTCATGGGCTTATTGAATTGTTTAAATCAGAAAAGACCTTTAAGATCAGAGTCCAACAATTACCTTGATACTGCCAAGTCCACCATGAAAATGTCCCTAATTGCCACATCTAAACATCTTTTAAATAGCTCCAGGGGTGGTCATTCTACCATGTTCCTGGGCAGCCTGTTACAACACTTGATCACCCTTTCAGTGAAAAAAAATTTTTTCCTAATATCCAATCTAAACCTCACCTGGTAAAACCTGAGGCCATTTCCTCTTGTCCTATTGCTGGTTAGTTGGGAGAAGAGACAACACTCACCTCAATGCAGTCTCCTTTCAGGTAGCTGTAGAGAGCAATAAGGTCTCCCCCGAGCCTCCTCTTCTCCAGGCTAAACAACCCCAATTCCCTCAGCTGTTCCTCATAACACTTGTGCTCTAGAGCCTGCACCAGCTTTGCTGCCCTTCTCTGGATGTGCTCCAGCACCTCAATGTTTCTCTTGCAGTGAGGGGCCCAACACTGAACACTGCATTCGAGGTGCAGCCTCACCAGTGTCTAGTGCAGGGGGAAAATCATTATTTTGGATACAAGCCAAGATGCTGTTGGCCTTTTTGGCCACCTGGGCACACTGCTGGCTCATGTTCAGCCACCTGTCAACCAGCACCACCAGGTCTTTTTCAAGCCATCTTCCCCAACCCTGTAGCACTGCGTGGGGTTGTTGAGTCCCAAGTGTAAGACTCTTAATTTCTCCTTGTTGAACCTCATACAATTGGCCTCAGCCCACTCTGCAGAGCCTTCCTACCCCCAAGCAGATCAACGCTCCTGCCTGACTTGGTGTTGCCTCCAATGACCTTGAGGAAATGGCCTCAAGTTGCACCAGGGGAGGTTTGATTGGATATTGGGAAAAAAAAATTCACCAAAAGGGTTGTCAAGCATTGGAAAAGGCTGCCCAGGGAAGTGGCTGAGTCACCTTCCCTTGTTTAAAAGATGTGTAGATGTGGTGATTAGGGGCTTGTTTAGTGGTGGATCTGGTAGGGGTACGTTAAAGGTTGGACTCTATGATCTTCAAGCTCTTTTCAAACCTAAACAATTCTATGATATCTGAGACAAAATTAAGATAAAATGTATAATGTGTCCATATATAAACAAAAATTAAAATTAAAAAATCTTCCAATACCTTCAGTGAAGTTCTGTTTTGCAACAGGAACTCAACAGCTGCTAAAGGCATTAAAAAAATCTTCTTCTGGGCTAGTGGAAGTTTGCACAAATTAGAGAAAGTTTTATTCAATAAGCTATTTTTATATTTATTTATTTAGCGGGGGGGGTTTTGGGTGTTTTTGGTTTGTTTTTTTGTTTTTTTTTTCCCAGTTACTTTTTTATGGCATTATCCCAGTGTAATTTAGTGAATAATATAGCTGTTTTTAAGAAAATCATGACTATTTAGAAATGCAACTGTTATCTGCGGGCTCCTAAACTGATTTACTAAGTAAAGGAATTACTATAATAGATCATAAAATCCTGAAATTGATAGTGGATAGCACAATCCCGTTAGCAGGGCTGAATTATGAATATGAGTGTGTATATATGTGTATGTATATATATAAAAACATATACATATGTAAATTATTGAAAATTAAAAATTTAAGCATAGAATTATAAACAAAAATATAAATATATATTTACATTAAGAAATTAACATGTTTTTACATCTTATCTATAATTTTTTCTATTATATGTGTGTATAAAATGGTTAACCTATGTGAATTCTAGCAATATAAATAATATAAGGATTTCTCTAGTCCTGTTGTAGCTCACTTGCACTGAAAGAAAAGCCAGATAATCCAGAAAGTGATGTACACAGTTGTGTCCCCTGTTCTATGTTACACAGTTAGAGAATGAGGCAATTGTTTGAGAATGTGGTCCTTAACCATCTGGTTTTTCAGTACCTTAATATAAGCTTTCCTCCCACAGAGTATTTGATGGTTTTTTCCCATTTGTTATCTGAGAAAAATCTCTTAGAAGTCAATTAATTTTGCTTATACATTGGATATGTAAAACTATGTTCAAATTAGTTTCATTTTTTAAACATGTGACAAAAGGTTGTGAAGCTTGTTTTAATGTTTTAACTTACGTTTTCTGTTTATTGTATGAATTTGTCTATTAATAAACATGATGTCTGTATAGATAATTCACTCTCTTTTGGGGACAAGTTATCTACAGAAAAAACGGAGTACCATCTTTGGAGAAACTGAGTCCTCTAGCATGAATTCAGTTTTCTAAAGGCAAAAAACTGCTGCAAAGGTTGTTTTGAAAAATGGTGGTACCAGCTACAAAGACAAGTTTCTGATGGCAATTCATAAATTGTTCATAGAAAAGGCCATGCATAGGTTGCTAGAGATTTGGGATGTCAACAGTATTTGGAAGATTAAAAGCAGGAGTTGCTTTGTCCTATGACTGTGAAATGGTAACAGGCTAGGTGTATATACCAACAGAAAAGGAAGCTCTGCAATGGCTGTATCAAGATTAATATTCACTGAAAGAGAGGAGTTATGGGCAAAAATATTATCTGATTGTGTATGCAAAGACTGTATCTAACTGTATTTCACAGGCAGGCAGATCGAGAATGCTGTCATCCTTATTTCTAAAACCCCTAACTTTTGAACTCTGACATTCTTTTAACATATTTTTTAAATATGCATGTAATGTATAATGCATATATGTAGAAAAGGCAGTTCTGACAGTAACATGTTCTCACTTTATCTGCTGTTAACTATTTGTTTTCTCAGAAAACTGATCAAACCCAAAAACATTTCAGAATTTGCAACAGAAGTGAATTGACATTCTTTTAAGAGTCTTAATTCTTACTTTTTGTTACTTTTAAAACATTAATCTGTTCCAACTGATTTTATTTTCACTTGCATTTATATACTACATTCTTGTTTGTGATTGTGTGACAGGAAAGGGAAATCAAATACATAAAAATGTTCAATTTATCTCTGTTCTGCTCTCTCAGATATGGTAAAAGGTGATGGTTTCAAAGGATCTATTTCTCTTACAAAGGTGTATTTTTGTTATTACAAAGATGATCTGTAGTTTCAGGACAAAACTATTTAAAATTCATTTTAATCCAGCTCCTAGGAGTATCAATCAGAAATGACATTTTATTTGTATTTCACCTAAATATTGTCATATGCCATTTTACTTCAGCAAGCAGATGGTGTAGTGTTTAGTTCTCAGGTGTTGGGAATGTTGATGGACTCATCATCTTTGGCACGCTTTGTGTTGTACTTTTTAAGGAATAGCATGTTACACTAATTGACAGAAATTACACATTTCAGCTATGCACCCAATTCTCAGCACAGAGTGATGCATTAAATAAAGCTAGTGTTTCACTAACTTAATTAGCAACCTTAGCTTTCTGACAGTCTGAGAGATTTAAGGTCAAGAAGCATTAGTTATTTCATGGATTTGATTTACCTGAACTTTGCCTGTTTAAGACTAAATGTCTGAGATCAATTTTATTTTAATATGTAAAATGTGTACATTGTCCAGGCAATCCTGGAGATTTATATCTGTACTAGTAAGAACATATTGTAGCTGCAGAAAAAGTGCTTTTTGTGTATCTTTAATCAGTGTGATATTAGAACCTATAAGAAAGGGAAGTTACAAAATAACTGTTGTGGTTTTTAGTAACCCAACTTTTGATACAGTAAGCCCTGTTTTTCCTTCCTCTGCTAGGTGTGTCCATGACATCTCAGACTTAAGCAAACTATTATATCGCTCAAAGTACAGAATGAACTCACTTCCACTTGAAGAATGTTCTTATTGATAAAATAGTTCCTACTTTCCCACAAACACATACTATCTGAAGAGAACAGCTGAGCATAAAAGAAGTTTCAATCACTTGTTTAGAAAGAGTCATCACTGATTTTATATGCAAGATTTTTGGCCAAGAGACAGCGGTATTTAAACAGTGAAACATAAAATATGAAATTGCACTAAACAAAAATAATAGAGATAAAATAAGACTATGTTACTGCTTCATAATGCTATCCAAGAGTTCATTTACTCAAAAAGAGATGTAGGATAGGACACTTCCAAAAAACATTGAAATCTTTCTAAGTGAAGGGTCATTTTTGAAAGGAATAACTGTCAATTTATTGGAAGCGCAACCTTGAAGGTTCTTATTCAATCAGGTCAACCTGTGTTGTACATATTTGCTCAGCATATAACAATTTAGGTGGCTGGGTTTTTTTTAGCTACAATCACTTAACTGTATAATAAATCTGTGTTCACCACATAAACAAAATAGTCTTTACAAAAAAGAATAGGCAGAATATTAACCCTTCAGCATGTAACTTCTAGATCTGTATTAGGACAAACTCTGAAGCTCTTTAATTATTCATCTTTCCTAACCTGATAAATTTATTGAGCATAGATTGCTGTGCTGTTTGGAACAAAAATAAAAAACTGAAAAGCTGTGTGACTTTTTCAGATGATAATCTACATATTAGTGAATGTAGTGAAAGTATCCACTGATAAACACAATTGTTCTCAGACACCTGAATGATGTTTTTTTAAAAAAGGTATTTGGCAGAAATAGACTAAGTAGACTAGAAAAGAGAAGATGAGTGAGCAGAAGCTGAGCAGAAAAGATGTTTAAAAAAAAAACAGAGGAGGAAAAAAACATTGAAAGGCATGATACACAGCACTGTTTACACCAAATCTAAAAATGAGAGGAAAAAAATATTTTCTCTGTCTAGATAGGCTGCTAGAGAGGACTCCAAGCATGTTCTGAAAGCCAGATTTCTTGTTGAAGTCACTATGCAGTTTAAACTCCAATTGATTTCAAGAAAAGTATGCATAGCTGCAAAAGCTGAATTAGAGCTTTAAGATTACTTAGCTATTAATTCAGACATACAAATTACTAAATAAAAATTAGAATTATTTTGGTATTGGGTTTGGTTTTACCATTGTAATGTAAAAAAAATTTTCCATGGTAACTTTCCAGCTACCCCCAAAATATTCCTTAGCAATATTACTAAAAAGGTCCCAAATTTCTTCACTTTATCTTTTTAATTTGAGATTACAATTTTGAAAGGATTTTATTGCAAGTCTATAGAAAATGCATTGGAGTCTGAGACAGCAAAACAATGTATTCAGGCGTTAAGAATGTCCAGTTAAATGGTATTACCGGGTGAGATAAAAGGAAAGAAAGAAATTCAGTTTGAGTCTTTGTTAATATTACCAAGAATAATGCATCAATGTCTATAGGAAACAACAGGAAACTAATACAGTTTTGGATTATTTTTTTCTCATACTTGCTTAGAGTCTAAAATTGCCATTAATATATAGATATATAATTTTACTAAGGCCTCTCCAGTGTGATTCCAAGGTGCTCAATTTCAACATGCTCTTAACTTAGAGGATTTGAACAGTCTATACAAGTCAATATGACTAAAGATTCTTCAAAGTAATTGCTATTAATGATTCATTTTTTCACAGCATAAACCAGTTTCAAATGTGGAATACATTTTGTGTGACAACAAAAAGAAAATAAGAAGATGTTTTTGTTTGTAATGTAATATTCAAAAGTTCTGCCTGGCCCCTTTATAAAGTTCTTCTGTCGTATATGTATTTTCAATCTATTCTGTAATAAATAACTAGATTTGAAAACATCACAATCTCATTAAGTTTTCTTGAATATTTGTTAACAGTGTGTATATACTATCTGCTTCTCCTTAGTACCTGTTGAATGGACAACCAGTTCATAGAATTAACACATGTATGAAATCCACATAGAGGCCAGTACAGCTTGTGGTGGTACAGCTGGAATGTAGTGTCTTTCCTCCCTTACTAGTTTTTTTTTGTTTGACTGAATTATTATTCCAGTTTCCCTTAAAGAACTTCCCTTCTAAGAATAATACCTCATGAACCTTCATGGCTTTTTCTTTTCATGAGGATGAAGAACAATGGGATGTTACACAGATGTATCAAAAACTTCAGATTCTTCTAATTTTTCAAAACACTTTCTAGTTAAAGTATTTGGAACACATGCTTCTTTATATTAGAGCTAAAATATCTGGAAAGATTAGCATCCAAGTATGACTGAAGAAGTTCTGTTTACACTTGTACTGATCCAAAGCTGTGTATTTTATATGTCAGCAAAAATATCAGAAGTTAATCTAACTATACATTAGTTTTCTTAATACTTATCACATATTACTGTTATTGCATATTAGGCTCAGAAACTGCAGCTGTAGACCAAGACTTGACAATTTCAGTTGTGGTAAAAGCAAAAGAACAAAAACCCCTTTTTTGTACTCCTGGAAAATCCCTGGTATTGGGGGTGATAACTTTGAGGGGGGAAGCTTTGTGTAACAATGGCATAATTCTCAAAAAATATGTCGTATTGTTTCATTTTTTTAATAATAAACACAATATTTTAAATATATTTTCCATGAAAAGGAATAACATTTTGTAAAAGAGTAAGTGCTCCTAACAGAACAACATTTAACCAAATGTTTAATAGAAAAAAAAGTAAGTCTTCTGGAGACACAAATCTCTTCCTCTGTTCTCGGAGACCTTTGAGTATTTCAGAGTTTTCAAGAGCTGATAAGAATTTTAGGATCCTGCTTATCAAGTCTAAGTGCCAAACAAGACCAAACACATGGCTAAAATCTACTCTCCTTTACAACCTCTCATTTAAACTTTTTTCGATAGTATTACTGCTGTGAATTAGCTAATGCATTTTTAATCCAAAGGGAGGAAGATGATGTTGGAATTCACCAGTGCAGTGAAGCAGACTCTGTTTACCCTGCTGTTGCTGAAAAGCTATAAAATAAAAGGTTCTTTGTAAATGTAAAGTAATATTACAGCTGATATGTCAAGTGGATTTGCGTAATGAAACTATTTAAATACATTAAGTAAAAACCAGAGGTAACAATTTGCTTTTAAATATCTGTGGAAGAACATTGCAAAACATTTAGTCAGCACTAAAGATCTGTATCAAATACTCTTCCTACAGTCACATTGTAGAAAATATGTCTTAAGATGTCTGTACATTTCCTTAGTCAGTAAAATTTTATCAAATATATCTCTGTGCACTAAAATAAAACATAGGTTCTACTGGAGTTCAGGATCCTGTGACCAGAGAGCAGGGATAAAAGTAGAATCACATGCCTGGACTTCAGGAGAGACGACTGGTCTCTTCAGAGGTCTCTTCAGCAGTCTCCTTGGAAGAATCCTGTGGGATACAACCATGGAGGGAATAGGGTCCAAGGGAGATGAATTATGTTCAAGGATCACCTCAAAGAGCAGGAAGTCAAGCCAAGGTGGCAGGAGGCCTACAAGTATGAACAAAGAGTTCCTGACTAAACTCAGACATGAAAAGAAGTATACAAGAAGTGGAAGAAGGGTCAGGTAACCTGGGGGGGAATATACAAACACCGTCTGAGAGTACAGTAATGGAGTCAGGAAAGCCAAAGCCCAGCTGGACTTGAATCTAGCAAGGGATGTGAAAGGCAACAAGAAAGGTATCAAGAGGTACATCAGCTGTAAAAAAAAAAAAACCCAAAAACCAAAACAAAACAAATTAGGAAAATGTGGGCCTACTGCTGAATGCAGCAGAGCTCTGGTGACAGAGGACACAGAAAAGGTTGAGGTACTCAGTGATGACTTTGCCTCAGTCTTTCTTGGTAACACCAGCCTTCAAAAATCTTAAGCCCTGGAGATAAGAGAGAAGGTCTAGAGCAGGGGTCCTCAATCTTTTTAACCAGGGGGCCGGTACATGGATGCAGTGGCAGGCCGTCATCTGCAGTCCCTTGGTTTCCCCCCCCGCAACCCCCAGTGGGGGGGGGGGGGGGGGGCGGAGGGGTTCTGTAAATACCGGGGGCCGCATTGAGGACCCTGGGGGGCCATATCAAGCCCGAGGACCATAGTTTGAGGACCCCTGGTCTAGAGCAAGGAAGACTCACATTTTGTAGAGAAGGCTTAGGTTAGGGAACACTAGAACAAATTGGACAAAAACAAGTCCAAGGGACCTGCCTGGACTCACCCACAGGGGCTGAGAATGTTGGCTGATTTCATTGTGAAGTCACTCTCAATTACCTTTGAAAGGTCATGGCAGTTCATTGCAGGAAAAAAGCAATCATCACTCCCATCTTCAAGGGGAAGGATCTAGGAACTACAGACAAGTCAGCTTTAGCTCAGTCCGTGCAAAGGTGTTGCAGCAATTAATCCTGAAAACCCTTTCCAGGCACATGAAGGACAACAAACTGATCAGGAATAGTCAAAATGGATTTATGATGCTGAAGTTGTGCTTAGCCAACCTGAAATCTCTCTGCCATGAGGTGACTAGCTTGGTGGATGAGGGGAGAGCAGTAGATCCTGTTTTATCTTGACTTTCACAACGTTTTTAACACTGTCTCCCATAACATCCTCATAGAAAAGCTGACATCGGTTAGATAAGTGGACAATGAGATGGATTGAAAACTGGCTGAACATCTGCGTTCATGAGGTTTGTGATCAGAACACAACATCCAGCTGGAGAACAGTCACTGGGGTTACACCCCAGAGTATTGATATTGTGCCCAATATTGTTTAAGCTTGTCTTTAATTATCTGGATGATGGTCCCCACAAAACTAGGAGAACTGACTGATACATCAGATGGTTGTACTGCTATTCAGGAGGGTCTTGACAGGCTGGGCAGATGAAGAGAAGAAACTCATGAACTTCAACAAAAGGAAATTTCGAACCTGGCACCTGGAGAGGAGCAACCCCATGCATCAGTGCATGCTAGGGACCAATAGGCTGGAAAGTACCTTTTCACAGAAGGGCCAGAGGGTCCTGGTGAATAAATTGAATATGAGCCAGAAACACATGTGTCCTTGTGTCAAAGGTGGCCCCCAGCATTAGTAAGAATGTTGCTAGCAGGTAAAGGAAGACTATTCTCCTCTACTCAGCTTTACCAAGGCCACATCTAGCTTGCTGGATCAGATCCTGGACTCCCCAGTACAAGAGAGGCATGAACATATTGGAATGAGGCCAGCAAAGGGCCACAAAAGGTGATAAAGGGCTTGGAGCATTATTCATACAAGGAAAAGCTGATAGTCCTGGGCCGGTTCAGCTTCAAGAGGAGAAGACTCAGGGAGATTTTATCTCTGCATATAAATAGCTAATGGAGTGTAGTAAAGAAGAGTGAGCTAGGCTTCTCTTTGACAGGACAAGAAGCCATGGGCACAAATTGAAATTCCACCTGAACATAAGTATTTTTCACCACCGATACATGGGTTAGATTAAACAATTTAACAGATTGCCCAAAGAGGCTGTAGAGTCTCTGTCCTTGAAGATATTAAAAACTCAACTGGGCACAGTCCTGGACAACCTGCTCTAGTTGACCCTGCCCTGAGCAGAGGAGGTTGGAATACATGATCTCCAGAGATGCCTTCCAGCCTCAGCTGTTCTGTATTCTGGGACTGCAAACATTGAAGTTGACTCTGAGTAGCAGACTGAGTAAGATGACCTCCAGAGACACCCTTCAACCTACATTATTTTGTGATTCTAAAATTAAATTTTTTGAATAATTTTGAAAATAGTGAAAAATGTAAGAATAAAATAGTTACATTTCATTTTTTGATTCTTTTTCTTCTCCCTGTTTTTGAAGTCTGGGATTGTGTGAACAAATCTGTGTTTCGTTTAAGATATTATTAGTTTAACCTATTGGCTATCAGGTATTTCCAAAGGAAGTCTGTATTTTTGTGTTAAGTGCAGTCAATTTTACCTATTCTTACCAAAACTTTCAAATCAGTAACAAAAATCCCAGTAACCTAACCTGGAACTTGATCAAGAACTCCGTAAAAAGGGCCCTAACAGTAATGTTGGCTTTATTTTTAATGTTGCCTCCATTCTCCATTTTGAGTAAAAGTAACATACTGGCACACATTCATGTACCTGAAGACTGCATATACATATATATATATATATATATATGTATGTGTGTGTGTGTAATTTTTACCTGACTAGATGAAATGGTAAAATTACATTTAGATTAACAGATAAAGTACTATTCATGATAACTGAAACTGTGCTAAAAATCAGTCATATCAAGGGCTCCATTTCATAAAGCACTGTGTAAATGCAAAACAGGTGATTTTTTTTTTTTCTCATTAAAAGCTTACAGATTAGGTACTCATAAATTTATGGCTGCGCTGAAAAGGACTGAAAGAAGTTCAGGTTTCTGCTAAGATAGAGTTAATTTTCTTTTCAGTAGCTGGTACAATGCTGTGGTTTGGATTTAGTATAAAAATAATGTTGATAATAAACTGATGTTTTTAGGTTTTGCTACATAAAGTTTATACTAAGTCAAGGACTTCCCATTTTTTTAGGCTTTGCCTGCAAGAAAGCTAGAGGGGCAGGAAGAAACTGGGAGGGGACACAGCCAGGGCAGCTGATCCAAACTAGCCAAAGGGATATTCCATACCATAGAATGTCATGCTGGGTATATAAACTGGGTGGGTTGGCTGGGGCTGGCCAATTCCTGGGGACTGGGTGGGCATGGGTCAGTGGGTGTTGAGCAGTTGTACATCATGTCTTGGTATTTTTTCCCTCCTTTTCCTTTTCATTGCAATTGTTGTTACTGTTGTTTTTAATGTTATTATCTTTTATTTTAATTTAGTTATCAAATTGCTCTTATCTCAACCCAAAGGTTTTACCTTTTCCCTGACTCTCCTCCCCATCTTGGGGGCTGGGGTGGGCAGGGAGCATGAGCAAGCAGCTGTGTGGTACTTAGTTGCTAGCTGGGGTTGAACTATGACAGTCCTTTTTGGTGCCCATCCTCGGGTATGAAGGGTTGAGACAATGACAGATCTGACTAGGGTGTGTTAAAACAAATTTTTTATAAGTATCCATTATATTGGTTTATAATCACTGGCCACAATGCTGATTTCTTTGCTCTCAAAATTGCTGCCAACGACCTCAGGGTTGCATTACGTATTTTACTTTCTGTATGTGTTCCCGGTGATGCTGTTTATCGTCCTTGGGGCCTGGGCTAAAATTATCATTGTGTTGTACTATATAATGCTGGCTTCTGATATAACAGATTTGCAGGTCATGAAATTAATCTGGTCTGTGTACTCAGCATTGCCATCACCCTGTACTTTGGGTGTCATTTGATGGGAATTATTAATAATTACACCTCTTGCCTTTTCCTCTCAGAAAGCCAGTCTATGGAGGAGACATCATTCTACATCTTGTCCTTCCCAGCCAGGTTAACTACAGTAGCATTTGAGAATGTTGAAAACTTTGAAAGTCCTCAGGATGTTGAAACCGGCATGATCCTATTGCTGTGAATGCTCAATGTGTTCCTTTTCAGTTTCTTAGGCATTGCCAGTGAGAAGGCTGGAGAGGCACAAAAAATTGGGAGGGGACACAGCTAAGGCAGCTGACCTGGAATAGCCAAAGGCATATTCCATACCATAGAATGTCATACTGAGTATGCAGACTGGTGGAAGGGTTGGTTAGGTCTGGCCAATAGCTGCTCAGAGACTGGGTGGGCATCAGTCAGCAGGTGGTAAGCAATTGTATTGTGCATCACTTCTTCTTTTTTCCTTTTTAATTTTATTCCTCTGTCCCCCTCCCTCTCTTCAGTATAACTGTTATTATTTTATTTTATTTCAGTTATTAAATTGTTCTTATCTCAACCCTCAAGTGTTACCTTTTTCTTGATTCTCCTCCCCATCCTGCTGGGGGCAGGGGTGAGTGAGCAGCTGCATGGTACTTAGTTGCTGGCTGGGGTTAAACCACAACATCGTCATACACAATTATGACTGTGCTGAAAGGGACGGAAGGAAGTCCCTTTATAACCTTTAAATAAGCAAAATGGATTTGGCATGCAAGCACATGATCATCTCATCTGTGGTGGGTTGACCTTGGCTGGCGGCCAGATATGCACACAGCTGCTCTCTCACTCCCCCACCTCAAACAGGAGAATCTTGCAGGTCAAGGTAAAGATGATGAGATCACTTACCAATTTACCATCACAGGTAAAACAGAATAATCTTGAAGAAATTTAATTTGTTGCCAATTAATTCATTTTTGGATAGTAAGGAGAAAAAGAAAAAGTAAATTTAAAACAATACCTTTCTCACACATTCCCAGACTTCACTCCTTCATTCTCAACTCCTCTGCCTCTCTCCCACCCCAAGCAGCACAGGGAGGGATGAGGAATGGGGGCTGTTACAGTCAGTCCATGATAGCTCCTCTCTGCTGCTCCTGCCTTCTCACACTTTTCCCCGGCAGCAGCATGGGCTTTCCAGAAGCCACAGTTCCCTCAAGAAATACACAGCTACTGTGAAGTGAGGTCCTCCACAGGCTGCAGTGTGGATATCTGCTCTGGCATGGTCCTCCTCAAGGGCTGCAGGGAAACTGACCTTTGCTCCACTAGCTGCAGTGGAACCTCTGCTCCAAGATCTGGAGCATCTCCTCCCACTCCCTCTCTGACCCTGATGTCTGCAGGGCTGTTTCCCACACTTTTTTTCCTCACTCCACACCACCTGCGCGTTTGCTGCTTCTTAACTATGTTTTCCCAATGGTGTCCCACCCGTGGCTGACAAGCTCACCTGTGCCCCGTGGTGGGTACATTGGAGATGGCTGGAACCAGCTGTCTCCATCATGGGCAGCCCCTGGCCTCTTAACAGACGTCACCCTACAGCCCTTCCTCTGCTAGTACCTGGATACCTACACATCACCTCTACAGAGAAGCAAGCAGAATTAAAGACTGACTGGACCTTAGCCTCTGCTTCCCTTGTATATTAAACCAATGCCACTGATGCCCAAGTGTTAGGCTCTACAACCAGTATAAATTAAAAGAAAACATTTGTACCTTATTGGAAATGGTGGAAGAACAAATAAACTAATGCACATGTGTGAGATGCAAAAGCATGCAGATGCTCTTCTACCTCTGTGGAATTTATAGTTCAAGCTCAAGTTTTACCAAAAATAATGCACTCAGAAATCATACTGTTCATAGCTGTCCTGGTTTCAGCTGGGACAGAGTTAATTCTTTTCTTAGTAGTTAGTACAGTGCTGTGTTTTGGTCATGATGTGAGTACAATGTTGATAGGACGCTGATGTTTTCAATTATTGCTGAGTGATGTTTATGTTAGATCAAGAACTTTTTGATTTCTTGGGCCCTGCCAGCAAGAGGGCTGGAGGGTCACAGGAAATTGGGAAGGGACACAGCCAGGACAGGTGACCCAAGCTAGCCAAAGAGTTATTCGATACCATATGACATCATGCTGAGTATATAAACTGGGGGAAGAAGAAGGAAGGTGGGGACATTCAGCATTATGGTGTTTGTCTTCCCAAGTGACTAAGTGTGATGGAGCCCGGCTTTCCTGCGGATGGCTGAACACCTGCCTGGCCATGGGAAGTGGTGAATGAATTGCCTTGCTTGTGTGCGCGGCTTTTGCTTTACCTATTAATGGTTACACTGGAAGACACACGCCACAATGCTGCATGTCCCCCTTTTCCTTCTTCTTCCCCTGGTTTATATACCCAGCATGACATCATATGGTATGGAATATCCCTCTGGCTAGTTCGAGTCACCTGTCCTGGCTGTGTCCCCTCCCAGTTTCCCGTGCCCCTCCAGCCCCCTCACTGGCAGGGCCCAAGGAACTGAAAAGTCCTTGACTTAGTATAAACGTTTCTCAGCAGCAACTAACAACATCATTGTGCTATCAACATTGTTCTTATGCCAAATCCCAAACACAGCACTGCACCAGCTACTAAGAAGAAAACTAACTCTATCCCAGCTGAAACCAGGACACTAGGCAGAAGGGTCTGGAAAATATTGTCAGTAAAGCTGAAGGCAAAGAAAGCATTGTGTATCTCTGCCTTACCTGTACGCACTTTCACTAAATCATCCAGCATGTTCAGCTTCAGGCCAAATTTTTCCTTCTTTATTTTTTTATTCATACTATAACAGTAGAAGTTATATTAGCCCTTATTGTCCCTCTGGTTTCATTCCCAGTTGTACTTTGGCTTTCCTAACAGCAGCCCTTCATGGCCTGGAAACATTGCTGCAATTCACGTTTGTAGATGGGCCTTACTTCTATATCCTCTGTGTGTTCTTTTATGCTTTGAGGGTCAATCAAGAGTTCCCTGTTTAACCAAGATAATCTCCTTATATGTCTGTTCATTTTCCTGTGAATGAGAATGAATTATTTTTGTGCTTGAAAAATATTGTCCCTAAAGACGTAGTATAGGGTGGGAATTTTTTCTATTTCTAATTCAAGACAAGGTGAATTTCACTGCCTGCTAGCTTACTGAAGTATGGAGACTTATACATCCATGTTTAAAGCTGACAAAAAATATACATAGTCTTCTTTTAAGTTTTTTGTTTATATTGTTTATAGTTATTATTGTTAATAAATAAGATTAGAGCTCTTGGAATCACAAACAATCTACTGGAAATCAAGCTACCATTTTACAAAATATAAATATGATTTAACTATTTTTTAAATATAATGTAACTAATTGACAAATCTAGAACACTGAATATGACTAGAATAAAAGAAAAAAGTACAAAGAGACATAAATGGAAAAAAGCAACTATGAAGGTAATACTAAGATATTTTCCAGTAGAATTAGTCAGACGGATGTTTTTACGGTATTCTAAGATGATGTGAAATGCTTATCACGGTTATTACTTTTGTAGTACAGCTTGTCTGTCAATGTTACAGTCAGTACCAGAATAACAGAGGTTTTGAAGTGGCAAATATTTTAATATATGTTGCAGTGCTGACTGGTAAAATCAAAATGTTGATAGTAAAGACTCATTTGATACCAGTGATACCAAAAGATTAATGTATAACCTTAGTAAATGCATAACCTTAGTATAATTATTAGATTGTAATTGAGAAGTCCCTGTATTACTATAATTATTAGATTGTGATGGAGAAGACCTGGTATTGTATGGACAAGATTTATGATCCAACTTGAAAAGAGTATCTAGGATGAAAGAAAAGAACTGATTGAATCTCATGGAAACCTATCAGGTTTTGTGAAGAAACATTGTAAAAGGAGCAAGATGACTGGGACATGAAGTGTTTAGAAGACAATGTCTCGGTGGTCACAAAAGCAGTCCTCCTACTCAAAAGAGAAGACAACTAAGCATGTGCAAAAGAAAGAAGGACTAATGTAAATAAATTCTGGGAAATAATCAAATATTTATGGGATTTGGGGGAAATATAATGCATATGTGTGATTATACAGAATATAAGGGACATGTATTTGAGGACAAGGTGAGCACGTTAGGTGAAGCTATCCCCTGTGCTCCTGGCACCATAGTAAAGAATGCCTGCCTTCCAAACTTCGAAACAAGTCTTAGAAAGTTCATTCAACTGATCTTTCAGTAATACATTGAAGAAGTAACCAGTAAAGATCATGGAAACTACTGAAAATGCAGTAATATAGTAAGGATGAGTATGGAAATCAGATACCACATTTCAAAAAGGTGTTATATAAATTTAAAAATATATATTAAAATGCGGAAAATAATTGGTTTGTGTTTTGTAGTTTGTTGGGGAAAAAAAGGGAAAACAACCTTTTTAGAAAGTCAGAATTTTCTCCCATGTGATGCATATTGGCATTGAGTAAGATTCATTTCAGCTAGTTCAATTGTCTACTTTAGGAAGAGATGCACTTATTTCCAGAAATGCATATTTGACACTATTTGATTATTGTTTACACAGATAATCAGTGCAACTATCTTGAACACAGATATCTAGGACATAGAAGTCTACACTGTCACTTGGATCTCATACATGGTGTCATAATCATCATAATGCTAAGGCGCAAGCCACCCACTACTCCAACTCACCGGCAAAGCTGAAATACTAAGCCAAATAGCTTTTAAATAAGTAAAAGATGTAAAAATGACACTGACTGGTGAAAATAGATATTATTTTTCCAGGGCCTGATTACACTGTTACATATGTATCAATGAGCATATATGTGTGTGCATATGCAAGTATATGTGTGCTTACATGTGAATGTTTACATATGTTCAAATCAAAAAGCTACTTGTAGACAACATGTCTTTCTAGGAATAATAGGCCAAAATCAAGGAAATGGTACAGTACTGCAAATGGTAAGAGTGATATTTTTTCAGCTGTCATGTTCTACTGCCAGGTGAAATAAGCAAAATGTTGTTGCCAGTGTCTTTACAGGCATTACTTCAGCCAAGCTCTGTAGAAAATATTTTAGTGTTAGGTTATGTGATAAAAGCTCATCTGCATGTCTGTAAAGTAGCACAGAATGTAGCAGGTGGGAGATGCCAAATAGTACCCTGTCCTGGCTGCTCCCAGGTCCATCAAAACCCCATCAGCTCATTCAAGGTGCTTCTCCACAAGACCAGAGGAGTACAGGGGCCCAAAGGCAGTTGGGAACTCAGATTCCTAAAGACAGACAGGAACTCAAAAGGGAGCCCCTATCCAGACCCTTCCTGGGCTGTCCTAGGACACTCTCAGCCCCAGTGTCTGTGTCTAAAACCCATCAAGATGAGTGTATACTAGACCCACCTTTTGGACTGAGGGGTGCTGTTGTCTAAGGGTATGAGAGACAGGGTGCAAGGGAAGAACATTTTGCAGTTGCACAAGTTTTATTATGGAATATTTAAAAGAGGAACCAAAAGTGAGGAGCTGGATTTTGATCATTTGGGTAGACACAAGTATGGAGAAATAGAGGAATAAAGGGATAAAGTGACTGGTCACACGTAAATAGTTCCCTGGTTGATAAGCTTCTTTGGCCATGCCCTGCACCTAAGAGCACAGTCTGTCCTATCTCCTTATTAAATTCCTTTATAACTCTTTTCCTGGTTGAGAGACATGAATTCTGTGTGTATGTGTGTAGGGGCATCTAGGTGGTGCCAACTGGAGTCAAACCATGCAGCAGAGTGCCCATGTGTCTGTGGTGCCAACAGCTGGAGGGAGTGAGGGTATGATCGCTAGCGAAGTTGAAGCTGTACTAGTTGGTGAGGTGACCTAGGAGCGAGGCATGGCTCCAAGGGGAAAACCACAGGGAAGCTGGGTATTGGACACCACGGGAGTCCTGGACAGCTTTGGGTGTGCAAGTCTGCTGGAGGGATCCACACCGTACAAGTGCATATATGTATTCCCACAGGTGGATCTCCATCCTCATCAGCCAGAGAGGGGAGCAGGTTGAGGCTGTTGGTTCATGTGAGTGCTGTCTCTATGTGTTTGTTGTTTGCATGGCTGGTTGTGTACCTATGTGATGTATATGTATGCTCTGAGTGTGTGTGCATCTACTGGGATACATCTTCAGCTTCAGTACTGGTGGGAACTGGGCAGAGACAAAAAGCATCCTCACCTTTTGCACACACCTTCACAAATTCCTGTTATGAGTGGGTGGAACAGGTCAAAATCTTCTGTGTGTCCAAAGACAAATAAAGCATTCATGACTGAAAAAGAAAAATCAGAATAAATTATGAAATTGTGTGATCAGTTAAATCTTTTAGAAAAAGAGAAGAAAACAGGAAAAAGAATTTTTTTGTAACTCACACCATAAATAAGAACTTTAACAAGTCACAAGTGAATGGAGTTTTTTGTTTTGTAGAAGTTATTTATCCGTATTTGTATCAATGAGCAGTTATTCATATGAGTATCAATGACATAGGTTTTGTCTTCTTAGGAGCACACTGGAACTACTCAGATTTGCCCAAATCAAGCATGTGAGTATAACAAGAGGTGAGGCACAACACTTTTCCTAGCATTAAGATGGAGTGTGTCTCCTTTAACGATGCTTGCATGCTGAAAGTGATAGTATTTATGGATTTTTTTCCCAGTTTTATGAACCGTAATTTAGCCCCTGAAGTGCATTACAGGTTTCATAGTTGCATATTCTTCTGGCTTGACGTGTCAGGTGTTGACAGTACAACATTTTGCATATTCATCTATCTTATTTCCATGATCTACAATGTGTGTAGGAATCATAAATCCCTGTTCTGCACATTTACGAACTTTTTCAGGCAGTGTTGCTCAGACCATTCCTATTTAATTATTGCTCAGAGTTTCACCAGGAAATATTCCATATTTCTTCTGTATATTTGATGTAATGCAGACTGAATAATAATTATGAGAATTAGAGACATAATTTAACTGGTAAATATTGCCATAATTATAATTTGGTTCCATAATTTGACTACCACAGATATTCCAATCTAGCAAACATATTTTGAGGTTAACTTTATTAAAAAAAAAAAAGCAAATAGGCAGAGGGTAGGATGTGAAGGATAAAAATGACCATCTTTTTACGTGGCCTGTTGTAAAACTGGTAAAATGTTATTATGTTTTATTGACATACAATAAATAAAATGACAAAATGGTCAGAAGAAAACCTATTAACTGAAAAGGCCAAAATGAAATAAAAATGTTTCAGTACTGTCTAAACTGAAATATTTCCATTCATTAGAGCCAAAATTATCTTGAGTGTTTATATATAGTTCTTTTATGGTTTCTGCCTCAAGATGAATAATTTTGAAATCATAGACGTGTAGGATGTAAAACAAGAAGTTACTTTACATTCAATTCTAATCATACTCCGTTATGGTTTCCACCCAAGTTATGCCAGGGAAAGAGAACTAGCCTGATAATACCAAGACGGTTTGTTATGCAAACCTAAGTTTCTGTGACTCCAGCCATGCTGTGATTCTTATAAATTCAGAATATTTTTGGCAGCATACTTGCCTGGTTTCTCCATCCTCAATAGTTTATATGTATTACACTTTTCCACAATTTTTATCCAGAAGAAATTGTTTCACTTTTTACTTGCATGAGTCCTTACAAGGTAAATAGAAGGCGGGAGAATGAACAGTCAAGCATCGCAGCGATCATCCACACTGCTTTCACACTAGCTCTATCCTTGGTTTGTTGCTGAACTACTTGCACTAACTCTAAGGCAACTATGTTATGATGTTAGTGTTGACATTGGCCAAGCTAATGCTATAGCTCTTGGATCTAGAAATGAGTCCCTGGCATGAAGGACTTGGCTTTTATTTATTTCTATTTTATTTTAGGACTCCTAGTCCAACCACCTTTTTTTCAGGGCGGGTGGAGGTGATTGTTCGTTGGTATCAATGCTGTTAGGAACATGGTCTGCTCAAAGAAATAGAAAGATGAATGTGAGTGCTCAGATTTTTCCAGATAATTCAGTCAATGAACCTTTGTTTAATTTTGCTAGTGTTCCATAAAAGACTCAGTTTGTTAAACTACACTCTGTGATTTCAACTGTTCTCATATATAAATATTTATTCTTATAAATAGACACAATTTGTGTGTCTGTGTGCCATTGCTTGCCCAGAAGTTCAAATGTTTGCTTTGGCTTTCCTCTAAATTAGAATGCCAACACTAACCTATTGTCTTAAGAAAACTGCACTACTTTTAAGCTAAAACCCAGTACAAGTTGGTCTCAATCACTGAATTTGGTCTGCCAGAATGAGTGTGACCTCTTCGGTTGTTACATTAATAAGGTTCTTTTCTCTAGAGTAATCCTTTGGGATGTATCAGTGTAATCTCTGTTTTTTGGCTTTTCACCCATGTCAAAGACCAATTGTTCTATGAGGACTTTTTTCTACTTTTTCTTTCCTATGAGAATGAACTATTCAGTCCTGTTGGTTCATCAAGGAAAAAAAATGGAACATAGGAAATGGGCCAGATCCAAGGTCAATCTCTGAATTAATATGGAACAGGAAATGTTTCAGAGAAGATATAATAACAATTTGTATAGAGAATGCTGATGCTTTGCAATTTGAAAGAAAAAAAAAAAAAAAGAAGGGGGGTGTGTGTGTGAAGAACTAATCCAAGAAAAGGAATGGAAATAGTTTCATGGCTGTTGTGTAAATGTGCGGCTTCAGCAATAACAGACTCTAGTCTGTAGACGTGAGGGCAATCCCACGAGCCTCTCATGCCAAAAAAGCAAAGTCAGGAAGCAGGCCAAAACCCACACAGGTTTGGAAACCTGCCTGACATAAGTTTTAAGAAGCTTTGCCAAGGGCTTTATTACATCACTGGCAAAATTGTTGAATGATCTGACTTCAATCAGAACTGACCTGCAAAATAAATAATTATTTCCTGGCAGAGTAATGAAGCTCCATAAGTGAAAAAGACATAAGTGAAAAGGTTTGTAGGAATAGTGGGCATATCCAACACCATTGAGTGTCTATCCATTTTATCTGTAGATCCCCCTTTGTACCTTGTGATAGACTGCAGGCAGATCAAAAAATATTCATAAGATGTAATGACATTTCAAAAGTAATTAGGTCCCTATAATCTTAATGAAAATTTGTGGCAGCCTGAAGGAAAGACCCAGATTAGTGTCTTCACTGAAGGAAAAATCAAAGGGAATGAAATTTATATGTTTGGTTTTTTTTTTCTGGCAGTGCCTAAAGGACAGCTTTTTTTCCTGGCCAGCCAAATGTACATAAATCTGGCCAAGTTGTATCATCTGTTGTCTTTGCTTTGGTGGAAAGAATCACTGGTGACAAGAGAGCAGAAAGGAGAATTAGTGTTACCTTTCTTACAAGGCAAGGGGGACAGCAAACCAGACAAAACCATAAGTCAACTGCTTCTGTTTGCTGTGCTGCTAATGGAAAAATCACTTTTCTATAGTCTTAGGAGCAAAGAAGTATTTTAGATATATTTATATAATTCCTGCCTATTTGTATTAATCTAATTTTCATGTTAGAACAAGTAATTTCAGTTTCTGTGTTCTTTAAAAAGTATTAATCTTTATTATGGAAAATTCCTTTTAACAGTTCTCACACATATTATTATAACTCTATTAAGATAATAAAAATACAGAATTATTTGAATTAAATTATTTTTTATTATTTGAGTCTTCAGAAGCAATCAATCACAGTTCAATATGTTTTCTGCATTTTTATAAACATAACCAATAAAGATTCTGTTTTAGTTGGAAAATTAGAGGTATTTCAAAATTCTAATGCAACCATAGTTATATTTGCCCTTCTTGTAGGCTTGGGGTTCATAAAAAGAGGTAGGACTACATAGCAGAAAGACTGCCCTGTCCTCAGAAACAAATTGTGTGTGCTGTAGCATTGCCTGTCTTACATGAGAGAGGAAGTTTCAAAGTGGTAAAAAAATACACCACTCCCCAAAAGACACACAAAACCCCCCATAAAACCCACCCCCACCCCTCTTACCCAGTGTGTTGCAATTTGTTAGCTAAAGAACTCAGCTACAGCACAAGAAACTGAAATTCAAAGAAACAGTTTAATAATTCAGATCAGACCATTATGCCTACTCTCAGTCCTTCTTTTTCCTATAAATGAATAAAAGCATGTTCAGTGGGTTTGACCTTTAACAGCTAGTGAAAGATCTTTCTAATCCTGGGTCTTGAGTATTTTAGGCAGGTGGAAAGACCTTTGTTTTTTAGACATAAATGACTTTGTCAAAATTAACATGTATGTTATCATGAAATGTTATAGTTTGAGCATCATGAATATTTTATGACTTAAAACTGGTCGAAACCTGGCTCGCCACTGGTTAAGATTTCTTGATCAAGGATGAATTGCACACGATCATATAGTGTTGCTGATTTATATCAGGTAAGCACCAAAATCACTCCCACTCTAGCCAATTAACCTTTTATGAATTTCTTGTAAACTGTTTTTCCGAAAGCACAATGGTGACAAATGGCTGATGTTCCTTTCACTCTGTTTCCACAAGAAATGAAAATGAACTTTTATTTTGTAGTGAAAGTCTCATATTGCTTCATAGATCCTTGTTACTCTGCACATGTCCTGTTCTCAAGAGTATGTTTTTATACAGAAGGCTGCAGAAATCTAACATTTCATATGGGGAAAAAAAGGCCACTTTTTCAGACTTAAAGAAAGCCTGAGCTTTGTTGTGGAGGGAGTTCTTTTCAGTATTACTGCTTTGTAAAATATATTGACCTCAGAGCTGCAATTTGTTCCAAAGAGAATATTTCACAGGATCTTGTTCAGCTCCTGTCCTCTCCAATGCCACTGGCAAAATGTGTTACATTTGTTCACAGAACACACCTAGGGAAAGAAAGAAAAGGGAAATAGACAGCTAGTAATGTTTAGTGCAGCTCCAATTCACTCTCTAACAAAAGAGGGAGAGTGAATGGGGAATGGAGAACCAGCAAATGTAAAATGATTTGAGAGTAGAATCCAAACAGGCATAACAGAACCAAACCAAAGCTGAGGCTTCTAGGGAAAGCTAGCTCAAAATATGAGGACCATACCCGTTGGAAAAAAAGTATGTTTAGGGATAAAATTAGGGTATATTAAAACAGTACTCACGTTAACAAAATGAGAGTAAAAGTATACTGATAGCTTAAGCTGTTTCATGGTCATTTTTGTTTGTTTGTTTGAAGAACATCCTCTGTGTCTAAATACAGAAGCCTACATTGGAGATATTCCCTTTGCTTTTGTGCTTAAGAGGCACCTGCCAGGTATTAATCTGATCTATTTTAGACACATACTTCAGCATAGGATGAATAGAGCTTTTAAAGTACTTTCTTTTCTTCATTAAATTTTCTTCATTCATCATTTTTTTCAGAAAAAAAAAACCCTAATGTATGCAGCTCTGGTATATGTATGCATAGCATATTCGATCAGATGAATTTCCTACCCCAAATAATAAGCATCCAGCTTCCCTGTTCCACTGTTCCTCACTCCCAGGTTACTGTAATCAGCAGCAAGACTCTGGTAGAGGTGATCTTAATACAGAGAAATACAAGATGCAGTAAAGAACTAATTCAATACAGTGCATCTTTTTTCCCTACAACTCTGAAAGCAGGTATTTGACATTACCACTACTGAGGCTTCTCTCGCCTTCTTAGGACTTTGTAAATTTTTCAGGGATAACAGCTGGTCACTCAGTCTTTCTAAGGTGATAAACCAGTGAAAACTTTTGGTTATTTAGTGAATATCTAGCAAACTGCAGCAAACTTGCCACTGAATAAATTTCACATGATTGTTGGTGTTTTATTCTGGGGGGGTGGGGGTGGGGGGGCATGGAGGTGGCGTGTGTGTGTGTAGATTTTGTTCTTTTTTTTTTCCTTAAACATCTCACTACTGGTAGCATTGCACAAGAACTGTTAGAGACAGATGAAGTGAGATCTGTTGGCTAACTGCCTACTAGAAATGTGTAATTTTTTTTCTGTTTAAACTTAAAGAAAGTGAATTTTTAATATTAATTTTCAAGTGTTCAAAATATCTCTTTTTATACTCAGTCAAATCTACAAACACTTAACAGATTTCATTCAGAAAACAAAAGTAAAGCTTCAGAGAATAATACCTTGACAGTCACAATGTTACTACTACCCTAAAAATCTAACTTTGGAAATTTCACAGTGAAGGGATCTTTTTTTCTTATCAGTATTTTGAAACTGGTTTTCATTGTGTCTATCCAGAACTCCAAATTCTGTGCACCTTGTGGGCTGCAGTGGAGCAGAGGAATCTGGGAGCTGTTAGGAACCAAGAGTATATAGTATCTCCTCTGGAAAAGGTTGCAGTCATGAGGAACCACTATTATAATCGCCAGATGATGACTAGCTCATACATTCAGTAGGAATGACTAATGTAAGAAATTATAATCATCAGATTGAAGGAAAAATGGTCAAATAAGTATCTCATTAACAAAAACTTGATTAGGACTGAACCAGGAATTCAGTGAAGATAATGAAGGTCTCATTAATTGCAGAGGCATTTGAATCTGACCAAAGGTATAAAAATGTATTTGAAAATTAGGTTCGGGATGACTATAAATAGCTTTTGCTTTCTGCCCTACATCTTCATTTTATGCAATAATGTTATTTAGTACGAATTTGTTTATTTATCTGTTAATACTGCAACTAATGCTATTATCACATTGTATAATGAGCATCAACTATTCTTTCAAATAATTTAAATAATTCAGTAGATCTAAAATGAGAAAAAAAGGGAAGTATACATCTTTCTATGCAGATGCTGTCTCAATTGGGACCAGTAGAGTGAAGCTCATTCTAGCACTGATTGCTATGAGCAGCATGGGTACAATTTGAAAGAGAAGAAAGAATATTATTAAATATGAAGCTAATGAAAAAAATGTCCTCCTCACAAAACATCAAAATGTCATCCTTTGAGGTACCACCTCATTATTTTTTAGTGATCTTTGTGCTCAGAAAAGCAAATGATTGTATAAAAAATGTAAAATAAAAGGCAAGAGAGAGAAATGTAAACGTCTATGTGTAGAAAGCAGCTAAAACAAAAAGAAGCATACTGATAAGGACAACAAAACATAGATGTTTACATGCATTTTTTCCTATATTTTTGTCCTGTAATTTGCACCACAGGGAAGGGATTTTCTGATCCTGCATACACTCTGACAGTGATAAAACTATGAACATCACTATTTGCGGGCCATAGCGAAACTCAATAAATTGCCTGGCAGAAAAGTGTTAAAATAAATACTTTATTATGAACATGAGCAATATACATGAAGTAGCATAATAAGACTCTAAATACACATGCCTGTTTGCTTCCAAAACAACAGTATTCTTGAATGTAATAGAAAAAAAATACCTATTTCAATTAACAGTTTTGTTTACTGCTTGGTTCACCTGTGTCACTTGATATTGTGTGAAAGAAATATAATTTCAAAGAAAGTTAACCATCTGTGGAAATATTTAATGAGCTCTAGTTTTTCATCATGCCTGCAGACTGTTTTGCTTCATATTATAGGCACACAATTTTTAAAATAGATTTTCTCCCAGAGATCTTATGATCTGAATGTGAAACAAGGCACAAATTATAATGACAGGCAGCTAGATGGGGTAGCTTACTAGGAAACAGTTCTATGTGAATCTCTCATAGGCACTTCTGAACTTCTGCAGTTATCTTATTACTTTGTACCTGTTTAATTTATTTCGGGATATGAAAACTGTACTTAAGAGTTAGGCTGATTAACCTCTGTTGGGTCTTATAGGAAAACAGAAGAGTTTGAGAGAATGTTGAAGGAAAATTAAATGCATTGAAGATTTCTGTAACTTCTTAATTTTTGTTACAATAGATAAATAACATTATTTGTTACAGTAATTAAATAAAAGCATATTTTCACAAAAGCAAGTGTCACTGTTACATCATCTTTTGTTTTGTTTCTTGTTCTGCTTGCTGGCCATTGAAGCACTAGTAAAAAAAGCATTATAAATAAATATGCTGTTTGATGAATATCTTATTAACTGCCAACAAACTGAATTTTTAATGTATCAGCCTAAACTTTCAACAGGCAATTCCCTAACAGATGTACCAACATTTCATATAATGGCATGAAATTCCTAATGGCCACACAGAATGAAAAGTGATGAATACCTCAGATGACTAATCTCAGTGAACAAATACCTTACACTGAGATATCAGAAATTACAACATTCATATCGAAGTTCTGCTCTCTAAGTTTCCTACATGTGTCTTATTCATTGAATAGGGGATTTCATTGAAATGAATATTAAATAATTATATTATTCACAAGTAATACTGTTCAGTCAAACTGCTGAGGTTAGCCCAAATGACTACGCATAAACCCTTTGATCCCAATAACTTATTGTGGTGCCTGTATGTGATGCAGATTTCATAGGAAAATGAAACATGAATATTTGAGGAAGTTTTCTAAAAATATACTGGCATTTTGTGTTTACCTTTCAGATTTTCGAAGCAATTATTTTGAAACCATGATTTACAGGGGAGACAGGAAAAAGTTAAACTTTTAAAAGAAAAGAAAATGATAATATGAGCATAATATTCCAAAACATTATAGTACCTTGACAGGATGGTCCAACATCTAAAATTTTGTAAAGCCTTAGGCAAGAACTTTGTATTATTAGCAAGGGCAATTTAATAGTCTTCAGTCATATGAAACTGTTCTGCCTACAGTCCCACATGCAAAGCAGCAAAACTGAAATCGAAGGTAACCTTTTGTGAATGGGATTTCAAAGCCACTGTAATTGGAATCTAAACCTGGATATTTATAACAAAGATGAGTTTACTGTGAATCCAACCTCTATCACTCAGATCTTCTGAAGAATAGATTTTCCCAGGCCTTTGATTGGCTTTTCCTTCTCTATCCATGACCCCTGGGCAATGAAACATGGACTTTGAGCTGTCTTCAGATAATCGTTTAGAATACATTTATGCTAAGCAATTTTATTGTGCACTTAAAATTCCATCATCGATACTGCTTTTGTTGGTTGTATCCCAAAGGGAGTTTTAAGAACAAAATCATAGTTTTCAGACATGTGAAGATAAGGCCAGCTATCTTTAAAGTGCAAAGACATTTATCTGCACCAATCTATATTTTCAAAATAAAATTTGCAGCAAAGTCCTAAACTTTGATATTTCTAAAGAATAAACTTCTCTTTCTGTAATGAATATGAAAAAATTACTGAAGGTAGCAAATGCTGAAGAAACTGTGAAAACATAGGGGTTTTTATCTGTTTGTTTTTTAAGTGGTAGTTCTATATGAAGATATATTTTATGGTTCTAACCCTGAAAACTAAATAGTATAAGAGAAGCTGTGTAACGAAGTTATTTTTCCTTTTTCCATTGTGTAAGTCTTTGTGGGACTGGGATCCAAGTTTAAAGAAAATAAAACACAGTTATAATTTAGAAGTAATTCCAGCTCTAACTAGTATGTCATATAATGAAAAAACTCATGGCTAAATAAGTCTATTGCAGATTTGGTTTTAGGTATTCTGGCAATAAATTAATTGGTACTAATGTTACAGTTTAAGATGATCCCTGTTCTCTCCCACTTCCTCAGAAAGCTGGATTTGAACAATAAGGACATGCAGACAAATAATGCCATCAGAGTATTAGTGAGGAAATTGATCCTTCTGCTTCAAAGTAGCTCTTGTTACAAGTTAGCTATACCTTCACCTCTGATGAGTTTATAAATAAAATTGATAAACACATCCAAAAGAGTCACCACAACACAATTATTCAGTAAAAATGAGAGAAAAATAAAAAAAAAAATATACAGAACAATCCCAGTTCAGAACAGCCAAGAACTTTGATCACAAAAGATAACTCAGCCATACAATTCCTTCAGAGACCACAGCTGTAATTAAAATGTCATTAAAAGAAGGTCTTGATAGTGTGTTGAACTTGTCAGTGAAGTATAAAGAACTTGGCTTAGAGAGGATCAACAATTCTTCTTGGCTATAGAGAGCTTTATAAGTCATTTATATTTATCTTAAAATTACCTAGCTCCAGAATAACAGTGATCAGAGCCCAGCAACTTCTGCAAATAGCGGGATAGCAACAACTGCTCTCTGCATACACTTTTCATTATTCACAAACACATAGTAACAGCCCTGTGCAGAAACAGCCTGTACTTATTGAGAGGTAAACCTGACAGTAGTTGTGTGATAGACAAGATCAGACCTTGGAGAAATCACTTAGTTTTGCTGAACTTGTATAATTGGAAAAAATAGGTCTGTAGTGCTTGATCTGTAGAGACTGTAATGTAGAGCCCTTAGTGTCATTGTGTGAATGGATGGATCCACGATGTTGATATGTCACTGAAAAAAATTCCTCAACGCTTATAGACTGAATTAATAAAGTTGCCTTAGAAGTAAAGCAACTTATTAGTAGAAAGGATCAATTTGCAAAGTATTAATTTTGGGAACTTATGCCAGTTCATTTAAGATTTAGAAGCTCAGATTTAACCTCTACTTTTAAAATATTTTAAAGCCTGGGTAACCAGGATGTGTCCTTTATTAAAACAGAAACATAACTAACTCAGAGTTCTGGCCTTAGGATGTAAAGAGAACCATTGCAGGAAAGTTACATTTATTTTTATGTTTTAATTTAAAAATGTTAAATTAACTACATGGTTTTTAACATGATCTGAAATTAACAGAAAAAGACAAATCTCACAAAAATAACTGATGTTACTCCAAATTCCTTCCTCCAAAGAAAGTCGTATCATGTTATCCACATATTCTCTCAGTCTGCCAGTTTAGGAAAATGTCAGTAGTTTAAATTCTGTAATGTATTTTGACTATCTTTATGACCTTCCCTATTTATGGAATTGGAGAAGAAGTATGAGATAACAACTGGGTTACAGTTATATTTAAATTGTCAGGAGAATAGATTAGGTTTATTGTATTTTCTGTTCTCCTTACAGGCAGTCATAAGAATGTAGAATTCAAATTTTAATGCCTCATATATTTTAGCAAACACAATTGTAAAATGTACTTTTGTGACCTTCCCAATGTTTGTTTTCTGATTTATTAGCACCTTTTATAGTTCTCTACCTAGAGCTCTCAGAAAGTGTAAGGGGAATGTCAGAATGCTCAGCCTATATATTTATAGCACTATTTAAATGTTTATATATTACAGTTTATAGCAGAGGGCATCTTCTAAGTGGGTTACCACATCACTTAACATGAGATTGACTATCATTTGAGGTTTTATCTCAACAGAGCTGTGAAATAAGGATCCCTGATGTAAAATGTGTCACATAGTATGCAGTAATGGTACAAATTCTCAAAATAAACGAGTTAAACTCAAAATGTCCTTAGCGGACTTAGTGCACTTATTTATTGAAGATAAAAGAAAATAATGTTATATCAATAAATTTATCTGTAATTAATTGTGAGATATGTTTAATTCCAGATGCAGAAATCTACGTTCAAACATTTAAAGAAAAACGTTGTGAAAAACATTACTTTTGTATTCGGCAGTGCTAGCATATTTGACAACAAATGAACAAGTGAATAAAATCATAATACCACACCTGAAATGGCCATCATATTCATTTCTGTTCACAAGGCCTAGCAATTAGAATAACACCAAGATGTAAAACAGCCTGATCAAAACTTTTGACTGTTGGGCTTTTTTCTTTCTTTTTAAACCATTTTATTGTTTGTCTAAAACTGATTTTAAAATAATGAGAATATGTTGATTCATTTCACTCATTAGTGCAAGATAATTTCCTAATTATTGAAATCTTCAGATGACTTGAAGAAACAGGAAAAACATCAGAGAGACTTGTCTAAGTCTGCCTCAATCTATGAAGAAGTTGCAAGTGCAACTAAACAAGAACTCTTCAAATAGTTAATTTTTAAAGCTAGTCCCTTAGTAACTGCTGCCGCACCATGTCTTGGAACTAAGTGACAAATGGTTATGAACAGCACCAACAGTAATTTAGATGGAAACCATGTGCTGCTTTTGATTCTTTAAGTATCTCATGTCAAAACCCTAACACTTTTAGATTAAAATAATTTTCACAACATAACAGAATTCAAGTAATAAGGAAATCAAATATTTTATCAGTAAAACTTTTTAACAGAATAATAAAGAAAAATCAATGCAAATTAGTCAGTTATTGGTGAATCTATGCTGGAGTGGAAGATGGGTGAGCTTAAAAATATCATAGCAGTCACTATATTTAAAATCTCAAAAGCTAGATAGTTAGAAGTGTTTATACGGCCTTTTCTATGTGAGGATGACATCATAACTGCTCTTTTGATGGATAATTTTGTTCTGTCTCTTCAGTAAAGAAAGTTCTCTTTTTGTGACAGAACTAATGTTATAGAACGTGAAATATTTCTAATATAAATCATTCAGGGTCTGACATCTGAGTGAATGACCACAGATTTCAGGGTGACAGAGAAACTCTAAGCTATACTGGGAATTTCTGAACAGATGACAACTCTGAGCGCGAAAATTTTAACAAAGAGAAAAGACTGTGTCTTAGGCACCAGTGAAGCAAAGAGGATTAAATCTCTTTTTAACAAAGACTTCATTAGTACACATTGCATAATGGACTAAGTTCAGATACACACAACAGTCAGGATGGAGGCTCCAAACTTTGTGAAGCTAAATAAAAACCTAAAACAAAATGTACTTATAGTACGATTTTTTTTAAAAAAAATATATTTTATTTGGATAGTCTTAGTCATGCTTATATTTCACAGCCAAGGTTTCCACTAATGTTTTAAGCATTATTACAGAATGTGAGATTCTAGTAGAATGCATTGATTTCAGTTGCTAAAGCCACACAAGAAAAAAAGGAGAGGAAAAAAAAATACCTATAGCCCTAACAATTAATCATTACACGTTAGGAGTTTACCATGATTATCACATATATATATTTGATTAATTTCTAGTTTACTTCTTTTTTTTTCTATAGGTCTATTTAAGGTTTTCTATAAGAATTTTTTAAACATTACATATCATAATGATATACCTAAAAACATGATTTATTGAAAAGGGCTTTGAGAATGTATATGATTGTCTTTGAAAAATTACATTTGTCTTCCACTACTTGTACTTATCTGCTTCCTGAAGCTTATAGAGATATGAATGTGTCAATGATAAAATAGCCCAAATTTTGAAACTGAAATAAAAATGAATATGGAGTGCCAGTGTTCACTTCTACTAAATCCACAGCAAATTTTCTATAAAAAGCTAGAGATGTGAGACTACTTAGAGGAGTATGGTTGCCTTGTTCTTACAGTCTTCTCCAAGCATCATCTTTTGCTGGAAGAAAATTTGATAAGTGCAGTAAGAGGCTTTTGAAAACCCAGTGTTAAAAATCACTTTTTTGTTATCTCTGTAACATATTTTAAGCATAAGTTAAACAACAGTTATGTCCATTTCAGACTTAATGGTCAAAATGGTTAGCATTTTTATCAAGTTTCTTATTATAGATAGTATCCAGCCAATTTGCTAACACTGTTTTCCTGCTTTTCTGATGCCACTAAAATTGCTGGAAAATATTGTCAGACAAATGTGAGTACATATTCTGTATCAAACTTGTTCTTATATGTAAACCTAGTATACCTGCATTGGTAAGTTTAAGAATTGTGGAAGGGTTAGTGATAGCTAAAGAGGAACGTCGAACCAATCCCTAAAGCAAGCATTAGAAAGCTAGAAAATTAAGAAAAAAGGTATTAATAGAGAGAAATTTAAATGTTCTTCTGAAAACAAAATAAATGCCTGTATGTAGCCTTAATTTAATTTATTGGTTAACTGCATAGAGGAGAAAAAAGTAATAGCAAATATTGACAGAACAGCAACAATGATCACAATGTTGTTGTTGCCTAAATCACAGCATCATAGAATGGTTTGGACAGAAGAGACCTTAAAGATCATCTAGTTCCAACCCCCCTGCCATGGGCAGGGACATCTTCCACTAGACCAGGCTGCTCAAAGCCCCATCCAGCCTGGCCTTGAACATTTCCAGGGATGGGGCACCCACAGCTTCTCTGGGCAACCTGTTCCTGTGTCTCACCACCCCCACAGTAAAGAATCCCCTTTCTAATATTTAACTTACACCTACCTTCCTTCAGTTTAAAGCCATTCCTTCTTGTCTTATCACTACATGTTCTTACAAAAAGTCCCTCTCCGTCTTTCTTGTAGGCCCCTTTTAAGTACTAGAAGGCTGCCATAAGATCTCCTGGAAGCCTGAACAACCCTAACTCCCTCAGCCTGTCTTTGTAGGAGAGGTGCTCCAGCTCTCTGATCATCTTTGTGGCCCTGCTCTGAACTCGCTCCAACAGATCCATGTCCTTCCTATGTTGGGGGTCTCAGACCTGAATGCAGCACTCCAGGTGGGGTTTCATGAGAGCAGAGCAGAGGGGGAGAATCATCTCCCTTGACTTGCTGATCATGTGTCTTTTGATGCAGCCCAGGACAGGGCGGGCTTTCTGGGCTGTACACACATGTTGCCACGGCATGCTGAGCTTCTTGCCCACCAAACCCCAAATCCTTCTCCTCAGGAATGCTTCTAATCTATACTCCACTCAGTCTGTATTGTATATTTTTATTATGTAAATCCCAGCTATACAAACTGGCCTGTGGACCTCAGAAGAGTTTTGTTACACAGGATATGTATGCAATAGAAGAGCTTGACTGAAGTCACAGATAATTTTATCCCTAATATTCTTCGATTTCTTATGTTAACATTAGAATAAGAGTCAAGATTTTTTTTTTTTCCTTTCTCGTACTCCTGCTCCTGTGTTATCTACCACATTTTCTTTGCTTTGAAATTATATGGAATTATTTCTTTGGGGTTTGGTGGTTTGTTTTCTTTTGTGTTGGGGTTTTTTTTGCTTTTGTTTTTGTTTGGGTTTTTTTTTGGGGGGGGGGAGGGGTCGGGGTTTAATAGTATCAACACCATTTCAAGTGAAAGGTGCAACTGTAAATAGCTGTTCTGGTCAAAACACTAAGAGGGCTTAAGTGGGTTTATCTTTCTACTTCATTGTGAACCGAAAAGATGTGTTTACTGGTGCCAAAACATGAAAGGTATTTCAGAAAAGGGCCAAAGGACAGGTTATTTCCAGCAGTAAAGAAGTGTGTCAAACTAACAGTAGTTGGACAGAAGCTGGAAGAACAGGAAGACCTTAATCATAATATCCTAAAAGAATTCATTCAGAAAATAGCCATGCAATGGAGACTGTGGCACTTCAGAAGTGACAGGCTAAATAATTTCAGCTTTCCTCCTGCTTTTAGTATACCAGCAGATGAGTTTAGTTCAAATATACAGGGGGAATATACCTATAAATGTGTTTGGAAGTTGTGTTACTGTCAAATCAAATCTTACTAAAGCCTAGGGCATGAAAACAGATAAACACTTTAAGCGTAGAACTTCTTGGTAAAAATAAAACCTTGGCTAAAGGAAAAGTATTTAACTAAATAAACAAGAACTGTCTATGACTGAAAATAACAAAAAGAAAGATTTGATAATATTAAAATAGAAAGAAAAATAAGTTCTATAGGACTATAATATTTTATGAGAGGTTTGGAACTGACAAGATTGAAACTTCACAAATATTCTTTAATTTAATTTAATAACTTTTTTGATGAAAATTTTGTATTCAATTGAGACATTATGGATGCAAAACTCAAAAATACAGGGAAAGGTGGTAAGGTTTAGAAAGGGGCAAGAGAATCTTCTGAAAAAAAAATTATTCAAATTTAATCAAGAATTGCCAATTGAACATGTGGGTATGGATACTGTATCTAGCACCTCCATAAAGATGAAACTTGGGCATTTCTAGTTCTGCAGAAGCTTGATAAAATCTATTTAGAACACAGTCCACCTTTTTGTATGAGATGTTAAGACTTACTATGAAACTGATTCAAGCATGATCACCATAACTCTAGAATCATTTGGACATGTTTAAAAGACAAGCCATCATCACTGTATTAGATAACAATTTTCAGTATGAATTTCCCCCCTATTTTTCCCTATTAAAAACAAATAATTAAAATATTACTAACAAAGGCAAATTTTTAAATACAGCTAGAATATAATACATAAAAACAGATCTTTTGCATATGGTAATTCCAACAGTGTCTCAGTTTTCACTCCATGCTTAGACATGCTGTACTTAATCATGTTTCCTAATCCTCATGACCACAGTAATATTAAAGATTTTGGTAGTCAAAATGTGAATAACTTTTTGCTGCAGTCTCCTGCTAGAATATATTACCTGACAGCCACTAAAATAATATAAAAGAAAAGAATTGGCTCGAGATTTTTAGTAACCCTCTGAACCATTTTAATTTTTAATTTAACTTACAATTTTTAGAAGTATAAAAGAAGGTAGTTTTGTAATTTTATCATTTTCTTCCAGTTAGATGGTCTATGTAGATTACAATTTACAAATCAATGGAAGACTCTAAATTTTAGAGACACCTCATTTCTTTTGCCAGATTTTTAGCTGAAGTGTGGTGTACTATAGAAACCTGCTGGAGCCTGAACTTCTCTGTTTTGTAAGTATTAGGTTTCCCAGGATGAAAAATAGTACTTTTTCAGCCAACTTCATTAAGTGCAATGGCACAGTAACGGTGCATTGCAAGCTAGATTAATCAGGTGTATCTATTCTCAGGGAGTATTAGTAAGCAGAAAGGCTCAATCCCTTATTTAAGAATAGCAGTTTGGATTCGGATCACATATTAATGAGCTTCCAGCTTCAGCATATTTCCAGTTTTAGTAGAGTGTCTGTCTGGAATAATAAATACAGATCTGTAAAAGAGAATTCTGAAGTTTTAATACGTGGGAATTTCCCCATGTGTCATAGTTTCCTTTTTAGGAATATAAAAATGGATTGTATTCCTGAGTATCTTTCCCAGAAATCTTTAGACATTTAACTAAATTCTTTAACATCTACTTTATGTATAATTGTCTGGACAAGTATCTTGATTATCACATTTTCATCATTGCACCATTTATCTTTGGTGCAGTGAATCATAGGCATCTGTAAAAAACAATGTATTTTTGCTGTTTTGATTGCTTAAGTTAAGCCCTGATTGATAGCCAGAATTTTTGCTCATTATAACAGTAACGTAAGTGAAACTTCTGCAATGTAGAAATATGTTATATTTACCTTATCATGAGCTTCGTGTCAGTTCCTCCTGTTTGATGCTTAGCCATTGCACAGACAGGAGTGTTGGATCCGTGTTGCCAAAGGGAAATAACAGGCAGGAATATCACTCTGCAGTGTGGCCCTCATTAATAAGACAACCATATAACCACGTAACACAGGACACACTGCCTAGTATTAACTCTTCTTTCAGGACTGGAGATAGCTTGTAAAAACTTGTCTAAGCTCCCATGTAGATCTCAAATGATGACATAGTTGATGCAGTCTATGGAGTCCAGTGTAGCTGGCATCTACAACATTTGGGTATCTTGCAAGACTCCTATGCCTGAATCAGTGTGTGCTGCTGCTGCATAAATACAGGGGACATGCCAGAAGAGTGGTAAATGAAGTGAACATTGGCAGAGGTAATACATGACCCACACGACACCCATGTTTTTCTGTAGTAGCAGCAGGAGGTCAGGCACGTGATTACATTTAGGAAAGAGGATCCCACCCTACTGACAGCGGTAACAATTTCTCTGCTCACTATAATAGGGTCACACTCCTCATATAGGCACAAGTTCACATTTACCTGTCTAAATGCAGAGCTGAATCTCACCCTGTAATTTCCAACATTTATCTTGTAGATACTCTGTTTCTTGGATATAACAATTACTTCTTTGATTCAGACACTTTGCAATGCCTCTGAATTCAGTCCCAAATTTACTTTTTATAGAAAAAGGCCCTACTTAAAATATTGTAAGTTTTGCAAGTCCTATTCAGACTGTATAATAAATCTTCCAGGGGTGCCTGGCTCATATTTCAGTCAGACAGTTATAATCATTTCTTTTTCTTGGAGGTTTGATTGAAAACCTGCTGAAATCAACTGATACAGTCATTTGCCTTCATCAGCTTTTGGATAGGGCTCTCACTGCCTTTGAATAAATACTATAAATCATTTCATTTTATATTAAAAATTAAGAAATTATCTTTTGCTTTCAAAATGAAACCTATAGCTTTCATTTGATTAATTAGCAACCACTTCATGCTGGTTGGAAAATACAAGATCAATGGATTCTATTATTCAATAATTAAAATGGAGTTGGGCAAGTAAATATTAAGTTCTTAAAACAGTTCTGCATTAACTCTCACATAAAACTTCAGCATTATTTTAAGGGATGCATATTGTTTATTTGTAATTCTATAATACTGAATTTTATTTCACAATGGCGCTCAAAATCCATTTTTATCATACCTCTAAGCTGTTAGAAAATCAACAAAGGCAGCATATAAGGTAGTATTATGGTTATTATGATGCAAGAGCAATATTCTATATGTGATTTTTGTATAAAGCAAATGGTTTTTTTCAGTTAAAAATGTCCTTAATCTTTAGAAGGAAAGTAAGTCCATTAGTTTGGAAGGTCTGAACAGACTAGGTATTTCCAGCTGGAGAGAAAAATAGTTCCCCTCTCCTTGTGCATGTTGGCTTCCTTGCCCCTCACCCAGGAAAACCATCAAAACCACAGTTCAGTTAGAGGAGACAGAACAGGCTGTGCTGGGTGGTGCAGGCACAACCAGCCACGTGGACGGACTGGCCCCTGCTCACACCCCACCAGCCCCTTCTGTCCCCATTCCCAGGGGGCACCCCGACCCATGGGCCCTCTCCCGCTGGTGCGTCTGGCCCTGCCCCAGGGGCACCGGTGGCACAAGAGTGGCTGGGCCAGGGGCTGCCACTGCCCTCACGGGGCTGCTGGGGCTCCCCTGCCCTTGTCAGGGTATAGGGCCATCAGCCTTTTGTCACCACAACCTAACAACCACTCTTTTTGTCCCTCTTATAAACACATTAGCAGAGGATAATTTAATCAGGCCATTACTTGTTGGAACAATTCCTATACTTTACTACAAGAAAAGCCTTGTTAAATAAAGGGACTTGAATTATTTAGCAAGACAAGAGAGCCATGATAGAAATTCGTAACTGCACAGCTAGTTATAAGAGCCTTGATTTATTACTTGCAGGCACAGCAAATAGGCAGAAAAGTGGAATAATATGATTTATTATACAACCAGAGACAAACCAGGCAGTGTCTTCCCTGACTCCTGAGCAGAAACATTCTCATTCCTGTCCTTTCTAAGTCTTCTTAGCTTTCTTACATCTTCTCTTTGTCTTTCTGCTTTCTTCTACTTCTTCCTCTTCAATTTCTGTGATTTCTCTGCTATTTTGAAATGAAACTATATGATTCTAACTGTCTGTAGAAAAATTGTCCAATGTCTCCTCCCATCTAAACCAATAGGTAAAAGTATTTATTGATTTTATATTACTGTCTAAAGACTGAAGTGACTTTTTGTCACAAAAGATACTCTCTATGCTTCTTTTATTCAATGGAATTTTAATTTAGCATTTACTAGTGCTGCAGGCAAATGACTAATCAATCAACTAGGTCCTGGCTTGGGGTTAAGGTTAAGTAAATAAGGCATGGAAAACTACTGGAAGCGACAAGCATGGTGTGAGAAGCTGACAAAAATCACAGACAGCACCTTTAAGAATAGATTGCAGAGGTGGGTAGAGGGGAGGATTTAGGTCACAAATAGTCAAAATTCACAGATAACTGGAGAGGAGATCTGGGGAGCAGAGCCTTGCAAGGCCAAGATTCCATGGTAACCTTGTCAGTAATAAAATATAAGGCTGACATTCACAATGTAACAATATCAGAAATACCAAATCTGGGTGCAAATGTAGCAAAACTGGGACCAGTGAGGAGAAAGTCATCGGGGTGGGATGTTGATCTGGGAGAAGCCAGGTGCAAGGAAAGGAAGGCACTAGGATGGTGAAAGTAGGGTTGAGAAATGGAAAAAAGGCATAAGGAGATATGTGAATCATGTGCTTGGTGTTATCAGGGAGCACCTGTTGAGCGACCCTGCACTTGGCCAGCGCACCCTAAATCAGGACAGCAAAACTTGTCTTAACTGTAATACTTTTGTGGTCTGGAGTATAGTGGGGGACGTTGCTTTCCCCAGACACAAAATGCCCCTGGACAGACAGATTGAGCATCCTGTTATCACTGTTCAGGTGTTCACTCCTGACTAGATGGAACTCTGCAAACACCCAGAGCTTCTAACATAGCTCACATTTCTTAAATGTACAGACTTTTGACTACAGACCTACTTTATTTTTCTTCTAGGTCAGCTCCTCCATTTTTTTTTCTAACATTAGGGTTGGCTGCTACATTAGCACTTCAAGTAGCATGTATCAAATAGCAACGAGTACTTCTTTTAGTAACAATGTCTAATTTATGAAAGATAAGTTATGCTAGCTAATGCTGGGAATGCTTGGAAAGAAAACATTGGAATTTTGATAAGCCAAAGTTCTTATGTGAGCAGGCAAACAAAATCTTGACAAAATAGCAATAGGGTAACATCAGCACATCACAACAAAGCCTCAAAACATTCTCACTAGTTTTTCAGCTTCGCTGATTAAATTTTCCTTTCTGTGACTTCGTACTATTTACCATTTGACAATACTTAAAATTATAACAGAACACATTATGGAGATATTGTTGTTTAATAGTATATTCTGAATCTTAAATAAAAACAAAACAAACAAAAAAAAAAAAAGGGAAAAAATGTGACAGGCTGTTACTAAAAGTGGTATTTCTGCAGTCTATCCTGTAACAAGCCTTTAACCTTGACAAAGATCCATTGAGATTAACCTCTAGAGGAACTGGTATCATATGCAGCATCTTTAGCCCCAGGTTAATGGGATAAATAATTGAGGCAAGTGCGCTGGGTAATGAGGTGAATTTTAACATTTTAATATAATAATCAGATCTAACCAATTGTCAAGTCTCTCTAAAGGCTTTGTCTGTCCTGGGACTTGTTATTTTTAGCACAGAATGGAGTCAGGAATGTGAATTACCGAAGTAAAATGACAGGGTAAGGCAGAAGTAGAACACAGTGTATACCTCATGTAGTTACAGCAAATGAATACCTGAACTTTGCAACTACTCTTTTCATGGCTGTACCTACCAGAGCAAATTGCATAAGCAACATCTGTTTCAGCCTACTGGCTAACAACTCCTAATTAACTCCCCTGTATAACTCAGAGTCTTTACTCTTTTTGCTACCTACTAACATGAAGTTTAAGATAATGCTGGGGGGGGGGGGGGGGGGGGGGGCAGGGAGAGGGAAACAACACACAACAAAAACAAACCAAACCCCAAATTCAAACCCAAAGTAGCATATTGCAGCTGTTTTCCTCATCACTGGTGAAAGAGATTTCTCTGTTTTTATTTGCTCAACATGCCATGGCACGTGCCAGTAATTTGCAATGTGTGAAAATGAGGAATTTCATTCTGAGAAAAGCTTCTAAAAAATTACAAAATCTAAACCCCAAAGGTTCAATCTGCATGTCATTACTCATTTTGTTTGCTACATCAGTGTTTCAGAACAAGGTCCTGTAAATAAAATACATTGCTCCAACTTTTCTTAGCTATTGATCCCTCAAGACTTGTCTCAGGTGAACAGGTTGCTGAAGCTTTGACAGAATACAACGAACCATCATTTCTGCATGTTGAGCAGAGGAGACCCATAGCATAGCATTACCAAGAAAGAAGACTGAAAATACAGGTACTTCTAAAAGTGAGTAGCAGAAGGACTTTACTAAGGATTGGAAATAGACTCAAAGCCTTGCTATGAATGTGTTTTAACTAAGCTTTTACTTTTCATAGGGTATTATAATAATTGTAAATCTAGCAGAAAGCAAAAGGCTGTTTGTGCTCTCTATATCAGTTGGCAATCAGAATATATCATGCTTTAATTTGTATAGAGAGAAATTAAGGCAACTTATGGGTTGCTCTGCTGAAGCTATAGAAACATCATGGATCCAGAAGGAGAATGCATATTTGTAAGTTGTTGAGGTTTTTTGGTTTTTGAGTAATGTACTCACCTACAAACAAGGACTTCTGAAATGCAATTCCTGCTTCCTAAGCTACTTTCTGTTTGTTTATTTTCTTTTTTTATTTAATTGGTCTATTTTGTTTTTCATTTGTTTCTTTGACATGCTGAAGACTATGTAAGATAGTGTGTACCAGTCCTAGAAAAAAAGGCTAAGTTATGGTACACATTATGGCTATCTTAGAACATTAACTAGTAGATTGTTTTATTAACAGTCCTTCTTCAATCCTTCCTTCTGGCTTTTTCATTCTTGAAATTCTTTCTCACAGAAACTAGCCAGATTTATGTCCTCATAGTCTACTAAGGTAGGGCAGACTCTGAACATGGGTAGTAATTTCAACCCTTGGTTAACAGATTCAGTCCTGAAAGAGACTACAAGAACAACTTTTGGGAGGAAGAGTACATGTAACCCAGCAGTGTGCCCAGGTGGCCAAGAAGGCCAACAACATCCTGGCTTATTTTAGAAATAGCGTGGCCAGCAGGACTAGGGAAGTGATCGCCCCCCCTGTACTTGCACTGGTGAGGCTACACCTTGAATATGTGTTCAGTGTTGGGCCCCTCACTGCAAGAAAGATATTGAGGTGCTGGAGTGTGTCCAAAGAGGGTAACAAAGCTAGTGTAAGCTCTAGGGCTGACATAAGGTCTTGATGATCTAAAAGGTCTTTCCAAACCTAAACAATTCTATGATTCTACATCACAGTTGATGAAACCCTCCAAGCATCATTAACTGCCTAGTTTCTAAGGTGAAAAGAGAGAAAATTTCTCACAAGATGATTGACTAATGGGGAATGTAAGAGACCATCCCTTCAAATATGGTAAGTGTGCCTCCAAGGTACAAGAGATTCTACAGAAATATTCAACTTTCTTTGCTTCTTCCATATCATCTCGAGTATCTGGAAGAGTATGATGCCTGGAATTACAGCACCGAATCCCAGCCCTTTGCTCTGGCCCAACTCTGTGCACAGCATGTGAAAGAAATACATTCACAGGGATTTCAGCACCTCTAGCAAAGACTTCAGGGCCTTGAAAATGTCTGATTACTCCTAAAATTTTCACGTCCCCCTCCTCATGTCCTGCTTTTATCACTGAATTGAAATAATTGTCTAATACACAATATTCCTAAATTCATATTGATTAATGTACAGCATCTGAAGACAACTTTTTATCACAAGATCTAGTTTTTCTTCATCTGTAGTCATTTTTGCAATTTGGCTTTCTAGTTATCATCTTCCTGACTATAGATATGACTGCAAGTTTCCCACTATCAGAAACGCAGGTCTGTGCTATGGGACACTTACCTCTGGCATTTCTTTATCTGTCTTTCAGGGGTGAAGAGAACAATTAGTTTGTTTTTTCTTCATAACTTTCCCACTCTTCCCTTTCTTTAATGACCCAAATGCAATTCCTTTAATATTTCCTGATAGGTTGTGTTTTCTAATATCATTTTTATCTTTCTGCTCAACTCTCCCTGTACTTATGTATATGCATGTGCATATTTATGATTTTTCCTGTCTTTTATGTTCTGCATTAAACTGTATATTATATTTAATGACAAGTAAAATAGAATAATTTCCATTGATAATTTTATATTACTCACCTAGTTTTTACACTGTAAGCAAATGCTGCTTTTTGCAAGAGTATCCTGTTAACTGCTAAAAATGTGTGATTCTAGATTTAATTTTTCTATAGTTCTACTGCTTGCAGTTTTTATGCAGCTGTTCTACACTTAGCATTATGCTGTAATTAATTTGCATTGTACAATTGTACATTTTTGTACATAATTGTACAATTACCTCCTATTTCACTACAATAATTTTTACTTTTTATGACTGAATAGCACCATAGGGATTTGAGGATTTGTATTTGATTTACAAAAAGTAATTATTTCCAATACTTACAATTCTTGGGTTGTAAAATTAAATATTTTCTATTGTATAACAGTTTTAAGTCTCCTGAATTTTATCTTTTTGTTGTACGCTATATATATATATAAAAAATATTTTTATTTCATTTCTTACATATGGGGAACATTTAAGGAAAGTTTCTGTTCGGAATGAAATTTATGCATGTGTGATTCTATGTCTATATCTTGATAGTTTTGCCCTTTAAAGTGTATTCTAAACCTGTCTGTTGGGAAGTCCCATATTTTATACTCTGAGGAAAAAGCTGATGTTATCAAAAAATTCCATTGAACACAATGATGAAAGAAAGGTTTGTGAGAATTTCTGTTTGCCTAGAGCTTTACAATTTAGAACAATATAATTAATTTCCTTTATTTTGGAAAGAAATAACAGATATAGCATATAATGTTAGAATTGCATTTGACGTCTGTTGTTTGCTACATTGTGAGGAGGTAAACAGTAGTTTTATATGTGCTTGATATTTAGCTGGATTTGGAGACTAGTCAAAACAACTCTTTCAGTGTCTGTGATTGTTTAAAGTCATTCACTTAAAATGTGTTGAAACTGTGCTTTGAAGACTATCTGAAGGTTCAAATCTTTGATATAAGGTATTGTTCTCTTTAGTCTGATTCAGAATCTAGATAGAAAGAGAACTAAGTCTCATTCTACCTTGTTGAATACAATTAGTTTATTCACATTAGACATAAACAGTACTTGAAAATCCAGTTCAATAATTAGATTTAGAACTCACAAGGATTTATTTCACCTAATTTTAGTAACATCGTACGATATTCAAGGTAACTGAATAATCTATCATTCTGCTACAGACAATACAAAGATATACAGACTCCCTGAAGGCAGTTATTGCAAACTCTTTGAGGTAGGTAAGCTGTAGTTCAGCTGTCTACAAATAGGCATCTGGTTCACAATTATGCCTTCAAGTATCTGGCCTGACCTCCAGATTTTATTTGAGAAGGTGCCCAGAGGTTCTGTGTGACAGCCAGCCGCTCACTGACATCTCACACTCAGCAGCATCTTAGGTGTTTCTATATGTCCACATAGGGCACAGGAGTCAAACTCATATTTTAGGATGGACTGACCACCTCTGCAATGACTAGAGTTGAATAACTTAATTTTTAAGTTGATAAACTTAGGGACAATTAATTTTATCATAAAAAACTCTTGACATCTTACATAAACATATAGTAGCAGCATGTTGGAAAAAATTATAGTATAAAGTTTTTATTACTTCCAAGAATATCTGCAAGTATTTTCATCAGAATTTAAATTTACCTTTGTGTTCCGGATTGAAAAGGGAGGTGGGAGGGAGGTCAAATGTAAGCCTCAGTCTTCTCCATAAGAAAGTAAATTTTAATGTATATAAATTATTTGGTAAATTAATATCTGTATGAAGAACATAACTAATAATTTTGCTATCAAAGTGCTAGAAAAGAGAAACTGAAATCACATTTCAGTATTCTTTCATGTTATCACCTAATTATATATATATATGTATATATATGTGTATGTATGTAGTGAAAATTTCTGGTTTCCATTTGTAATCCATATTTAGATTTCTGTGGGTTTTGTTAGGGTCAGGTGAATTAACATTTCTAATTTTATCTTGTGTTTTAGCTCCCACCTGAAAACTCTGAGTGAAAAACTACCACTTTTAATTAATTTCGTGCTGAGTTCTTTCAGTATATGACAGACAGAAAAACATTAATCAACCCAGTTATACTCTTAAATACACCCTCATGCAATGAATTCAAGCTTTCCAGTACTCAGAAGGCTTGCAAACCAACCTCTTACTCTTATCTCCTTTCTTTCTCCCTTGTCACAAGTTGAAACAAAAGCCATAATTCAAAAGGTTAAAAAAGAAATCAAATAACAAGTGAAGTCATAAATGTGACAGAACCAGCCAAGACTACCTTTTACTATTTTTTAAAAAAAAAGCCTTTGGGGAAAAATTGCTGAAGGCCTTCAGATGTTAGTAAAAATAAGGCTGGGGTACCCCCTAAAGGAAGCTAAGAGGAGCATTTTTTTCTTTCATTTTTTTAAATTCCTTTTTATTTTCCTTGACAGGGAAAGTCAGCTCACTCTACCCCTCATGACAAATAAAAGGAAAAAAAAATGTAGCATTCTTATGTTAGTAGCCAAAGAGAAAATTTCTTTAACCATGAGTTTAGCATTTACTGATGATTGTTTTAATACAGGTGAACATCTGGGCCCCTCTGAATTTGAAGAATATGTGGTAAGATTCAGCCAGCAGTGATATGAGTATTAATTTAATTAACACCTGTAATGCCTTCAGTTTCATTGTGCTTATAGAACTTTCATTGGCAAAAATAAAGAATGAAATCACAGAAATAATATTGGGAGATAGTTTGGATGGCAGGCTACTGAACTGTTGTTATCTTGCCGTTTCACTTCCTGAGACACAACACTTAATTCTTAGCTTTCATAAGCACTCAAGTACTACAAAAGAGCTGTTCATAGGTGGAGCAGGAGGGAACTATGGAAGAAGCTGTGTCGGCTGTAGTAGATATAGTCACATTACATGTCTATTCATCCCCACAACATGTCCATGTTTGCTTTGTCCAGTTCTTGTAGTTTCCAAATTACTCCCCATTGATACCTCAAAGCCTGAACTGGAAGTAAATGAAATGAAAAAAGGCAGGCCATGAAGAACAGAAATTCATAACTGAGGGTAGTTTTAATAAAGAAAAAACCAATTAATATCAATGTTTTAATTGTCTGCTGTGGAAAAGAGTCTGTTGAAATTAATTCTCCACCTGTACTCATGTACTCTAGGTATTTAAATAGTACCTAGTGAGCTTCTCTCTTTCAAACAATATTTTTCCATCTACCCATGTGTTGCAACACAACCAGACTGTGATGTACTGAAAGACACAAGTGGATTTCACATGTGGGTTAATAACATTGTGTTTTTCAGAAAAGTTTCTATTCGACTTCCTAAAAACTTAGAGCAAATACTAAGTTAAAATGCCTACTCCCACTCACAGGTAATTTGGTCTGTTATAACTCTAAAGAAAGTAGCGAGTTATTTATAAATCCAGTCATTTCTATAAAAGACAAAGTTTATTTTCTTTTATAGTTTTAGATTTAAAGCAATAAAAGAAGTGAAGTAAATTAAATTTATGTTTATATATACTTGTATGATCCATTGAAGAAAGTCAGTGCTGTATGTAAATATCAGTGACTTGAACCATTGAGTGTATCAAATAAAGATCAATTCTAAATGAAATCATTAGACCAATCATAACAACTTGTTGACATGTGTATGTTGTTAGGAATACTTCATTGGCTGGGAAAAGTGATTTTTAAACACTGAAAACCAAATGAGAAACTAGTTTACACATGAACGCACCCAGACTGACTTAATCCATTGGCAATCAGAAATAGTATTCACTACACAGCAGAAAACTATTCCACTGGATGAACATATATATATATATGTAAATGTGTGTGTGTGTTGATTTCTTCAGTCTCTCTCTTATTTCTCTGTTGTTATCTTTGCCATTAAGGAAAAGTTTTGTGTTCCATCCAAAGATTAATGTACAAAAATTTTGATAGTGTCAGTAAGCATTTCAGTTTGCTGGTTTTTGAGGTACTTGTGCTGCTACTTAATAAAGCTACACATATTAGTAACTTAGAGACTGTGGATCACGGCATTTCAACATGGCACTTCCCTAACTTTATTTTCTCTCTTGTGCAAGCACTGAACTAAAGAGGGAGAAAAAAAATATCTGTTAGCAAATCTAACACATACAAGATATTCCATAAAAAAGCAAACTGTTACTGTGCTTGCTTGAAGCTTTTGTTTTCAGTTGTACTTTCAGTAAACAAAAGAAAAAGGATATAATCTAAAATCACTCTCTGAAATTGAAAAAAAAAAAATAAAAAAGCTTTTTTCCTTATTTGGTTTACTAGGTGTTTTGTTTATGAAAATAGAGGACTTTTCACACCAGAGTATGTTTAACTGAACTTGTGTGCAGATCTTTTTCAGCTAAATTTCTGGGTAAATAAAAATAAGGACGTCGGGGGGGGGTGTAAAACTTGGCCTTTTCACTAGCAGATATTTATGGCCAACAGAACTACTGCATAATTGGCAAATCAGTCAAACCAGGAGAATTTAAAAGAAACATTCAAAGGAATTCAAGCATGCTTAAACAATGAACATGATTTCCACTCATCTACCGCTCTAAAATACCATGCAAACAAAGAAAAAAAAAAAAAACCAACATTGTGGTTCAAGGTGTTACTACATGGGGATCTCCCACTTCTTGGTTGTTCATCCATTTTGTGCTAGTGAGGTCCTTTGGTCTGCTGTCTCGGTGGAAGTAGGGGATGGAGATCTATGTGGCAGCAAAGATGCAAGAGTTATTGATGTTTCAGAAACCACAGAAGCACCTGAGAATGGTCACATAGAACTTTGGGCTTCTCCCCACAAAAAGGTGGCAAGATCAACAGCCCAACTGAAATGTGTCTACGACAATGCAGGCAGCAGAGGCAACAAACAGGAGGAGCTGGAAGCTGTTGTGCAGCAGGAAAACTATGACATAGTTGCCATCATGGAAACACAGTGGATGACTTGCACAGCTGAATTGCTGCAATGGGTGACTATAAACACTTCAGAAGAAATAGACAAGGAAGTGGTGGTGGGGTAGCCCTGTATGTTGGGGAGTGTTTTGATTGTCTAGAACTTAATGATTGTGATGATAGGGTTGGTTGTTTATGGGTAAGAATCAGGGGAAGGCCAACAAAGCAGATATCATGGTGGGAGTCTGTTATAGACCACCCAACCAGGATGATGAGGCAGATAAAATATTCTATAAGCAGCTGGGAAAAGTCTCAGAATGACTAGTTCTTGTTCTTGTGGGGGACTTCAACTTAACAGATGCCTGCTGGAAATACAACACAGCAGAGAGGGAACAGCCTCAGAGGTTCCTGGAGTGTGTGGCAGGTAACTCCCTGACACAGCTGGTCAGTGAGCAAACTAGGGAAGGTGCCCGCTGGACCTGTTGCTTGTGAACAGAAAAGGACTCGTGATTGATGTGATGGTTGGACTCTGTCTTGGGCATAGTGATCACAAAATGATAGTTTTTGATTCTCAGAGAAGTAAGGAGGGGGGTCAGCAGAGCTGCCACCTTGGACTTCTGGAGGGCTGACTTTAGCCTGTTTAGGAGCCTGGTTGACAGAGTCCCTTGGGAGGCAGTCCTGAAGGGCAAAGAGGTCCAGGAAGACTGGACATTCTTCAAGAAGGAAATATTAAAGGCACAGGAGCAGGCTGTCCCCATGTGCTGAGAGATGAGCTGGCAGGGAATAAGACCAACCTGACTGAACAGAGAGCTTTGGCTGTGATTCAGGGAAAAAAAGTTTAATACCTTAGGAAGAAGAGGCAGACCATTCAGGAGGACTACAAAGATATCGTCAGGTTATGCAGGGAGAAAATTAGAAGGGTGAAAGCCCAACTGGAACTTAATCTGGCTACTGCCGTAAAAGAACAAAAAATGTTTCTATAAATACATTAGCAAAAATAAGGAGGGCTAGGGAGACTCTTCCTTTATTGGATGGTGGGGGGAGAAAAATAGTGACAAAGACTGAGGAAAAGGCTGAGGTATTTCATGCCTTCTTTGCCTCAGTCTTTAATTGTAAGACCAGTTGTTCTCTGGGTGCCCAGCCCCCTGAGCTGGAAGACAGGGATGGGGAGGAGATTGAAGCCCCCATAATCCAAGGGGAAATGGTCAGTGACCTGCTGCACCACTTAGACCACACAAGTCTATGGGGCTGGATAGGATTCACCCGAGGATACTGAGGGAGATGGTGGAAGTGCTCAGTAAGCCACTTTCAATCATTTATCAGGGGTCCTGGCTCACTGGGAATGGCCAGTTGACTGCAGGTTAGCAAACATTGCACTCATCTACAATAAGGGCCAGAAGGAGGATTTGGGGAACCACAGGCCTGTCAGCCTGACTTCAGTGTCAAGAAAGGTTATGGAGCAGATCATCCTGAGTGCCATCATGTGGGACACGGAGGACAACCAGGGGATCAGACGCGGTCAGCGTGAGTTTATGAAATGCAGGTCTTGCTTGAAGAACCTGATCCCTTTCTATGACAAGGTGACCTGCTTAGTGGATGATGGAAATGCATAGATGTTGTCTGCCTGCACTTTAGTAAAGCCTTTGACACTATTTCCCACAGCATTCCCCTAGAGAAGCTGGATGCTCAGGGCTTGGAAGAGCATACTCTTCACTGGATAAAAAGCTGGCTGGATGTCCAAGCCCAAAGAGTGGTGACTTACACCCAGCTGGCAGCTAGTCACAAGTGGTGTTGCCCAGGGCTCAGTATTGGGGCCAGCTCTGTTTAATATCTTTATCAATGATCTGGATGAGGGGATCAAGTGCACCCTCAGTAAGTTTGCAGATGACACCAACTTGGGTGGGAGTGTTGATCTGCTTGGGGGTAGGGAGGCTTTGCAGAGGGATCTGAACAGGCTGAACTGATGGGCCAAGGCCAATTGTACGAGGTTCAACAAGGAGAAGTGCTGGGTCCTGCATCTTGTCACAACCCCATGCATCACTGCAGGGTCGGGGCAGAGCAGCTGGAGAGCTGCCTGGCAGAAAAGGACCTGGAGGTGTTGGTTGACAGGTAGCTGAACATGAGCCAGCAGTATGCCCAGGTGGCCAAGAATGCCAATAGCATCCTGGCTTGTACCCAAAACAATGTGGCCAGCAGGACTAGGGAAGTGATTGTTCCCATGTACTCGGCACTGGTGAGGCTGCACCTCGAATGCAGTGTTCAGTGTTGGGCCCCTCACTGCAAGAAAGACATTGAGGTGCTAGAGTGTGTCCAGAGAAGGGCAACAAAGCTGGTGTAGGCTTTAAAGCACGAGTGTTATGAGGAGCAGCTGAGGGAATTGGGGTTGTTTAGCCTGGAGAAAAGGAGGCTCAGGGGAGACCTTATTGCTCTCTGCAACTACCTGAAAGGAGACTGCATTGAGGTGGGTGTTGGTCTCTTCTCCCAACTAACCAGCAGTAGGGCAAGAGGAAAGGGCCTCAAGTTGTACTGGGGGAGGTTTAGTTTGGATATTAGGAAAAAATTGCTTCACTGAAATTGGGAGTCTTCACAAGCATTGGAACAGGCTGCCCAGGCATGTCGGGGAATCACCATCCCTCAGGGTGTTTTAAAAAGACATGTAGATGTGGTGCTTAAGGACATAGTTTCATGGTGGCAATATTAGGTTAGCAGTGGGACTTGATGATCTTAAAGGTCTTTTTCTACCTCAAACATTTCTATGATTTGAATAGTGAATGCTGTACCACTTATCTAAAGGATGACGCACCTATGTTTAAAGTCAGGAGATGTCCAAGGACCTGTATTGCAACGTGAGGGATGCACAGACTGCTAAGTCCTTGGGTTGGTTATCTTTAAAAGGGACATTTTGTCTTAGATTCCTGTTGTACACGCAATGTGGCGAAGATGGAGGCTTTAAACATGACCACTAAGGAATAAAGTCTGCATAGAGACAACTCCTCAAGGACATTGTCCAGGCACAAGATATGTTAATGTTGTTAACTTGAAGATATACTAGGTCCTTGAATGGAATGTGGTAATTGTCCAGGTGTAAGATATTTTAATGAGTTCCCAGAAAGTTAATGAATAGACATGAGTGACTTGTATAAAGAGGGGGCTGAAAGGTTCCCTGAAAGGTGTGCATGACTTTGGTGGAGTGATCCCCCATGCACCCAGCACTGCCGAATAAAGATAACCTCCGCTCACTCGAATATTGGTGACTGATTCTTCAAATCAGATTCTATAAAGTAAAATTAATATGCAATTGTTTTGACAAGGCTGAGCAGTACATTACAATCCAGAGGATTTCAGAAGGGGTTTGGAGGGTGTAATAAGTAACTAAGGGTAATTTGCTGATCAAACAAGTTAAGCAAGAGGAACGAACCCATTGTGGAGGTCTTGAGAACTTACTGAGACATGTCCAAAATGTTATCTTGCTACACCAAACATGGGAACGTCCTGCTTGACAAGAAACCACGATAATGGAAGAAGCAGAGGGGTGTACCGAAGATGTCAGAAGCGACTGCAGTGAAGATAAAAAAGAGCTGCTCAGCTTGCTTGAATTGGTGAGCCCTTGGTGGAGTTGCGACTCCCTGGCCGCCCAGCGCTGCTTTTGCATTCCTACCTTAATAAATATTTAGTGAATCCATTTCGGACTCTATTTCTTTAAATTCACCTATAACAGGTGCATTGAAGGGCAAGAAAACTTTTTAGCTGTTGCCAATTTTCACCAAAAGTATAAATTTGCTGTTAGAACCGAAGAGGTGAATTCAGAATCCTCTTGCTGGCCCAGAAATTCTAAGAAGTGGTGTGATGTTTGTGTAATTCAAAGGCGTTTTAAAAAAATACCTTGTTCTACCGAATTGTAAGATGTATATTGTCTTTTCTGTTACTACAACCTGATTTAAAGAACAAAGTCAAACTTTCTTAGTGACTAAGTATCCTTTATTGGCAGCTCTGGATGCACGGGGGGATCCTTCCGCCTAACGTGCATACCCGAAGTGATGATCCATCTCACATTTATACAATAAAACAAATGAATATTCAATTAACGCCTATACATATTCGTTACCTAAACCGGCTTCGTATGTTAATTAGCTTATCAGTCCTTTGCCTGGAATGTGGTGGTCTTGCAGGTTTGTAGGTGATTCATGTCCTTGTGACCATCTGATCTTCTCCAGCAAGAAGACTTAGCACTCCCTCCCTCTAGATAACATTGGAATGTCTCTCATCCTTTTCCAATCCTTTTTATAAATAGCCCCTTTGTTAGAGGAAGAAGGGTAGGCCTCTCCTCAAAGCTGTGTGCCTATGTGACCAGACACCACACCCATGACCAGTCACCATACCCACATTCCTTGAGCAGACATATACAATCACAACCGATGTCCATTGTCCCCGTTTCACACTATTTCTCCATATCACAACCTCAGACCAAATCATTGTTATAGATGGAGTGACACACTTCAGTCGTGAGAGACATAACAGTATGCTTGTTGGTACAAAAGAGGGAATTAGAAAAGTTTGATAATAAATGCATTTAACAAGATTAGATGGCAAGGTACATTTGATTGTTTATGGCACAGAGGACTGGGTCAGGCAAAACTGTCAGGGACACTCTCCCATTGAGTCATGAGGTTCAGAAAGGACACCCTTGCCTTCTAAACTCCTTTTCAGAGGGGAGTTTGGGTGCAGCTGGATGCAGACTTAGTCTCAGACTTGGTTAACAGCTTATATCTAAAGGTTATATATGCACAAGCAATCCTTTATACCACTTAGTTAAGACTTCAGTTTAGCATGCTATTAATCACTTACAAGAAACTCTTGTGGCAAGGAATCTCTCAGCCTGGAGGAGAAACTTGTGAGAGATGTCCCTACTCAAGGGGAGATGCTGGCATGCAGCCCACTGTTGTGGAAGAGAGCTCAATGGGCCCTGGGCTGTCCACTATTTATGGAGTAAGATAATTGACTCATAGTCATATTTGCATACCGACTACAGAAGTTAGTTTCTTTCACACTTACCTTGAGTCAGACCTTACCAGCACTGTTAGGTGAGCAAATTGTTCACAATAGCCAAGGGCTATTATCTGTCATTATCTCTCTTCGAATTCACTTTGAATCGATAAAGTAGCCATCACTTCTTGATACAGCCATCATCACCACCACCACAGATGGCTATCACTTTGTCATAGAAACAAAAGTCAGGATGGGGGTGGGGGTGGGGGTGGGGTCGGGGGGGGATGGGGCCGGGGGAAGGTAGAGGGGGTGGAGGAGCACACCGACACAGTCATTCAGCATGAAATTAACCTGAATTCTATGTTGTATTTTTCTGCCAGGTTTCACAGACATTGATCCTATGCCTAGACTAGTGCTGGATTTTCCCTCTTGTTAATCTATTGATATGCTTCGGTTTCATGACAGCTGGTCACAGCCTGGGTCCTAGCAAGTTGTCAGCAAATTATGGGATCAGGCGTTACAGTATGATCTCTACACAGCACCAAAGCAGTTACATTGATGTTTCTTTCATCTTCTCATCTTTGTTCTTTTGCCATTTCCTTTTTGGTTTGGGTTTATTATTATTTTTGTTTGGTTTTTTCTGATAGTTGTGACTACTTTACTATGAACAGTTAGCAATATGAACATCAGTTTGAACAACACTCATGGTTTTGTTTTTCTTGGTAACCTGGGAAAAAAGGAAGGCTGAAAATCAGCAAGGTTTTTTGTAGCTTTTTTTTCTCTTCAAGATACAAGACCTCCTGTCTTTTTGAATATTAGATCCAACAATACTGTGATTTGAGGAATAGACATCTAATAAGATAGGCGTCTTTATTAACATCCTCTTATCCACTAGCTTCATTAACTATAAAGAATGTAATTTAATGGACCAATATTCTGTACATCTGGAATTATCAATGTTACCTTCAATGATTAAGACTTTCAGGTCTTTCATTTGTATTAACAAGGGAGACCAAAACAGGACTACAGCCAGTTAAAAGGGGAAAATCTACTGAAGCAGACACTGTCTTTCAAATAAGGTCGATTATATCTCTGGACGGTGGAGGCTTTCTTAAAAGCAATAAAAAAGGTAATTTTACCTTCCCTTTTACTCAAGCAGCATGATATTTTAATGGTTAAGATGCAGTTGCCACTTAAATTCCTGTGCAGTTTTGTTTCTTCTATGGTATCCTGACAATATTGGCCTTACTCAGCAGTACATGCAAGTGTTATCAGCTGTTCCTACCTTGTCAGACACAATGATCTTAACTGAGGAGTGAGCAAAAGACTACAAGATTTCTACAAGTTACTTATTACATGTAATTGAAAAAATATATATTTCTAAATTATTGTTAATAATTAATGCTTCATGCCACTCCTTGGATGTTACTATTAAATACATGGTGCTGGTCTGGATCTTCACTAGCATGTAATAGTAATTCCATAGCTTTCCATGGTTATTGTCCCATTTACTCAAGTAACAAGCCATGAGATAGAAACAATGCTTATGACACAGGCAAGCTCTACTAGGAGTACACAATTGTAGGGATTGTTTCATTTACAGTACACTGCCTTTATCTCATACAGCTTCCTGAGCACCTTCTGTAAGTGCTGAATAGTTTGTTGAGAATATCCTAATTTATATCAAAATCATGTATGTCAGTAAAGATAGTGACTTTTTCAGCACTACCCTTGAATGATTCATCAATTTGACTATGTCAGGAAGGCATGCAGTTGGGAACTGCTGGTTTCCTTTTGAATTTGTCAAATGGGGCCTAGGTAATCAAAGCAAATCCTTGATTCCTTTTCCTGCATAAACCAGATAGATATTTACCTGTAATAGCTTACCATTACCAAGCAGTGACAATTGACAATGATAGTGTCATCCTGATATTAATGTTAGGAAAGGTTGTTTGCCTCTGTCTGGAGCTTATACATGTCTTTTTAAAGAAAATATTTTTCAGAACTCTATTATTGTTGCCATAATTTTTCATCATGTAGTGAAGACTAGTGCAGGGAGGCACACAATTATTTTCTGTGGAGCACTTGTTGGCCCAGCAGGGAGCACTGCCCACCACTCTCCTCAGGCAGCTGGCACTGTACAGCCAGGCTGTAAGGGTCTACAGCAGCAGGAGGAAAAATGTAATACTGCTTTTTCTGAATCTGTTCACGGGAACCATTCATAGAAGCTGCAAAAAAGATATCAAGTTCACAATAATTATTCAGTGCAGGAACATTCATGGTGTTTAGCTATGTCTTCACCAGATTTGAATGTATCTGTTTTTTTCTGACATGACTTATAAAGATATTTTTTTCCTCCCCTCATGTCTTTTCCCCTCTTTCCCTCTCCCATCTCCTCCTTCTCTCCTTTGCTTTTTTTTCGATTTTCCCTTCCCCGTTGTGTTTTTTTTTTTTTTATAATTTCTTCTAACTTTTTCACCACCCCCTTTTTACTGGAAAAAGTCTTGCTATCAAAATGATATTCAATAAGTTTTATTTGTACATGATCCTTATTTCACATTTAAATTAGCCCTTTACCAGTATTTACAACTAACACATCTTCACCAAGTATCTGTGCTTTCATTATGTTGAAGTGCATGACTATGATTCTAAAGGAAACTGAACAACATCTCTCTTTCTGAAATCATTATCTGTTATCCAAAATCACCATTTTGAATTTTAATTTTCTATTCTGGTTATTGTTTTCTTCTTCTCTCCACTTTCAAGATACCAGGAAGAAGAATATCAGTATTTCAGTTTCTAAAGAATCATGTGAGTATCCTCTAGGTTCTTCAAAATCCTGTTTCACAGAGACATAAATAGGTCAGGTAAGTCTAAATTTTACTCATAGGATCAAACCACACCTCTTTTACCCCCCAACCCCACCCACCCATCCCCTTCCAATGGAGTTCTTAATGGAATATTTCTAACAGGTAGCTGTAATTTTGTATTTTTCCTATTTTATATAAAAAAGAACTGTAGCATGATTAACAAAGGAAGGAATTAGCATTGTCAGAACCCCTTGCCTAGATCTCTGACTCAGAAAAAAATTACTGAGATAAAAATCAGATTGAACTTTTAAATAATAAACTGAGTATTAATTCTCTCTTACTGATGAAGAAAATCTTAAGAAAAATTTAAGATTTTCATTCAAATAAATTGTATTGGATCTGGCTAGTCCCCATAGCAGCCCTTACAGTGCTGTGCTTTGCATTGGTAGCTAGAAAGGTGGTGGTACCACACCAGTGTTTTGACTACTGCTGAGCAGCGCTCGCACAGCATCAAGGCTGTCTCACCAGTAGGCTGGGGGTGAGCAAGACCTTGGGAGGGGACATATCCAGGACAGCTGACCCAAACTGACCAACAGGATATTCCATACCATATGATACCTGCTCAGATAGAAAAGCTAAAAGAAAGGAGGAGGAAGGGGGTGGGGGGGCAGGTGGAGGGAGGAGTGTGAGGCGTTTGTTATTTACGATATTTGTCTTCCAGAGCCATCACTACACATAATGAAGCCTTGCTTCCCAGGAAGTGGCTGGACATCGACTGCTGATGGGATGTAGAAAATAACATCTTTTGTTTTCCTTCACTTCCATGCATGTGACTCTTCCTTCATTAAACTGCTTTTATCTTGATCCGCAAATGTTTTTTTCATCTTATTTTCTCCCCCTGTGTTCTGCTGAGGAGGGGAGTGATAGAGTGGCATGATGGGCACCTGGCATCCAGCCAAGGTCAACTCATCACAGAAACAAAAAAAAAAACATTTAAATAATGTGATACAAAATGGACAACTTGAACTACAAAATTTAACATTATTTAAAGAGTTGTTTTGAATTAACCAAAGGATGTTTGACCAAATGAATTGGGAAGCATATGACTCTTTTCCTTATGCATGTATCTCCCTAAGACTGTCAAAGGCTTTTTTGCTTTTCCTTCTGAGTGATTCACATCTAGAGGAAATGAAGGTAGAAAAAAAAAGAACACTCTCCCACCCCCTAACCCCCGCATAGTTCGCATCATTGATAGCAGGAAAAAAACCCCAAACTGTAGTTTGTATGCTAAGTATATCTTACCAGAAATTTCTCAGATGCTTGATCACTCTTTTTTCCTATTTGCGAGAAACATTTTTGACTTTTTTTTGATCCATTCATGCTGTAAGTAGGGAATATCAATGGAAAAATGTTGCAAATTTTCTGTCATAATAAGCAAAAATCACAAAAAGCATTAATTAAGAGAAAAATGTTATGTGTTTGATAGCATTTTGTATCCCTACACTGTGAAATACTCACTAGCCAAGGATAATGTTTTAGTCATGGTGCGAAGACTTCCATCTCTTAGTTTAGCTGAAGTATTTGCAAGACTTTAGATGGAATTTTAGTTAATGATGGAAATGAGCTACTATATCCTGAGATTCTAAATGTGGTGCATCAGGTTGCAACTTCTACATCATTTCTTCTGGTTCTTCTGGAGTTCCATATCCGTTCTAGTTCTGCTTGATGAAGCAGGCAACAAAAACACCTCAGAAGATGTTAGTATCTGTAAGGTAAAACACTAATGCAGGATAAACTTGTCTATCATTACCAGCATGCTTTATAAATAAAGTAGGCTTAGTGCTGAGGAACAGTTTAATAGGCTGAAATCAATACTGAACTAAAGCAAACTGAGCAATACTGGAAATCTGTTTATTATTCACTCTTCTTTTCTCCAAAGAATTCAGATTTTAAGCCTACTTATGCTGCAAGAGATCTGTATATGGATCGTTTTAAATGGAAGCTTAGTGCCCTGGAAGTTCATAATTTTAAATTTAATTGGTGTCTTAAGAAGAATTCTTAAAAAGCAAAATAAATTTAAGTTCAGAAATAGAAAAGAAAAAATCTAGTAAGTGATAACAAAATCAGAGATGTCTGGAACAACTTCTGTTGTTTTCCTTCTTTTTCCTTGCATCAAGATTTCAGATAAAGACATAAATACAGTAGTCTGAAGTGGATCAGAGCTAGCAGATTTGTCAAATGCTGTCTCTGTTGAAAGTTCCATGTGGACAGCTGGATATCATGACTGTGCAAATGTTACTCTGCATAAAGAAATTAACAACCTTTAGCCTTTATTTTTTCTTTTCCTTTTTTGTTTGGTTGTTGTTGTTTTTGATTTTTACTTTTTTTTTTTTATTATTTGGGTGTTGGTTTTGGTTTTTGTGGAACGTGGGGGTGGATGGGGGGAATTATTATTCCATAATGTAGCAGTTATAATTGCAAGAAAAAGAAACAAGTATGCAATTACTATTTCTAACCTCCTAAAAGTACAGCCCAGTCATCAGAGCACAACAGAATCCTTTCTTGTTTTTCCCCTTCCTCTCTAGTAGCAGACCAAGTAAGATTATACTGAAAAAAAGTCATGGCTACAAACTCAGTAAAAACTAAGAGTGATTCCTTAGAAATGTGCTATTAGCATCAGGGAAAACTGACACTACCGAAAGTTGCTACTCCCTAGAAGGTGAAGGTAAGACATTAACCTAAATAAGCTTCTTAAACAGGAAAAACTCCATAAAGCTTATTTATATTATTCAAAATTAATAAAACCACATTTTGGTTTTTGTATTTTATATTATCCATTTGGTTTTTCTCCTCTTCTATTCAGCATTATCTTTTGAAAAAAAGAGATGAGGGGAAAAGGCTACAGTTTTTGTGTTTACTCTTCTGAACTTCCATTTCTGTCATCTTCAATGAGGTATTAGGTAGAATTCCTCCTATTATTTTGTCCAGACAATAATGGGTTGAACAAAAGACAGCTCAAATACATTTTTAATTTTCTGAAAAAGTTATACTTAAATTTCTACATTCTTGCACAGAGATCAGACTTCCAAGTAAGGTACTTGATTAACAATTTGATCTCACAAGCTTGTTACCATATGGCAATCTCCAGTTTGCTAAAGCAATTAAAAAGGGATTTTTTTCAGCCAGTAGTATTCTCAGAAAGCAAAACCCACAAAATCTTCAACAATCATGATTGTTTTTATTGTTACCAAAGCAAAATACACCACAAATTAATTTGGTTGGGATTTTTTGTCTGCCAGTTTGCATGTTTATATAATTCTAACTTACCTAGTGGTGCTAGCTAGAATCTAAATCTTTATCTTAGGCTTCTCAAAATAGTGAAAATGGCTAGATAAAACTGACTTAACTTTTAAAGGTCTATAGGAAAGGCAGAGGTAACAGGCTTGTAGCAAATGTCTTGAGATGCACACATACTATATGTATGTGTTGCACTGATTTCAGTTCTGTTGCACTGATTAGTTCGTGTCCACATTGCTTAGGAAAAGTTGTTTTTACAGTAAGTTTACCTTTAAGAGAGCTAGGTAGAGTGATCCTAGGCAGATCCAGAGAGACTCAGAGCTGGTTTGACTTTTATGAGCCTGCACAGTCACGTACAGGTTTTTTTAAACACAGAATGAGGCTGTATGGGTGCAACATAACATTACATTCAAAGTCTTTCAGTGGTCAAAATATGAATGTATTCTAAGCAAAAAGATAAGAATATGTTTCTACAAAAACACAATAGGCTGTTAGTATTATCTATCAAATTACAAAGATACTAACTCTCATACTCCAACTTGCCTAATTGAAACTGAAAAGTCTCAGTAGTAATACCACTAAAATTGTTACAAGTTCTCTAGTGCCTGCCTTTTTCTCTGGTGTTAACCTCACACTCCCAGTGCCCATCTGGGTAGCAAGCTGGGTGGGAACAGTTCTCCTCAATCAGTGCATGGGGTGGCTGACAGCTTGCCCCTGGTCACTGGCATCCTGTGCTCTTTGCCCGGAGGCATATGAGGTTGATGGTGGGAGTTTCTTCCTCCTTGATCTTAGGGTTGCTTGGGTTATTCTAATGCCCTGATTGGATGTGCTTTCTTCACTGATTCCAAATTCCACATTATAATAAGTTTTCAGTTCTATTATCTTTAAAATCAGTACTTGATCTTTCTGAGTCATGGTCTACAGCTTGGGTCCTCTGCTATTGTCATGTGTCTGTACTCTTTACACCACACTTCTATTCAAGTGTCATAGATCATAAACTCCGCGCAGAATAATTGTGTCTTTTTTGTGATCTATTACTTAGAACAGGGAAGTACAACCATGAAGTAGCGCAAAGCTGAACTAAAGCTAAAACAAGTTTAGACTGTTGTCACCTGACCAAATTAGTGTCAGGGCTAAAACAACCTAAAATCAGTTCAGGCCAAGACCTCTTCAGGCAAGTTCTGAGCCAAGTCCTGCGTTGTTAGGCTGATGGAAAGCCTGTGGCCTTCCAGTAGTAATGACAAAACCGTATTCACTGGGCTACAAAAAGAGCAGAGAACCAACCTCCAAGTCACAACATCTGTCCTGTTTCTACATAAAAGTAAACTGTAATTTGTTTAATGATGCTCAGAATAATCTTCTTGAAAGAGAGCTGGTTTACAGCAACTTTATGAGGCAGGTGCCCTCTCCACTCCTTGTCTCCCATTCATCTAGAATTAGAGAGGAGCCCCCATTTCCTATCCTAGACTCTGTACCTGTAGTTTGAATCAAAAACCACCCACAAGATTACATGGTGGAGTGGTGAATACTAAAGCCCAACTTAGACAGGCTGCCAGGAGGCTGAGCAGGACAGTGAAGTGCTTCACCATACAGGTGCAGTTTAAGGGTATATCTCAGCCATTGGTTTATGCTCCAGCTGGATAAACTGCTTACAAAAAACTATCATCCGATAGTTGTAAAACAGTAATACACTAACTTTACATTATATATCTCTATATCGAGAATCAGATTAGTCTTTCAAACTTATTTATATAAAATATTTATACCCACAGAAATAGTAGCAGTGAATCAGTATTAACTTCAGTCTAATAAAAAAGTTTTCATTATGTTTCTAAACAAGTTATGCAATAATAGCACATTTTTTCTCAAATGTCTGTTTCCCTTAACACTGGAATTAAAATAAAAGCAGATCCTAAAATGCTCAGCACACCAATTTCCTTTTCAATACATTTTCATAATAATCTGTAAAGGAAATTTTGGTTCAAATATTACAAACTTCCAGAGATTTTTTTTTTGTTCATTGAAGATACTTCAGCTTTTTCTCATTTGTAAGTATACAATATTATAATCTCAGCCCAATGGAACTTCAGATTTAATAGCATCAGGCCATTTTACTACATAGTACTGTCCAACATACCAGATTCCTAAAGTAAAGATCTAATTACTTCAGACCTTCTAGTCTCTGGCATATTTCCTTCCTCAGTTGTTCTAAAAGGAAATGACACCATGTTCTGTGTAATAGAAAATATTCATAGTGTCTATGCTGAAACAGCAAAATACCTATGAAAATAAGGGAGCAGTAACGATAGTTGGTGTAACAAATAAACAGAACATGCATCTGGTCTTGCATTTCTTATTACTGCAGCAAACAGGTTAACAAAAATAGTGACAGAAGAGTTAAGCCAAAGGTTTCTGAAATAACCTTTCTCCCTTAAGAATAAGATATTTTGAAGATATACTTCAGATTATGTATGGTTTGTTAAACTGCCAGCAGTTTGGTTTTCTAGCTATACAGATGACTAGACAGAAAAAAATAAAATAAAAAATGTTGCAAAATGGCAGGGAGACTTTACCATCTACGTTTAAGCACCTGCCTTTATTTTTACTTTCATTGTCTAGACACATTTTTTTCTTCTATTGACCACATGAGGAACATTAGCTTCTAACTTCAGCTCAGAATTTCTTTTAAGTTAGATGCTAAGAGCAGCCAGTAGGTGAACAACTTACACCCTGAATTTTCTGTCAAGATGTGCTTAACATTTATGTTTATAGTCAGGCATAAAATTTGACCCATTTGCCCATTCTCACTCACTATGGCATTAACATCCACACTAAGAAAGATTCACAACAATTATAACTTTTCATAAAGCACAGAAAAATTCTTCAGTGATGCTTTCTGGAAAATACTGGATTGCACTCAGAGTATCTCTTACTCTATCTTTTGAACAATCTTTTGGTTTTTGTGTTGTTTTTTTTTTTAAAGAAAACAATCCACACAATGCTGTATTACTCAACTGATAAGTTTATTCATCCTGGATACTACTATGCAAATGTTAAAAACATTGGACTGCAAGACTTTGGGACTACAGACAGGGTGGACATCTATGCATTTGCCTTTGTCTCCAAATAGATTTCTCCTTGTTTGACCAATGGTTGTGGTAGATGACTGGAAAATGTAGGAAAGGGATATAAATTTTTATTCTTATATAAGTTTTTAATTCATCTTTCCAGAATTCAAGTCAGGAAATAGTGCCTCAGTGCTAACCTGCTTTGGATTTTTGTCACACTAGGAAAAAAAAAGAAGATATATTGATCATATGAAGGCACAACAATTCAGTCTAATAAATGTAGTGGAAAATGGTAACTGAAGGGTCCTAAAGCTGAAATTGGAGGAATAAAAACAGTTCTATTGTCAGCTTTAGCAGTGAAGAGCTCTTTCATTTGCCAATAAGAACAGACTTCTTAGTCAATATTAAATCTTGTGAATTGACCTTACTTGTTAAAAGAGAAAGTACCTTAAATGCTTAAATGTGAGAAGTGACTTGAATAAGGTCAATGACAGTTCTCATTAAATACTAGAAGAAAGTTATTTAACACTGTGTACTTGAGAACCTGTTTTCTTTTCTTTTTTTTTTTTTTTTTTCCCCTGGTCATTATTTCTTAGTTTTACTTGCTTTCATCACTGTGTCATTCATGTTTTACTGTAGTACTGATGAAAATAATGATGCCCAAATATATTATTTGTTGTCAATGTAACATCAGCAAATTATCCTTCTGTGTCATGTAAATTGATAAGGAAAAGCAAGAATTCATTAGAAATGAAAAGTTTACTTGAAATAGAAAACCAGTACTATTACAGACCTAAAATGCTTCTCGCATAATCAGATCACTTCGTCATTGTATCTCAGAGCAAATTAAGAATGGGTGAAACACAGGAACCCTTGAATAAATGAACATAATTTTAATTTATGATTATGATTATTATTAAAAAAGAAGTACAAACAAAACAAAAAAAGCTTACTGACTTTAATTTTTTTTTTTCCTTTTTGTTTGGAGACCTTTGGACTTCTATTGCTTCCATGTAATCTGCCGGCAATACATTCCTTAGTATTAGCATTTACATATTGACTTATAATTATTAATTGGAAATAAGTTTCTAAAATCACAGTCACAATGATCTATGATTCTATAAGGTTAAATTTTCTAATAGAGATTTTAGATTGAAATTAAAAGCAGTGTTCAGGCACAAAAAATCTTTTTGAGGGCACTGTTCTATATGCATAGGCCAAGTATATTTAGAATGTACATTATCTATAGAGTTTTCTATCTTGTTGGTGTTATTTGCCAAAGACAAAAGAATATAACTATATGAAGTCTTTCTCTGCAAAACTGAAACGTAAACACCAGTTCACATACAGATATTTATTGAATGTTTCTATAGTTTAACTTGTGGAGGAGGGGGAAAACAAAACCAAAAAGAAGCAGCATGGCAAAATGCGAACGAGCAGAAGTATTAACCAATAGGTTAATCCCTTCATCCTCTCAATAGATAAACCATAAGTGATTTAGATATTAAAATCTTGGGGTGCAAGAGGATTATTTTAATTAAGTAAGTTCCAAGTGAAGGTGGATTTAGCTCAATGTATAAATATAGTATTTTTTTGTGGTGCGGGACTGGTCGACTATATCAGATATTGCCATCATTGTGTTTCTATTTAGGAGTTTATGTCAAATTTATCATCAGAGTCAGGCTTCCCAAGATAATATTATGGGCTGTCTTTTTAGTAGAGCATCCAACAGCAATAAAACATTTAAATTTTTTCCACAAGGAAGAACTCTAGTTTAAACTGGTTGATGGAGTGCATAATTTAAATGTACAACGTTAATGCCTTTAAAACATGAGAAAGAACACTAGTTCTCCTAGCACTTGGTCTTTATTTAACCTTTGAGGGGGGAGGTTTTTTGTTTTTGAAATGTAAATGTGTTGTATTATTGAATGCACTTGTCTCTTTGCCTTTGCCCTCTAAACCAGCCTGCCATCTCCAAACTATGTATTAGGAGTTTCTGAGCTAAATCCTGAAACATGACCACAAACTCTTGGGAAGTATCCTTTGGCCTGAAAGGGAACTATACCAGGAATTCTTCTTACAATTTATTAATATAGAAAAAATTGTGTTCTGCTTTACCAATACAGTCATGGCCATCAGTTGTTCTCTCTATGCACTGCAAAACCTGGCTGCTGGCATAAAAGCAAGTTGCATGTTTGTGTGTGGGTGAAGTCTGTTGGCTGACCAGAACAAGAATGGTTGTGTCTATACTGGCAAGGACTGTCCATCTGTAAAGCAAGACAGCTAATGACCTTGGCATCCAGATGTTTCAGGAAGGGCCTTCTTTTGAATTTTCTCCATGAACTGCTGTTCTTGCACCATGGACTGAGCGGCAGCTATTTGTGCTGATGGGATAAGTCTTCCAAATTAGCTTCATCTGAAACTATTTTAGTTCAGGATTCTGCCACATTCTCTATGCACGTCACAGCTTAAAAACCTACACTTACCAAACTGGATTTGATTAGATCCACCGCTTCACATGACACAAGAGGGTGATATTCCCATCCCAACTTTCACAATCTCTCTGTGTCTGTTTCTGTTGGGGGGTATGTGTGCGTAGTTAAAAAGTCATATAATTCTGAGAGACCCTTATCAGACATATGCTTGTGCAATTATTATTTTCAAATGCATTACCAAAAAAACGTAGGCCTTATAGCATAATGGATGAAATTTCTTTGCTATTTGTATTCTTTCCATGTCTTTTCCATCTTACCAATGCATTACTAATTTTCTTCAAAGTAGCTTGATATGTGCTGTAGATTCATGAACAGAGATGATGTAAATGTGATACTGAGATTCTGATTTTTCTTCCATTATTAATGGAAAATAATCATTACATTAACTATATCAGCAAGGCTACTCAAGTAGTAATAAATAATACTCAGAGCACATAATGTTCTAATGCTTTGTATTATTTCTTTTCTTTAATTATATATTAGCAATTTAAACACATACATAAACATTCTGGCAAGATCCACGCAGGTAATGAGGTTCTATTGTAAAATTTATAATCAGTGTAAATCCTATTTAGGAAGTTCATTCCAACAACTTAAGCTGAGTTTGATTAATTGTCCCAAACACAGAGCAATGAAGGCATCATGAATTAGCACTGAATTCTGAATTAAACTAGGTGATTTTCTCCACTGTGCCAGTTAACTCTTGTAAATGTATTCATGGGCTTGCCTGACTTGTCTGAATACTTTCTAGCAAGTTCACAAGAAAATAAAAATCCAAGGCTTTTCTTCCTATGATGACAAGCAAATACTGAAGATAATATGAATCTTCAGACATACCAGAGAAGATATTTGTTAGTTTCTTAGTTTGACAAATCCCAGAGCACAAAACAAAAATTTTCATGGCCTCTATTGTTTGTTAAAACTACTTAAATGTGCATAGAATTTATAGACTTCTATCAGATAATTTAAGTAATCCTGTGGAAAGCACAGAGTGAAATGATGGGGATTGCCTGATTCAATTCAAAAGGTATACTGTACTGAGCTTCTCGGTAACAGCTAAAAGCAAATATTTGCAAAGGCAATTGAATTAGTGTTTAAATGCCAAACATTCAATAAAAAGTGCTAGAACCATTACTGTTACTAGAAGATACACTGCTGAAGCAAATACGTTTTAATACAGTGCATTTATATTGGAAACACAAAGTAAAGAAATTGTAACATATTCCCGTTACTTCCTCTGGCTGCGAGGATTTCCCATAAATATCTGCAAAACCATACCATTGATCTGCTTGAAATCCCTTTTGAAAGTCATTCTTTGACAAGAAAACAGGATCTTTAGAACTGCTACTGTCCTGAAGCTAAATGCACTGATCCATAGGCAGAGCTCTGTTATTGCCTTGTGACTTTCTGATTCTCTGCTCTCCACATGTCTTCATCATCTTGCTCAATGTAATGCAGAGTTTACAATATCTTTTTTAGGTATAGATTTTTCTTCAGCTTCTGTAGAACATCAACCACAGTGGTTTTAAGTATTTACTTTCTGGACTGAGCGTTAATCAGCTAAAGCCAAGAGAAATGTGAAAGGCAACTAAGAAAAATAAGCTTATTGTTAACTGACTTAAAATTTGCTCTTCAGAGTTCTGCTTCTCTAGTGGAAATATTTTATGAGTCTGCAAATAGGAAAAGGTTGAAAACCATTGATCTAGCAAAATGGTATTCTGTTCAATGACTTTGATTCATAGTCTGCAAGACTGGGAAGCAGTGCGTGAACAGACTGTGTGCAGGACAGCTTTACGCCGTATGCATCAGACTTCTTATATATGGGATGCTGAACTACACTGAGTTGTAGCTAATGTATACTGTAACATTTTCAGACTGGAAGCCCACTTACTAGGCATCCTAACTCTATCCCTTAATATTGTGCTGATAGGCACTAAACTAATAGTAGGAGCAGTCTTCTTAACAGCGTTATATGATGATGAAACATAACGTTGAAAATTAGAAGTTTTTATTCACATGAAGGTTATGAGGGTAAACAAAACATAAAAATTATCTAAAATGTTGCTTTTTCTGTGTCCGACATGAAAGTTTGAATATGGAAAAAATACCATTTTTTTTGCAACTGGCCCCTGCTACCCCTTCATATCTAGAACCTTGTTTGTCTTACACCATTTTAGGAAGATTGACGCAGAAATGCACTAGAAGGAATATAATCCCCAGAAAACAAGCAATTCCTAATTATAGGTTCATATCACGATTTTGCTTACTTTCCTTGCACTAACACTATCACCATTTTCAGAAAGTGTTTCACTCTTTTTTTGTCCTGGATCAGTTTTCTTAGCATTTTGCTTCTATAAATTACCTCACTTGCTGGGTCAGCTGAGTGTTAGTTCTAGCACCAGGACAGTGTAGATTTAGGCTTGACCTGTGGCAGAACTACAGTCTGATAAAACAATTAGGTAGCATGTGTCAGGATGAATCTTTTATATGAGTAGTCCTAAGTACTTCAGAGTTGCTTCATTATGCAAAACCATTGATGACTTATAGCTGTTTATTTATGCTTATACTAGCATTTCTTAAGGTACAATTGCACATTTATAGACCCTGCAGCCATTTTGGTGATTTCATCACATTTGGCAATGTAGAGACCTCTTCTTTCCTGTGTTGTGTATGCAGGGTTACACTCATACAGCATTTACCTCCCTTTCTTGGCATAAAAGGAAGCAGAAAGGAAGCTCCAGTCATTCTTTGGCCATGACCATTTGGAAAAAAGTAACTATGATCATTGCAATCCACTTGACCTACTCTCCACCCTTGTGACACTTGGCACCATTTGAAGATGGTGCATGCTGAGAGTACAGTACTGGGTTCACTGAAGGGTTAGTAGCTGTTATCTTTAGTAAACGGTTTCCAGATCTGCCTAAAACAATCACAAATTATTGCAGCTGTGTTGCACACTAGCTGAATCTGCCATATGACAGTACTGTGGAAATGATCCAGACATACTAAGGAGTTATTTTTTTTTTAGCTTCTCCCTTACCCTAATAAAACATGTTTGTTATTTTCACTGGTTTTGTTGTTATATAAATATAGTGGAAAAACCTAATATGCTTTATAAAATATGTCTACTATAAAACAAAGGTTCTATTAGTAACTGTACCAGCATGAAAATTTACCTTTACTTTCCCTTGGGAATTCTAACTTATGGGTCTGAGATACCTCCAGCACTAGGCCATGGCATAATTCTTATTCAACTTATCCCAGTACATTATTCATTTATTTTATTGTTGTCTTAAAATCACTGGCATACCTATGCCTCTGTGTCTTAGAATCGCATGCTCTTAATGTGAAGACACTCCAGGAGGTAAAAAGTTTTGTTCCTTTACCACTTAGCTCTATTGAGCGTGATATTATGCCCAGTGGGTTCTTCTGCATTTGTTCAGTTGTCAGATAATCAGATAAGCTTTTTAAACATGCGAGTGATGCCTCTAGCTGTTTGGACATACACAGGAATGCTTTTGGAAGTCTGGAAACTGCAATTTGGAATCAACGCAGAGCTCAACCACAGACACCACACACCTTTCCCTAGGTTCTTTCTGTTGCTTTTATTCAAGGGGATTGCTATCAAATGTTAATTTCCACAATCAGTGACCTCTTTTAAATTTATTAAAATGTACTTGGAACAGGTACAGATTTTAAATAATACTTTGCCCTTACAGAACAGAATGCTTCATTGATATAGTTCAAATATTTTATATAGTGTCTCATGCAGTTTCTTTTACAGATGCTAAAACTGTGATTGCTTATGTCAGTTGCTGATATCAACCGAAAATTCACACAAAGTATAACTGGCTATTTAAAATAAAAGTGAATTAGAACTCCATCACTGTTTTGAAGATGGAAAGGGTAAATTCATACCACTTCCATTTGATCTCCTGTGCCAGAAGTCTAGTTGCCCTTGTTAATGGAGAGAAACAGAAGCAAATTCAGGTTATCTTCAGAAAGTAAATTTTCAAAAAATTGTTCTATACCATGTTTATTCAGTAAATCTGTTTCTAAAAATATAAATATTGTTGTTTTAAAACATTTCTGAATATTAGGAATTAAAATCCATTGCCTGGATTACCCATCAAAAGACATTATTCACAAGGTCAAGAAATAAATTAACTGGATTTTTTTAGACGTGCCAGATCTTTCTAGGGTTTTTTAGGTTCTGGGTTTGGTTTTCCTGTTTCATTGCTCTGGAAACTGAACTTTCACCATTTAAATACAGCCCATTTCATATCCTTTTCCTTGTTTCTTTAAAAGGCAGCTCTATCACTTTTTAGAAATTTGCTTATGTACACTCTGTTTTAAACTTTCAGTCAGTGAAGATGTCAGTTAAAGGAGAAAATAGCACAAGTGTCAACTTTCTATTTTGATTTTTTGTTTGTTTTTTCTTGCATTGGGTTTGTGTGGCAAGGTTTAGTGGCAGGGGGGGCTACAGGGGTGGCTTCTGTGAGGAGCTGCCGGAAGGTTCCCCCATGTCCAATGGAGCCAATGCCAACTGGCTCCGAGATGGACCCGCTGCTGGCCAAGGCCCAGCCCATCAGTGGTGGTGGTAGCACCTCTGGGATGGTGTGTTTAACAAGGTGAGTTAAAACTGCACAACGGCAACCACAGCTGGAGAAAGGAGTGAGAATACGTGAGAGGAACAGCCCTGCAGCCCCCAGGTCAGTGCAGAAGGCGCAGGAGGGGCTTCAGGTGCTGGAGCAGAGATTCCCCGGCAGCTCGTGGTGAAGCCCACAGTGAGGCAGGCTGTGCCCTCAGCCCGTGGAGGTTAATGGTGGAGCAGATACCGACCTGCAGCCCGTGGATGATCCCACGCTGGCGCAGGTGGATGCACCTGAAGGACACTGTGACCCCACGGGAAGCCCATGCTGGAGCAGGCTCCTGGAAGGGCCTGTGCGCGTGTGGAGAGAGGAGCCCAGGCTGGAGCAGGTTTCCTGGCCGGGTCTATGGTCCCACAGGGGACCCACGCTGGAGCAGTCTGTTCCTGAGGGATACATCAGCACCCCATGGAAAAGACCCACACTGGAGCAGTTTGTGAAGAACTGCAGCCCATGGGAAGGATTCACATTGGAGAAGATTGTGAACTGTCTCCCATGGGAGGGACCCCAGGCTGGAGCAGGACAGAGTGTGAGCAGCCCTCCCCTGAGGAAGGAGCGGCAGAGACAGCATGTGATGGACTGACTGCAGCCCCATCCCTGTCCCCCTGCACTGCTGGGGGGAAGGATGTAGAGAAAATGGGTAGTGAAGTTGAGCTCAGGAAGAAAGGAGGGGTGGGGGGAAAGTGTTTTAAGATTTTATTTCTCATTACCTTACTTTGATTTGATTGGTAATAAATTAAACTAATTTCCCAAGTTGAGTCTGTTTTGCCCGTGATGATAATTAGTGAATGATCTCTCCCTGTTCTTATTTCCTTTCATTATATTTCTCTCCAGCTGAGGAGGGGAAGTGATAGTGTGTATTTGGTGGGTACCTGGCCTCCAGCCAGGGTCAGCCCAGCAGAGCTGGGTGTCAAGTTTTGTAGTAATGTGGATAGTGAACCAGCTCTCTTTCTACATTTTCCCATGTCAAGCTTTCAGTTAGAATATTATAATTCAGAGAAGGCTATTGTGATAATTCAGATCTCAAAGATTCAGGAAAACCAGGAAAGTACCACAGCTCTTACCACTTCCAGATCTAGCACAGAATTCTTCATTTGAGACCAATGTGTTCTGCACGTCAGAAAAGTTAGCTTGTTGGTGTGTGCTGAAATGCAACACTGCAAAATGTTCCATTCTTTCCATTTTGAAATTGATTTTGCTCCAATAATAATAATCATTTTTAAAAAAGTTAATTTTTTCATATTATATTTTTAGGAACAGTATCAGCTTGGGACATTTAAATACAGCTGATATTTCAAATATCCTTTTAGGATAGACATATATCAACTTTCCTGTTTCCTCTACTGTGGCCAGTTATATCTGGCATTTAATTCAGAATTTAAAACGTGGAATGTTATAATTCGAAGAGATACAGGGCAAAACACTATTTTGGTTTAACTTTCAACGATTAATTTGGTAACATTGCCCAAAATATAATGCATTCACATAAAAAATGTTGGTTGCTTAGTATTATTCATTCTTACATAAGTGGTCTGACACAGAATGCACTGAAGTCAGTAAGAAGCTTCTTACTGATTTTGCTGGGCTTTAGATGAAACCATGAAGGTGTCTCACCTGCGGAGGTTATACTACCTTCCAAACAAAGGCATTATTCATCTTCATTTCTTGTCTTAAAAAAAGGAGAAATAAAGACAGGTACCTCAACCAGATTCACAAAGGAATTCATGGTAAGAACTAAGGATAGAACTGAATCTTTACTTGTATAGTGATAATAGTAATAGTAGAAGTAGTAAGGACAATACTGAATAATGGTAGAGCACTGGGTAATTGTACCATGTCGTCCTTGAAGATGTATTCAGATGAAGGACTCATACTGTATTTTTGTATGTGAGTGTCTTGGATTTTGTCATGTTTCTTTCTGGAATTCTGATTCATATTTGTAAAATAAGGACATGAAGTATAATCTGTTTTTTACAACAACAATTTTATTTTCTGTAATATAACCAAAGAAAGGCGATGTAAAGTAACCTTTGTTAGCAGTGTGGCCCTGTATTCATTACTACTGTGTAAATAACTTTGTCCTTATGATATCAGTTCTTTAAAACAACTTGTAGAAATCTACACTGCACATTTATTATTTATTACATCTTTTTCCAACAAAAATTTATCATGTGTGTGCATGGCCATGCATCACCTATACTGATTCTTCACAGCTTTAATTCTTAGATCTTATACTTCCATTCAGCTGGATTCTCCTTGTTGCAGATATTATAAAATTATGAAGTTTTATAAGGCCAAGATGTAAGGAAAATAAAAATCTGAAATTTCAGTACTTCAGAAAAGACTGGCCAAATTTTGCACAGACATATTTTTATGTGATTATTTGCTTGTTTATAACAAAACTGCCTTTCTGTCTAGTATAAGAATTGTATGTAATGTTCCACATATTTAAGTGGACAACTGATAAGTGCAGCTTAACCCAGTACATTCTGGAAAATAATTATATAAAAAGGTGCCAATGGTTTCTTGGGGTTCCATTTTCTCCAGCACACTAGATGAAGACCACTGTTAGCTCAGTTGGGCCAACAAACTGAAAACATATTTTTGGTCTGTTTACCCATTGATTCATAAAGAAAGTAGGCAAGAATCCCTACACTGCAAAGAAATAGGTGTTATGGCCTACACCACACTTTCAAAGTCCACACAAGTGAATTATACTATGTCATAGAAGGTCTGACTTTATTATCAGTAACTGCAGGATACAGGATTCTGTTCTACTACAGATAAGCAAAGCTATGAATGACGGAAATTTTATCAGATTTTACATATTTCTGTAGGGATTCTGGTGGTGTTCCTTGGGTCCTGTTGCTATTTCTTGATGAAATTAGGACAAGTCTTTGTTTTCCTAAGTGATAAGAAAAACTAATTTTTCTCTTAACTCGGGGCGGGGGTGGGGGTGGGGTGGGGTGGTGTCATTAGTTCCATTTTGGATTGTCAACCCTCATTTCTCTTCCTTTTCTACTTACGAGGGATTTTCCAAAATTTCTGAATGGAGCTTGCTCTTTTATTTACAATCCAGATATGTAACACATTCTTTGTTACAAGATCAGCTGCTCATTCATTCAACACTTCTAATCTTATTATGGGTATACAGTTTTGTGGGCCTTCTAATACTATCTAAATAATAATGCATCCAAATTTTTGTATGAAAACATTTAGGAAGTTACATGATAAATATACATATATGTGTTCATTTGTATATGTCTTTGTGAGTATTTGTGCTCAGAAGACTTGGACTTAAAATGCTTGACAAGTATATGTATAACACACAAATGTTTCTTGTATTTTGCCCACAGTTTATATAGCTTTTCTCATAATCTCATAAATTTCAGGACAGATCAGTTTACTGTGCTGAAATTCCTTTTTAATGTGATTGACCACTCTATTAGAACACAGACATTTCAAGTTTTTACTTTTACTGCTCCATTGCAGCACAGCAGAGAAAATTTAACAGCATTTTAGGGTAGAAAGTGAAGGTCATCTTAACTGGATGAAAGCAGAGACAACGTTTTAGTAGAATGTAATTTGCAAGCTGACTAAATTACCTCTTTGCCCTTGTAGAGAGTTTCAGAAAACTTCCCCAACAGCACACCTCTCCCTTTTGGGAGGTGGAAGAAGTTCTGGCCTGAATGGGAAGGCAAGGAGGAATAGAGTCTGTGCAATCACGTCAGCCCTGTCACAGTATATAAGGATGAACCTTGCATTGTGTGGCATACTGAAGGCTGCCTCACCCTTCCTTTCCAGCAAACCTTTATCTAGCTTCATATTTAAACCAGAACACATTTCCCCAGTACAATGGATACAAGCACCGCTTTAGAGAGCAGTTGAATGAGGAACTCCAAAAGGAAAGAAAAATGCAATTTATTATGAACACTTCCTTTACTCAGTAGATGTATTTTACAAGCTTCATTTTCTAATTATGGAGTAGGACTACATGCTTAATTTATAAAATCAGTAATTACTATGTACTATGCTTTGTGAAAATTCAATAATTGATAATAGCTATATTCATATTCTAGTCAAGCAGAAAAATGTCTTGATGTTTGGTAGTGGACTGTGAGCACTGTAGAAGATGCAATATTCGAGGAGTCAGTGATCTTGAACAGGTCATGTCTACTCTATTGGTGCTTGCGTTTAAGGGCTTGAAAAGCCTGCATGTTATTAATGTAGTCTGTAACTTATATCTTTGGGAAAGGTAAACTGTATGTGGGTCAGGGTGTGGAATGTAGTGATCCTGATATAAAGACCATTGCACATTTAAGAGTCAGTGATCCACATAGCAATTAACCTGAGCACACACATGGTTCATGCTGTGCGACCTGCATCCCTCTGCTGCAGGGTAAGCACAGCCAGCTCACCACAACAGAGGAGCCTGCAGGCAACTCCTGCTCAGTACAGGTGATTAAAGTTGTTTTCTAGTGGAGGATTTAGATAGTAGCTCAAAGGACTGTAAGGGAAAGTTTCTTTCCATGGTCAGGATCTGCTCTGCTCGGCACAATGTGCCAGGGGAAAATCTAAATGGACTCTGTCCAATGCTGCATGAACACAGGTACCCATAGGGACATGTCGTTTATTCACCACCTGTATTTCTCCTCTTATTCCATCTTATTAAAGCAGTTATTTAATTAAGCCATTTTTTGTCAGGCATTTCTAACTGAGATCCAGAAAGAGTCCTGCACTGGCTTACTCTCACCTCACCAACACCCACCCAACCACTCACCCAGTGCAGAACAGTGTGTCTTTGAAAACCACAGGAGGAAAACAGAAGCCATAGCTATGCAGTTTATGCTTTTGAATACTGGGAACATATTTAAAATACCTGTAATAGCTAGAAAGAAAGAAAGAAAGAAGGGTGACTACACAGAATACCAGTTGACCATAAATTTCTGCCTCTCAGAGCACAGCTCTCCACAATGCCCACTAAATATCAGTTCTCTAGGTGTAGCTCTGTAACAAAGTCTGCAGAAAATATTAGGTCTTGCTCATCTTCCAGTTCAGATTGGCCATTTCTGGCCAAGAAATTTCTGTAGTTAATAGAAACTAGTTCCATAGTTATAAAATTGAATTATGTTCTGCAGGTAAGCACAGTCTTAGCTCTCATTAGAGGAATACTAATTAAAAAATTGTAATATGTAGTGATGAGATTATTGTTGTCCTTCTGTTCAGGTAAATTTTAAAAGGCATTCCATGCTGGAGACAGAAGCAGGACTCAAAGAAGCACTGGCAAGACCCGATGTACAAATAGCAGTAACATCTGGAAAATCAGTCTCTTTTACACCATATGATGCTATACCTTCAATAAATCTGAATACATTAATCAGCTTCTTAAGGAGTCATTTCAATTAAACAAGTGGCATTGATCATTTTATCATAATGTTTTGATGACATACAAAGCCATGTAAGTTATTTCATGCATGCTTGTATAGGTGCTGAGATTTGCAGTTTATAGAATAATTTTAAACAAAAGGTTTAAAAAATTAGACTGCATATAAACAATAAAACTGTAAAAATAAATTTTGAGAAAGCAATGTAGTTGAGATTTTTTAGGTGTTTTTTGGGGTTTTTTGTTTGTTTGTTTGTTTTTTATCTAAATGTTGAGCACTTTCCAAATTTTCATTTGCTATGTGGATATTTTTTTACTATGTTTCATTTGCTTCGTTATTTGCTTGCTGGCATTTGAGTGGAAAAGTGTCACTGGTTTCTCTAAACTTAAACATTGCTGCCTGTACTGTTTTGAAATGGATTCTATCCCTCTGCTATCACTCATGAAAGGAAGAGAGGATTTTTCAGAAACCTTGGATCTGCAAAGCTAATTTTTTTTCTTTTGCATTTTCAGGAGTACTTTTCAAGCTCCTGACCTCTTCCTAAACCAGATATAATCAATGCCGTTTGATCTCCACAAATATAAAGAATGTTATGTTGATAAAGAGGAAGAAAGTGTGAGAGGGTCAAGAGTGAATTCAGACCTAGCTCTGCTCTGATACCAGAGAGCCTTATCTACACCTAAAGGGAAAAATCTGGTCAGATTTTCAATTCTGGAAAACATTTTTATTATTTTTTCTTAATGTATATGTGTTTGAAGATGTATTAGAAAGGCAATTGGTGTAGTAAGATATAGACCAGTTAAAGGGACTTTGATGCAATTTGCAAAGAAAAGAGGAAAGAGAGTGTGGATCTGTATTCTTATAACTGCAGACACTGGACTGAGCTGTAGCAGTCAGAGCAGAAGGTATTTATGGTACTTGAAGACTCTCTAGTGTTCACCAGTACATCTACTCCACTTTAGTTTAATACCATACCGTGTGCAAAGGAAGAAAAAAAGAAAAAGCAAATACTTCAATTTATCTTCATCAACTCTGGGCTGATGTAACTATTACTAGGTCTGTTGATTGACCTCAGGGACTGCTGATATAAGTAAAAACTTCAGCTGACCAGTGTGGGTTTGAACTCCAACATCAGATCTCTGTATTGTACAATCAATGTTGATGGGATGTTTTTTTATTATTATTATTTCCAATAAAAATAGTGTAAAACTGAAAAAGAACAGGTATTTAAAACTGGTATATACAATAGTTAAATGCCAGTTATATGCCTGCCTGTTATATACCAGTTAAAACTGGTGTATGAACATAAGATATACCCAGATGGCATAGCAGACGTTTATTAATGTCATTAAAGAAACTGTGATGCCACTAGCATGTGTTATCTTTGTGGATATCTTGCATTCTTCACAGCAGTGTCAACCTATGACTATAAGAAACATTTCTTTTTAAACCTTAACCTCAGCATCTGGTTGAAGGCAGGCAAAACAATAGCATATATACCTTAGTTTTTCTTTTATTTTGGGGTGATAAAAGTAGAATGAGTTTATTTAATGTGGAAGTATTATATATAAACATGCAACTCTTTGTAATCATGTAGGTCCCTGAATTAAATCCAATGAGTGAACACCTTTAAAATCAGTGGTTACAAGTCAGGTTTTGGGGGTTGTCTTTAAGAATACAGCTGCGGGATCTATGCAGTTTTCTTCTTGTCAGATAAAATATATTTAGATGCAGACATTAGTTCATCTTCCCCATCACTGGACACTTCCCCAACATAAGACACTTGTAAGGTTTGGCTGGACAGGATGCTGCGTCATCTCATCTAGACCATACTTTTGCCAAGGAAAGGTTGGACCAGGTGATCCTTGAGGTCCCTTGCAACCTGGTATTCTGTGACTCTATTATTCATATTCTCTGGTTTCTTTCTTATTTTACATCAGTAAGATTTTTATGATTGGAGTGAAAAAGACATAACAGCCTGTATAATGACTTTGAATTAAGATTGCTGCTTAAAGTCAGTATCATGAATCTGCATTTCCTTGGATATGGTAATATTACTATTCAATTGAGCATTTTTTTAAAACTAGGATTTAATTTGTTTTGGTTCCCTCTGCGAAGTGTCTGATAACATGTTATGACCTTTTCATTCTGAAATTTCAAACAATGTTTTCACAAGACTAAAGTGACATTTCTGCCAACTACTTCAGATAAAGTGAAATTTGACCTTCTGCTCTGTGTTCAGAATATGTTTAGAAGTAACAAGAGAGCCATCTTTGAACACATTGATAACATGTGCAGTCAGCAATTAGGCCAGACTATTTTTTCTCAACAAAATTCATGGAGACCGAGTTCAATACAAGCCACTCAAAAATGTAAAGGTACATGACAGCTATGTGAGGTAAACCATAAACATACTTCTAATTTAATTAGTGGAAAATACTAGCCACAATTTTTACTTTGGGGAGGGGGTAGGGTGGGTGGGGTGGGGAAGAAAAAAAGCAAAAAAGCCCTAAAAGTTAGATAAACACTTAAGATGACAGCTGAATTCATTGTCCTGTTGACATATGCATTCACATCATTTTAATGACATGTCATACAGTTCTTCCTTCTACCTGCAGACCAGGTGTTCTACTACTATATTTAGTTCAGTGGTTCCAGACAAATTTGCTGGCTGCTGACCCTAAAGGGTACTTGTCACACAGTCCTATGCTGTTTGACAATTATTCTAATAGATGTTTGAAAATTATTCTAATAGACATCAAAAAAAAAAAAAAAGAATTTATATATTTCAGAGGATAATCCTTTCCACTAGCAATGGATTTTATAGAGATTTCTTAATTTCAAGAGTTCCTGAAGGTTCTAGGATGGGAATTTATGACCTGTTCTGATGATGTGGAGTCCTTGTATGTAGAGGCCTTCCATTAGATGGTATAATTTATCTGAAGGAAAGATTATTCAGGGCTTCTATATAACAGATTCTACAACAGCCACAACTAATCCTGTTGAGTTCTAGAGCTATCAGAGATTAAGAAGGGTTCTGCTCTTTTTCAAATAAAAAAGGGCAATAACAAATCAAACACATTGCCCTAAGTACTAGAATCTGCTGCCAGTTACTAGACTTTAAAAGAGGCAGTCTCAGATAAAAGTGAGATAAAGTTCAAACTTCATATAAAACCTGAACCTCATACAAAAAATCATTCATATGGTGATTATAGTGAATAATCTTACAGAAATAAAAGAAAAACAGTATTTATCAGGGCCAGTCCGGACAAGTGGAATTATAATTAAAAATCAAGATTGCATGCATTTTTTTACCAAAGGAAATTACTGTTATAATAGTATTTTTAATGCATCGATTGCATTTAAGATCTGATACTTTTTTCCCATGCATGTGAAAATACTAGAGAAGATCTTATCTAAAATAACACACACTTTCACAAAGTATGTAAGAAAAGATGTAAAAAAATTCTAAACTTTAAGATCGTAACAGCTGTTTTGGAAAATCATTCAACAATGTTTTTTATAAAGTAACATATTGTAACATAGTTTGAGGAAATGATTTTGTACTAGAACTTCCCACATACTACATAAACACTTTTAACTGAAAGAAAAATTACTTACCTCAACAGATGTCAACAAATAGGAAAATAAATAAAGAATGACTTCATCTAAGGAAAAGGATTGACTGCCAAATTCATGGTTAGTTTAAGAAACAGCAAAGAAAACATGAGATGTGTTTTAGTGGAAAGGGAGCCTCTTTTCAGCACTTTCACATGTCAAAATAGAGTTAATTAACTCAGAAGGGTTGGACTTACTCCAAGGGTGCAAATCAGGTTGTCCTGGTTTCAGCTGTGATGGAGTCAATTATCTTCTTAGGAGCTGGTGCGGAGCTGTGTTTTAGCTCTGATGTGAGACTTTTCAGTTCCTCAGGCCTTGTTAGTGAGAACGCTGGAGGGGTACAGGGAGTTGGGAGGGGACACAGCCAGGACAGCTGACCCAAATTAGCCAAAGAGGTATTCCATGCCATGGGACACCATGCCTGGTATATCTACCCGGGGAGTTGGCCGGGGCTGGTGAGTTGTTGCTCGGGGACTACCTGGGGATTGCTCAGTGAAAAGCTGCATTGTGCACCATGTCTTCCTTTCCCTCTTGATATTATTGTTTCCCTCCTCTTTTTTATTATAACTGTTCTTATTGTTATTATTTTTCTTTCATTTTTATTATATTGTAATTATTAAATTGTTCTTATCTCAACACTTGAGTTTTACATTCCTTTCCAACACTCCTCCCCATCCCTTGGGGTGGGGGACGAGTGAGCGAGAGGCTGCATAGTACTTAATTACCAGCTGAGGTTAGACTGTGACATAGGTCTACATTATGTGACTGTGCATCATGTTCTTACAGCAGCTATGAGGTTGCTTGTGCCATAAACTACATTTTCTCAGCAGAATTCCTCTCTCTCATTTCAAAATTAATTTTAACTTTTGGGGTTTTTACTACCCTTTTTGCTACTTTATTTTCTACTCTGCCTATTGACTTGTAATCTTTTGACAGCAGCTTTACTTCCCTTTTTTATCCTACATAATTCTTTTAAATTATATTCAGATCACAAGGCAAAATCTGATCTCCATTGTACAACAATACAGTAAACCCACTGAAGTTAACAGAAAGGTATTAGATTCACAGCCCAATTCTGATCAAAAATAGATCTATTGGCTTTTAGTATTCTGGCTTTTAAGCCAGGGAAGAGCACAATAAGCCAAATTTATTTCCAGTGGAACTATACTATTTCCTGAGTTCCAACTGAAAAAATCAGACATTGTCTTTAAAATCCTTAACAAAAAACAAGTTGGTTTGTTTGGTTTTTTTTTATTTCTCTGAAACAAAAAAATTAAAGGCTAAGAATTTTGAAGCTATGATGCTAATTACTGTCATAAGTCTGACAGTAACTTTTAAGGCACTGTCCTAATTGTGCAGCATGTGTACATAATTTTGTATCCCAGGCTTTGGTTCCCTACCAGTCTAGTTCAAGGTACCTATTGGATATATCATTTTGTCCTCTTCCATGCAAGGTTTTTTTGCTTATTAGAAAAAATGTCCATCCTGAAACAGATAGGAGTCAATTAGGATAAGTACTTGCATACAAAACCTGGAAAATACTCTGAGTTTAGACATGCCCACAGATATTTTTGGAAGCAATATTCCTTCTATTAATGGTTCAAAATTTTCAGATATTATATAAAAAAAGATAATGAGTTAAAATAGATGAGTAAAATGTCATGGCTTGAAAAAGAAATAAAATTAATTACCTGACTCTTAAAAGATTAAACCATTGTTTTCCACACTTAAAATTGGAAATGGTGGGAGCAGGGGGAATCAGACTATAAATTTTTCCATGCCTGTTATTTCATAGATTCATAGAATGGTTTGGGTTGGAAGGTCCCTTTGAAGATCATCTAATCCAATCCCACTGCAATGCACAGGGACATCTTTCACTAGATCAGGTTGCTTAAAGCGCCATACAACTTGACCTCGAACATTTCCAGGAACGGGGCATCCACAACTTCTCTATGCAACCTGTTCCAGTGTCCCATCACCCTCTTTGTAAAATATTTCTTCCTTATATCCAAGATAAATCTATCTTTTTTCAGTTGCTCCTTGTACTATTGTGGGCCTTGGTAAAAAGTCTCTGTCTTCCTTATAAACCCCCTTTAACTATTGAAAGCCCATAACCAGGTCTCCCCAGAGCCTTCTCTTTTTCATGCTGAACAACCCCAACTCTCTCAGCATTTCTTTATAGAAAAGGTGTTCCAACACTCTGATCATTTCTGTGGCCTTCCACTGGACCCACCCTAACAGGTCTTTCTTGTACTGTGGATGCCAGAGCTGGACACAACAGGCCATGTGAGGTTTCACAAAAGTGGAGTAAAGTGGAAGTACCAGCTCCCTCAAGCTGCTGTCCTCACTTCTTTAAATGCAGCTGAGGATACCATTGGCCTTCTGGACTGCAAGAAATGAGATGTTGCCATCTCATGTCCAATTTTTCATCAACCAGTACCCCTAAGTCCTTCCCCACATGCCTGTTTCCAATTCATTCATTCCCCAGTCTGTACTGATATTGGGGATTGCCATAACCCAGGTGCAGAACCTTGCACCTGGCCTTGTTGAATTTCATGAGGTTTGCACAAGCCCACTCAAGTTTGTCAAATGTCCCTCTGGATGGCATCCCTCCCTTCTCATGCACTAAGTGCACCATTCAGCTTAATGTCATCTGTAAACTTGCTCAATCTGACTGTGTCATTAATTAAGGTATTAAGTAGTATTGTTCCTAGTATGGACCTTTGAGGGACACTACTCATTGCTAGTATCCACTTTGTCATTAAGATGTTGACTGCAACACTTCGGATGTTGATGTCTAACCACTTCCTTATTCAACAGTCCACTCATCAAACCCATGTCTCGCCAATTTAGCAGCACAAATATTGTAGGGGACTGTGTAAAAGGCCTTATAGAAGTCCAGGTAGATAACAACAGTCCCCCTTCCATTGTCTGCTAATGCAGTCACCCTATATAGAAGGCCACTGGAGCACAATTTGCCCTTACTGAAGCCATACTGGCTGTCTCTAATCACCTCCCTGTCTTCCATACGTTTCGATGTATCTTCCAGCAGAATTTGTTTCATGTTCTTGTTCCATGGTCAGTAGTTCCCATAGTCATCCTTATTACCCTTTTTAAAAATAAGTGTGATATTCCCTTTTCTCTGGTTACTGGGGACTTTTCCTGACTGCCATGACTTTTCAAATATGATGAATTAATGAAATCACTGTATGCAATACTTCCGGTATCCTGCTCCTTTCTAGCAGAGAGAAAGTTGTTGAAGCTTTTAGAGTAAATTATTATTACAATAAATCATTAATTACAGTGAGATTTTCAATGCTTTGGCATACTACTGTACACACTTCACAATTCCACAGCAAAAAAAGAGGAAGTCCCTTAAATTTTTACATATCATTTTTTCTAACTCATATAAATACTGATTTATGCAAATATAGTTCTTAATCTTAAAACCACTTATAAGTTATTACCTTCTAGAATTCCACTTTCAACATGAATGCACTTCTCTGGGTTTAATAATTCTAAACCAACTGAAATGGTAGGATTAAGTTTTAGTGAACTTCAGTACAAAGAACTAATGAACAAATTGCTTCATCAATGGAACATCTGAATCAATATTAAAAAACCACTATTTCAAGTCAAGACTTATTTAGAACTATAGTCATTAATATATATCCTCTTCTTATACTTTATTCTGGAGTTACTCATGCCAAGGAATTTTCCTGTGGAAAAGATTTCTTTTCCTCACATTGTAAGTGGTATTTGTCGTAAGCTTTTAGACCAGATGATATTTTTCTGAACATGAACATAAACGTCCTTTACACATGAACATAAAAGTCCTTTTCCTTAGGTCTTGCAAGAACCCTGTATTGGGAACTGTAGTAAGAAGCGATATTAATTCTTAAATTATTGCTTTTTGTTATCAAAGTTAAAAAAAATTCAAGATGTATCTGAAAGTTTCTGGTTCAATTGACTTAGAAAATTATGCTATGAGCCAGTGATTAAAAAATAAATTAAAAAAAGATCTGTCTGTAGAATTTTACCAATATGTTTCATACATAAATAGTGACAGGTGAAAGGAGCTAATCTGCATTCTGATGAAGACAGGCTGATATTTGTAAAGCAGTTTAGACTGACAGTGCAATTTGCATAGAGATGTTTCCTTGCAAACCTTTCTAGAAAGTACTATTCTACCAAAAGTTTTTGAGATCTCTGCCAAAATTCAACCTATGAAAAGAAACAACTAACCTATGCAAACAGTATACATGTAGTGGTAATCTCTTACTTACCATGATTAATAAATGGCTTTGGTAAATTATTCAGAAGTTATATTGCTGATGGGTTTGATACAGACAGAGTCAGTGATGGTGATCAGACTTGGGCATTTTTCTTTTATTTTTTAATATGGAGAAACTTTTAGAATATCTTTGTCAGGGCTCTTCTTTCCAGATAGCTGTGCATTACAGAAAGCTGGTCATCTGTTATGTTTAGGTTTTGGACTTTATATTTCCCAAAATCTAATTTAGTCTCCAAACCTAAAACTTCTCACTGAACTGGAACAGTGAAACAATTGCATCAGGCTAAATTAGATTTGTTAACTCTTCTCAATAGAACAAGAATACAAATGATGTCTCAGAAAAGAGTGCAGAGTGCAGCAGATATTGTAACATAATTTAAAAATAAAGCATTGCTAAATTCAATAACATTTTTTTACACATAAAATGTTAAAGCAAATGTAAATTTAAATACTTAAATTACTGCATTGCTATTTTTTACAAAACATATGGAGACATTAATATTTGAAGAATGTTCTATTTTGTACCATTTCTATTGATTTTTCCAGGTTCTAGCCAGCACTGTTTCTTTTCAAATGTTCATTCTGACATTTCAACATCTGTATGATAACTGGTTTTACAGCCATACAGCCAGTTTCCAAAGTGGCCTGAATTCATGGATTATACAATTTAGGAGTGTACTTTTGGAGGAAAAGTCACTTAAACAGTCAACAGGGGATTGAATCCGTGACCAGAGTATGAGCCAATAGGGCTCATATGAGCTGTTGCTGGTTAGCTTGGCTGATCATATGCTAAACTGCCTTGGAAATACACAGTGTTTTGTTTCATGCTGTATGACATTTTGACCTGTGTTAATAAATCCAACCTGGGAGCAAGTTTGTTGGAATGTGTGAATGAGATTTCTAAAAGCAAAATGATGTAGGCTGAATTGCCAGGCTGAAATAACAGTTCTGTTTCTGGCACTCTTTTCTCTGCTGTCCTATTGACTGTCTACACTAATAAATCTATGAGTGTAGTTGTGTACCTCAACTGCAGTGGTATCATCTTGAAAACTTGTTCTATTCCCACTTATCATAATCAAGTGTCATGCTTTGCAATTGCCCAAGGCAAGTTCACATAGTTGAGCTCAAAACATGATTATTCAGCAGATGTCCCTCATGTGTGGCTCATGCTGAGGTTTTAGATTTTAATGAATCACAGAGTCCAGGCTCATCTGGAGAGTGCTTACTCTAATGCACAAGCATCTGTGAGGACAAATGAAGGGAAAGGGGACACTTAGCCCTTATCCAGCACCACAGCAGAGAAGTTGAGCTGAGTTATGCCAATGGTAGGAAAAGTAAAGTTAAGAACATATAACCTTTCCTAACCTGATGTCCTGAATAGCATTTTTAGCAGAGGTATGATCACTGAACAATATCCTGTAAAAGTCATACAGCAGTTCTTTCAGATTGTTTCATACAGGTGTAGAAAACCCACAGCACCTTTCAAGAATAGACATGTTTTAGAAGTTAGAGTTATCAGAGTGGTATCACTCGAAGTTGAGCAGATGGGTAAATTTAAAAAGCTGTTTTTCTATTGTGTTTAGTTTACCTGTATGCAAAAGATATCATTTGATAGAAAAAGAACTGTCATATATGGACATTAAATATTTTTCCTTATTAAATATAAATCAATATGCTGTACAAACATATATATTTATACTGGATGAACACCATATGTATCCATTTTTGAGAAGACATAATGGTAAAGACAAGTTATAAGGTGTTTTAGAAGGGTGTTTCATATTTCTCACAGTTTTATTGTACTAAAAATGCCACTTTCTCACGTGAATTCTCAGTTACTCCCACTGGGCATATTTTTGACCCAAGAAAATCAGGTTTCCAGATAAGACACTGAGCCTATTTTGAAAGTCAAGGGCAAAAATGAAGGAATACATTTCCTGAAAAGGAATTTGAAATTGAGTATTTGAAGTTGCAATAGTTGTGGGAAAAAGTGATTTTTATTTTCTAATTTTTGACAATTTAAAAAAAAAAAAGTGTTTGTCAAATATTTACCAGCTACATCTTGGTGTAAAAAAACTTTTGGCCATTTTCAAATGAAAACATTCAGTGAAGAAATATTTATTTTGCAAAAATTTCCACAGAAATCATGTAACTTTTTCAAGTTTTCTCTCACTTATCAGTCCAACACCCAGGAGCTGCAATGGCTTCAGACTGCTGCAGGATTCCTGAGTTTTCTTTAAGTTCTTACAGCTAAGAAGAGTACCTGAAGGTCTTGGGCACCAGGATTTCTCTGAGCTACCAAGATATGCAATAAGGTGTGTACTAGGAAGCAGATGTCACTTGCCATACCTACAAGTGTCCCAACAAATCTGTTTTAAAAAGTCCAGCGAATTTTTTTTTTTCCCATGTGAAAATTTGGAAAACTCTTTCCAAAGGAAATATGTTTTGTACTGATGATTCCCGACCTCCCCCCCTGCAACCCCTTCCCCCCTCACCCCAACCTGCCCCCCCCACCCCCCCCACCCCTTGTTATTGAGATGTTGACATTTCCAAAAATTCAGGAGTCTGGAAACAGCCTATGACTAGCCATGCCATCCTAGTTAACATGTTTCCCAAGTAACCTTCATTTCTGCTGTACAAAAAGAATTGGGAATGCTTCAGTTATGAGTATGAGGTATTCCTAATATAAATCTTAAAGTCTTAAAAAAACCCAAACAATACCCATCTAGGTTATTAACTTAAGGATTCAATAGCAATAATTTTTGTGGCTTTCAGAAGAAAATTGTCCAGCTTACCGAAGGGAAAGTGGAAAACAATACCTCATAAAAAAATGAGGCAAATGTTTCTCTATGAAACATGCAAGATGAAACATAAATAGTTGGCTGGTCAATAAGGATAATTAGTCTTAACTACGACATTTCCTGAAATTGTGGAGTCAGTTTCCCTTGAAGTTTTATAGGCCATCTATAAAAATATGTCCCTTTCATCATTTAAAAAAAATAAAAATCCTTTTGGATTTTTGGAACTCTTGGCTGTTGGTTTCCATACAAGAAAAGAACCACATTTTCACACATTTCTTTCATCTGCAATTCATTTGGGGTGTCTGATGCTCACAAGATACAATCTAGTATTTAATTATGCTCATATAACCTTTATTATCCCCATGCTGGTTAAGTGAATCTCTTTTTTAACTGTAAAGGTGACAATGGAGCTTTTCACTCTTTTAAACTCTAAAGTACTCATTAAGGGCATAAGCTGTTTGAAGTAAAAATTCTGCTTTTTACTACTGAAATTTAGCTGGAAAGAGGTCAGGCTAAAGAGCAGAAAAGAAGCAGGAAAATATTAGATTTCTGTTAAATATTACATGCACAGCTCTAAGGAAAATCAAGCTATGGAACAAGCTTCTAGAAAGTTTATAATTGCTCAAGATAGGCTAGCAATCTTTGGAAAGGACATTAAACTCGTCTGTTTGTCCTGATCTTATTTAGTCTCTGTCATACAGCAATTATAAAATCTGAAACATAGTTCACTAATTATCCAGCTAATACAACATGGAGTTATTTCTTACTGTTACGGAAAGGATGGAGACATGTAGAGGACTAAGAATATCTATAGCTGATCGCAGACATTGAACCTAAACAGCCTAGATAATTTTGGGGCACTACCTCCGTGCCCCTGCCACAGCCCCACCTCCTTCCCTATCCCCACCCCCTCCAAAGCCCAAAACAAGAAGCTGGGGGGGGGGCGGGGGGGAAGCCAAACCAAAAAAACACTAACTCAAAGAAAAGAGATAGAAGAGGAAAAGGAAAATGCTCCGCAGTGTCCAGCTAGGAACACGTGCTGTGATCCCCACCGGTGAATATCGTCTTCTGGGCACCCTTTTTTTGTTAATTTTATCATTCTCCCTACTGGCTGCTTTTGCTCCTTACATTAATGGCACTGACTGGAAAATGCTTTGAGTGGGTGCAGATGTCGCATACTCTAACTGGCTAGTAAGCTTTGCACATAAATTTTATATGAACAATGCTTATTGGCTATGTAATTGTATTGGCTATTTAAATTATTAGTCATTATTCCTGTTATCTGCCAAGCTTTATGTAAGTTCAGGGACATGAGGACATAAGCACATTAGATACAGAGGGAAAACATTGCCACAATAAGCAAAGAGAGGGAGGGTGTGAGTTTACCAAATGGAAGTGAAAGGCATGCTGCAGTGTTAGAAGAGACAGGCTACAGAACTGCACATGGAAGGAGGTCCTTTGCCTTACAAAGGTTAACATCACTTTCTTTACAGAGATGTCTTACAGATGTAGTTATTAATATTTCCAAAGTACTCCTGACTCCTCAACAGTCTTGCCTTAAAGATTTGGAACTGTGGGTATAGAATACTAATGTTGCCTGAGCTCCATTAAAATAAAATTTAACGGCCTACCTTAATATAAAAATATACCATGTAAGTGGTTGAGTGCTTCCTTTAAAAGGTACACTGGAATGCATAGACATGGAAGACTTTATATTTTCTTTACAGCTAGGAAGCTTTTCTCAGTTGTGCTAATTTCTTACTCTTATTTGTTTCAGTGTGTGTGAGTTCTTACTCTTCATAATCTCTTTGAATCTTCACCATTTTTTCCCTGTGTTTCTGGTTATTTTTTTTTATTATTCATTCCAAAGAAACACAGACAAATTTAATTTGGGAGGGATCTTGGGAAGCCAAGGCAGTGACAACTTCAAAGTTAAGTCCAGCTACAGAGACAGATAAGGTTGCTCAGTGCCTTGTCCTGCTGAGTTTTCAGTATCTGAGGGTGAAGATTCCACATCCCATGTGGGCAACCCATTCCAGTATTTGGCCAGCATCATGATGGATTCCTTTCTTTATAGTCAAACAGAACTTACCTTGCTGCATTTATTTTATTTTATTTTTGGCCTCCAAGTCTTCTGCTGTGCATCTCCGATAAAATTTTGTCTCCGTGTTCTCTATGAGCACCCATTACATAGTCAAAGAAAACAAGTATATCTCCCCTCAGCTCATGTTTCAGGCTGAATAAATTCAGTTCTCCCAGCTCTCTGCTATGTCATGTGCTCCAATCCGCCTAGCTGAATCTGTAAATGTCCTGTTGCTTATAAAGATCAGTTATGACACCATGTGAAAAGCCCTGCTAAAATCCATATGCACTTTTCGAGATCCTTACATGCAACTGGGTCTTTCAAGTCTGGTTTGTTCTTTGTTTTTTTTTTTTGGGGGGGGGGTTTTCTATCTGACACACTGTAGAACTGGCTTTTTTTCTAGAGATATAATGGTACCTTGCCATTTCCTAGAAAGTCCACAGAAGGTTTCGCTGTAATGTTTGTATATAGCTTTAATTCCTTTGTGTTATGGTTTACATAGTTTCCAAATATCCTCTGTGTGTTTGTGTGTCTTTTTTTCTTTCTGGTTTGTTTGTTTGTTTGTTCATTTGTTTTAATCCAGCTAGGGGTTTAGCTGGATATCTATTTCTATTTCCATCTGCTGTTTATCTAACAATTTTCTACCACTCCCCCTTTGCTAAGACTCTAGTTTTTCAGCTAGTTTTTGCCATATGAGTATAAAATCCACATGTTGCAGAAACAAATATTAGGATGACTAGGAATTCTTTATCCCGATCTTTTCCTGACTCTATTTCTCTAAGCTTAATGTAACATTTTATTAAATCTTCCTGCTTCCTTGGAGCTATGTACTTGACCAACCATACAGCATTTTTTTTAACACCTAAAATTTCAGACATCTTTGATTAATGGACCTGTAAAATAGGAATTTAGATCTGAACAAATGTATTCTGAACTGCCATATCCTTCAGTTGTCCCAGTGGATTGTTATAACTAGCTGGCCTGTGCTCCTCTGTGATCACTCTGAACAAATCTATGAACCATTTCTGTTGGGTATCTTAAACTATTTCCGTAGGTTATCTTAAACTCTGGAGAGAACATCACAGAATCACTGAATGGTTTGAGTTGGAAGAGACCTTAAAGATCATCTAGTCCCAACCCCCCTGCCATGGGCAGGGACACCTGCCACTAGACCAGGCTGCTCAAAGCCCCATCCAGCCTGGCCCTGAGCACTGCCAGGGATGGGGCACCCACAGCTTCTCTGGGCAACCTTGCCAGTGCCTCACCACCCTCACAGTAAAGAATTTCTTCTGAGTATCTGATCTTTATCTATCTCTAAACTTCTTTCAGCACTCTTCTAATTCAGAATCCCTTTAAAACTTTTTCACCCTTGAAATCCTTGTTTGTGCACAGACTGGATGAAATAACACCTGCTTTTGCTTCTACTGCAGCCAATTTTGATTTCCCTTATCATTTCTGTATCATTTTTTATGATCTTACATTTGATCTGACATAATTTATTTTGTAGTATCTGCTTTATTTCTAAGTCTCAAGTTGGAAAAGTGATTGTTCTTCCAATAATTTGAGTAATTACTGTAGCAAGTGGTTCAGCTCCTGGCATGGCTGCACCCTTTGCTAGTTGATATCCTTCCTTGATTTTTTATCCATCCTATCCTTTGATTTTTGATGGGCTTTCATGTCTATTCCTCATGCAGTACCACCACTTCCCTTTAGGAACTGGGCTTCTTGCTTCTGAAGAGAGCAAATGTTTTTTAGTTTATTATCCTGAACTCACATTTTCTCCTCTCTGTTGGTGGTAGTCAGTGATAGCTTAAAACTCCATCCCGAACTGAGAAAATATGTAGCAGTTTCTCTAACTCTTTTGTTTCTAATAGTTTGTTAATAATCCAAATGACAGCATTTTAAGCAAGACGGGGTACTATTTATGTTTTTACTTCTGCTCTGCATTTATCTTACTTGCTGCAAGTTAGAATTTTTTTCCCCTTCTAGTGACCATACCAGTCAGTAAAACCCATTTATCAATTTCTTCCCTGTTTTATTCCAAACTGAGCCCAAATCTAAGATACTACTTTGTTTTCTCACATTTTGTTACTAGAGAGTCATAGACAGTGTGCAGTGAACAGGGTTCAACTCCTGTCTGCTATCCATACAGTTTGTGTATTAAAATATTTAATTTTTCTACTGTACTGTAATTGCCTGATTTAAGTCCTGGGTCAACTACCTTTCAGGTGTTGCATGTGTCTGTTCTGAGTTTTTTCATCCACTGTTTACATTGCTGAGGAACATGTGTTTGCACCAGAGTTCTGTTCTTTCTACTCACATACTCTTGATGTCCCCTGGCCAACACCAAGGCTAAACACCTTTTTCACATGGTGTGAATGTTTGCTTCAGGCAAATGATTTTTTGATCCACAAGCTATGACCTGTAGTGTTTCCCTTTCTATTTGTATCAGAGTTATACAAATGGTTCTGATAAACCACAGAGCTTTCAGTGAACCCATGAGAAGAGTGTAATTCAGTAACTTAGTTTTTACTGTTCCTAACACTATGATTACACCATAGAACAACCTCTTGTCATAGGACTGCAGTTATACAGGGTTCTTCCTCTCACTTTCTTTTTCTCATGTATATCTTTATCTCATGTATAACTCTGATATATACAAATGCAGTAACTTTGTATGCCTGTCAAATTTTGTGAAAATCAAATTCAGGAGCAGAGGGATTTGGTGACAATGTGCCTACAGGAACCATAGCAAGGCCCTCTTACACCTCTAAAAAATGTCATTTTAAGACAGATGGAGAGACTTGGGAAAGCACGTTGTGATACATATTTCTCTATTGATTTCCACCACCCCCCCCCCCCAGCTCCAAAAATATCACAGTTAATTCTGTTTTAAATTCTATATCTGCACCTTGGAATGATATTTTTCTTTGTAAAATCCATTGCAAATCTCATTATTATAATTGTTAAAAGATTGCTTTTAAATTTTTTGTGCAATTCTACCAGTATGCTGATTTATATGCTAATACTACATTCCTCAAGTGACTGTGCTCCTTTGCTTTAAAATGCAGCAGATCTCTGACAGCGAAAAAACAGAATGCTATAAGAAATTGTGCCACTTAAACAGCAGTGATAAAGCCTGCAGATTGTAATGACATTAAAACTGAAACACCCTCTTCTGGTGAAGTGTAGATGGATATCTCCCCAAAGTTGTCTCTTTTTCTGGACTGGTGAATTGAGCTACTGAGAAAAACATCCTTTGCTTCAGTAGAGTTTCATGCTGTGGTGGATTAGCTTTGGCTACTAGTCAAACTCCCAGCCAGAAGCTCATCCACTTCCCCTCCTTGGTGGGTCAGAAGGACGAAATAAGAAAAACAGGAATGAGAAACCTTGTGGGTCAAGATAAATACAGGGAAATTGTTCACCAATTATTGTTGTGGGCAAAAAGGACATTACTTTGGAAAAATTAACCTTTTTTTTTTTTTTTTTTTTTTTTTTCATGTAAACACCCAAGCGAATATAAAATGGGTAGGAAAAAATGCTGGACATGTCCAGAGAGTCAATGAGGTTTATATTTGGAGCCCTCATACATCTGTCAACTGTAGAAGGAACTTAAGACCTCAAGAAGGTAACACAGAGCATTAGACTAGATATAGTCTGCCTATTCCCTGATCGAACAGAGAACTATAGGAAATGTAAATGTTCTTCATTAACTTCAGATAGGTGTTCATTGAAGTATCTGGGTGCTAACTTTTTCTTAATAGCACAATGGCCAGAACACACAGAAAGGAAGTTAAGCACATCAAGGATTTTTAGCCAGACTGTTTCCAGTACTCCTTGCCTTGAACCCTTGTTTTTCATAACTTTCTTGTGTACACTAGCCATAAACCTAGCCCTTATGAAGATGAATTCCTGGTTAAACAGGGAAATGAGACAGCAGGTGAAATTATATGAGCCTGGCAATTTGGGTGCTTCCTTGGGAGGAAAATATGCACTTTAAATACTTAAATTACTGGATTAAATATTTCTACAGGGTTAAAGGCTGAGCCTGATTAGGAAAAGAATTTTCCATACAATGAGTGGCTGAGTGAGCTGGGACTGTTCAGCCTGCAGGGAGAAGATCTGGGGAATCTTATCCATGAATATAAATACCTAATAGAGTATAGAAAAGTGATGGTAGCCTGGCTTTTTTCAGTGGTGCTCATTGATGGGACATGAGGCAATGGGCACAAACTGAGACACAGGAGGCTCCCTCTGAAAGCAAGGAAACACTTTTTATTCACATACTTTAAAAAGCCCTTCTTGTTATCTAATACAACACCGGCCAGTTTCAACTTAAAATGAGCTTTGGCCTTTCTTGTCTTCTCCCTGTGTAAATGAAGCACAGCATTGTAATCTTCCTGAAAAACCTCACCTTGCTTCCAGAAATGATACAATTTCTTTTTCCTCCTGAGCTACATGAGGATTTCCCTGTTGAACCAAGCTGGTCCTCTGCCCTGCTTGCTTATGACAGAGTGGAATTGCTTGTTCCTGCTTCTAAAAGGTGGTTCTTAAAGACTGAACAGCACTTGCGGACTCCTAAGCCATCAAAATCAGTTTCCCAGTGTACTCTGCTAAATAACTCCCTGAATAGCTTAAAGTTTGCTCTCCTGAAGTCCAAGGTAGCAACTCTGATGACCTTTCTTCTCATTACACTGAAAATTTTAAACTCAACCATTTCATGATCACTGAGGCCCAGACAGCCACCTACCATTACATCCCCCATGAGTCATTCTCCATTCACAAACAGCAAATCCAGGAGGACATCTTTCCTAGTTGGCTCATTGAGTACCTGTGACAAGAAGTTATTTCCTACAAACTTCAAGAATTTCCAAGACCTGCTCATCACAGTAGTATGATATTCCTAGTTGAAGCCTGGGAAATTGAAATCTCCTATAAAGACAAAGGCTACTGATCCAGAGATTTCTCCTAATTGCCTAAAGAATAACTCATGGCTGCTTACATTCTGGCTGGATGATCAGTAGCAGATATCCACTACAACATGTATTTTGTTTTCCGTGGCCCTAATCCTCACTCAAAGGCTCTCAGCCACATCATCGCTAACTGTAAGGGCTGTGCAATCAAAATTCTCCCATATGTATAGCGTGACACCTCCAGCTCGCCTGCCCTGCCTGTCTCTCTTGAACAGCCTATAACCTTCCATCCCAACACTCCAGCTGTGGGACTCATTCCCCTAAGTCTCACTAATACCAATGAATTCATAGCTCTGGGAGCTGACCAACACTTCCAGTTTATCCTGTTTATTTCTTATACTGTGTGTGTTCGTGTGCAAGCATTTAACTTCTGAGCCCTCTGAGCTTCCAGAAGCAGTGTAAATGTTCCCACTAGCATTGCCACCCTCAGGCAATGCCATGCCAACTTTTGGCTCACCTGCAGCCTTCCTGTTGGTATCCCCTTACCCCATCGATTCTTGTTTAAAGCTCAGATTCTAGTTTAAGTGAGAAAGGACACCTTGGGATCATCTAGTTCAACTTCAGTGCTCAAGCAGGGTCATCTAAAGCAGGGTCATCTACAGTGGGTTGTCCAGGACTATGTTCAGTTGGGTTTTGAATACCTCCACAGATGGAGACTCCTAAACTTCCCTGGGCAACCTGCTTCAGTGTCTAATCATCCTTTAAGATAGCCTAGAACATTAGGCAATGATTAATGGGATGAAATTTAATAAATCCAAATGCTGGATTCTGCACCTGGGACAGGGGACAGGGTAATGCTGGGCACAAGTGTAAATTGGGAGAGGGTTGGCTGGAGAGCTGCTCTGCAGAAAGGGATCTGGGGGTGCTGGTCAACAGCAGGATCAATAGGAGTCAGCAGTGGCCCCAGCAGCCAAGAGGGCAAACCGCATCCTGGGGGGCATCAAGTGCAGCATCACAAGCCAGGCAAAAGACATAGTTATCCCTATTCAGGGATTATTCAACATTGGTACAGCCTCACCTTGAGTACTGTGTTCAATTCTTGAGTACTGTGTGCAGTTCTGAGCCCCACAATGTAGGATGTGACAGTCCTTTAATGCATCCAAAGGAAGGCAACAAAGCTGGTGAAAGGGCCAGAAGGCATGTCCTATGAGGAATGGCTAAGGACTTTGGGTTTGTCTGTTTTTGAGAGAAAGAGGCTGAGGGGCAGCCTCATTGCTCTCTACGCCTTCCTGAGGGGGGAAAGTGCAGTGGGAGGTGCTGATCTCTTCTCCCTGGTATCCACTGACAGGAGTAAAGGAAATGGTTCAAAGATGTGTTGGGAGAGGTTCAGACTTCATATTAGGAAGTTTTACTTTACCAAGAGCATGGTCAAATACTGGAACAGGGTTCCTGGAAAGATGGATGATGCTGCAAGCCTGTCAGTGTTTAATAAGCATTTAGACAATGTCCTTAATAACATGCTTTAACTTTTGATCAGCCCTGAATTTGTCAAGCAATTAGACTAGATGATCATTGTAGGTCCCTGCCAAGTAAAACATTTCTATTGTCTCTTGTCTCTTGTCTTGTCTTGACTTCTCTTCTCTTCTCTTCTCTTCTCTTCTCTTCTCTTCTCTTCTCTTCTCTTCTCTTCTCTTCTCTTCTCTTCTCTTCTCTTCTCTAATTCTGTGATTCTGTGGAAGATGGTATCTCTCGTTTTGTCCTTTGCCAGAGGAACCCTAAACATTAAGTATAATTACTTTTTATATTCTTTGCCTAGCCCATGAATATTTTTTACCTGAGAACAAGAAAGGGGTATTTTTCCTTGTGTATTTAGGACCTTACTGTGTGCATTCTTTTATTAGTAGGTTTTAGGACTCAAATTATATTTTCTGACTGAGTGCCCCAACTAATATTTTAGAAAAAAGTTAGAATTACCACCTGTCACAGAAGACCTGGCAGCATCTAGCTTTCCAAGATTTGCAATAGAATTTAGGATGAGTTCAGGTTATCTGCCTGTATAAAATACAATCATGTTAGCTTTGAGTCTAGCTCCTGTCCAGAAACCTGTCCAGAGGAGGTGTTTATTAGTACATGAAATTAAGTACTCAAGGAAACTCCAGGATAAAAAAGATACAATGAATTTAGGTAACTAACATGATTAGTCAGTTCTGACAAGTAGAATGTCTGACTTGTCCCAGATCACATATAAATCTTTGACATCTGGCTTTAAACGTAAATAAATTTCAGCTGCAGTGAGCAACCACTTCTGAAGTATTGCAATGTTTTATCCATATCTTCATATTGAGTTCCAGTATATTTTTTCCTCCTAGGAGAAATTATGAAAATACAAACACTTTTGACAAGTCACAATCTTTATTGCCTTTCCAGTATTGCAACTTGTCAGTATCTTAAAAGAAAAGTTCTCTCTTCTACAGTACTATTTTATAGCTAAGTTAGATCAGCAACAGAGTTTGGTTTTTTTCACTTTTTGGTTTGTTTTAGTTTGGGTTTTTTTTTTTTTGTAATAAGCAAAAAAGTATTTTCTTAAATCTTCAGTGAGGGAAGAAAAGGGAGGGCAGAAGAAGAAGCTTTCAGAGTTTGCTGAAATTTGAAATTTATTTTGTTGATGATATCTATGAGAAATTCAGATAACACTGTTCTGTCAATATTTTTCCTGGTGCAAATAGATCAATCCCAGTTTTTCTAAACCCTCTTCTACCAAATTTAAATTACTAGTCTATTTCTGTATGTCCTCTTTTCTGATGGTGAGGAGGCAAACACAATCTCTGGAATAAGACAGTGAAGAAACAAAGAGTTATTTTTTCTCCCTTACATTACAAAGATAACAAATCAACAAGATACTGAAGCTCTAATTAGAAATTTTCATTCCCAGTGTGAATATATGGAAGTATTTGATATTCTGGAGGGCAGGACTGCTATTCAAAGGGGACGGGACAGGTTACAGAAATTTGCTGAGAGGAATCTTATGAAGTGAGCAAAAGCAAAGTCTTGAACCTGGGTTGGAATAATCCTATGGAATAGTGTAAACTGGGAGCCAACTCACTAAGAAGCTCTGCAGAAAAAGGTCCAGGGGTCCTAGAGGACAACAAGCTATACATAAGTCAGTAGGGTGTCCTACCAGCAAAGTTGGCCAATAGCAACCTGGGCTGCATTAGCAAGAATCTAGCCAATAGTGCAGGGCAGTGATCCTTCCCCACTGTTCTGAGACTGTGTCTGGAGATCATGTTCTGGTTTGGATCTCCCGGTATAAAAAGCTACTGTGATTTTATTTTCTTTTATGGCATCTAATGAATCATGCCCAAAAGGAGATAACAAAGGTACAAACATACTTAAGATTTAGTCAACTTCAGATTAAACCAATATATGTCAGTTTTCTTCCTTTCCAATACTTCCCTGAGTCATCTGTCTTGCACGTCTTGCGCTTCCACAGCTATGTGGTGGTGCTGCTCATATAAGGATCAGTGGCTCAATAAGGTGATCTAATTGAAAGATTGAAAGCTGAGTAATTTTCTTGCAGATTTGCCCTTTACCTGGATCAGCTCTGTTAACTGGCTTGTTACCAGAAAAATATAGCCTATGTTGCTTGCAGACCTTGACCAAACTAAAGCAAATACAAATACCATCTTTGTTAGCACTTCTTTTACCAAGTTTAATCAGAAAAAAAAAGACAATTTCTTCCACCTGAAGTGCATGTATGCACTTTGTAATATTCATGCATGAAACTTCAGGAAACATTCAGCGAGAGGGTGACCAGTCCTCATTCAGATATTGATGTGATAAGTGGAGTCTTCTCTCTGGTGGTGAATGCCGTGCCTATGCAAACTCTTTTTAGCATAGTCTTGTTTTAAGGGAAAACACTCCTCAACTTCCAGTCTGAACCAGTTATATACAGGTTTATGTTCGAAGAAACAGCAAGGAGTATGCAACAATATTATCAGCAAAATGTGATTGTTTTGGGAAATAGCCTCAAATTTGCAAGTTTTTTAACCAACTCACAGAGCACATTGCCTGCCCTACACCCCCCCCACCCCACCCCCCACCCCAATCTACAAAGTTATCATAAAAGATTGAGAGATTAATTCTGTGGGTAGGTGTTTGTGGTTAGAAATTGTGGGACACTGGATCAGTTTTTGGAGCTAATATAGAGATCGGTATGCAGTTCCAGAAACTAACACAGCTGGTGCAAGGTCAAGGTAAAAGAAGAGTAAAGATGAGGTTGTGAAAGCCTGACTTGAACTCTGGTGTACTGTCACTGAATATTGCTTAAAATCTGTGGAAGGTCTTACCAAAACCTCCTCATGATCATAAACCTGAGAAACAGGAAATGTTTGAGTGCTTTGAATCCTGGCAAATACCAGGATTATGTAAGAAGACATGCAGTGTTTCAAAGTCTAATCAGAAAAAAAACCAGCTGCAAAACTGAAACCAAATCACTGTATAGTCCATACATTCCTTTTTGATATGGAACTTCTGTCTCTCTAACACCTGTCTGTATGATGTCTTACACTTTTGGGTAAGTTTTCATTTTAAATGTTTATTGAAATTATAAGAAAGTAAACCAGTGACACAAAACTTAATACATATTTGCATTTCTTATTTGTTTTCCTCCTAACCATAGGGCAGATTCAATGTAAGCAGACAATGCAAACAGAGATATTTAGATGAGTCTGTATCATGAAAATGTATGGCATTTCTCAGCTATCTCCCCTGGTCATCTCCCTCCACCTCAATAACTTTGCACTGCAAATAAATCTGCAAATAATCAAGTCTCTTTTCCTAAGAAAATATATAAGCAGATAAAGAATTGGAATGCTTGGGTAATAATTGGAACTGTAGACTTGAAAATAGGACTATAATGAAAGTGTAATATAACCTTTACTATAAATACATAAATATCTCCCTGTTTGTTTGTTTTTAAGGAACTAACTGCTGAAGGAAAAAAAAAAAATCAATAGAGACTCCTGACCAATAAGACAATGGGCAACTGTTATACCAACTATTTGATTTTAAATTAAAGTATTCATCTTTAGAGGGTTTGTTGAAGTATAGAAAACACATATGGGTTGCAGGGAATTAATTTATAGAAAATGAAATGTCTGAGGATTCTTCATTATTTTTACAAAGTTGCCAGCAGCTTCTGTCAGCTGTACTCCTTTTATGTTAGGGTAGGCAGAAATAGCCAGAAGGCTCTGGAACAGTCTATCATAAATGAAAGTGTTATCACTCAGAACCATTAGAAAATACATTGAACCAAACATATTTGTTTTGGGAAATCTGTATTTGCCAGCTACAATTGTCTTTATGTCACTACTCCATCTTTGGTACTGACATCCTTCATTTTTATGCTTTTAAAACTTTGCTTTTATGATCAATACATTCTTTTTACAACACAGGAGTAGATTATAGAGTAAGGCAGCTATGGACTGAACTGTTGCATCCTCCATAAGCTTACAAGTCTTTGGGAAAGGCTCTCAAGTAAGGTTTTTTAACAACCAAAGTTAGTACTTGGTTGTCACTGGGAAATGCAATAGGAAAGTCATCTGTGATCAGCAAAGTAAGAAAATCAGGTTGGCCATAGAATACTCACTCGGAGAAGCAGTGATTTTTAATGCAGAATCAAGAATATTTTCTTAAAAGTGTAGAAAAAAGATACTTTAGGCGGTATCTGAGACTCCACTGTAGGTGTGCAACCAAGCAGTGATTTTTATTTATTTTTTTTTTTAACTAGCCTTAGCCTATACATGAGTGCAATAAAAACATTATAGAGTATAGTATGACTGTTCTAAGTGGAGTAGTTACTTCAGTCTGACAGAATACTCAATTAGGTCTAACTAGTTGAAGTTAGAAATAAATTTAAAAATGTTGGATCGATTCTTCTTCTAATTATATCAATAGCAAAATTCATGTTGACTTCAACAGGACATGAAATTTAGCCTTGTAATTTACATACCATAGAGAAAAATTATAGCTTGATAATATTATAGGGTTTCCTTTAGTTCCTTAAAATCTGAAAACTACAGAAAATAATAGTTGTCTGAGCAAGTGGTAGTGAAATATCATATTAAGATGAGAATATGAGATATATATGTATAATGAAGTGTGTGTACATCAAATGTACACAGGCAAAAATTAGGTTAACGTCTCAAAGCTGTATAGAAACATAGGTTATATGTTCTTATAGTTAAATGCAAATTACAGTTTTATTAAAAGGTCAGTAAATTTATATTTTCCTTGACAAAGTAATTATTGTTTTTAAAGCATTCATTGAGAAAAAATATATTCTTTGACAAAGATTATATTTTCACCTCAAGTATAGTTTTAAATAAAGAAAATCCTTCCACTGCAAATAGACTGTTTTAATGAAATAGGACCTTCCGCACCAACAGTCCTTTAATAATGCAAAAGGAAACTTTCTTTTGTGTAAGTATTTTCAGAAGGTGAAATACAGGCCCACAAGTAAGATTGATTTAATCATAACATAACATTTATTAGATGATTAAGTGAAATTCCCCTGCAGAAAGTGAGGTCATCCAAGCAACAATTACACAGCGTGTGAACCAGGTGGCCAATTACAGGCTCAAATGTCAAATCATGAATATTGTGGCAAAAAGCACAACCATAGTGAGCACTTTGTGATGAAGCTATGTGCTAGCATAAATTAGAACCTCAATAAATTTGCACTGCAAATAAATCTGCAAATAATCAAGTCTCTTTTCCTAAGAAAATATATAAGCAGATAAAGAATTGGAATGCTTGGGTTATAATTGGTACTGTAGACTTGAAAATAGGATTATAATGAAAGTGTAATATAACCTTTACTATAAATACATAAACAAGATTCCTTTAATGCAATAGATACTGATAAGACAAAATATGGTTTTATAGAACAGTTGATTTTTCATTTCACAAAAATAGACTTTCTTAAACAATATATTGTGAACAAAAGTAATCCTTACTGGTTTGTTGGGTTTGTTGGGGGTTTTTTTTCTGCTTTCTCCTCAGTTTTTGTATGGACTCTTAAAGTGGCTTGAGACCAGTTAAAAGAGTTTACATTGGCCATGAGTTCATATTTTGCACAATAGAAAATCAGAAGTATTTTCTATTATAAGAGATTTGGATGAAGCACTGTCTTTGCCTTGGTGAAAAATATTATCCTCTTCTTAAGCCTGAAACCTTATTACTTTCACAAATCTGACATGAAAATTCAACATGCACAGTCTCTAGACCATGAGAATGTGGGGGTGGGGGTGGGGGGTGGGAACACAAACCAACAGTGATATCTTTCTTACTAGCAATAGCAATACCCATGGCTGATCAGGAAGAGTAAGCATCTTGAATACTCTAACTATATATACCTCTTGAAAAACAAAACATAACATGGTTTTACTTATTAGGAAAGTCTTTCTCCTAGAACATCTCCACGTATTGTTAAAAAAGATATAAAATTAGGGATGCTTATTGAATATTCCACATAATTGTGCAAAATCAGTTCACCAGGCTAACCACTGCTTATCTTTACATAGCAGATGCTTTACACTAGAACATTTTCATGAGAAAGCTGAGGCTATGTTGGTTGTAACTGGTGGCTAACACCAGTTGCCTCTGAAGACAAGATCTAGTCTTGTCACAAAAAATTCTGTTCACATAGAGTTCTGTACACGCAACAGGACTGGAAATTACTCTTGAATGTGTTTTTTCCATGTGGAGGTGAATTGGTTGAAGCTGCAGGGAGCCATTGCAGTGACATAGTGTTCTTCCTATTAAATATTGC